>NC_135485.1:96105648-96705648 GCF_052094955.1 Ictidomys tridecemlineatus
GCAGTTGGAACCCAGTAAAGCACAGTGGTCTTGCCGAGCTTGGGAAGCAGAGACTGGAATCATGGCTGTGGAACAGCTCACTTGCTGAGTGCTTACCGAGAGAGGAGGGCAACACAGAGAGGAGCACAGGATTTTGAGAGTGTTTTCCATCATCCATTGGACTGTGCTTGTGCAACTCTGCAAGGCCTGGTAGAGTGTCTGCAGTGAGTTTGAGGGAGACGTGGAGACACTACAGGTCAGAGTTGGAAGATGCAGTCTAGTCCAGTTAGAACCTTTCCTAAGACTGGGCTTTAGACCTCCTTGAAGAAGGTATGGTTTCAGCCTACTGTATGGTGGAGAATTTCACTGGATTGTTGGACCAGAATTGGCTCATAGATTCCAGAGAGCAGAAAATAGTACTCTAGGGCTCAGATGTAGCTCAGGCTGCTGAGCGGGAACTTGGAGTGAGTTGGTGTCAGGAGCACACTTGTGCTTGATGCACAGTGGGTGAAATATATATTGGTTTGGACACAGAAACAACCATCTGGGGCACATGTGAGCACAGGCTGGCAGCGTGCAGTGGGAGGCAGGGATCCCCTGCTGAGGCAAGGCTTGGAGTGGCCCTGTGTCCATGGGAGGAGGACTGCAGCAATCTGGTCACTGAGTTCAGACTAGGGCTTTGAGGTCTGTGAGAAGGATTGTGCAGCAAGCTGCCGGAGCAGAGTGCCATCAGATGTTCTCTACACAGTCACGACTGACAGAGCATGCAGTAGAAGCCAGAAAAGTAAAATGTAGTTTACCAGGACCAGGAGGAGAAGCAGCCTTCTCCTGCAATGTCTTCAACTGATAAAAATTAGCATCATGCTCACTGTAAAGAAGAAATGCTTAAAATATTCAATCTGTCATCTCTGAGTGGGTACCAAGGGATAAATTTGAAGTCAAGAGACAGTTGTTTCATAAATGATAGAAAAAACTAGACCAGACCCACCCAACAAGGTCTAAAGCCAAGCCACAAAAAGATAAGGAGAGATGTCACTCAGTTACCTGCTTGCTAGAATTGACTCTCAATACTCCAGAGGAAAACAATGCAATTCAGATTCCTTAAATCATTTACTAGCCCGTCATACAACAATAAATTACTGGAAAGAAGCAGGAAAATGTGACTTCTGATCTAGAATAAAAGCTGTCACTAAAAACATACAATGAGATGGCAGTAATGTTGGAATTACCAAGAGAATAGTATCTGAAGTGAAAGCATTTACTGGATGCCCTTAAATGTAGACTAGAATTGGCAGAAGAAGTCAATGAGCGAAAATCAGAAACTTATTTTAACAAAAGGAAAAAAAATTGGGGGGAAAACCTACACATTTAAGAAACATAGTGAATCTCAGGATGAATCCAAAGGGAAAAACAATAAAATATGCATATATAATTATTCAGCTGAAAATTATTTGTAAAGAGAAAAGGAGATAGGGGTGAGAGAGGGAACATTTCATCCATAGGAGCAATAGGATGATGGCTGATTTCTCAGTAAGAAACAGAAGAAGTGGAGTAATATCTTGACCCACTAAGTCTCAAGTTTCCAATTCTGCAAACACAGCACAAATATTCAAAGTTACCATAATATATTTATTGCTCAATTTAAGTGTTTTTTTTTAAAAGGATTGAGTCCAGGGGTGCTATCCCTCTGAGCTATAACCCCAGTCTTTTTAGAATTTTTAAATTTTGAGAAAAGGTCTTGGTAAGTTGCTGAGGCTGGCCTCCAACTTGTGATCTTCCTGCCTCAACCTTCTTAATCACTGGGGTCACAGGTGTGCCTGGTTTCAAAATTTTTTATTGTTGTTGTTTTTTAAATATATATTTTATTAGAGTTTCTGGTTATACATAGTAGTTCAATTTGATTTTCTGTGTGTTCTAATAGGACAAAATTAGTTAAAGAAAAATTTAAAGAAGAAAAAAGGGTGAAGTAAAAAAAAGCCTTTTAATCTATATTCAAGCAAAAATATCATTAAAAAGTAAAGGTGAAGTAAAGACATTTTCAGATAAATGAGATTTAGGGAAGAAAAAAGTTTACAGAAACCTTCAGCAGAACCCTTGTGGGTTCCTTTATGTGCTCAGATGCTCTTGGTGAGTGCCTAGGAAGGCTGTGAGAGCAAAGACCTGGCATTTTCATCCTTCCCAGAGTGAGGAAGCTTCTGCCATTGAGGAATAGGAAGATTAGGGAGATGATGAGTGATACTTGCAGAGACGAACAGCAGGGTTTGCCACATATGATTTAAATTACTTTTGTAATCAGAAAATAATAGTATTTGTTAGTTGGCTCATAGATACAAGTGAAGCAGAAAATAAATCGTTTGTTGTTGATTGACCGTTTACAGACTCTTACAAGGCTTTCTAGAAAACCTTTAGAAATTGCCTTGTATTCCTTCAGACACCATGCTGACTTCTGGGCATCACAAGATAATACCTCCTGACCTAAGTCTGCCAGGGAGATAAACAGGCAGCTTCCTGGTTTTCAGCCCCCTCTTCTCGGCAGCATGTCACCTAGGATAGCCTGACTCCGAAGTCTGCATTCCTAACTGGAAATCTCTGTAGCTCGCTTGCTTTGCACCCTCTTGGTTAAAGGTTATTAATTTCTCAGGTTATAAGTTGACTCAACAATAGGCCTTCTATTTATTCATGTTGGTTACAATTTTTAAAGTAGTTCTCCTTGGAAAACCATTCACTAAAATGTAAATTGAAGTTAGTCGCCTATAGGAGAATGTTGATACCCTGTTTGTTCTACTCACATTTAATTTATTCATATAACCTATAGAAGTCTAAGAGGTGAGTTGAGTTTTCTGATAATTTTTATAAAATTCAATTAGAACTAGCTGCTGCCCACAGTATAGAGCATAACTAACCCCATAGTAAGGTGCTTAATTTGTGGGGGATGGGAGCTCTCCAGTTTCCTCTCTTGTTTTAAAACTACAAAAGGGTTTGGATTAAATGATTTGAACTTCCTAACATTAAAATTAAGTCAAGACATTCTCATTTTACCAGTATTTTGGTGTTTGAGAGATATTTAATGAACAAATCAAGTTCATTTAACTCAGTAGAAGCAGCTTCTAATATTCATGAGGTAGAAAATATTTTTCCTTGAGTTGCAGAGTAATTAATTGATACTAAAAGTCTGCTTGATCCCTAGGTAAAATTTCTGAATCTGAATTAGTAGAGGCCATTGATGTGTCTTCTGTGTGGGAACAAAGGGGAATGACCAGAATTTTCATGAAGAGCTGGACTCGAGGGTGGGTGGAAGAAGGTGTAGCATGCACCTGTGTGTGGAAACCAAGTCTGTTAGCATCATGTTTACCATCTTGTTCATAAAGAACTAGCACAGCTCAATGCAAGTCATACCAGTGCTCAAGTAGAACAAGATTCAGTTACAGGAGCTTGGGGTTCTCTCTGTTCAGCTGTCAAATGGGGAAAGAGAACCACCGTAGTGCTGCGGGGCCTTTATGGGCCACATTTAGAGGTACTACATATGACTTTGGCTCTGTTCTTTGGCCAGAATTCAGCCATATGGTCACACTGCCAGGGAGGATGGGAGTGGTATAACTGTGTATTCACAAAGAAGGATGCAGCACGGTACATAGAAACACAAGTACTGAAAAATAAGGGACAGAAAGTCAAGGTAATTATTGACTAGGAAAAGCAAGCAGTTGTATAAGGAGGGGAATAATAAAGCTGATAATGGCTAGCATTTATTGTATTCTTATTGTGTACCATGTATGACTCCAAGCCCTCATGTTTCATTTTTTTCCTCTAAAATTTTATGAGATAAATACCATTATAATTTCCATTTTACAAGTGATTTTACCAAAAATATTGATGTCACTGGAGTAAAAAGAGTAGAATAAGAACAAAACAGCATCTTTCATAGTAGGAAATCTAAATGATGTGAAAATAATGTCTCTATTATGTAGTATGTGACAGAGTCTAGATAAAGTAGCAGAAGTATGTACCAGTAGAGATGTCACAAAAAGTCAAAGGGCTGGGGGTGCAGCTCAGTGGTAGAGAACTTGCTTTGCTTAGCATCTATAAGGCCCTGGGTTCCATCCACAGCACTACAGAAAATAGGAGCTTACCCCAAAAAAATCTGAAACCTTTCAGTATGACTAATTCAATTATGGAAATTCAGTTAAGGGATTGCCCTTATATACTGCACTTCTAAAACTTTGCTTAAAAAAATGCAAGTACCTGTATTTATTATCCATTTACTACTTTTCAGTACTTGGTCATAAAAGTATAGATATCTAATATGTAAACTTTTATTCTAGGTGCAGTGGCATTGCCGAGCAAGGATGGTGGCAGGAGCCAATTTTTACATTGTTGGACGAGATCCTGCTGGCATGCCTCATCCGGAAACAGGGAAGGATCTTTATGAGCCAACCCATGGTGCCAAAGTGCTGACAATGGCCCCTGGCCTAATCACCTTGGAAATAGTTCCCTTCCGAGTTGCAGCTTACAACAAGAAGAAGAAGCGCATGGACTACTATGATTCTGAACAGTAAGTTTTGCATTCTCTGCACAAATCTGTGTAGCCCTTTGCAGTCCAAGCTGCTTCCAGGGCTTTTGAGTGTTACTTCATCTTTACAACTGTTCTGATGACTGGCTTTGTTGCACCCACTCAGAATAAGGCAACTCATCTCTCATTTAAAAGTTAGAAGTACATAAAAATTGAACCTGCTTTATTGTTCATGGTTTCAGGAATTTTGAGTTGAAAGGCAAAATTGAGAGTTCTGTATCTACCATGTCTGCTACCAACTGTTAGTACAAATTATTGCTGGTATTGAGCACATATGTATCTCCCGTTGACTGACAAAGTTATGGTAATTTCTGACTATAGGTAATTTCTATAGGTGGTGCGAGCTGTGCATTCAAAGTGGCACTGTGAAGCTGTAGAATCAGAAGTTACACATTCTAGCCCTGTCTTTGCTATGTCCTAAGTTTTAAGGGTTTTTTTTTGTCCTTATTTTCTAATCTCTGGAATGATGGCGGTGGACAAGGCAATTTCCCCCTATATCAAAATCTGTAGCTTTTTCTATGATTTGGAGTAACTAGTTATTTTTATATTTCAGTAGGTGCTTATACATAAGACTTGTTTTGAGACTCATGTATAGTACACTTGCTTTTATAGTACAAATTATGATTAACACTCAGTAAGTAAAACAGATTCAGCAAGTAGAATACATTTATTAGTTTACTTTTGATCAGTGTCAACTCTCTTGACAGGCACTACTGAAAATTGACTGTGTCTTGTCTTTTTTCTGTGGCACTTTACACTGGCCCCATATTCAGGAATGATGCTGACCCTGACATGTCCTCACTCGATGTGGCCCATTTTGTCACAGTGTGACAGGAAAGAAAAAGAAACCTTTTTAAAATTAAAACAACAGTTTTCATTGCCCTCTTCAACCTATAGGCTAAAAAGCTCCTGCCTTGAATTCTAGATTTAAACCCTAAGGAATGGTTTCTAAAATAGATATGTTTCTTTTTGGTTAATTTCTTTGAGGTAAAATAAGTACCCAAATAAAGAAATATTATTGTTGCCATTGGAGATTGGAGAATTTGTTGATTTCTCATTTAATGACAAATAATTCTGAAGACAGTGCATTTTAGATGGCTTTCTGAGTGATAACTATAGCTAAAAATAAAAGAAAGTCTTATGAGAGTGAATGAACCGAAAAGTTTTCATATCTGATGCAGGCAAGTGTTAAAGAACTCCTAACCATTTCTTAGATGAGTTCCCTGAACACTGTAACCCAGATTCCAGCTTAGTTCTGAACCACCAGAATTTGCAGCTAACCAGAACATTTTTATCCTTGTACAAAATCAGATTCCAAACATCTAGGAATAAATAGTTTGACATCATGTGGGTTTTTGGTTTTTTAGAAAAACCTTTAAAAATATATGTGTAGCGGGCCACAATGATGCAAGCCTGTAATTCCAGCTACTGAGGAGGCTGAGGCAGGAGAATTGCAAGTTGAAGACCAACCTGGGCAACTTGCAAAGACTGTCTCAAAGTAAAATTTTTAAAAGGACTTGGGAACATAACTCAGTGGAAGAGTATGGGTAACGGCCAGCTTCTTGTTGGGGAATTTTCTTCCTGCCGAGGAGGGTGTAAGGTCTAGGATAATTAGTGAAGAACAAATGACAGAGTCTGAAATATATTTTCAAAAGCAGAGGCCCTGATAAATCCAGTCCACATGGGAGCTGGAACTAGACAAAAGAAAAATGGCTCCAGTAGTTCATTTAAGGGAGGATATCAAAGGTGGCGATAAGCTTTCTAAGGCAGTCTTGCTTCCTGATGTCTTGCTAAGCTGATGTCAGGTTAATTAGCATCTTGTCAGGTCACACCCATCTCAGGTGCTGTGTGGGACTTGACAGATTGGAACAGGAATTCACAATGTCTCTGGGCAGTCGCACACAGAGGAAATGTCCACTGGTAGTTCCCAGACACCAGATGTTTCTATTCCCTAGGCTACGATACACGGTGGCTCACACACAGCATGGCTGGCTTGCGACAGAAGAGTGCCTTCCTAGCCTGTATGAGGTCCTGAGCTCATTCTCCAGTACTGCCACCCCAAAAGTGTATATATGCATGCATGTATATTTATATGCACATACTATAGTTTCACTAAAAATAATAGCCTTAAAAGTGTATGCTGAAGGTTATAAATTGACTTTCTACCAAGGGGGTGCCTCTTTTGAAGCTTTAAAAGGAAGAATTACAAGAAAAATTAAAGCAATTATAGTAAACTTTGAACTGCATTGTCACATAAGATTATTGAAACCTTAAAATAAAAATTATAAAGGAGGATTAAAAGGCTTCAGGTCCTGTCCTGCCCTTTCATGGTTAACTTTATGTAGGCCACAATCAAACATTCTAATTTACTTAGTCCATGGGGAGGTCTACCCATTGGTAATTCTTTTAAAAGGCTCCCACCTAACCCCCAGAGGAAGGGTAGTAGCACCTTCCTATAGTCTATGGTACACTCAGTGTCAGAAGTGGACTGCTGGGATAGAGTGTTTTTGGTATCTCACCCAACACACAGATTATTTGTTTAGGCTGTGTACAAGCGGTTATGAATGTCAGCTTGTTCTCAGAGTTGTGATTTACTGAATTAATTCACTCACATAGTGGCAAGGGAGAGCAATGAAGAGAATCATACTGCCAGTGGCTAAACATGTCAAACTTAGGTGCATTTCTGTTTTGTTGTGTTAAGAAAACAAAACTAACCTCAAAAAAAGTTGAGCTTTTCTTTCACACTTCTTGTGCCGATATATTTCATTTCTGTGGTCCCTTTGCATCGTCAGCTAATTTAATCACACGCAGGACCCTAGAATCCATCTGTATGTGGTTGACTGATGTGCTGGTAAGCCCTTGATAACTTTGATGTTTGGTTAAATCTGTGTAATATTGTTTTAAGTCTTTCTTTTAATCATTCAAAAAGCTAAATAATTACATCAGTTCTCATAAGATTTTCCAAAGATGAATTCTATATTAGTTGCATGAGTGGCTCATTTCCTTGGAATTTTTTTTTTTTTTTGGTTACTAAATCTTAATAAGTTGTAACTTGGGAAGCTTTAAAACTCCCTTCATTTTCTAACTTTTTATATTTGTGTTCAAATATAATTAAGTTGATGGGAATATGTTGGAAAGTGATTAAAATTTTGTGGAAAGGCGATAGTCTTTGATGTAGTGAGAAAACACAGTTATTAATTATGCACATATGAGGTTGCCTTAAGTTTGATGAATGGTCATTAGTCAATGCCAGCTTTTATGTAATTAATGATTTTGCAGCTTTTGATTTGATTAAATACCAGTATAAGACAAGGCTTAGGAGAAAAAAAAATCATGAAGATTTCAGGCAAGATATTATTGATAGGAATTGTGATAAAAATCATGTGTTTATATTTAGAAAGTTAAGAAGGTTCATATTAGCTAAAATAGTCACTCAAGGAAATTTAGTTTTGGGACTGCTGACATTACAAACATAGAAATCATTCACTTTTCTTATTTGTATTTTTTTCTCTTTTGAGAAAGTAAACATTTGTATTTGAATAGATAAGTGGACATTTATTTATATGATTAAGTGCCCATGAATGAAAGTGTCTTGTGGAAAGGGAGGGATAAGTGGGTGTGAATGTTCATTGTCTGGTATGTTTATGTTTCCAAAAGAGTATTTCTTTCAAATTTTGAATGCATGTCCTGTTAGTGACATTTTTAAAAACACTCTACTTATGTGTGTCCTTCAGGGCATTTTTAGATCTTCCTTTTATTACTTTTCTAGGAGACTTTCTATGCCATGACTCTAAACATACAAGTCACTGTTTCCCAGCTGCTTATAGTACTAGTTTTCTATTGCTAAAGTAACACATTATCACTAACTTAGTGGCTTAAGACACTACCAGTTTATTCTCTTGCATTTCTTTAGCGCAGATGACTGGGTAAGCTTGCCTGAGTTCTCTGGCTGCACTGGCCTCTTATATGATAGCTCTGAAAAGGATCCATTTCCATGTTGGTCCTTGTTAGCAGAATTCAATTCTTTATAGCTCGAGGATTGATATCCCTATCCTCTTACTAGCTGTTGCCTGAGGATTGCTGCCTGAGGATTGCTCCCTATGTCTAGAGGTCAAGTTCGGTCCTTCCTTGTGGACCCCTCCATTTCAGTAGTAGAATCTCCCTCATTCATGGAATCTGTCTCATGCTTCAGATTTCTCTGGCTTCTGTTTTGCTACTAACTGAATTCTTTCTTTTTTCCATTTAAAGGTCTTAAGTGATAAGGTTAGACCTACCAAATAATAATATTTTGGTCATGCAGCAAGGGATCATGGTAAACACTGGGGGCAAAGGTCATTTGGGCCATTTTTGAATTTTTTCTATCATAAGAGTAGATATTTCAGCATAGAGTTCTAGGTGTTATATAAAATGCTCAGAACCAGTACTACCTTTACTCTCATAATATTTCTGAATCCTGAATTTCTTTTAGTTATTGTTCTTCCTGTTACATAGAACTGTAAAGTCACTTTTCCTTTCAGCTCACTCTTTACCTCCAAGTCTGGTGTCAGTCATTGAAATACTTCTTGTGTGAATCCTTTTCTTTCCCTTTCCTGCCACAGTTTTTGTCATACACAGGTCTTTTAGAGCATAGAGGACTGTGTTTTCTGTTGATGCATAAAGGACTTTGGTTTTGTTAGTTGTACTGTTTCTTTTGTGGAAGTCTGATTGTTACTGCATGAGTTTACAGGTTTTATCCTGTATTTGTAGGTTTTGAACATATTTTATTATGGGAATTACCATTAAAAGATAAGACCTGGTTTAAAATCTGTGATCTTCTATGTTTTAGCATACATTTATATCATAACTAGGGATAGCATTACTATGTATATTTTTTAAAATCATATGATTTATTTTTACCCTGTCTTACTTGGAATCAATAGATTATATTGAAATGGTATAAAACGTTGACTTTGCTATGCACTATTCCTTTAGTAACTACTTACTGAGCCTTTACGATATATATGCCATTCTTGGGGTGGGTAGTGTAGTTGGAAATAGGCAGATATTTGTTTATTCACTTATTTATTTTGGTACTGGAAATAGAATGAAATAGAATGAAAAATTATTAAAGCCTTTAAAAAGAGAAAAATAATACCTGTGCTATTGCCAAAATGTTTGTATACTGTGCTTTTTTTTTCCCCCATACATTCATTTAACACAGTTGAACATAGTCAAGTCAAGAGTATTAGGCTCTGAACTCAAAAGTCAAAGCATTCTACCATGGAGCTTCAGTTATAGCTCAGCCCTTTTGTTTTTTTTTTTTTTTTTTTTTTGAAACTGGTCTCAAACTTGTAATCCTCTTGCCTCAGTCTTCTGAGTCAATGGGATTACAGATGTGTACCTCTACACCTTGCAATAACAGATTTTGTCATTGCCTTCATGGGATATAAATTCTAGGGAAGGAAACAGACAGTAAACCACTGACAACATAGTTCAGGGTGGTAAGAGCTTTGCAGAATACTGTGGGGAAACTGCTGGCACTTGCCTGACCGAGTCTGGGGCAGTAGGTGTAGATTCCTGGAGCAAGTGACTTTTGGGCTAAGAGACTAGGAATTCCTGTGGTAAAGAATGGAATAATTACATTCTGGACCAGATGATCAACATGTGCCGTGATCCTGGGGGATTACCTTAGAGAGCTTGAAAAAAAGGCCAAAGATGGAGTAGAACATAGTCAAGGGATGACGAGATAGCAAGAGACCAGATAAGGCAGTCCTTTGAACTGGAACTGGAATAGATGTGAAATTTTTAAAAGATGATGTTGTTGCAGTGTGGGTTGGATATGAGGAAGTTCAGGTTTCTGGTAACAAGGTAAGTTAAATTTATAGGTTAACTTTCCTAAGCAACTAACTAAAAAGGCTATATAAAATAACAGTTTCACAAAAAAAAGTATTGTGAGCTGATAAGGTAATAAGAACCATTAAGTGAATGCTAGAATGAGCAGTGAAGCTGCTTTTGCTCTAGTAGACCTATTTTCAGGGCCTTATAATATAGGTGGAGCAGTAATGCAACTGTGGTCTTCATCAAATTGTTCAGTCCACAGGAGACACTTCTATTCACCTGGGACTTATTTCCACCTTTTCTAGGGCAGGACCTGATGAGAACCCAACTCATTCTCCTTCCCTAGTAGACTATGAGCAGAGTATTAGGCTCTGGACTCAAAAGTCAAAGCTCTGCTAAAAAGCGCCAGCTTATGTTACCTGGGTGATATCAAAACAGACAAGAACCTGAAGCCATGAAATTACTTTTAGGGGGTTGACTAGGCATGTTTCAAAGCATTCAGCAGAAGCAGACTTTAATAGGCTTTTGTTGGAGCACTCACCTTGAGTCCTAGGCCTTGACTTATTCCATTAAATCATTCTTGAAACATAATGAACAACTTTAGTCAAAAATGACAAAATATACAAAGCAATGAATGCCTCAAGCAAGAAAAGAAACCACAGTCAGCAGAGGCAAACCTGTAAAGACTTCATGTACTAGCATTAGCAGACGTGGATTATGGTACTTACAATGTTTATAAAACCAAAGATAAGCTTGAAACTATCTGCAGGGAACATAAAAATATAAAGATGATCTAGCAGCTTAGAAAAGGGGAAGATGGGGGAGGCCAATGTGAAGACGTGTATTGGTACAGGCAGGGTTTTTGTTTTTTCTTTCCACATTTTTTTATTGATGCATTATAGTTGTACATAATGATGGGTTTGTTGTTAGGTATTCATACATGCACACAATATAAGAATATAATTTGGCCAACATAATTTCCCAGCACTTCCCCTCTTCTCACCCCACCCCACCTTTTACCACTTTCCCCTTTCCTCCACTGATCTCCCTTTGATTTTTGTGAGACCCACCCCACCACACACATACATTCTTTTCCTGTTTCTTCTCTAGCTTCCATAAATGAGAAAAGACATATGACCCTTGATCTTCTGAGTTTGTTTTATTTCCGTTGACATAATGGTTTCTAGTTCTATCTATTTTCCTGCAAGTGACATAATTTCATTTTTCTTTATGGCTGTATAAAACTCCACTGTGTATATATTCCACATTTTCTTTATTTATCCATAATAGACACCTGGGATGATTTCATAGTTTGTCTATTGTGAATTGTGCATGGGTATGCATGTATTGCTATAGTATGATGACTTTAATTCTTCAGGAAAAGTACAGAGGAGTGATATATTTGGGTCATGTGATGGTTCCATGCCTAGTCTTTTGAGGAATCTGCATACTGACTTCCGTAGAGGTTGTACTCATTTATAACTCAACAGTGTCAAAGTTCCTTTTTCTCCATATGCTCACCAGCATTTATTATTGTTTTTGTATCCTTGATGACTGACAGGTAGCATGATTTTGGTGGGTTACAACTGGGATCGAAGAAGTGGGTTGACTCAAAACATTTTTAGGAGGCACAATCAGTAGGATTTGTTGTATAATTGCTATATTAAATGATGGCTGATTTTTCCCTTAATAAATATATAAATCTGACAATCTGTCCATCCCCCCAATTTCAAAACAAACAGTAGCAGCAAAACAGTTTAGTCTCCTCTGGAATTGCAGATCTGATTCTGATTTTACATTTATAAGACAGTTCATAAACGAAAGATTTTGTGTATTATGTTCCCTTTTTAAGAGTCTTTTATCTACCGAATAGATGATAACTTTTCTCCTTGGTTTTTTATGGTAAACTTCCTTCAGTTAGCAAAGACAGAGATGATATGTAAATGTACGTTGTTCTTTGTCCTTTCGCAGACCCTTCTTTTGAAAACATTCTAGAGCGGTGATATGCTTTTCTGTCCTAGAAATAGAAAATAAATGATTTCCCCCCCTTTGATACGATTAGGAGCATTAGATAAGATTTCATTAGGTAGCTCTTGTGTGGTATCATTACTTTAAAACCTGGCAATATCCATATGTTGCTTTCATTCTGTCCTGATGTCCAAGATAGGGGGCAGGGGGAGCTTGGGACTGAGCAGTAACCAGCAGGGTGAGATAGAGCGATACTCTGGTAGAGCTAGGACGGATTCCACGGAAGGCATGTTTTCTTAATGCCAGGAAACCAAAGTAACCTGAATCAGACACAAGCTTCTTCTTTATCTCAGAGTCCTGTGCAGGTCTGCAGATATGACCACTTGAGGGATGAGCTGACACACCCATCACTGCTAGAGAAAAAGCAGAAGGTAAACGAGGCAGTGCTGGAGAGATGTTTTCCCTAGTGTTATGGACAGAGTGGTTCACTTCTCCCTGCAGTGCAGAGTGATCTTGATACTGAAGCCCAGTGGAAAGAAAATCAGCCTCAGTCATGTGAGCTAACTCTTAAAAACCTCTGTTAGAAAGATCCATCTTTATGGATGAGTAGAGTACCCTGGTTTTGATGTATTCTTGGGAAAATAGAGGGTGAATATAAGAGGCCATCAATTAAAAATGTGTGTTTCTGAAAAATTATTAAAGCCTTTAAAAAGAGAAAAATAACACCTGTACTATTGCCGAAATGTTTGTGTGCTTTGCTATTTTTTCTATACATTCATTTGATACAGTTGAACATAGTCAAGTTTTTACTATAATAGAATTTTGTTTCCTGCTTTTTAATTTATTTCCTGTTCATGAACATGTTTCCATGCTGCTAGAGGTTTCAGTGGACTATCATTTTCTAAAACTGAAAATGTGTCTTGTTAGATAGCTTTTCATTACTATAACAAAATACCTGAGATAATCAACCTTAAAAAGTAGAAGAGCTTATTTTGGCTCAGTTTTAGAGGTTTTAGTCCATGACTGCTTAGTTCCTTTACTTTGGGACCGTGGTGAAACAGTACTTCATGCTGAAGTATGTATGGTGGAGCAAGCTGCTCATCTGTGGTGGCCAGGAAACAATAAAGTGAGAGAAAGAGATCAGCATCTCACAGACGTTTCCAGGACACACCCCCATGACTAAGGCTTCCCACTTAGCTCTATCTCCTAAAAGTTTCCACTGGTGTCCAGCTAAGGACCAAGCCTCAATGAGGACATTCCAGAATCAACTACTTTTATTTGGATAATTGGACATCTGAGAGCTTTTGGGATTAACTTTTGGTCAATAGAGGAGCCTCTAGAAGTAGGTAAGTAACAATGCACCCTGTCCCAGTTGGAAGCACAGAAACCTCAAATTTTCTACATCAAAATGTTTTTCTGGGTGCTTTCAAAACTTGTCTATTGCCACTCAATTAAAAATCTGATCTATGGTAGGTTATAGATTTCATGACACTTTATGGTCAAGAAAATTGAGTTGATTCTACAACATATTTTAGGATTGCCCTAGGAATTCATTATTGATTGAATATCTGATGGAAGCTATTTTATAGCCTTTATGACTGAGGTGCTTGGAGGAAAAGTATAAAAAATTAAGGAATTTGCTCAATTAGATTATAGATAATTAAGTTTTCCAAACATTTCTGTTGGTCTTTGATTAAAAAACAGTAATTGTTAAAATTGTCGTGTATGACGTCAGCCAGGGCTTTGTAGTCTCTGAAACAAAGCTATAAATAGCCATTTATCTGGTTTTGAAGCAATCATTTTTAATCTCAGTCTCAAGAATTTTTAGTGTTTTGATGTATTATAAATGAACTGCTTTCAAGTTAGATGAAAAGTTAATTAGATCCAAAATAATTAGGTCCACTTGTAAGTTACCACCAGTAGTTTGAGTTCTATCAAAGAAAAAATATCCTTTTCCTTCTCTGAGTCACTTATTGTCTAGTTAGCAACCTTAGAAAGCTGGGTTAATTGAATGTGAACCTTCAAAAGATGAAGGGCCATCTGCTGACCCCATCTTCAGTCCGTGTGCGTAACTTGTGCCAGTGGCTCTGGTGGCCACATATGTGGACTGAGGGACAGCAGATGGTTGTAAAGATTTTAAATCGTCAGCAAGTGGCCAAGAGTCATTGTACTTTGGAGTTCATCAAGATGCTGGCCACATGTGGCTGGTATGTGTTATTAAGGGTCCCGTGTAGGTTGCTTGCTGGTGTGTTATTTTCCTTCCTGCTCTTCTGCCCCTTCCCCAGCCTCTGTCTGCTGTAGATTATAGAAATCTGTAACTGAGTGGTTTTGGAAAGGGAAAAAACCAAACATATTTGGGTTTCTTTTTCCAGGTGCCATGGGAGATTGGTTAACTCGGTAGAATGAAATGGCCCTAATTAGAATTGCTCTGTAGGGAAAGCCCAAATCCTTTATTTGGTAGTCTTTTGTGTTTCTGCAGATTCACGATTACTTATAGGTAAAATTTATAGTGATATTTAGATGATTCCCCAAATGCCTCAGTTTTTATTTGATGGAATGATTTCTGCAGAATGATGTCTGGACTCCTTGTGAAGATAGGATTTAATTTTATAGTGACTCATGTTAAGACCTTGAACCTGGCTCTGGTAAAAATAAAGTCCTTATGTAACAGAGATAGACATACAAGTTTGAGGCAGAGGGAAATGTGTTTTCCGTAGCCAGGGTGGAGTGGAACCACCACCATGTGGAAGCAGGAACTCCCATTTCATGTGATGAAGAAATGCTTGTGGCATGTGGGGCAGATGGAGTGTGAAATAGTAGCTTCAGGAAAAGAGGTACCCGGGGACCTTGGTTTAAAAATGCAATTTCAGAAGGAATGCAAGAAAAATTCTGGATTTCAGACAGTTTGGCGTTATGGGGAAAGAAAGGACTTTAATTGGTCTGGCTTTTTTCCTTTAATCAAAGTTCAGGCGGAGTCATCCAGCAAGCTGCTCTCTTACTTCTTGATTACTACCATCAAGAACAAGCACTTGATTCACATGACATGAGTTTTTCATTTTTGAAACTGAAGTTTCAAGTTTGCATGTCCAGAAAGCTCCAGAATCATAGTTCTCCTCCATGAAGTTTGTTTAGGGAGCTGATAAGTGGATCTCCTAAGGAATCTGAAGCACTCAACCAATATTTTGTTGGATGGTTCTCAGCTTAACTAACCAATTTTACATCAGGTTGGAGTAAGCATTTTTAGATACTTTGTTAGACAGCTTTATCTCTTTGTGACCAAAATACCTGACAAGAACAACATAGAGGAGGGAAGTTTATTTGGGCTGTGGTTTCAGAAGTTCATTCCATGGTCATCTGGCTCCATAGCTGTAGGCCTGAGGTGAGACGGAACACGGTAGAAGCGTGTGAAAGAGCAGTACTGCTCAACTCCATGGCATCCAGGAAGGAGGTGGCAGGGGTTGGGTGGGGGAATCTGTTAAAATATTAAGTTGAATGTACATGCCTACCTATCTTCCTGTCTTTCTGGTAGTTCAGGGAAATAGGAAGAGCAGATGGAATGACTAGGAGATGTTTTGTGTCTCAATTGAAGTAGTGCCTTTCTGCTTAGTAGGTAGAGATGGGATTTATAAAGCATTGACATTGATTTCCTGTGATTTATTTAATGAGTTGCACTGTTTTATATTTATATTCTCTGTATAGTATTCCAGAATAAAACTCTTAAATATTATTCAAAGAGGAGTGGAGTGTTCACTATATCTCACTACTTCAATGCAATTGAACAGGCTAGCAACAAATCTAAGGTAGAACTACATCTGGAGGCAAGATTCAGATTGATCTTAGGAACTGACAGTAGTGGTCAGTTATAAAGGTGGACCAGCTAGGTGGGAGAGGTGCTTATAAACTGGTGGTAATAAAATCACACCCAAGGCTTCCAAACCCTCTGAGCAAATGGGGTCATTGGGTACACAGAAAACAAAAGTCAGAAAAGCAGAACAGACCAGAAGCCAGACACGCAGTATGGATCACAGAGGAAACCCTGGTACCTCTCTCTTGGCTTGGAGTGCATTCCCAGAGAATGGCCAGTCCGAGCATTCATAGATACACTAAAGAACCAGTCTAGGAAGGGGACTTTCAGATTCCCCTGGCTATAGAGAAGGTGAACAAGGTCAGAAAGCAGACAGACCTTAAAGGGCTATTAGAGATAGGTTTCTGAATGCTGTGGTTCTGGATTAGTGTCACACTAGAGGATTCTATGTGCCCTTCATCATGATCTCTTAATTGCCAGTAGGAAGAACATGACTCATTAAGGGAGGTGAAGTGTTCTGTATTCATTCAGTAAAATTGTTTGAATCTATATTGAATCAAAAATGGGATCCTTGTGATTTGGAACTGTTCTGCAACTTCACTGTGGTGGATACATGAATGTGCACTTGTGATAAAATTACACAGAACCAAATGCACACACTGGGAAATGAGTGCAAGGGAGGCTGAGGAAATCTGAGTAAGAGTGGTAGGTAGCTCGCTTCCGTGCTTCCTTACTGGTTGTGATACTGATGCTGTAATATCACAAGATGTTACTATTGGGAGAAGTTACATTGGGTCTCTCAACACAGAATTTTGCTATATTATTCTTAGTTTCATAAGAATCTATAATGATCACAATTAAAATTTTCCTGGTTCTAAAACTGAATAATATTCAATAGTGCAGTATATTTTGCTTAATGACAAATTTGAAATCAGATTCATATTAACCTTGTCTAGTAGTCTAATATAAACAGAAAGAATAAATGCTTTAAATTTTTTTCACAATTGCTTTCTGAAAAATGTGAAATAATTTTCACTTGACTACTGTCTTTCAGCCATGAAGACTTTGAATTTATTTCAGGAACTCGAATGCGCAAACTTGCTCGAGAAGGCCAGAAGCCTCCTGAAGGCTTCATGGCGCCCAAGGCCTGGACCGTGCTGATGGAATACTACAAATCCCTGGAGAAAGCCTAAGTGTTAACCCAGTTGCTCCACCTTTGATGCTTCACCAACTCACAGAGGGGACCACATAGTCGTCACTGTTGGCATTTCTTTGTGGTTGTATCTGTCTGGATGTGCTTCCTAAAAACAGACCAATTTCCTTAACTTGAGTCAGTTTTGGTCTGCCTTACGAGTTCTGTTTTGAACTAGTGTAACACACTGCTGGTTTTAATGTATCTTTTCCACTTGTAATAGTTAAGATTCCTATAATACAATTTTAAAATCTTGTCTTTTTATATTATATTTATGCTCTGTCTCATGATATTTTCAAGCTGTTATATTAGTTGTAACCAGTATACACATTGATTCTCACTTTTCATCCCTTTTAAACACAATCACTAAACAGTAAACATGGCTTGAACTTGTTTTGGGAATTTTACAAGAAGCGTAGCAATTAGAATTTTTTTTTTATGTTGAAAATTTAAACTGCCTCCTCTCTTACTTCCAATCAGCTATTGATCTTTCAGCTGTTATAATCTAAAGTATTCTTATGATCATTGTAAACCCTCTATTCAATAAAATTAATTTTTTTTGCTTCTTATTGGATACTTTTTATATTATATTGTTTTGTTTATATATACCCTTTCCTACTGAAAAAGTTGCTAATGGAGGAGGGAAGATGTAGGCACCTTTCATTTCTATGATCTAGTACTTAGCTCCTAACACTTATGTGAAAATATTATATACGTTACATGACATTTACACATGTTAAATCATTCTTCATCTGTAAAGAACCTCAACCAGCTTCCCCAAATATGTCTTTAACATTTTTGTACAACTATCAAACAGTCCACTGAGGATTTAGAATGCACTTGGGTATTATTGCTTTAGTTAAGAAAACTGGTTTGTTATAGAAACTCTCTAAATCACAAGGGCTTAAAAGAAGGTTTGTTTCTTCTAAATGCCATGTGATCCATGCGGGTTAGTAGAGAAATTCTGCTCACCTTGATCATTCAGGCTAAGGTACTACCACTTTCTGCCATTTTGATGATGAGAAGTTTTACAGCTGAGTGTGGGGGTGTGAGTTTGTAGTTCCAGCTGCTTAGGAAGCTGAGGCAGGAGGGTCTCTTGAGCCTAGGAGTTTGAGGTCAGCCCATGCAATAGAATTACATCCAAGAGAAAATTAGGGGCTGAGGTTATAGCTCAGTGGTAGAGTGCCTGCCTAGCACATATGAGGCCCTGGGTTTGATCTCAGAACCACATAAAAATAAACAGATAAAGATCATCTACAACTAAAATATATATTATAAATATATATAAGAGCTGGGCTTGGTGGTGCATGCCTGTCATACCAGTGGCTTGGGAGGCTGAAGCAGAAGAATGGTGAGTTCAAAGCCAGACTCAGACTCTGCAAAAGTAAGGAGTTAAGTCACTCAGTGAGACCCTGTCTCTAAATAAAATACAAAATAGGGCTGGGGATGTGCCTCAGTGGTCAAATGCCCTAAGTTCAATCCCCAGTACAAAATATATATATGTGTGTGTGTGTGTGTGTGTGTGTGTGTGTGTGTGTATATGAAAGCTTTAAAAAATAAACTACATAAACTACTCACAGTCTCTGTGTGCTTTGGCAGAAGTGGCACACTCTACATGCTAGTTCATTGAGCAGGACAGATTACACAGACCCATTCACATGAAAGGAATGGTAGGAACTGAAGACTAGGTACGGGAAGGCAAGAGGACTACTAAATTTCAAGTTCTTTTTTTATCAGAAACATTACAGGTACTGGGATTGTGGCTCAGTGATAAAGCGCTCGCCTAGCACATGTGAGTCTCTGGGTTTAATCCTCAGCACCATATAAAAATAAAATAAATGTTATTGCGTACACCTATAGCTAAAACAAATATTTTTTAAAAATTACAAAAGCTAAACACAATGGGAAAAGGCATTTTAACAAATGCTTGTCAGAAAACAGCATGTCCACCTAAAATGAGTGGCAGAGACTGGCTCTCCAAAACAATTCTTCAGGAATGATTGTAGTCTGTTACACAAGTACCATGGTAAACAATGGGTATATTCAAGGAGACAAAGAGTTTTTAAAGGTAGCATAAGGTTACATAAGTTGTTTTGAAACAATGTCCTTGAGCTGTAATGATTGATAATAAGGGGGTGTCAGTTCAAGGTCAAAGGGGCAGTTGCTAGGTAAGCATCTTTGTAGAAGTATTTTTTTTGTGTGTGTGTGCAAAGTTGTGGCAGACTTTGTCCAAGGATATGATTTTAGAAGTGTTTTGTCATGGTTCTTGTATCAAGCAAATATGTGTCAGGATCTTCAAAGGCTTCATGCCCACCTGACTCTGTTTTCTTAAAGTTTGATCTAAGTGACTTCATTTTGATTCTGACAGTCTTCACAGCATCCTTTCAGTAGCCACACAAAAGTAATTGTAAGATTAATATGAAGAAGAGAAATAAAAATAATCCTAGGTTGCAATACGATATAGAAAGTGATCTTGTGTTTTAATCAGGTTATTGTCCTTTCTGAGTCTAGTCCCCCAATGTACCCCCAGACTCCAGCTAACCAGAGGAGGACGCGATGAAATCATGATTCCAAGACCTCATTCCCTTGGGATTGGTCACCCACTTGTGTGTTCCAGAGGCATAAAGAAGAAATAAAATAACCAGTTATTTCCATGTGTTCATAGGTTGTGTTTTTTTAGTCTACAAATCTGATATATGTGGAAATTTTATTTTTCCTCCTCCTAGTTCATAAAAATGAGCACAAACCAATCTAAAACATTGAATTCTTACACCAAACATCTCCTGCCAAGAGGTCTTGGAAATCCAAGTGCCATTTTTATCTATCCATCAGCTGGAGAAGTGAATGGAAAAATAATTACTTTTTAAAAATGAAGTACAATCATCTTGGCAGAAATATAATGTCTTTAATCTGTCAATTCTCTATTCCATATGATAATCAAGACCACATATTTGAGTTTCATTTCCATCCAAGGGGAGAACAATTATATCTATCTCTTGGAAGTCAACATTCAAATATTTTATCAGGAAAAATTCGGAAGTCATGCTTCCAACATATGGTATATCTTTATTAACACATATGTATCCAGGAGTGGGTTGGCTCATAAAGTAAGGAGGTATTTGCCCATTGGGCCTCTTTTATGTGTGGTATATATTTCTTATGGGGCCTACAAGTCTCTTTGGTTATATCTCTGCTGGATTTCATTTCTTATTCCACATAGTCTGGTGCTGAATATAATTATGTCTGAGTTGTGCAAAAACCATATTGCCCATCTAATTTCCAGCTGGTATTTTTCTGAATTGAGGTAAAATCTAGTTCTACCCCCACTTGTTGTAGTCAGCTTTTTCTCTGCTGTGACTAAAGGATCTGACCAGAACAATTGTGGAGGAGGAAGAGTTTATTTAGGGGCTCATGATTTTAGAGGTCTCAGTCCATTAGACAGCAGCCTCCATTTCTCCAAGCTCCAAGTGAGGTGGGACACCATGGAGGCAGAGGGAAGCAGCTCACATGATGACCAGAAAGCAGAGAGAGAGGTCTCCACTCACCAGACACAAGATATATACCCCAAAGCCACATCCCCCAATGCCCACCTTCTCCAGCCACACCCTACCTGCCTTCAGTTACCACTCAGTTAATCCCCACCAGGGGATTAATTCACTGATTGGATTTAAGATGCTCATAACCCAATCATTTCTGTTCTAAACTTTCTTGCATTGTCTCACATGTGATCTTTCAGAGGACACCTCACATCCAAACCATAACACCCCTAAAGATAGGTACTTGAAGACTATGGTTCAGTGGGGATGTTTTAAGAGTAAAGCCTCCTTATCCTCATTTCCTGCTTTAGATTCCCAAGAAAGATGCCCTAGAATTAGGGCTAGCACTGATGAATAACTGAAAGGAGAGTTTAGTGGCCAATTTGAATTGTCAACTTGATTGGATTAAAAGATGCGTAGGATTAACTGGCTTATGGGTGTGTCAATGAGGGATGTGTCTAGGAATGACTGCATGTGGGATAGCCAACTGAAGTGGAGACCCCCACCCCTAAGCATGGACAGCACCATCCAATAGGATGATGGCTTGGATGGAATAAAAGTTGGAAGAACAAGGAAACAGCAGCAGATGCAAGCCTGATTCTTTATGAACGGGTTCTTGGTTGCTCTTTCCATTGTCTGAGAATATCAGACTCTCACTTCTTCACTCTTCCAAAGCAGACTTTGCCAGTGATTCTCTAGGGAGTTTCCAGAAGCCTTTGGTCTTAGACTAGGCCAGGGTAGCACCATTGATCCCTCTTTTTCTGGGCTTCTGCCTCTTGGACAGCACAGCTACTGGTTCTTCCAAGTCTCCAGCCTGCAGACAGCCATTGTGGGTTATCTAGCTTCTGGCTGCATAAGCCAACCTAATAAATCCCCTTTTTATAATCATACTTCCTGTTGATTCTGTTCCTCTAGAGAATTCTGACTAAGACAGGGAGATTAGAATTGGGGCTTACTCTTGAGAAAAGAACAATAATAGACTACTGGGGTGTGAGATTACTGGGTTACTGGAGTAATGGAAACTCGTGGAGTATAGTTTCTTTCCATGTCTGTCTCTGTGCTGACTTTTGTCCTCTTCATAGCCATCAAGCAGAGGGGATGCTCAGCAGTTATTTCTCACAAGCTTGCTTTTGGTCAGATGAGGGAAGTTTTCAGCATCTGTTGATTCTTGTTTGGCTTACCTCAAAATAATCCTTAGGCCAAAGTGACATATTTGGATGTTGCCTGTGCTTATTCCCCATAATAATTAATAAAGGTATTACAACTAATATGTCATAATATGTTTTAATTCACCACTTTTTGAAGGCTGCCGTTATACCTTAGATCTGTAATTCCTCTGAAGTCTCATGCATGGAAGGGTTGATCCCCCAAGCAGCAGTGTTTGAAGGTAGGGTTCTTGAAAAGAGATGGGATTATGAGGGCTCTGACCTCATCAGATAATTCCATTGATGGACTAATTTGATGTTATTATTTGAAAGTGGAAAAAACTATAAGAGGTGGATCCAATTGTAAGAAGTAGGTCACTGGGGGCATGTCCTGGAAGGGTAAATCTTGTCCCTGACCCTGTCTCTGCTTTGTGGTGGCCACACTCTACTGCCATGTTTCTGCCTTGGAGCCAACAGACTATGAACTGAAACCTCTGGAACCATGACCTCAAATACATCTTTCCTCCTAAGTTGTTTTTCTCACATATTTTGTCCCAGCGTTAGAAATATGACTCACACAGCTGGGTGTGGTAAAGGTAAATAAAGGAATCTGAAATAGTAGTTAGAAACTTTACATTTAGAAAAAAATGAGTGATTGAGTTAATTAGAATAGTTATGGTGAGAAATAAAATGGAATTAGGTTATTGTATTTAAAAAAGTGTTGAGTTACAGAGTGATAAAATTGAATATATATCTAATATATTAAGGAGAAAATAGACTAGTTAGAAGATTTCTGTAGACCAGGCATTTGCAAAGTGATCAGTCCAGTGGCACTTTTTTGTAAATGAAGTTTTATTGCCACAGTCATAGCCCTTTGTTAACATATTGTCCATTGCTGCTTTTGTTCTCGAACAGCAGAATTGAGACAGAGACAGACCTTATATCCTGAAAAGCTGGAAATATTGAATATCTGGCCCTTTGTAGAGAAAGTCTGCTAATCCCTTCTCCAGACTGGGGATTACTTCTACAACCTAGAGTCCCCATTTCAGAGTTCCTACCTAAAAAGAGGGGACAGACTGTTATGGGCCACGCTATATGGGCAATGACCAAACAGACTCCATTTTACCCTGAGACTCCATATCATGTAAAAAAAATGCTTCTCCAATGGGAAAGCCCCACTTCTGTACCCATTAATAGTTATCCACCAACACAAAATATTAATTCTTATACAATATAAAATTGTTCTCTTTGGTTTCCATTTTTCTTGAGTGACGCACCTTGTCAGAGATTGATTATCTAGACATTAGTAACCTTTCTCTAACTTGTACAGAATTGGGATCATTTTGACCCACTTCCCTTCTGCTTGCTTGCTGCTATGCCAACCTGGAAAGTCCTGTGGGAAATACTAATATACCCATTGCTTTGTCTTGCTAAGGGCACAATCCATCTTCTGACCTGCTTGCTTCCAGTTATATCAACCCAGATGTAGTTTTTTCATTTAAATATCCAAAGATGCTCAGGCTTGGGGCTGTTCCTTGCAGAGACAGTTGTGGGTCCTGCATGGAGCAGTAGCTGGCTGGCCGGCTAAATAAAGACTCTTCAACTTGGACAAAATTGGAACTTGGTTTGTTTTCTGAGCCACCTACCCCACGACAAGACTTGGGTGAGAGAGTGATACACACAATTTTCAGTCCATATATCTTATCTTTCTATTCCTTTCTCTGACTTGGTAAGAGCATTGGAGAGTAGTGGGAGATGACAGGGAAAGAGATCCAGACCGGTCAGTAGGCTTCATCTAACCTCAAGGTCAAGCAAATCATTGTGGTATGTGTTGGGTTGCCTCCTAGTCTATGACCAAGATTAGATGTTAATGACAGTCAAATGGCCAAATAATTTAATTAGGTGTCAGACTTCAAGTGTTGACTCAATTTAGGGTCATGTGAACTAAACTGTGTACTAAATAGACCAGATTTTTCAGCAGCATGTTGATCCAGCAACAATTCTAGTAATGGGAAATAATATATATATATTATATATAATATATATATATAATATATAAATATTATATATTGCCTTGATATAAATAGGTTGGAGAGAATAAAGGTAGATATAAATTTTAATAAGCAATGATTCTAACTGAGAGCAGTGACACATGCCTGTAATCCCAGGTGCTCTCAAGGCTGAGGTTCAAAGTCAGCCTCCACGAAAGTGAGATACTAAGCAACTCAGTGAGACCCTGTCTCTAAATAAAATACAAAATTGGACTGGGGATGTGGCTCAGTGTCAAGTGCTCCTGAATTTAACTCCTGGTACAACCCTCTCCTCACACACAAAAGCAATGATTTCAGCATTCTAAACTTATGACTGTCCAGGCGACTCTTGGTTCACAAAAGTTCATAACCAAAATGTCGGATTTATCCACAGAAACACCAGATGAGTAGTGTTGCTAAGTCATCCTGCACATGAGCAGGGTGCATGAGCTGAGGTTCCTGTGAGAACATTCACCTTTGCATTTCCTGGCTTCCGTGTTTTAATTTGTGCCCTGTACATGGTATTAACATTTCTCCTTGCATGTAGTTTCCTTTTTTTTTTTTAAAAAAAAAAGAAGAACAAAAGAAAAAAATGTAATGTCCTAACCTCTCAGGGAAATCACATATACCACATAATAGCTATACTGGGGGTCTTAAGTTTTTTATGGTGAGAGACCAACCTTGCATGTGACTGAGTCACACTCCCCGGCTGGGTGCTGAGGCGCTCAGTCCCAGAAATGTGGCAGAGCTTTTCCCACCCTTCTTGGGTCCGAGGGTCAGTGTCTTGTGCATGGGTGTGTCTTCCTGCAGCCCCATGGGTGAAGCTATGCTCACCTGTTCCTTTGTAATATAACCCCTTGCCCTGTTTAGGACAGAATCTTCCATGGAAGTGCCTTGTGTGTGTCCCCTTCTCTTACTGTGCCCTTGGGGGTGGCCTACCCAGGTGTCAGTCAATCTGCTGACAGTGGACATCATGAAGATAGACTCAGCCCCCTGAAACCCGACCCCTTGCCTCATTTGAATAGCTTCCCTCAATAAAAGGGTCAGCACATGCTCTCGCACTCTCTCTTCTTGCAGACCCTTAAGGTCAGAGGAGCCGCCACAGTGATCCCAAAGAAAAAGGTATTTGTGTCTCTTGTGTGATTATTTTGTGCATCCCAGTTAGCCCAGTTCAACTGGAGTGACCCCTGAGCCTTTTAGTCGATAACAGACACCCTGCATTTTATATTTTTTACTTTGGAACAATGGGGAAAAGGAACAATTTTTATTTATATTTCTAATGGATTGCATGATGTTTTTCTTTTACTGCCAGAGATAGCCAAAAGAGAACAAAGAGCCTCAATAAAGAAAATGAAAGTGTAATATAGTTTAAAGACAAACTTGAAAACTCAGTTTCAATTGATTAAAATTACAGAAACTTTTAAAAGGTTCTCCCTTCGAAAATGATCTGAGGTTATGACTTCTACCATGATATAGCTGAGAGAGAGCAGAGGTGATATGGCAACAGCAAAGAGCTCTATTTACAAGTGAGTTTGTATTATGATAGATGAGACTTTAAAAATAGTGTGTAACCCCTGTTCCAGAACTTTCCACATAGTAGATATTCAAATATGGTTCTTCTGCCTCTTTTGAGGTATACACTAAGACTTGCGTATTTCTCTTTTCCACCTTCTATATATTCAGGACCTGTTTACATCCTGATTTTATTGAGGCTGTTGTGCCAAGCCCTGGAGGATGGGTCAGGAAGCACTTACACGGTGACAGCCTTGCTCCTAGCTCCATGTGGCTATCTGAGGCCATGGGACCAGTTCAGGCCAAGGAGACCTATGTGGAACTCTGTTGGAGTGGAGGCTTTGCTTTCCTCATTGAGAAGTCACAGCTCACCATATATGTTCCTTTCTTTTTTTCTGCCTGGTAGGCAGATTGCACAGTGCTTCCTCAGCCAGCTCTGTAACAAGACATGACAGATGTCATATTGCAATTTCTGTTCAGTTGTATCTGAGAAAGATCACAAAAATGTTTTTCGAATTGTGGCCTTGACTCATTTGTATTAAAATCACTTGGATGGGTATTTCTGGGTAGAAGACAGTAATATACATTTTAGATGGTGTTTTGTGTCATTATGCATCCTAAAGCGTGAGATCTGGTGGCATGAAAACCAAGATGGGTTTTTAAAAAGTTATATGGTTTTGATTTGGATATGGTAATTAAAAAATTTAATAAGCTTTGGACTTGACTATTAGCTCCAGAAGTGAGGTTCATGGAGACATTATTGCTTAGACTCACCAAATAAAGCCCTGGTCCTTTGGACATTTTTTTTTTAAATAAAATATGTGATCTCCTTTTATTTTATCTTTTCTTTTTGTGGGGCTTGGGATTGAACCCAGGGCCTTGTGCATGTGAGGCAAGCACTCTTCCAATTTAGCTATATCCCCAGATAATTCTTTGGACATTTTGAGAAATAAAATTTAAGTTAAGAGTGAACACTTTATTTTCAGCTAAAGCCAGGAGTGGAACAAAGATGGCCGTTCTTGGACTAGGGCTCTGATATATCATTTCTCCTTTGCTAACAGGGCTCAAAAATGTGTTCCCACAAATAATTCTCAGATATTCCTGAAATCCTAAGGTTTCATGTAAAGTTTTAAAAGAACAGAATAAGACTACCACTAACAATAGCAACAAGAATACGTGTGTGTGTGTGTGTGTGTGTGTGTGTGTGTGTGTAAACACACATATAATCATTTTTTTTTTTGGTACCAGGGATTGAACTCAGGGGCACTCAACCACTGAGCCACATCCCCAGC
The DNA here is from genome assembly GCF_052094955.1 of Ictidomys tridecemlineatus. Taxonomy (NCBI): domain Eukaryota; kingdom Metazoa; phylum Chordata; class Mammalia; order Rodentia; family Sciuridae; genus Ictidomys; species Ictidomys tridecemlineatus. The sequence goes on from NC_135485.1 coordinate 96,132,492, forward strand.
CCTATTTTGTATTTTATTTAGAGAAAGGGTCTCACTGAGTTGCTTAGTGCCTCACAGTTACTGAGGCTGACTTTGAACTTGCGATCCTCCTGCCTCAGCCTCCTGACCCTCTGGGATTACAGGCGTGCACCATCACACCCAGCTAAGAAGAACATTGTATTCTGGAATCTTCGTTACATCTTTAGAAATTCTCAGTTTGTTTCAAGACTTCTTCCAGAAGCTCCTTAAGCCTTCTTAGTTGAAAGCCTTATAATCAATTAAGTGGAATTTTAAAAAGAGTTCCCAGACATTATGAGGTACCTACCAATATCTTCAGATTCCTCCAAAGTTGATCCTGTCTCAGGAGACCTTCCAACACTAGAGAAGAATCCCGTGTAGTCTCACAAGGCATCATTCTGTTTCGGATGTCCCCTCAGCCCAGAGTACCCATCACAGTGCTGGCATTTTGTTCTCCGTGGCCAAAGCAGCGCTCCATTCTCTCAGCATTCCCATCTTTCTTTGTGGCTCTCCAACCACAGTGAAAGGGTTATGAAATATGAGAGGAAGGAACACTTCAGACTCAGAAAAATGCTCAGCAACAGAGGCCCTGAGGCAAGCATTTCAGTGTTTACATTTTTCCCCCTCAAATTTGCTTTATGCTCAGAGGGAAGCAAGTTACCCTACCTCACTTCATGGGGGCTGGGCATATGCTTTGGTTTGGATCTCAAATGCCTCCCAAAGAGCCATGTATTAATCCCCAGCGTGGCACTTCTGGGAGGTAAGGCCTAGTGGGAGGTTGTCTGGTCATTTGGGGTATGCCCTTGAAGGTGATATTGAGACCTCAGCCCCTTCCTCTTTCTCTTTTTTGCTTCCCTACCATAAGTGTGGCAGCTTTGATCCACTACTCACTCCTGCTATGATGTACCTGTCTTGCCAAGACCCAAAAGTGATGTGACCAATGGAAACCATGGCCTAGAACCTCCTAAACACACACACACACAAACCAAAACACACACACACCCAAAAACCCCCACACATTTCTCTCTATGAGTTTATTATTACAGGTATTTCTTTTTTTAAAAATTTCACAAACAAATTTTAATTGAAAAACCTTTCTCTTCATATAGAAATATGAAGGCTAATATAGATTATGCATGAACCCTTTGCAACTAATATCATTCTTTCTGAAATATGGATTTCTTCTTTTTAATTTATTTTTTATTTATACATGACAGCAGAATGCACTACAATTCTTCTTACACATATAGAGCACATTTTTTCATATCTCTGGTTGTATACAAAGCATATTCACACCAATTCCTGTCTTCATACATGTACTTTAGATAAAAAATGACCATCACATTCCACCATCATTTATAACCCCATGCCCTCTCCCTTCCCCTCCAACCCCTCTGCCCTATCTACAGTTCATCTATTCCTCCCATGCTCCCTCTCCCTATCCCACTATGAATCAGCCTCCTTATATCAAAGAAAACATTCAGCATTTGGTTTTTTGGAACTGGCTAACTTCACTTAGCATTATCTTCTCTAACTCCATCCATTTACCTGCAAATACCATGATTTTATTCTCTTTTATTGTTGAGTAATATTCCATTGTGTATATATGCCACATTTTTTTTATCCATTTATCTACTGAAGGGCATCTAGGTTGGTTTCACAGTTTAGCTATTGTGGATTGTGCTGCTATAAACATTGATGTAGGTGTGTCCCTAAAATATATTATTTTTAAGTCCTTTGGGTATAGACCAAGGAGAGGAATAGCTGGGTAAAAGGTGGTTCCATTCCCAATTTTCCAAGAAATCTCCATACTGCTTTTCATATTGACTGCATCAATTTGCAGGCCCACCAGCAGTGTATGAGTGTACCTTTTCCCCACAGCCTTGCTAACACTTATTGTTGTTTGTCTTCATTATAGCTGCCATTCTGACTGGAGCGAGATGAAATCTAATTGCTAGCAATGATTAACTTTTTTCATATATTTGTTGATTGATTGTATATCATCTTCTGAGAAATGTCTCTTCAGGTCTTTGGCCCATTTATTGACTGGGTTATTTGTTTTTTGGTGTTTAAATTTTTGAGTTCTTTATATACCTTTGAGATTAGTGCTCTATCTGATATGTGAGGGGTAAAGATTTGCTCCCAAGATGTAGGCTCTCTATTCACCACACAGATTGTTCCTTTTGCTGAGAAGAAACTTTTTAGTTTCAGTTCATCCCATTTATTGATTCTTGATTTTAATTCTTGCACCAAAGGAGTCTTATTAAAGAAGTTGGGGCCTAATTCCACATGATGGAGATTAGGACTTACTTTTTCTTCTATTAGATGCAGGGTCTCTGGTTTTATTCCTAAGTCTTTGATCCATTTTGAGTTGAGTTTTGTGCATGGTGAGAGAGGGGTTTAATTTCATTTTGTTGCATATGGATTTTCAGTTTTCCCAGCACCATTTGTTAAAAATACTATCTTTTCAGGACTTAAGAGGAAGAGCCCTGAGGAAATAATGTTCATAGTTAACTATGTGCCGCAGGTTGAAGCAGGAAGGGCTTTGAGCATATTGACTCTACTAATATTCACAACCTTACGATATAAGCTAATATTTTTTCCAGTTTCACAGATGCAAAAACTGGTATTTGGGTAAGTGACTTGTTCAAGGTCACACATTAATAATTGGTGGAGTTGGGAACAAGAATCAAGATGTGGCTGATTCCAAAATTTGAATATGAGGCAGATTTCTACTAAGGAATTTGGACATGTCCAGAAATGCAAATTGGTGCTTTGAGAGGAGTAGGTATTTAAAGAAAACAGCACCATATGAAATAAATAATAAATAGTTGGACATCTATTGTATACCAAGTTCTGCCTTAACTACTTCATGAAGTTTATCTCATTTCCTTCTGGCCACGCATTTATAAGATAGACAAAATTCCTGTTTTATAAATAGGAAAACAAAAGCTCAGGGCTAGGGTTGTAGCTCAGTGGTAGAGTGCTTGCCATGCACATATGAGGTACTGGGTTTGATCTTCAGGACCACATAAAAACAAACAAAAAAAAAAAACAAAGGTTAAATTCTTAAGAACAAACACAACAACAATAAATCCTGAAGCTCAGAGAGATTAGTGTAATTATTCAAGGTCACAAAGCTAGTAAAAGGCAAAGGGAGGGCTAAAGTCATTCTCAGGATCTTGCAAAGATTGTACATTTTAAGCTGCTTGGAGAGAACCCTAGTTCCTCTGTATTTTCTGGTTCTTTTTATGCTTGGAATTGAGCCTCTCCACTATCCATACTCACTGTTTTCTGAGGTGTCATCTGAAGACTTCCTGAATCAAAATTGCTGCTGATGCTTGATAGAAGTGTAGATCTTGACCCAGTGCTTCCAAACCTTGGAGGTGCCTAGGGATCTGAATTTTTCAGGACCCCCTGCTTGATCAAAAACAAGAGCAGAATCATGCAAAGAATCCAGTGGCCCAGGTTTGTAATGTGCTCTGTAGAGACACGGACACACACCATTGGCCAAAACAAGGCACAAGGCCACCAGAGATTCAAGGGGAGGGACAGCAATCTCCATCTTTTGATGGAAGGAACTGCAGTCATGTGAAAGATGCACTGCAAATAGAGAAGGAGGGGGATATTCTGGGGTCATCTTTTTTTTTTTTTAATTACAAATGGGAACTCCATGAAGCAGTGGCTTAACAGTGACCCCTGTACTCATTCATTTACTGTGATCCTATCCTTATGTGTCATCCTTTCCATGGTGCAGAGTGGACTCATGCACTTGGCTTCATGGAAGCAAAATAGATTTTGCAATAAAATGGGAAGAGACTGAAAATTGTTTTTATTATAAGTTTCACTGCATTTCTCATGGCAAAGTACTAAAGTACTAAAGAATTGTTTAACTTAGAGATGTATTTTGCATTTTTTTTAACAAAAAGACAAATGCTTCAAATTTGCTGTTCTTTCCTGTGATGACAAGTGGCTGTCAATAGCATGCTACGCACCAGACATTTTTGAACATATAAACACACTTAATCCATCCCCCAAGTATATACAATGATGTTTTAACAATGAATGAGAAAGTAATTGCTTTTCAAAAGAAACTCCTGCTCTGAACAAAACATTTTGAAATCGGATGTTTGGAAATGTTTCCATTGTTAATGTGATTTTATTTCCAACAATGCAAATGTGTCCCATACAGATTTTTCTCATATCTAAACTGTTAAAAAGTTGGAAACTACAATGTCTTAAAATGTCACTCAAATTTTAGGGGTTTTAAAACTATTTCAAGCCAGAGTGGTACACTATTTAATCCCAATACTCAGGTGTCTGAGGCAGAAGGATTTCGAGTTTGAGGCCAGCCTGGGCAAATTAGCAAGACCATGTCTCAAAACAAGGACTGGGAGGTGGGAGCGTTAGTGACCACCTGTGACTCCAGTGACTCTGGAGGCTGAGACAGGAGGATCACAAGTTTGAGGCCAGCATCAGCAACTTAGCAAGGGCCTAAGCAACTGAGCGAGATCCTGTCTCAAAATAAAAAGGAAAAAGGGCTGGGGATGTGGCTAAATGGTAGAACATCTCTGGGTTCAATTCTCATTACCAAACAAACAAAAAAACAAAAAACCAACCAAACAAAAAAGACCCCAACTATTTTATTGTAATAAAAACATGATAATTTCTGATTTTTATAAGGAAACAGACTGATATCAGACAAAAATGTTGTCAAAATGTATTTTAACAGAAAAATTTGAAAATTGGTGGCTGAAATTGAACTAATCTCCAGGATTTGCAATCAATCATATAGTTTTCCTGCATGAAATCTAAATATATGTATAAGAATATTTTTTTCCAATGATAGCCATAAAAACTCAGTGACATCACAAAGAAGTGAAATAAGATTTAAAATAAAACAAAATATGTTTAATCCCTTTGTGCTTACTAAAATCTATTAATATAGATATTAAAATTTTGGTATAGTGTTCTGAGAAATAACAAAATTAGAATTTATTAAAAGTATAGATTATATGATCTTTATCATATCCTTCAAACTTTTTATTTTTAAGTTTCATTAGAACAAAGGACACATGTATAAAAAATAAAAATTTCACAGGTTAGAATGGCTCTTATAAAAAAAAAAAAGAAAATAACCAGTGTTGGTGAAGATTTAGAAAGTGGAACCTTGGTGGGTTGCTAATAGGAATGTAAAATTGATCAGCAGCTCTAGAAAAAAGTATGGTATTTCCTCAAAAAGTCAAACACAGAATTACTATATTTTCCAGCATTCAACTTTTAGGTATATCCTGAAATAATTGAAAGTAGGGACCCAGACTGACACTTGGATTTATAACAATGTTCATAACAGCATTATTCCCTATAGGCAGAAACATGGAAATGCCCATCCGCAGATGAATGGATAATAGGAGTGTGGTATGCACACACAATGAAATATTATCCAGACTTGGAATGACACATACTACAACAAAGATGAACTTGGAAAACCTTGTGCTAAGTGAAGTAAGTCAGTCACAGAAGGAGAAATATTGTGATTCTGTGTATATGAGGTACCTACAGTAAGCAAAGGCATAGAGGCAGAAAGTAGAATGGTTTCAGGAACTGAAGGGAGGGGAGAAGGAGGTGTGTTGTGGAAGAGTTACAGAGTTTTGGGTTGGGGATGTAGCTCAGTGGTAGAGCACAAGGCCCTGGGTTCAACCCAGCAACACACGCACATGCGTACATACACACACATAATAATGAAAAAGTTCTGGCAATGGATAATGATGATGATAATCATACGACATTGTGAATGTGCCTAGACACGATATTGTAATAAAAATAACTTAACAATGGTCAAAATGGTAAATTTTAAGTTACATCTGGTTTAACACAATAAAAAGATAGATGCAGACTTGGATGTCTGTGGATGGGGCTGTGTGTTCAAAATATCACTAATACATGCAAACATATGATCTCAATAGTTGAAGATCACTGAGAGTGGGGCCTTGTTGGGCTCCACCCTCACAAATGGAAATGGAGAAGTTCACAGGCTTCGGGGTGCTCTATAAATCAGGGATGTGAGAGGGTCCAAAGCTGAATGGAAACAAAGTTTTTAAAGATTTCTTTACAATTTCTCCAAAGTTACTATTTTTGGTCATCCCTGGTTTATTCCCAATAGTGAAATTAAGAGTAAAAATTATGGGACAGAAGGGTCATGAGATTGCTCCTTCAAGAAACTGGGGACACTGCACTATGTACTCTTTGGTTAATCTTTATAGAAGATGGACGCTGCATTAGTTTTTTTTTTCTGGGGGGGGGCTATTGTAACAAATTACCACAAGTTGGTGGCTTTTAAAATTTTTTAAAATTTTTTAAAAAATTGTTCTAATTAGTTACTCATGACAGTAGAATGCATTTTGACACATTGCACGCAAATGGAGCACAACTTCTCATTCACCAGTGGTGTAATCATACATGTGTATAGGGTAATAATGTCCATCTCAGAAATTCATTCTCTCTCAGCTCTGGAGGCCAGAAGTCAGAAACCAAGGCATTGGCAGAGCTGTACTCCCTTGGAGGGCTCTGGGGGAGTTCCTTCCCTGCCCCCTCAACAGCTGGTGTCTCCAGGTGTTCCCGGGCTCTCACTGCTTAACTCTGACATCTACCTCCTTTGCACGGCCTGCACCATCTTCTTTTCTATTATAAAGACACTTTTCATTGTATTTAAGGGCCCACTTGGGTAATCCAACATGATCTCATCTCAAGATCTTTAATTACATCTGCAAAACCTTTTCTATAAAAAAAAAAGGTCACATTCACAGGTTCTGGGGATTAGGTCATGAAAAAATTATTTTGAGGAGGGGCTCCCATTCAACAAACCCCAACATATTAAAAGGGTGTTGGCATCTTTTCAAAAGAAAAAGCCAAATGTATGGATCCAGGCATGAGTCATGGAAGGTACTATTGGGAATTCTGCCAAACCTGAAACATGCATGCCCTGAGGTGAAAGAGCCTGTAAGTTTGCATAATTCTTTGCTAGAGTTTGAAAAACAGAAATTTTTTGTTGCCTGTCTCTTGCTTCCCACCCTTCAAAAATAAAACAACATAAACTTTCTTCCTGCATAACCAGGATAAACAGCGCTAACTGTGATGATCTCAAAATCTCAATGGTTTTGTTCCAAACCAGTTTATTCTTTGTACTTATCACAATTTACAGGTAAATGTAGATAACTCCATCTTTTGATACTGCTCCTGTTAATACAGGGCTCCCTTGATCACTGTGGAAGACAATTGAGTGGGGGATGTTCCACGCAGGGGTTTGGGGGCCAGGCCCGAAAGTGACTGATATCCCTTACCAGCTATATTCCACTGATCAGAGTCAGTCCAATCTAACTTCAAGGAAGGCTTGCAAATGTGCTATCTGTAAATTCTCAGGAAGAGTTATAGGGATTAATGAGCCTTTAGTAACCTGTGTCACAACTTTAAAAAAGTATTCTTGATGCTCTTCAAAAACATTTAAGAAACATTCTGAGAATTCATGAGAAAGGATTAAAATAAGTAAATATTGAAATGAGGACAATGAGAAAATGAGACTGAAAGATGCCTCTTTATTTTTATTTATTTATTTATCTATCTACTTATTTATTTATTTAGCAGGGCTGGGAATGGAACTCAGAGCCTTGCTCATGCTAGACAAGTGTTCTACCACTGAGCCTCATTACACCCCCATCCATGTGAAAGATATCTTCTACTAGCATTTAGATTTCATGAGCTTGACCTTCTGTTGTTAGGTATCAAGCAACCTAGGTCACTGTTCCTTTCCTCGTGTGCTGTTTCCCTGTGATTGGGTCAAACAAGGCATCAAAATGGAAATACCATGAAACAGCCTTGTCCACATCACTTACTTTGGCCTTGAGATAAACCTAGGTAGTAAGTATGAATCTGTTAATGACTTTACCATTGTTTTTTCTAAAACAGAAGCACAAAAATCTTAAGTATAACTGTCATGTAAGTAATTGTCACAGTGCTTAGATCCCCAAGACAGATGAAGGGTGGGGCTAGAGGGGATCCACTGACAAAGTGTGGCTGGGAGATCTTGATTTTAAGCTCATACATTGACAGTGTCCTGGATTACCGTCACGTGGTTGACTATGGTAGAAGCTGACTTCAATATGACTGTCAGCCAAATGCTCCATTTCCCCAACAAGAGTCGAGGTCACATGTGTTCCTGGGGAGGTCAATTCTCTTTTCACCTTTAAAATGAGGATCTCAGAGGGATTTGGGACTTGGTGAGATAAAATAGTTGAAAGCAGTTAACTCCTAGTTTCTGGCACGTAGGAAGGAATATTATTAGAGTTTTATGGGGATCTTATATCTCCTAGTCAGAGCCTGTGTCCCCTCTGATGTGGCACCAGGGTGGGTGATAGTGATTTACATCATGGGTTGCAGAGAGACAAACACCAGCAGACTGGTCCTTCAACTCTGCTACAGCACAAGGGAGAAGTCAGCTTGTTCTGTAATATGTGGGATTCCAGATATTGATATGTATAACCTGAAACATCACCAAGTTTAAGCCAACTTTTCAGTCCTGTGAGGGAAGACAGGATGGTGGGTGTGAGCAACATAAATATGCCGATAGCTGTAATCCAGTGTTTCTGTTTTGCGATAAGGAGCTGGGGGGACAGCATGTAGCTTAGCACGTATGAATGATGATGTGACCCAGCGTGGTGGGTTAGGCGCTTCCTGGCAAGCACAGTGAGGAGCGAGTCCAGCTCTGGTGGCCTCTGTTGTTCTCTCCTTCAAGTATCTCAGATCTATTTGCTGGGGAAGATCTGGATGAGGAAGGTTGGTCTCGTGCCTAGAGCTGTCTCTCCAGGTTTCTATGGCATGTCAGGTCCGGACGAACCTGGAAGAAGTCATTAGAAAGCAAGCCTTCATCTTCTTCATTATACAATATAGCAGGGTGGCATGGATTTCTATACTGATCTTGAAGGGTTGTTTGTAAGACTTCCACTTTTTTAGGTGGAAAGAAAAGCATTAGATCTGCCATCCTTGAAAACTTCACAATGATCAACAAATGGACTCATTTCTACCATCTTTATGGTAGAGGTTTATTGACTTTTGATGAGGAAAAAAAACATTTGTTCTAGTTACTCTCTGAATAATTAAGCAGTGTTTTTCCAGCCATTCAGGTACTCAGTACTAGCCTGCTGCTCTCTGGCATTCATATTCATGCAGCAGGGCCTTAAAAACCTGAGATATGTGGATAAGCTTCATAGATTTAATGGACCCTCTGAAAGCACGTGTGTGTTTGTGTGTGCATATTTGCATTTGTGTGTATGTTTCTTTTTTTTTTTTTTCTGGTTTGCAACAGATTCTCACAAGCATCTGTATTATCCTCCCAAAATGTTGAGGATCACTGGTTAACATGGTATCAGCCTGGGAATGCAGGCTCTCACCATCAGACATTGCTACTACATTTTTTAGAGATCAGTTGCTGTAATTTTTATTTGCATTTAAGTTTTTTTGTAATATATATGTACGTATATATAACTATATATGTTATAGTTATATATACGTACATATATTATATATGTGTATGTTGTATGTGTGTGTATACATGTATTTCAGAATCTGATTTAGAATCAGCAAGGATTGTTCAGATTTTGGCTCTTCCCCTTCCTGATTGCATGACTGAGGGGAGGTCACTTAATCTCTCAATGTCCCTATTTCTTCAGTTGATCAAGAGGCGAGTAATCTTTATAAGTTTCATTGTAGGCTTTGAGGAAGTGTAGCAAAACTCCAAGTTGTATTCTCAAATAGCATTAAATAAAGAAAAGTGAAGAAATCAGATAAGACATGGAGAAAATAAATTTTCAACTGTAATCCCACTACCCAAACTTACTTTTAATATTTTCTTGTACATCTTTCAAATCTTATTTTCATAGATAGAATTTAAAAGACTGGTCGGGTGCAGTGGCACATGCCTATAATTCCAGAGGCTCTGGAGGCTGAGGCAGGAGGATTGCAAGTTCAAAGCCAGGCTCAGCAATTTGTGGAGCCCTAAGCAAGTGAGACCCTGTTTCTAAATAAATAAATAAATAAATAAATAAATAAATAGACTGAATATTCAGCTCATTGGTTTAGACCACTGGGTTCAATCCCTGGTAACAAAAACAAAAACCAAAAATAAATAGGTATAATTATATACATAATTTATAAATGTAATTTATTGAAGCTATTTTCTTATTGTGAGTTTTTTGGTAATATCCATTTCCAAAGCATTAATAATTTTTCAGTGGTTATCATTAGGGATTTAAAAAAGGTTACCTATAAGATAGATTTGTAAAGATAGAATTTGTGTACCAGAGAGTCTTAGCCCCTGATTTCTTTCTTTCTTCTTTTAAAGTTTTAGTTGTAGATGGGCACAATACATTTATTTATTTATTTATTTATTTATATGTGGTGCTGAGGATTGAACCCAGAACCTCATGCATACAAGGCAAGCGCTCCACCACTGAGCCACAACCCCAGCCCACCCCTGCTTCCTTTTAAAGAAAAAAGACTCTTGTGTATAATTGGACCCACAAATTACTTTTAAATTATGCAATGAGGTACATAAATAGAAAAGTTCACACCCCCACAAACACAACTTATTTCTCATTTATTTATTATAAAGCAAACATCAGTCTACTTACATTGCCCTGCTCCAGAAGTACATTCTCCTGATCAGTGTTTCCTTCTTTCCTTGCAAAGAAAACCACAATTTGCTTTTATTTATAGTTTTACCATTGAAGCATACATCCCTAAATGCTAGAGTTTGGTTTTGTCTGCCTTTGAAACTTTGTATAAATGCAGTCATATGGAATATGCCTGTCTGGCTTCTAATGTTTGATTTTATGCTTTTGACATTCGTTCATGTTGCATGTAGCTGGCAAATTGCTCATTTTTAATGCAATTATGTCTCCAAATGTGGGTGAAAGTTATAAGATGCCTCCCCCTCCGCATCTTATTACAGTATCTGAAGGGATTTTTATATTTGGGACTTTATAAAGAGAAGAAATAAACACAAATTTATTTGAGTATCTACTTTAGTTTAAACCTTACTAATTTTGATGTTTGTGTAAGAAGAAAGCAAATATGTTTTGTGTGTGCTTCACTTTTTATGTTGGAGTGATTAATAAGGAAAATAATAATATTATACAATATATGAAAGATAATCTATGTTCTACATACTTGCTCTTTATTTTGAAAATATAATGTGTGTTTGCACACTCTATATCAATGAAATATGATATATCTATAAAAACTTATTTTTTTACCAAGGGAAAAAAAAGAGAAGTTTTTTTTTCTTTTTTATTTTATGGTTCTGGGGATTTAAACCTACAGCAATTTACCACTGAGCTACATCCCCAGCTCTTTTTATTTTGAGACAGGGTCTTATTAAGTTCCACAGGGCTTCAGTAAACTGTTTAGACTAGCCTTGAACTTGCCTCCTGAGTTGCTGGGATTATGGGCATACACCACCACACGTAGCTAGTTTCTTTCAGAGAATAAAGGTCGACAGTCCCTTTTTATAGTGCAAAGTGTGTTTCTATATTTAGATACCTTAATGTACCAAAGGATAAGGTGTTAGCTTCCCAATGCTGTGACAAAAACCTGAGAAAATCACCTTAAAGAAGGAAAGATTGCCGATTGTGGTGGCACACACCTGTAATCCAAGTGACTTGGGAGGCTGAGGCAGGAGGATCACGAGTTCAAAGCCAGCCTCAGCAAAAGCAAGGGAACTAAGTAACTCAGTGAGACTCTGACTCTAAACAAAATACAAAATAGGGCTGGGATGTGGCTCAGTGGTTGAGTGCCATTTAGTTCAATCCCTGGTAACCACTTCTGACAAAAAATAAAGAAGGAAAGATTTATTTTGGTTCAGTGTTGCAGATATTTCAGTTCATGGCCATTTGGTTCCATTTTTTTTCTGGGGCTAAAGTGAGGCAGAGTATCATGTAGGAGGCCATGACGGAGCATACCTGCTTACCTCATGGTGGCCAGGAAGCAGAGAGAGTGCAAGGAAGGTGCTGGGGACCAGATATACCCGTTCTGGGCCAGTCTCTGGTCACCCACTTCTTCCAGTTAGGCTGCACCTATCACAGTATCCCTCATATTCCCATAATGCCATCAAATTATGAATCCATTACTGGATTCATTCACTAATTAGGCCAGAGTTTTTATGATCCCATTGCTTCCTGAAAGCTCCACTTTTGAATATCGTTGCCTTGAGGACCAAACCTTCCACCCATGAGCCTTGGAAGGCATTCCAGATCCAAATCATAATAGACAAGTAGAAACAACTTTTCTGTGATTACAAACTTCGACCATCAATTATCATGCTTCCTCCACAGAGATAATGTAGGATAGATTATTGATAAAAATTCATAAATCCATTAGACCTTGGGCTGGGGAAGTGGCTCAGTGGTAAAATGCTTGCCTACCATGTCCTGGGTTCAATCCCTGGTACTGCCAAATAAATAAATAAATAAATAAATAAATAAATAAATAAATAAATAAAATTAAATAGATCCATTGGATTTTAAATATTTGATTTTAAAACAGAGAAACATATGACTTTTACATTTATAAAGTACAAAGAATTTGAAACAAATGCCTCTCTTATCTTCCAAAGAAGAAATCCCAGTAACTTTTAGTATATTTCCTTGATGACTTGGTGAAAATGCCTCTTCTGGTGAAATCAAGAGGGTCCTGCTGCTTCTACCTTAGGTGCCTCCTCCTGTTGTAAATGCTGGAGTACTTGTTCATGTTTGTGTGTCCATGTCTGACTCTAAGGGAAGAGGAAGCAGGACTTTCTATTTATTACTTGTGTTTGAACAATTAATACAGTCTCAATATAGAGTGAGCACTTGGCAAATATTTGGACACTGGTCTCCTGAGTGCTGGAGGCCAGCTTCTGTGCCAACACTTGCTATAGCATCCAAAGATAGGAGTTTAGGCAACATCACAAAGGTCTTGTTGCCACCAAAGGACCATCTCATCAGCACTGAGGACACCCAAGCAATCTCCCAACTTGGCTTCTTTGGCCCTCATAATTCAGTGGAATCAGTCCCAAGATGAGGAAATCATTAAAACTTGCAGATATCCGGGCTATAAGAAAGGAAATGGATATTTTTCATTTTCTTCAGACAGGATGATTTCCACTAAATCCTTCCTGCTTGCTACCAGAGTTATTGAAATGAAATTGAAACAATCTTCTTAACATCAGTAATTCATTTCTGAAACTTACATGTTCCATGCAACAAATGTGAACTTGGAGCTCATTTAGCATTACTTTTAATAGGAGGTACAGTCATGCTTTGAAGAATGAGGGTGACAAGGTCTATGAGATATACTTTGTTAGGCTACTTCATTGTCATGCAAACATGATAAAGTATACTTAAACTAAGATGGCTCGGATGTCACTAAGCAATTAAATCTCATAGGACCACCATCTTATATGCAGTCTGTCATTGATTGAAATGTTATGTGGCAGATGATTGTGTAATAAATATTATATAGTACTCTCTCATCACCAGTTTCCTTAATTAAACTAAAGCAGTAATTGTGTATTAATAGATTGTAAAAAGCTTGTAAGATTGCTTCCTGATTATCAAATTACAAGCATAGTGGTTAATGACGGTTGGTTTGCTTGGTCTGTGCATTGCACGTTCTGTTAGCACTCTTCAACTTAAAAAAAAAAAGTTAGCACAGGCTTTCATATTTTAACAGCAGTATTTGGAATCACAGAATTTACCTACACATAATTTTTGATTAATACTTTTTCATGAGATTTAGGGATATAAATATAAATGCTTTTTATGTAGACATCAGCCCAAATAAATTGTGTTGAAAGACACATATATTCTATGGAAGGTTGGGTATGGAAAACAGAAGATGTTACACCATAAAACATCAGCCAGGGAGATGTGCTGAGATATGACTGTGCTAGGCCCTATTTTAATTGCAAAGTCATGAATTTATTAAGTTCTGGTGTGGGAGTGTTTACAATCATTGGGTGGTCTATAGAAATAGTCATTTTATATTTGCAGAAATGCAGATGCCATTTTATACTGAAGTTAGTACCTTCTTTATTTCTGTTCTCCCTAATCTTCAGAGTCTTTAGCCTTTTCACAAATAGGAATAGTGAAATGTTTTTGCTCTTCTTCTATTGCTGTAACAAAATACCTGAGACTGGATGTTTTAAAAGAAAAGAGGTTTATTTTGCTCAGTTTGTTAGGCTGGAAGTCCAAACAACATAGGTCCAGTTCTGGTGAGGGTCCCTCTAGATTTATCATATCATAGTAGACAGCTTCATGGTGAAAGCATGTGCTATACAGAGATACTATGGCAAGACAGGAAGCCAGGGAGAGAAGAAGGGCCAGTTTTCTTTTCCTTTTATAACAAGGAAGGAGTTTAGGCAACATCACAAAGGTCACCCACTTCTTCTAGTTAGGCTGCACCTACTATAGTATCCCTCATATCCCCATAATGCCATCAAATTATGAATCCATTACTGGATTAATTCATTAATTAGGTCAGAGTTTTCCTTTCAGAAAATTACTCGGGTCCCACAAAATCTGCATTAATCCATTCCAATGGCAGTGGCTTTAATGACTTTGTGACTAAGCCCTACCTCTTAATGTTCCATTACCTCCCAACATCGCCACACTGAAAACCAAGCTTCCAACACACTTGTGGACATGCTTAAATCATATCCCAGACCATATCATGCATCTTGAGATTTTGATACTTTGGGTATCTGGAGACAATTGGGCACAATTATAAGGAGGAAGAATTGAACCAGGAACTGATGCTATACAGTGTTTTTCATAGGTTTTCTGGGAAAAACTCTATTTGACTGATGTCAGGATAGGAAAATCAGCAAGTGGCATTTCCCAGCATTGTTTATTGGGGGGCGGGGGGGAAAGCACTGCCTGTAGCCAAACAGACATGGTTTCAAGACTTATCTTCCCCACACACTAATGGTGTAACTTTCAGCAAGTTTCCGAACCTTTAAGAATAATTTTCTTCATCTGTTACAATAGTTCGTGTGCCTCCTTGAAAGGGTGATGGTGACTGACACAATTACATTTAGTAAATCTATAAAAACCCATAAAAGACTGTGATGGCTGATTTTATATGTCAACTTGGATGATGTTTTTGAATGAAGTTAGCATTTAAATCAGTGAACTTTAAGGAGATTGTCCTTCATTGTGTGAATGAGCCTCAGCCAGTCCAAGGCTCAACAGAATAAAAAAGATTGGCTTCCCCAAGAAGAGGGAATTCTCCAGAAGGTTTTCTTAGAACTTTATCCACACCATCAGTTCTCCTGGGTTTCCACTCTGCTGTCCATGACACTGAGTTTTTAGCCTGCCAGCCCAATTGAAGATTTGAACTTATACCTCCTTAATAACATGAGTTATAATAAATGCCTTTTTATACTCACATCCTAGTGGTTCCATTTATCTAGAGAACCCTGCCTAAAACATGGACTCATGATAAACTAAGGGCTCAACCATTGGAGTTATTCAAGGTTAACATCTGCATGTCATTGGCTTGAAACCCCACCCAGTATCAACACTCGCTCAGTAGTTTGACAATGTGAAATACCTTGAAGCAAGAATAAATTTCCAAATTCACAAGCTGTTAAATAAAGACCGAGATAATTTAAAATCGTTTTTTCTTCCACTTAATACAAGTTCTCTTGTATTACAATAGTCAGTAATTTTTTTTTTCCTGTAAGGTCAGAGGTTTAAGTAACTGTGGTTTCTAGGAGTAAATAATTTAATGTAGAGGTAGTAGCATTTTTTTTGAGAGACTGCTGAGCCCTATGGGGCTGAAAACTGTCATTTCATCTTTGTAACTTCAGCAGCTGATCATAATATTTTTTAAACTAATAAAAGAGGATCATGGTGGCTGTGGCTGTGGCTCAGTGGCAGGGCGCTTGCCTAGCGCATGTGGGAGGCACTGGATTTAATCCTTGGCACCAGATAAAAAATAAATAAACAAAATAAAGATACTGTGTCCATCTACAACCAAAAAAAATTGTTTTAAAAAATGAGGATCATAGAAATCTAGGGGAGTAGAAGTCACCAGGCCATTGGTGTTGGATGAGCCTCGTATCCATTCTATCTACAGTAGATGGAGCTACCTCACCAGTGAAAGCCTTTTCAAAACATGGTCCATAGGAATATAAAATTTTAAGTATTCTGCAGGAATGCGATGAGTTTGGGGTTCTGAATTGTGAAAGTTGTAGTAGAATATTGAGCACAACTTAGGTTAAAAAAGTGTCATTTTGCTTTGTTTCTGCCTCCTCTGGTGCTTCCCAGCTAAAAGATGGCAGTGGTAGAGGATGGGGTGGACCTCAGGGTATTCATTCTGTTGCTATGGTCTCTCTGTTACTATGGATCTCCAGGGGAAACTCTGCCTGGTAATAAACAGGGTGGGGGCAACACCCCTTCCTCTCTAAGGGTGGTTCTCAATCTCTATCAGAGCATCTTGAGAATGGGGCCATACCCCTTCTTTCCCACATCGCCTTTTGACTTCCCCATACCAAATATCTAATAATCTATAAGGCAAATACATAGTTACTGGACCAAAGGTTCAGCTGTGCCTCAAAACGAGCAGTTCAGGGAGGAGGGACCCTTGCCTATAACTTGTTGGCTATAAGCCCCCACTCACACAAGTCCTTATCGACTTGGTCATTCAAAAGAAGAGTAACTAATGTGGTCTCTCTCTCCCCTTTATTCCTCCACATCTCTTTGACTTCCAGCCTCCAAATTCGATATGTTTTCTTTCCTTTAGAAAACTTCTCCCATTATTACAGGATTTTTGCAAGCTCTGATGGCTTTGCCTAGGTGCTGGTGGATACTCTGCTCTGGTCAAATTCGGCTGATTGCCAAAAAGAGAAAAAGAAAGATCCATCCCGAAGGTGTGCACAAGTGGGGACCCTGCACTGAGCCCCATGTTTTAGAGGACCCTGTTTATTACAGATACACACAAAGTCGATTTATTAAAAAGCACATGGGCATCTCTGTCCTCCGAGTTCTGGAGCTTGGTGAAATGACAGCCCGATTCATGGCTGTAAGCATGTGCTCTCAGACTAACGCTGTTCAGCCCTCAGAGACATGCTTCTCACGTTGTTTATCCTCTGTCCCCCAACCAAGGGAGACAATGTCTGTGTGCCATGTGGGCTGTACTGCTGCCAACATCGGGGATGAAAACTAGGTCAGCATGCAGGGAGATCTGAATGGTCTAAGCAGTTAGATAAGAGAAAAGACAAGTAAATTAACTCATCAAATCTTTCCTTTCAGAGGGCTTAAGTGCAGTCGCTTCTTGTGTAAAGAAATATCATTTCCCATTACTGTCAACAGACTATTGTCTTCTATTCTCATTCAATCTGTGAAAATAGTAATGCATTTCCCACAGTTTGTGCATATCATTAAGGAATGTTTTTCAATATTACAGTTCCTAATACATTTTGTAAATGGAAGTCTAGATGTAATATTGCTGAAAGGTGATGGTAAGTATTTTTATTGGCAACTAGATGGATATTGAATATTAAAATCTCAAGTAGTTTCATTTTAAAAAGGCCAATATTTTTAAAAGACCAAATTAGATTTTAACTTCTTTACATAATTTTTGCCTTTTGATTTCAATAATAATTTTGGTTGCATTAGAAAAAAATGTTTAGAAAATATATAATCTTAATTTAAAAATTTAATTTAATTTCCTATTTTATGAGACTATATACAATTCTATATACTTTGAATATAATTACCTTTATTTTAATTTATTAGATCCTTATTGTCAGTAGGACTCCAATGATATAAAAATCTTCACTGAAAACCACATAGTGATTTTTGCTGAAAGGTAAGCAAACATATTTATGAAATGAATATATAATAATCTGTGAAATCACATAGATCTTTCTCTTATTAGTCATACAAACATTACTGACTCATCAACCAAACATTCGGACATGAAGAATAGTAATTAAATTCAGTCCTTTAAAATATTTTGCCAACTTTCCGTAATATTAAAAACATAGCTTCATGCAGACTTTTTGGTCTTGTTATAAGTGTAATTGTCAAGATAGGAGGGTACAACATACTTAACAGTTACATGGATTTTTCATTTTAAAGCACATAGATAAATGATATATATCTGAGAAATAGAAAAGCAGCCCCAGATAACTGGGGTCTGACTTCCTCACTGCTGAGTCTTGGGTGGCTGGAAGCTGAGTTCTCCTTATGTGGATTTCAGGCAGATTCCCAGGACACCTCCCGTAGGCAGGGCTGCCCTGTGACCATGAGGGGAAGGACAGAAGCAGACCACTCTGGAATCACGTGCAGAGTTCAAGAATCTTTCCAAATGCACCTGTGAACAAACACCTCTCCTCTAGTTGCTACCAGATACTGCTAGTTCTTTATCACGACTTAGTTTCCCTTTCCTCACTTTCTAGACTAGAATCATTAAGAAGCTCAAGCCTAAAATTATGCCTACTGTCTGACAGCACCCAATTCTTGAACCAAGTCCCACTTCCTTAAACTCTCTTCAAAACCCACTAGCACAAGTCCAAATCCTGGAAGTGTCTTCAAATACACTCTTTAAGAAAGCCCCCTGTCCTCCATGATGGACATGATCCCTTGTTGCAAAGAGTCAAAAATCATGTTATGGGGGTGTTCCCATTGGTCTATGGCTAGAGGGCAGTGCCAGTGCCCTTGCTGTAGGTCCTGAAGATATTAGAGGAGGTTTCTTCTGGAATGTGGATCCTGGCTGTGCATAGTGGTGAACACATGTAATCCCAGTGGCTGGTGAGGCTGAGGCAGGAGAATTGAGAATTCAAAGCCAGTCTCAGCAACTCATTGAGGTCCTAAGTAACTCGGTAAGACCTTGTCTCAAAATAAAAAATAAAACAGGCTGGGGATGTGGCTCAGTGGTTAGGCACCCCTGGGTTCAATCCCTGGTACCTATGTGTGTGTGTGTGTGTGTGTGTGTGTGTGTGTGTGTGTGTGTATGGAATGTGGAACCTTGTGAAATGGTAATGTTGGTATTATTTAGTTATTCATGGAAGAACTCAACAAATACTTATTAAGTACCAATTAATGTATTAATGTACCAATTATGTGCTTGTTACTTCTATATTGAAGAGGAGGCAACAAAATCCCTGCATTTGTCATGCTTAGTGCTAGGAAGCATCATGACTCCTTCCTGTGTTTGGTTTATACTGACAGGTTCTCTACATTAGATGCAAGGGTTCTTCTTGGTAACTGGGACTGGGTAATGTCAACTGAATGAGAAGCGTTTGATGTCCACTCTCTCCTCCAAAATGATGGTGGAGGTGGTGGAGGGGGAGTTTAAGTTTCAAAACACACAATATAGAGGGCTAAATTATCTGAATGTAGGTGGTTACTTTGTTTTGGCAGAGTAACTTATTATCCACGACATGTATTTGTTCACAAAAGACTTGTTGAATTAAAAAAAGTGGTTTTAAATTAAATATGATCCCTTTCATATCTAGCATCTTGCTGGCACTATTTAAGGAAATCAGAGCTTTTCTTTGTAATTGGAAAATATAACCTCAATTCTAGCACTGGTAAGTCTATTCCCAAATCTAAAATGAAAAAAATCCAGACTTAACTCAATGCAACAAATTTGTACTGAATGCCTTCTATGGGGAAGGACAGTATCTTTCTTTTCTCAAGGTTAAAATGCTTTGCAAACAACAGTGGACATTTCCAAGATAATGCCTCTTGGAAATAATATCTGGTTTTCAAGATAATGCCTCCAAGATAATATCTGATTTCAATAAGTTTGTGGCGTATAGTATATAAAGTTTGCTGTATATATAAAGCAACATTTTTAGTAATGACTTACATGTAATAGTGTCTACAATGTGGTTTCCATTATAAACTCTAGTCCTCATCTGCTAGTAACGTTCTCCAAATTTAATCTTTTGGGTTGAAATTTTCCATGCCTGGTTTAAGCTCAAAGGTATTCAAAAATTATTTTTTTAAAGTTTCAGGGCAATTCTTTTGGCTATCATATAAACCTCTTTTAATTTCAATGGAGGCAAGAGCAGGGGCGGGGGAAAGGAAAGATTTAAGTGTACGGGAAGGTATGGTATTTGTGTGTTCAACTAGAACCATAAAAAGCCTCTGGAGCCTATACCTAAGATCATTTCATTCAGCTCATTTCCTAAAGTAACTGTAGCATGCTCGCTGTTATCTGGCATGCCTCAGTCATTGCAGGAGCTAGTCTTCTGCATGGAAACAGGATAAAAAGATCCCCAGAGCTTAGATTCCCATGACATTGAAATATGAATGTTTAGCTGGTTGTTGTGACAAATTGCAATAATTCCCTGTCTCTGATGCTCTTGAGATAGAAGTTCAGGCCTCTTCCTTGTCCTTTTCCACCATTCCCTGCTCCATTAAAAAAAAATAATCTTATTGTAAGAAATCAAAAGTGTCTTCTTATCAGAACATATGGATGATTCTAGAATTTTTAGATATTTTTGTTGAAAATGATTCTATGATTTTATTTCTCATATTCATATTGCTAAACAGGTCTTTGAGTGATTATATATATATATATATATATATATATACACACACACACACATTTCTTTTTTTGGTCTGGGGATATGTATAAGTGTCACTGTAATTATGCCCCTTGCCTTATCCAGAAATGAAAAAACTAAGCATGTTGAGGTTTTTGGTGTTGAGGCTTATTGTCATATGGGAATAAACAGCATTCCTGAGGACAAAAAGAATGAGAGGAAGGCACAGGCAGAAGTTATTTTGGGGTCCAAACAAGAGAAAAGGAAATACTCTGTATCTTATATTCTTGCATATCATGAGTCTTCTTTTGGGGGGGAGTACCAGAGATTGAACTCAGGGGCACTTGACCACTGAGCCACATCCCCAGCCCTATTTTCTATTTTATTTAGAGACAAGGTCTCACTGAGTTGCTTAGTGCCTCACTTTTGGTGAGGCTGGCTTTGAATTAGTGATCCTCCTGAGCTGCTGGGATTACAGATGTGTGCCATCGTGCCCGGCAATGTCATGAATCTTTACCGGATGCTTGATTTAAACTTTATTCTCCTCTTAAACGTCATTAGAAAGTCATCACTTCTGAAATTAGGCAGCTTGATCTTTACTTTAAAAAAAAAAAACCATCAAGTTGCCCCAAAGGCATTTGAAAAGAGGACCTCTTATGTTTCCAAAGGCATAGCTATGTATGTGTATGTGATTAGATGATTTGTATGACTAGCCCTCTGTGTTCTTCTGTAGTTCTCTCATATAGACCTCTCTCATATAGACATATACATGTATACCCATGTACGTTCAGAATTTTCCACAAGGAACAAAGGGAATCTCATAATGAAAAGCAACATTTTTTATGGATCCATGCCAAGGCACCGGATCCTTGTTCTTTCCAGTTGATTTATCTTAATGATTCTTTGTCAGGAAAAAACCTTCATGGATTCTGCAGGATGTCCCATTCAATTACAGGAGCAGGCTTGCCTCAGCTCTGCAAGGGTAAGCTCCAGACCACTTTTCCTCCCAAAATCTCTCCCGTATTCAGTGACAAAATGAGACCAGTTACTGCAGGGAGAACATAATGAACAAAAAAGTCTTTCTTTATGTGACTCATGCCTAGATAAATTCTGCCTGGACAAGTTTTACCAGCTTTTTTTTTTTTTTTTCAAATTTGAGCCTTGCTTATCAACTCTTTCCTCACTTCAGTTAGATCTGAGAGCTGTGCTTTGAATTCACTGTATGCTGAAGCAGACACAATACACTGTCAGAATGTTCTCGCTTAGCCTCATCCATCGGCAGAGAAGCCTGGGCAGAGCTCTAGGCTGGTCTGTAATAGTGCCATCTGATGGAATTTTCTGTAATAATTGAAATGTCCAATAATCTGTTCTGCTGTGTAGCTGTGTATGGTGACCACTAGCCACAGTGGCTCTTGAGCATTGGAAATGTGGCCAGTGTGATGGAGAAATTGAATTTTCAATATAATTTCACTTTTTGTTTTGGTGGTACTGGGGATTGACCCAGGGGTGCTCTACTACTGAGCTGTATCCCCAGACCTTTTTATTTTGAGGACAAGTTCTCACAAAATTACTGATGCTGGCCTTGATCTTGTGGTTCTTCTGTATCAGCCTCCCAAGTAGGTGGAATCGCAGGTATGTGCCAACATGCCCAGCTATTTTACATTTAATTAATTCAAATTTAAATAGTTGCATGACTGGGGAGCACTTTATTTCACAGCTCAGGTCCAGAGAGTTTAACTCTTGAAAATATCACTGAGATTTTGGCAAAATATCACTAGTCCTGCTCTCTATTATTGTGACAAATCATCTCAAACATAGTGGCTTTAAACGGCAATTGGTTATTATTTCTCAGGACTCAGCAGATTGACTACTAAGCTGGGCAGTTCTCATCTGGGGACCCTCTTGTGGTTGCAGTGAGATGTCAAATGGGGCAGCTACCAACTGATACCTCAACTGAATGGACATCTATGACTTCCCACTCCGTGTCAGGTGTCCTGGCTGGTGGGGTTACAATACCTGGGGGCTTGCCAGGTATTTCTTGCACTCACTGTCTCCTATGACCATCCTGGGTTTTCTCATAGCATGAAAATCTCAGGAAGCTGAGATTCTTACATGGTGTCTGGCTTTCCCCAGAGCAAGTGAAGAGGCAGGAACTAGGAGCTGCCATGTTCTTTAATCACAGAAACTGGCTCAGTATCACTTCTGTAACTCGTTGGCCAGAATAATGCCCAGATTTAAGAGAAGGTGGTCTATTCCCTACCTCTGGATAAAATTGTGGCTGTTTTTTTTTTTTTTACAGTTACTTTTCTGCAGAGTAATATATCAGCTTAAGTGTTACCAGTGGAAAACATAAAGGCAAATGCCTCGACTTCTGATCAAGGGAGTAAACTCAGTTGCCCATCTTGAGGCCAAGATGTCATAAGAACAAAGAATTTTGTGCTTTTGATGGTGCTTTTGATGATATCTAAACAGAACTGAGGACTTCAGTGTGATGACAAACTTAATTCTCTTATTTAGCACTGATCTTCCTGAAAGGATCAAATATCATTGAATGAGGTCTTTTTCTTGCTTCTTAAATGATTAGGAAAGCCAGATTGTGGCTACAAGTCCTCTCCACTCTGCATGCATATCAGAGTTGTCCATTTGCCCGGGTAATATCTTTTCAGTGGTTAGGTTTTGCTTTGGTTTAGATATTAGGTATCTCCCAAAAGCTCATATGCAAGACAATGCAAGAAAGTTTAGAGATGAAAGGATTTGCTTATAAGAGGTTTAACCTAATCAGGGCATTAATTCCCTGATAGGGATTAATTTGGTGGCAACTCTAGGCAGGTAAGGTGTGGCTGGAGGAGGTGAGTCCTTGTGGGTATACCTTTGGGGTTTACATTTTGTCCTTTTTGAGCACAGCCCATCTCTGCTTCCTGGGACTGTGTCCCCAGTTGCTCTCCTCTATCACACCCTTCCACCATGATGTTCTGCCTTGCCTCAGGCCCTGAGGATTAGAGTCAGCATCTATGGACTAAGACTCTGAAACCATGAGCCCCCAAATAAACTTTCCTCCTTAAAATTCTTCTTGTCAGGTCTTTGGGTCTCAGCAATGAAAAACCTGACTAAAACATTGTTTTGGTTTTTGTTAAATATTTTTAAAGACATTAATGGACCTTTATTTTATTCATTGATTTATATGTGATGCTGAGAATCGAACCCAGTGCCTCACACATGCTAGGCAAGCACTATACCACTGAGCCACAACCCCAGCCCTTAAACAGTTTTTTTTTAATTATTATGTTTTCATCCAGCTACATTCAGTATGGGACTGATCTTTTCATAAAAATAACAACTCCATGCTAACAAAAAAGTTATCAGTTTCTCTAATCAGTGAATAGCTTGGTATATTTCGGGATTTTTTCATGTCTCTCTAGAGAAAAGTTTGCTCATGTGGTATGTGTTTCATTTCTTTAGTTTAACAACAACTTCCTTCAATTTTCAAGCATCTGTATGGACATCCTGTTGGCAGCCAGCTTTCACCTGTCTTGTCCAAGAGAATTATGTTCAGGTGGACATTGCTTCCGTCCTTGAAGGCTGACTACATTCCAGGGCTGCTGTTAGTAATTTTGTCTTGCCATTTAGTGTTAATCAATGATGTTCATGGGACATAACACGACGGTCAGGGTCTAGGTCTCTGAGTCACAGGGACATCAATGGACCTTTATTTTATTCATTGATTTATATGTGGTGCTGAGAATCGAACCCAGTGCCTCATACATGCTAGGCAAGCAAGTTCAGATCTTCAATCCCATTTTCTGATTACTCCCACAGCCAGCTGCTCCACTGTCCAATGGCCTCCCAGAGGACCTTTCGTAATGCTTTGATTTGGTTTTCTTTGTTTCTTAGATCTTCTTGGCCAAGAATAGTTTGTAGGTAATCAAATTCAACAAGGCTTTATGATCCATCTTGCAGAAAGAAATCTGGCTGTGTAGGGCTTACTGGCGCACCATGATCAAAGAAGTGCTCTTCTCATCACTGTTCCGGGCCAGATTAAGGGGTGACTGGTGCCCTGCCCTGCTGATTCTTTGTTCTGTGGACTCCTCTCCCCTCCCTTGCTGACACCCCCTTTATGATCCCACAATAAGTTACATATCCTGTTCCTTTAGGCCTTGAATGGGTCTATTCAGTTCTGTTTGCTCTGGCTGCTGTGGTTGAGGATCTGGCCCTCCGTATTTCCAACAGCCATGACTCCTGATACCTGGGAGGGCCTCTTTACCACAGAGAGAATGGGGTGAATAATGGGTGTGGTTTGGGGGTTGTAGATGTTTGGCAGAATGGAGATGACAGTGTCTAGGAACCGAAATGTAATCTGTGGCTCCCGCTTATCAGGGGATTGCAATGTCTCTTCATCCCCTCAGCTTGTATCTGGTTCAGACTCTCAGCAAGTTGTCCACTCATCTTCCCCTTCAGCACATCCTCCGTCTGTTGTCAGAGGTCATCATTTGGAAATAGGTCCCTGATCAAGTCTTTGCCCTGTACCCATTACTTCCCTTCCCATTAGCATAAAATCAATGTCGTCTTGCCAGACTCACCTCGCACATGCATTCTTCTCCAGCCATCCTAAATGTCTGCAAGTGACTTGAAGTCACCTCCACTTTGGTACTCAGGTCTCTTGCTCATGGACTACTTGTTCCTTCTTTAAGTGAATCTCTGCTCCCCACAGTTCTAGGTAACTCTGACTCTTCTGTTCCTATTAAGGCTTAGTTTAATATCACAGTCTCCAGGATACCATCTTCTTTGGTTCCACAGATTAAGTTAGGCACTGACTCACACTTGTTTATTCTTCCTTTAGAGTGTAAGTTCTGTATAGTGGGAACCACCATGTTCATCATCATGTCCTCAGCATATAATATAGTGCCTGAACAGGATAGGCACTAAATATTTACTGAGACATTGAATAGATTCTACGTAAGATGAGAGTGTTAGATAAAACTTTATTGTTGATAAGTCAGGTGCAGAGAGACAAATACTGTAGGATCTCATATGTGGAATCTAAAGAAGTTGATCTCACAGAAATAGAGTGGAATAGTGGTCACTTGTGGCTGGAAAGTACATGGGCAAGTGGGATGAAGGGATAATGGGTACCAAAATACAGTTAGGAGGAGTAAGTTCTAGTGTTCTACAGCACAGCAAGATAAATATAGTTTCCAACAATTTACTGTGTGTTTTCTAAAGAATTAGAAGAGAGGAGTTCAAAGGTTCCAACCACAAAGTAATGCTAAACACTTAAGGAGATGGCAATGCTAATTATTCTGATTTGATCATTAAATGTTGTATACATATATTAATTATTACACTGGACCCCATAAATGTATATACTTGTAATCTGTCAATTATAAAAACAAAAAATGCAGGCTGGGATTGTAGCTCAGCGGTAGAGTGCTTGCGGAGCATGTTTGAGGCACTGGATTTGATCCTCAGCACCACATAAAAATAAATAATCAAGGTAAAGGCATTGTGTCCATCTATAATTAAAAAACAAAAAATGAGCCGAGCATGGTGGCACATGCCTATAACCCAGGTGGCTCAGGAGGCTGAGGTGAGGGATCACCCTTTCAAAGCCAGCCTCAAACAACTTAGTAAAGCCCTGAGCAACTCTGTGAGACCCTGTCTCTAAATAAAATACAAAAAAGGGCTGGGCATGTGGCTCAGTGGTTAAGTGCCCCGCAGTTCAATCCCAAGTAATGAAACAAAACAAAAAAATGTGTATTTGAACATGAACATTTATCTCAAATAATGCAAAAAAAACAAAAAAACCTGTTGGCATGAAACAGTTTTATAATAGAATTTTTTTTAATCAAAAAAGCTATCATAATCTCTTGCCTTTAGTTTCAGTGCTTTCAATAAAAAATGATCTTTGGAACACAGTTTGTAAATTCACAGTGGTGACATGACCTAAGATATTTTTAGATACTCTTAGTACCCAGGTACAAAGACAGTCATAAGTCAAAGATGACAAAGAGCAAAGAATGCTTCTTCTGTGGCAGCCTTGATCCTCGTTTCACATGGCTGGACTTTGCTGTGTGCCTGGCCAGCCCCAGACTACATGAAAGGGCTTCATCAGTTTTTAACAAACCATATGGCAAAAAAATCTACACACATTTCTTCTGATACCTTCAGGCACTGCTAGGCAGCTGGTATTAATGAATAAGAATGGCCAGTGAAATCATGGTATGTTGTTGCTAGGAAGGAACAGTTTATAGCCAGGAGAATTATCAATTAATAGGCAAGAACACACAGGAATAGAAGGGATGTGTGATTTCTGTATTTCATCTAGATTTGGCCACCTGTACGGCTTAAGGCAATACAATGCTGGGCTGATTAGCGAGGATTAATTCTATTTCTACTGATGGAAGCCCTGGGAATTGAGATGGGACCACTACTTTCAATCCCAATAAAAAATATTTCAGAACCAATGTCCTTGCTGAAGCCACTTGGGGATCTATGAAAAGAGACTGGTTAAAAAACAGTACCAACTTTTGTAATGTTGTTTCTCTAGATTTTCCGCCTTTCCTTGCATAAAAGATTTATTTCCTCCCACTACATATGTTTAAATTTTTATTATGGTGAGATGCAATCCCTTCTACAACCTTTTAAGAGACTTGATTTCTCCCATAACCTGGATGAAGAAATTTCCCTGTCTGCATGGTATCCTTTTCAGTTTTGCATGTGGTTTGGTGCAACACTCCGTCCTTTCACTAGTTTCTACAAGAAAAAGGAATAAAATAAAACTCTAAGCACTTTTGGGGTGTTTTTCATATTATTCTGCATCTTGCTTGATAACATCATGACTACTACAGCCCAAGGGTCTCCTTCAGCGCCCTGGTCTTCAGCTACATCTTCACCCTTATCCTTTGCCCCATTCTCAGTTCTCCCATCTCCCCTTCTCCTCCACATTATTCTTCTTTTATCAGGAAACTTGGCTGACTTTATCATATGTTTGAATTGGTGTCTTTTCTTCCTTTTCCTATGCCATCTCTTTTTCCCCCTCTCTCCTATTCGCTGCCAGTCTGTTTTTACCTATTTTTTTGCTGAGATGATTTGTTTTCAGGTTTTAGAAATAGCAAAATATATTCTCTAAACAGAATTTGAGTGGGAACTTCTTAACAGTGATTTTTACATAGTTGGAAAAATATGGCATAAAACAATTGTACCCAAGGCACGTTAGCTGGTTGTACATACATATGGGTGTGGGAGTGTCCCCCCATTCCTCCCATGCAGCTAGCTTTCAAGATTTTCACTTTCTTCTCTGGAACTCAGATTTCTCAGGGACACTGCAAAGGCATCATCCAGAAAGAAAAGGAAAGACAGGGGCCAAACACATTCTCAGGGGTTCCATAGATATTAACTTCTACTGGGAAGCTTTGAAGCTAATTCCTGAGTGCTGCTGCAGGCAATTTCTTATCAGAGATAGATGACAAGAAGAGCTATCTTGGCTTTTTTGAGTGGAGTCTAGGAAGAGTGCTATAATAGTGTTTTAGAATTTATCGTTACTATTATCATAGAATATAAGAATGGAATTTTTGGATACAGACAAGCCAGAGTCCAAAAGGAATACATTAAGTTAGAGGGGTGTGTGGGAGCTGGATTGAAATTTGATGATAGAATTATGGAAGGTAGATATAGGTCTAAATGGTGGGGGCCTCTGACATCTGGAGAGAAAGAAAAAGCTAGGTCAAAGTCCCTGTGGGAATGGGAGGTAAAGTTTTCCAAATATATAGAGTAATAGCCAACTTTTGTGCCTCACCCCAATCCATATGGTGAAACCTAGTCACCCACGGGAAGGAGGCGAGGCCAATGGAATTGAGGAGTCCTAAGGGCGGAGCTCCATGAATAGAAAGAAGCCCTAGAGAGCTGAGTTGCCTCTTACACCATACAGGGACACGTTGAGAAAGCACCACTGCAGACCAGGAAACAAACCCTTATTAGGCACCAAACCTGCTGGCTTTCCCACCTCCAGAACCATGAGAAATAAATTTCTGTTGTTTATAAGCCACCTGGTCTATGGTTGTTTGTTACAAATGGACTAAGACAATGACTTTCTATATACCAGGAACTTTTTGAAGCACGAGCCTTTAAAAACTCTTAACATTTCCAAGGATCCTATGAAGTGCATACTAGTATTATCTTACAAAACCAGGAATCGTGAAAGAATAACTTGGGAAAAAAATTCTCCAAAGAGGAGGGCTATGATATGAAGGTGACTTGTTTCCTCTGAAGCTAATGTTGGCATATGATCCCTATTGCCAGGTATGAAGAGAGAAGAAATTTAATGTGACTATGACGTGTAGAGGTGGGACCTTTTGGAAGGTGATTAGAATTATTAAAGGTTATTATGATAGAGCCCCAGGAGTCGGATGCTGGTGGTAGCTTTATAAGAAGAGGGAGACAAACAGATAGGCAGGCAGGGTGCACACAACACATAAACACACACACACACACACACACACACACACACACACACACACCCTCCCTGTCTCTCACCATGTGATACTCTGCACTGCCTTGGTACTCTATCAACAAGATATGGGTACTATATGGTCCCTTGACCTTAGACCAGACCCATGAGCTTGAATAAACTTTCCTTTATAAGTTACCCAGTCTGTGGTATTGAGTTATAATAGCAGAAAGTGGGCTGAGACAGTTATATATTAGACAAGCCACAGTCGAAAAGAGAAAGAATGAATTACCAGATTTATTTGACAATATTATATAATAGAATTAAAGGGAGAGACAATAAAAATAAAAAATGTGAGAGATAAAATATAAAGAAACAAGAGACATGAAAGGCAGAATGTGAGAGTTCAATACATATATAATATGAATTCCAAAATAAGAGAGGAATTGGGGGAAAATATTTAAAGAGTTAATGGGGAGTTTTGTTTGATTCTAGGATAATGATGACCACCTAAATCTAGATCTCTCTATAAATCTTCTTTGAAGTCACAAAATCAAAAAGGAACACAAAAGCTTGACACAGCAGCACATGCCTGTAATTGCAGCGACTTGGGAGCCTGAGACAGGAGGATCACTAGTTCAAAGCCAACCTCAGCAACTTAGGGAGACCCTGTCTCAAAATTTAAAAAAAATGGAAGGGGCTGGGGATGTGGCTCAGTGATAAAGCCCCTCTGGGTTCAATCCCTAGCACCAGATTGGAAAAAAAAAAAAGAACTATACATGAGCCATTCATTACCAGGAGACAGAACATTACTCCAAAATTTACTATTTTGGTTCCCATTTCTACTACTAGTTTATGGGTACCCAAAGTGGAAAGACATAGATGAAGGATAGATGAAAAAAAAAAAACTATCCTGGATAAAATCCTTATACAGAGGGCTACCCTTTTAACTGAGGTGTGGGACTTGCTTCATAGCACCAGCTACAAAGTGGGAACTTGAATGTGAGTGAAGCTGGGGTTAGTAGCATCCTTGATGAGACATTGCTTCTGTGGAGAAAGGAGGCAAATAGAGAAACAGGATTTTCCCCTGAAGACGTAACAGGAAAGGAAAGGCGGGAAAGACAAGGAGGAACTAATAATCATATAGAAATGAAAGTAAAAAGAAGACACTTCAAGTTCTTTCTTCCTCCCAACAAGTAAAAATATCATCAATTAAAGAAACTGCACTTTATTATATTGACAGAAGAGGGTGATCCTGAACTAGAAATTCTAAGGTCTCACACAGGAAAATCAGATTAACTCACTGTGAAGGTGCTGTGAGAAGGAAATAGAAAACAAATATAAAATTCTTTCGCTGATGAAAAGTTTCACCATAGTATCAATCAATAAGCAGAATGGTATTCTACACTGAATGTAATATCATCAAACAAACTTTTGGAGCTATTGGAAAAAAAAATACAATGAGCCCAAATAAAAAAATTCAAAGAAGAACATAAATGGTGAAAAAATGTAAGGAAAATATTGAGGGTTGATTGAAACTGGGAAAGAAATTGAAGGAGAGAAAAATTCTTAGAAATGAAGATTAAATAACAAGATGATCAATGGAATAGATACAGATGCATTTTTAAAAATAAAAAAGAGCTAATAAAAATAACATAAGGAAGGAAAGAAAAGGATGATTGAATTTAAAAAGATAATGAAAATCCAAATGAAGTATAATTGGAGTCACTGATCAACGGATAAGAAACAACAATGAATCAGAAATAATATTTAAAATCATAGACCAAGAAAACTTTGGAAATGAGAGAAAACTAAAATTTAAACATTGAAAGGACCCATGGTGAACCTGTGAAATTTGACTTGAAATATTACTAGACTCTAAAGTTGAATGAAATTCCTTAGGTCCAAACTACTTATAAAAAATTAACATCAGTAATAATTGAGCAATATTTTTAACAATCTCAAGATAATGAGAGACAATATTTTATTATCATCCAAGTTATATTTTAAGTGTTAGACTCATTTCCTAAAGATGCCTTAATACATTATTATAAACTTGGTAGTTTAAAATATGGAGGTTTGTTTACTCACAGAATATAGAGGCCAGATATGCAATTAAGGTGGTGGAAGGGTCAGGCTTCCTCTGATTCTCTAGGGGAGAATCCTTCTTTTCTTTTCTTTTTTTAATGATTTTTTTTTAAAAAAATATATGACAACAGGATGCATTACAATTTTATTACACATATACAGCATAATTTTTCACATCTCTGGTTGTATATAAAGTATGTTGACACCCAATTCAAGTCTTCATACATGTACTTTGTATAATGATGTCCATCGCATTCCACCATCCTTGCTAATACCCTGCCCCCTCCCTTACCCTCCTACCCCTCTGCCCTATCTAGAGTTCTTCTGTTCCTTCCATGATCCCCTTCTCTACCCCACTATAAATTAGCCTCCTTATATCAGAGAAAACATTTGGCATTTGTTTTTTTGGAATTGGCTAACTTCACTTAGCCTTATCTTCTCCAATGTCATCCATTTACCTGCAAAAGCCATGATTTTATTCTCTTTTATTGCTGAGTAAAATTCCATTGTGCATATATGCCACATTTTTTTTTATCCATTCATCTAATGAAGGGCATCTAGGTTGGCTCCACAGTTTAGCTATTGTGAATTGTGCTGCTGTAAACATTGATGTGGCTGTGTCCCTGTAGTATGCTGTTTTTAAGTCCTTTGGGTATAGTCTGAGGAGAGGGATAGCTGGGTCAAACGGTGGTTATATTCCCAGATTTCCAAGGAATCTCCATACTGCTTTCCATACTGGCTGCACCAATTTGCAGTCCCACCAGCAGTGTATAAGTGTACCTTTTCCCCCACATCCTCGCTAACACTTATTGTTGTTTGTCTTCATAATAGCTGTCATTCTGATTGGAGTGAGATGAAATTTTAGAGTATTTTTGATTTGCATTTCTCTAATTGCTAGAGATGTTGAACATTTTTTCATACATTTGTTGATTGATTGTATATCCTCTTCTGAGAAGTGTCTGTTCAGGTCCTTGGCCCATTTATTAATTGGATTATTTGTTTTTTTGGTGCTTAGCTTTTTGAGTTCTTTATATACCCTAGAGATTAGTGCTCTATCTGAAGTCTAGGCCCTAATCTTCATCATGTGGGATTAGGTCACAACTTCCTTAATAAGGCTCCTATAGCACAAGAATTAAAACCAAGAATCAATAAGTGGGATGGAATCAAACTAAAAAGTTTCTTCTCAGCAAAACAATCTGTGAGGTGAACAGAGAGCCTACATCTTGAGAATGCTTCTTTTCTTCTTCCTAGATTCTGGGGACTCCTGGAAATTCTTGGCTTGTAGCTTTATCATTTCATCTCTGCCTTTGTCTTCAACTGTAGTGGGAAATGAGGGTCAGGGCAGAAGATAGGGAAGCAACCCTTCATTAGTGGTGCCATGGCCACTCCCAAAAGTCAGACTCCCAAAGTCTAAGCCTCGAGCACAACAGAGTTTTTACTTTTATACATAAGCAAGTTTGGGGCACAGCAAAGCAAGAGAATGTACCCTATTGAATCGGGCATTCTACATTCCTTATATGGGTACAAACTTGTCAACAACCTAGGGACTCTTAGCTCATATAGCTTAGGGAATCTTACTGCACTAAGCCTAAAGGGGGATTGTTCTGTGCCTGTTGCTTTCTTTCCTGCTCCTGCTACTCTGGTTATCTTTTAAGGTACCTGTTAGCCACTGCAAGCCTCTATGGATAAATATCAGTCAGCACAGCTGCTCTGTGTCAGTGTGCAAAACCACAGCCTGTCAGCTCTTATACTGCTGAAGTTCCCATTTTGCTCTACCACAACATAGCCATCTTTTCTTTGTATTTATGTGTCCAAATCTCCCTCTTCTTTCTCTGGTAAAGACACTAATAATTCGACTAAATTCAGAATGATTTCATCTGGACATCCTTGATTCATTACGTCTACAAAGACTCTGTTTCCAAATTGTGCCATATTCACAGGTACATGGGTTATGACTTGAACATGTCTTCCTGGGGGCACAATTCAACCCATGACAAGTGCCAGTGCAAATAAACAAAAATAACACCAAACCTTTAATTGACCCAAGAATTCAGGAAATACTATATTCATAAGCTATTCCTGAAGACTCTAGCTTTATTTATTTGAGAAATTATATTTAAGCAATCTAGCTTCGTTTAAATGAGCTTCATTTAAATAAGAAATGACAGATAATTTTAGCAAGAGGATTGATGTTGAGTATTTAATTACTGAATGAGGCTGGTGACATGTGTGAAAGTGTATTATGTAAAAATTATATGATCTTCCAAAGCAGAAAGAATACATGTGAAAAGAAGAAGAGTGGGGAGAGAAAGGGCAAAGGGAGTAAGGTTATTGACCGTTCTGCAGGTAATAGGGAGAAGTCAAGTGACATTCATTTAAAAAATTGATAAATTGGGTAGTTCAAAAATTAGAAAAGAGGACCTTAGAGCATGAGTACAAATGAAACCACTAGGAAACAAAAAATAAATTTTACTATATACCAAAAGATATTAAAAAGAAGGCAGCAAAGACATATTGTATGAAACAGTAAATATTATATGAATTATGCAGTATATATAACAAAACAATGACAAGGGTTAGTCCAATTCTTTCAATAAATGTTAATAGGCTTGACTTATCTATGAAAAGAAGAAAAAAAAGACGTTCATATTGGCTCATGGTGCTCTGACTCTGTGCTAATTATGAGATATAACTAAAGCAATGGGAATTACAAAAGCTAAAAATAAAATGATGGGCAAATCTATACCAAATGGATATGAACCCAGTATCAAAAAAGCAAATTTGGTGCCAAAAGGCATTTATCAAGACAAAGGATTCTTTGTAATTCTAAAAGCCACTGTTTACAACTAAGGCAAAATAGTTATGAGTGCTTATGCATTAAATAGCATAACCATGGATGTTATAAAGTAGAAGCCACAAGAGATAAAAGGAGGAAGACCTTTTTCCCCCAAGCTTACATGTAACATTCAAAAAATAATTCATAGTTTAGGTAGGGAAAACATCAATAAGTTCTATAAACTAGAAATATTTTTTTTGAAAGAGTGAGAGAGAGAGAGTGAGAGAGAATTTTTTTTTTAATATTTATTTTTTAGTTATCGGCGGGCACAAAAACTTTGTTTGTATGTGGTGCTGAGGATTGAACCTGGGCCACACGCGTGCCAGGCGAGCGCGCTACCACTTGAGCCACATCCCCAGCTCTGAACTAGAAATATTATAAATAATATTCAATAACACTGTAGTAAAACTAGACATTTAAAATTAATTTAAAGAATGACTCCAAAAGACTCTTGTGTGGCTATTAAATATCTTTTATTAGACAAATCTGGGTGAAAGGGGAAATACAAATAGAATTTATAGAATTTCTGGAGAGTGATTTATAACCATATCTGTGAGATGTATTTAAAGTAGTGATCAGAGAAAAATAATAATATTCTCACACAACAATACAAATAAAATAATAAAAATAAACAAATAAAATTATACCTAAAAATACCTGAAACAATAATAGAACAATAAAGTTTAAAAAAAAGAAAGAAGGGTATAATAAATTCTAAGAAAAATTTATTGAAATAGAATATAGAACCAGCTGGCTAAATTAATAAAAATGTCAATTCATTGAAAAAAATTATTAAAATACAAAATTAATAAAATACAAAGAAAGTATTAAAATACAAAACCTGATATATAGATTAATAGTAGAGATATGCAACATAAGAAAGCGATACCAGATTTCAAACTATATTACAGAGCAATAGTAACAAAAACAGCATGGTACTGGCACCAAAACAGGCGGGTGGACCAATGGTACAGAATAGAGGACACAGAGACCAATCCACAAAACTACAACTTTCTTATATTTGATAAAGGGGCTAAAGGCATGCAATGGAGGAAGGATAGCATCTTCAACAAATGGTGCTGGGAAAACTGGAAATCCATATGCAACAAAATGAAACTGAATCTCTTTCTCTCACCATGCACAAAAGGTAACTCAAAATGGATCAAAGAGCTTGATATCAAATCAGGGACTCTGTGCCTGATAGAAGAAAAAGTTGGCTACGATCTACATATTGTGGGGTCAGGCTCCAAATTCCTCAATAGGATGCCCATAGCACAAGAGTTAATAACTAGAATCAACAAATGGGACTTACTCAAACTAAAAAGTTTTTTCTCAGCAAGAGAAACAATAGGAGAGGTAAATAGGGAGCCTACGTCCTGGGAGCACATTTTTACTCCTCACACTTCAGATAGAGCCCTAATATCCAGAGTATACAAAGAACTCAAAAAATTAGACAATAAGAAAACAAATAACCCAATCAACAAATGGGCCAAAGACCTGAACAGACACTTCTCAGAGGAGGACATACAATCAATCAACAAGTACATGAAAAAATGCTCACCATCTCTGGCAGTCAGAGAAATGCAAATCAAAACCACCCTAAGATACCATCTCACTCCAGTAAGATTGGCAGCCATTATGAAGTCGAACAACAACAAGTGCTGGCGAGGATGTGGGGAAAGGGGTACTCTTGTACACTGCTGGTGGGACTGCAAATTGGTAAGGCCAATTTGGAAAGCAGTATGGAGATTCCTGGGAAAGCTGGGAATGGAACCACCATTTGACCCAGCTATTGCCCTTCTCAGACTATTCCCTGAAGACCTTAAAAGAGCGTACTACAGGGATACTGCCACATTGATGTTCATAGCAGCACAATTCACAATAGCTAGACTATGGAACCAACCCAGATGCCCTTCAATAGATGAATGGATAAAAAAAATTGTGGCATTTATACACAATGGAGTATTATGCAGCACTAAAAAATGACAAACTCATGGAATTTGTAGGGAAATGGATGGCATTAGAGCAGATTATGCTAAGCGAAGCTAGCCAATCCCTAAAAAACAAATACCAAATGTCTTCTTTGATATAATGAGAGCAACTAAGAACAGAGCAGGGAGGAAGAGCAGGAGGAAAAGATTAACATTAAACAGAGACATGAGGTGGGAGGGAAAGGGAGAGAAAAGGGAAATTGCATGGAATTGGAAGGAGACCCTCATTGTTATACAAAATTACATATAAGAGGTTGTGAGGGGAAAGGGAAAAAAGGGAGAGAATTAAATTACAGCAGATGGGATAGAGAGAGAAGATGGGAGGGGAGAGGAGGGGGGATAGTAGAGGATAGGAAAGGTAGCAGAATACAACAGTTACTAATATGGCATTATGTAAAAAGGTGGATGTGTAACCGATGCGATTCTGCAATCTGTATATGAGGTAAAAATGGGAGTTCATAACCCACTTGAATCTAAAGTATGAAATATGATATGTCAAGAGCTATGTAATGTTTTGAACCACCAATAAAAAAAAAGAAATGACAAGTGAAAATTGATTATTAATACAAGGAAATTTACATATCCTAAAAGATCAATTTGTGCATCTCTATGCAAAAAATATTGAATTTAAATTTATCAAAAATGATTCCAGTAGAAACAGAAAGATTTAGTAAATCAATATACTTAGGAGGAATAGAGTTATCGATGAAGCAACACTCAAGAAAACACCAGAGCTGGATGTTTTTATAAGGGATAGGTACATACAATGTGCTACACAAATTGTTATACAGTATGGGAAATATATAAAATCAGGAAAACTATCCAAATTCTTTAAATAAAGTGAGTAAAATATTAATATCTAAACCTTATAAAGATAGTGATAACATATCATTATGTATATTGGTTTAAAGATCATTAATAAAATATTAAGGAATAGACTCCATTACCACTTTAAGGAAACAAGAAACCATGATTAAGTGTGACATGTATCAACTGACATATAACTTTAAAGATATATTGTTAAATGAAAAAAATTACACACACACATATTCCATATCTATCTATATCTTTATTTGTATCTGTAGCTATATCTATATATTTGTGTAAGAAAAGGGGAAATTATAAACATGTATCTTTTGGAAAAGAAATATAGGAGAAAGAAACCAGAAAATAACAAAATTTGTTTTATATAGGACAGAGGATATGAACAAATTATGGATCAATAAGGCAAAAATTATGGATCAATAAGGCAAAAAAACACATAGAATATTTTAATGATGTCGATAGCAGTTTTGGTTTAGGTAACATTCAGATACCACCGAGCTCAAAAATTAAGAGAACACAGTTTTCCCCAAGGACAACATGGAGCACATATATAATTTTCCCAACTAATTGATTTCCTATAGACTCTGTCCAAATAAACTTAGATTGTATCATTACATACACTTTATTATTATATTATTATTGTAATCAATAATAAATATACTTAAGCATTTCTTGCATATGTGGAATTTACAAAACAATACCAAATAAATAAGTGTTAAGCAAGTCATAAAAATTAGGATTTTGAAATATTTATAAATTAGCAAAATGCAGTTGATTTTTATTATCACTTATTATAGGAGTGTTCAGAGGGAGATTTGTAACCTAACATACATTTCTTTAAAAAATTAACATAAAAATATTAAACAGTCAACTCAGAAAGCTAGGAAAAAAACACAGAAGAAACACAAATACGGTAAAGAAAGGGCATAATAAAGATTGGAATAAAGCAAGGAATTAAATAAATACCAACAGAGATAATCAAAACTAAAATCCGGTTCTTTGAGAAACTGAGTCACTTAGATAAAATCTGGAAAGGCTGACCATGTAAACTAAGCAGAAGGAATAAAATACTAATATTATAGCCATCACCAACAGAAGGGCTCTAACTATGAGACAGGAATGAATGAGAATGTTGTTGCAGAACCAAGGTCACATTCAGTACCCATTCACATTGAGCCTAGAGGCCGACTCTGCTTTTCTGGTGAGCCCTGCTTTCTGTGTCTGTGCCCTTGTGGGTCCATTCACTATTTCCATAACTTCCTCTTCCTTCTGCACATCCTAGAAACCTGTTTAACCCTCTAACCTCAAATCCTTTTTCTTTCCTTTTGGTTCTCCTAAACAAAAAGCCAACTAGATCCTCCTTTCAAACTTCTTTTGCTGCATCTTCTCTTGCAGTCAGCACTGGGAAGCGTTGCTCTGAGAGGTGAAAAGGTAAATCTCTAAGAGAAAAAAATATCAGTGAAGATCTAAAAAGATTCTTTTTGTGTTTGTATATGTAGGTAATTCACTAATGATTAGGGGCTGTATCTTAGCCCCAGATGGAGGATAAAATGTGATTTATTTTACCTGAATCCCCCTATTTCAAAATAGAGGGTGTATGTTTTGGTGGTGAGTTTAGCCTAGAATACTATGAAAATAGAAATACTAGACCCTTGGAAGAAATGATAGATGGAGATATCTAATGGTGATGGTAAAAACATCTTAACATATAGGTATTTACATTTGTTAACATGCAATTTAAAAAGTCAGCTTGTTTTCCTCTATCCTATGACTTTTTCTCTCATACATTTGAATTTGCAAAACTCTTAATGTGTCTTGTTAGACACTTTGGCCTGTAATTCTTTAAAACCATGTGTGACTTAATCCATATGCTTTTCATTCATTTACAATCGAATCATCAAAATACAGCCTTTAAAGAGCTATTTGATTTCAAAGAACATTTTTTTAATAAGCATTTAAAGCCCTTTGAGAATAAAAACGGGATGCCACATTTTTCCAAGAGTAAACACAGCACAACCAAAAACACACTCGTGGCCAGAGAAATCTGAGCTTCTGAGTTTTCATTCTTTCCCACTCTTGACTAAATGAGCCATCCTCTATCTCCCTTTAACTCCTGGTGAAGCGTGAAGTGTTTAGAGATGAGGAAGTAGTTATTTTTCAAACTACTATTTAAAAATCTATTTAGCTACTTTCTGAGCAGCTCCCGTTGAGACCCACGGTCCAAGAGATGGAGAGGGTCTAAAGGAAGAGCCTGGAGACCGGGTAGCAGCTCTTATTCTCCTGAATTAAAATTCCATTAATTTCACAAATGTCACTTTTTCACGGCTTGAGAAAGCTGTGTTTATGTGTCTGTGCACTATGGCCTCTGTACTTGTAGGGGCATTTGCCTAGTGAACATGTGCAGTCCTTGGTTTACCAAAGCTTAAATGCTGTGGTACTCTCATGCTTGAGGACAGGGTCCATTGCTCATCTCTCTCTCTCTCTCTCTCTCTCTCTCTCTCTCTCTCTCTCTCTCTCTCTTTCCCTCCCATCCCCAGCCCTTTTTAAATTTTAAGACAGGGCCTTTCTAAATTCCTTAGGACCTTGCGAAGTTGCTAGGGGTGGCCTTGAACTTACAATCCTCCAGTCTCAGCCTTCCAAGTTTCTGTATTACAGATGAGTGCCACTTCACTGGGCTTCATTGTTCATCTCTGTTGATAGCCACATATGTCACCATTAGTCAGCTTTTTGTCATAGTGACAAAATACTTTAGAAAATCATCCTAAAAGAGGGGAAGTTTTATTTTGATTCATGATTTCAGAGTTTTCAGGCCATGGTTACTTGGCTCTGTCACTTTTGGGCTTTGATGAGACGGAACTTTTATGGTGGGAAGCATGTGGTGAAACTTAGTGGCTCATGTCATGGCAGCCAGGAAGCAAGGAGACAGGCAAGAGGAAACATAGTGACTTACTTCCTCCAACAAGGCTCCACCTCAAGTTTCCACTGTTCCCAACAGCGCCCCCAGCTGGCGATCAAACCTTCAACACATGAGCCTTTAGGGTATCCTCCAGATCCCAGTGCCAACAGTCTTATATGACTCTCAGGTTTCAGTGTCCTTTAGAAGCTATATATTTTGTAAGAAACACAGGATGAAGTAAGTTTTTGAAATATTTCCTAGGAGGTTCAATTTTGCATTAGAACAATTGTGGAATTTATCGTGAAACAATGGCCTCCATGGGGAATTTTAATTAGTAAGTAGAAATAGGATATACCTTTTCCCTGCCTCCTAACTTTTAGAGAGGTGTCAACCAGAGGTTGCAGAGTTGCATTTGAGTGGTTGAAGTAGGATGTGGCTGTTGAAGACAGTGCAGAGATTTATTTCTTTCATCTCTTTGAAAGTGATTGGTGGGTGAAGATGAGAAAGACCTTATTATTTAGACTCTAATATGAACTTTTACTCATCCTCATATTTATGCAAAACCAAGTTTCCATCTGTCCTGGATCTGTTCATATCTCCTCATGTTCACTTATATCAGCCAGGATTCCTCAGATATCTGTGACTATGTCTATATCTGAGGGATCCTAATATATATCATAAATATGTGCTATGTTTATAATATATAAATATATGAGTTATAGTACATAATATATAAACATATTATAACATAATATATAGTATACTTATTGGTTATCTTACATATCATATATGTCATGATTATGAAGGCTGACAATCCTACACCAGTCTTACAATCTGCTGTTGGCAACCTGGAGACCCAGGAGGGCTCATGGTGGAGCATCAGGCAGAAGGCAGGCAGATTCAGGACCTGGAAGAGCAGATATTTCAGTTTGAGTTCAAAGAACAGGAAAAGAATGAAGTCCCAGACTGATGGAAATCAGGCAGGAGGAGTTTCCTCTTACCTGTAGAATGGTCTGCTTTTTTGTTCTATTTGAGCCTTCAAAGAATTGGTTGAGGCCCACCCACATTAGGGAGGGCAATCTGCTTTACTCAGTCTATCAATTAAATTGTTAGTCTCATCCAGAAGCACCCTTAGAAATGCACCCAGAGTAAATATCTGGTGCCTCGTGGCCCGATGAAATTGACAAAATTAACCATCACAGCATTGTAATCAAAACTGTCATCCTACCCAGGATGTCTGCTGCGACAGTATCTAATGCTTCTCCACGATTACCCTCTTGTTCCACATAATTCACTTTCCAAACCACAACCAGAATTATTTTAGGATATAAATCGGATACGTTTGTTCCGTTACAACTTCCCATTGCTTTTAGAATAAAATCTAAACTCCTTCCCGCAGCCCTTGGGTTCTTGCCTGTCTCTCCAACCTCAGTGTTTACCACCCTGCCTTTGCCATACTGGCATTTCTTCCATTTTAGAGCACTCCAAGTTCTTCCCATATTGGAGCTTTTGGTTTGATTTCCCCTTGCCTCTCAGCAGGTCTGTCCTCTTCTATCAAGAGTGGGCTCCAAAGTCCCCTATAAGAGACTTTTCCCAGCTGCTAGATGAAGCACCCCTCATCTGCCCTTTCTCTCTCACCTCGGCTCTTCCCAGCACCCATTTTATTGTAGTTCTTAGCATTTATTGTCATCCGTATTTGTTGTTTATTAATTGCCTTGTAGATTTTCTGGCTCCTTCACTGAAAACCTCTTCAAGTCAGAGGCTGGGCCAGTCTTGTTCTCTGCTGCCTATCTGATGGGCATCCCATCCTTGGCACAGAGCTGCTGTCCAATAAGCACTTGCTGAATGAACAAAACATGTCCTCTGCTTTCACTGGTGTGTTCTGAAACTGGTTTTGATTTTTTCCCCCAGCTTTAAGGAGAAGTTTGCGCCTGGAATCGCTGGCAAAAGCAGAACAAGCTGAAACAGTCACACCTGTTGTGGGCACATGGGAGGGTGTTGCAACCCAGATGTGCGTAGGACGGAGGAAAACATAGGTCAGAGGAGTGAGCAGACTGGAAAGTAGAAAAAGAAGCTTCAGGCGAACAACAGCCTGAGCCCAGAGCATAGAGCCCCAGCTTTCCTCAGGTTGTGATCTTGTTTGTGGAATCATGGACAGGCCAGAGTTGATGGCTGTCTACACCTGGCCAAGGAGGAGCAAGGTTCATAAGAATTTCTCCTTAGAGTACCCTGCAAAATCCCCCAGGTGACCCTTTAGGGAAGACCCACCTGTGTGCATGAGGTTGCCATTGCTCCCGGAGACAGGATGGAGGATGGACTGGTGTCTGCCCTTCTCTGGTCCCACTGCCCAAATGGAAGATCTGCAACTAATATAAAAACCTCTTAATTGTCTCATCATGGTGTGTCATTGGCCCTGATGGCCCCCAAGGAACCCCTGCTGGTGGATTCCCTGAGGGTGCTCTTCTGTTTGAGTCTCCCCAGGTTGCTGGGAG
Source organism: Ictidomys tridecemlineatus (assembly GCF_052094955.1). Lineage (NCBI taxonomy): Eukaryota > Metazoa > Chordata > Mammalia > Rodentia > Sciuridae > Ictidomys > Ictidomys tridecemlineatus. The sequence continues at coordinate 96,174,653 of NC_135485.1, forward strand.
GCTATACGCATTTACAAATTTAGAGCAGGAAAAAAACAATACAAATAAATGAGGAATTATGAAGGTTTTTTTCCTGGCACATCTGGATTTCCGCATCTTTAGAAACACAACCTTTGTTTCAATTTGTCTCAGTTGTTCTACTTTAGTAGAGTTTCTTGAAGTGTGATGCTGGGATTAATGACATCAGAAGCTTCTAGGAACTTTTGGAAATAAAATTTCTCTGCCCCCTGCCAAATATACTCAATCAGTAATGGGGGTAAAACCCAGCTCTTCGTGTTTAATATGCTCTCCAGGTGATTCTGATCGACACAGAAGGTTGAAGTTTGAGAACTATGCTAGGTCTCTGGTTTACTCTTCCATCTCAAAACCATGTTTTTCAGGAAAGGTATGACCTGTCATTCATATCTTACATGAATGAACTTATAAACATATATATTTCACATTAATATAAATACTTATATATTCATACTAAGATACATATTTTTAAAAGTGTTTTGTTTTGTTAGCTGTATTGCCCTTAATTAAGAATTAAACAAATTTAAAAATTGTTGAGAAGCAAGTTTTTTGTTGTTGTTGTTGTTAAAGAATCTTTCCACTGCCTCTGAAACTTAGTCACTGAGATGGTATCTCTCCCTTAAAAAAATCCTTGATGGCTGTGTTTAGTAGTGCATGCCTGTAATCCCAGCAGCTCAGGAGGCTGGGGCAGGAGGAAAGCCAGCCTCAGCAAAAGTGAGGCACTAAGCAACTCAGTGAGACCCTGTCTCTAAATAAATATAAAATAGGCTCAGTGGTCGAATGTCCTTGAGTTCAATCCCTGGTATCCCTCCAAAAAAAAATCCTTCAGGGATTTTTGAAGCCTATTTTTAGTAACAAGATTAGGAGTTACAAACAATTGACAAATCCCACAACTCAAGTTTTGTTCATGTTAATTTGTACTCTGAGTATTTTGAACATTTAAAAAATGCTATTTTCTGGTTTACACCTTTTATTTTCATGATGGAATATTAAGATTATAGAAGTGCAGTACAATGTTATAAGTTTTTTTTTTTTTTAACTAAGTATTTGTTTCTTACCTTAGACTAAATTGTAATTAGTGGGCTTTGGGACCAGAAACACCTGGGTACAAATTTGACCTTTGCAACTTACTGAACAAATTTATGTTTTCTCTTATGTTCAGATTTAGGTTGCAACTTACTGAAAAAAATTATATATTCTCTATAACTTGGTTTTCATGTTAGAAATATGCAACAGGAAGAGAAAAATATTTCTCTCTTGGAGATACTGTGAGAGTTAAATGAGATCAAATGTGGGAAGCATTTAGCCTGGTGCTCAATGAATGATAATTGTTGTTATTTGGTAGAACAGTGTAGGGTGGCTTAGTACTACTACTTAGTACTACTACTCTACTGCCTTTATGAGAGTAACACTTGGTTTGGTTCTTGAAATAAGTTCTTATGCTCTATCTCTATTAACCTTGAAGAAAGAGTATCACTGAGCCTGGCAATTAAGCTGATTTTAATCAGCTAATTGCAATGCTCACAAGATTATAAAAAATTTCTTCTCCTAGGCAACCTGCCACTGGGTCCCCTCTTGCCCCATAATTTTTTTTGCTTTCCTTTATTCTTCACACTTGAATATAACCACTCCTTTTACTCTTGAAAAAACATTTTTTTCCTCCTCTACTTCCTTAGAGATAGCAGGTTTTATTTGGGAAGAGGGTGGTACCAGGGATTGAACTCAAGGGCACTGGACCACTGAGCCATATCCCAGCCCTATTTTGTATTTTATTTAGAGACAGGGACTCTCTGAGTTGCTTAGAGCCTTGCTATTTCTTAGGCTGGCTTTGAACTTGCGATCCTCCTGCCTCAGCTTCCCAAACCATTGGGATTTCAGGCATGTGCCACCATGCCCAGCCTCACAGATGACTTTTAAAGATCATAGGTCCAGTGGGCTCCAGCTCTAACATTTTTTTTCATATATTTGTTGATCAAAAACTCCTTTTCGATTACAGATAGCTGAATTATAAATCGGTAACTATGGTGATTGACTTAATTGTCCATCATTTCTGGACGCTAAATTTAGTCATTATACATATAAGCAGAAATTTCAGGGTTAAAATAAAAAAAAAAGGTACACAAGTGTTTTGAGTATGTGTTGGGAGAAGAAAATAGCTCTGGATATATCCTCCAGACTGACTCTCCCCACCCACTCCTTTGGACTGTTAGATCCTGGGGCTCCTTGAGAAGAGAGTCCTAAATTGGGCTAATGTGTCCACCTCTTCTGGAAGTCCTGCCTGAGGGAAATTGTCACATTGTTAGCTGTCTCAAGTTTCAAGCTTGTGCTCAGAATACTGTGGAGCCCACACTGGAAAGGAGTTAATCAAAGGAAAATTCTTCAGACTTGAAAGGCAAGAGAAAGCAACAAAATTATGACTCTGGGACTATTTTGGCAAGGATTGGGCTGACTGAGCACCCTGGTTATAGTGTTCACATTTCAGCTTATTTTGTCTTTCAACTTGTTTCAAGGGGGCAGTGCCAACATTTTTTTTAATAGTTATTTTTTTTTCTTAAATCCCATTGTTCATATGACCTTTTAAAAACTTGAAAATTCTCCTTGTACTAAGCTTTTTTGTTGTTGTTGTTGTTGTTTCAGTTTGGCAAAGAGAGCTTTGTGTGTTTCTAATGGAACGTTTAATTTTTCTTTTGAAGATTATATTGACGGTTCTAGTAGTAATGGAGGCCTGGCTCTCCCTTCGGTGTTCATCTGTTACTTGCTGGGAGGTGCCCATCGACTTTGCTGGTTCTTAAGCGTCAATTTTTGTCAAGTGAAGAGGCTTGTGGCATGGATCAGAAAGCATGGTCTATTAATGGAAAAGAAGACACTGCTCAAAAAATTAGGGTCACTGGGGGCAGATATACAAACTTGAGGCCAACTCTCAAATTTTAAATCTTTGAAGAATTTTGAAAAGGAATGTCTCAAATTTTAAAAATCAACTCCTCAGGGTATAAAGGTAGTGGATTATGAAGGTCTTTGGGGGGGTCATATCATCAAATTTTAGTGATTTTATATAAATGTACAAAAGTTCATGGACATTAAGAACTTCCTTAAGCTTCTGGTTTGTTGCCTTTATTCAAATTGTGGAATTTTTCAGGTACATCCAAAGGTCAAGTTTAAATAAAAGTCCTAAATTGTATTATAGTATTGATGAATAATGGAAGTCATTGGAGGACATACCTATATCAAGGCAATTTGGTAGAACTGGAATGAATTAAAATGGAACTGTGGTTCAAGGATTAAAAATCATGTACAGCTGGGTGTGGTGGCGAACCACCTGTAATCCTAGCTGCTCAGGAGGCTGAAGCAGGAGGGTCACAAGTTCAAAGCCAGCCTCAGCAAAAACAAGGCACTAAGCAACTCAGTGAGACCCTGTTTCTAAATAAAATACAAAATAGGGCTGGGGATGTGGCTCAGTGGTCCGGTGCCCCTGCATTCAATCCCTGGTACCACCCCATTCTGCCAAAAAAAAAAAAAAACACACCCATGTACGTCATGGTGGGTCTTATGAATGACTTTGGGAGCTGGGTTATCAATTTTAATTTCATAGTGAATCAATAACAAAGTATGTTCAGCAGGGCATTTCGAGTGAAAGTACCTTTAGGAATAAAATAAGTCTGGCTAATGAGAGATAGAGAAAGGGTTTTGCCCTACTTCTAGGTACTTGTACCCTAAAAGAATACTTGTGCTTCAAGTAGGCTGAGTCTAGGTTTCTGCAAGACTATACTGCCAGCATTTCTCTCAGCTTTGGAAGGGCATTTTCTTCATATTTACAACATTATGGGGAAACAAATCTTATGTTAATAGAATATCCCAGAAAGATGCAAGAACCAAATTAGATTAGTCTTGAGGGAATCTTTACAAAAATTAAAAAAAACTAAATTACAGTATAAGAATTTTGCATATTTATGGGATACTTTAAGCTATTTATTTACTATAATTAGGTACATATATGACAGCAGAATAAATTTTGATTCATTGCACACAATTGCAGCACAACTTTTCATTTCTCTGGTTGTACACAATGTAGTGTTGCACCATATGTGCAGTCCCACATATATCTAGGGTAATGATGTCCATTTCATTCCACCATCTTTCCTGCCCTCAGGGCCCCCCCTCCTTCCCCTCCCCTTTGTCCAGTCACAGTTCCTCCATTTTTCCAATGCCCCCCCCACCTCCATTATGGCTCAGCATTCACTTATCAGAGAGAACATTCAGCCTTTGTTTTTTGGGGATTGGCTTATTCACTTAGCATGATATTCTCCAACTCTATCCATTTACCTGCAAATGCCATAATTTTATACTATTTTAATGCTGAGTAATATTCCAATGTGTATATATACCACAGTTTCTTTATCCATTCATCTCTTGAAGGGCATCTAGGTTGGTTCCACAGTTTAGCTATTGTGAATTGAGCTGCTGTGAACATTGATGTGGCTTCATTACTATAGTATGCTGATTTTAAGTCCTTTGGGTATAGACCAAGAAATGAGATAGCTGGGTCAAGTGGTGGTTCCATTTCAATTTTTCTAAGGAATCTCCATACTGCTTTCCAGATTGGCTGCACCAATTTGCAGTCCCACCAGCAATGTGTGCCTTTCCCCCAACATCCTCATCAACACTTATTGTTGTTTATATTTTTAATAGCTGCCATTCTGACAGGAGTGAGATGAAATCTTAGAGTATTTTTGATTTGCATTTCTCTAATTTCTAGAGATGTTGAACATTTTTTTTCATATATTTGTTGATCAAATGTATATTTTCTTCGGAGAAGTGTCTGTTTAGCTCCTTAGACCATTTATTGATTGGGTTGTTTGATTTTTTAGTGTTAAGTTTTTTGAGTTCTTTATATATCCTGGAGATTAGTGCTCTATCTGATTTGCATGTGGCAAAAATTTATTCCCAAAATATAGGCTCTCTCTTCACTTCATTGTTTCCTTTGATGAGAAGAAGCTTATTAGTTTGAATCCATCCCGTTTATTGATTTTTGATTTTATTTCTTGTGTTTTAGGAGTCTTGTTAAGGAAGTCAGGGCCTAATCTGACATGATGAAGATTTGGGCCTACTTTTTCCTCTACTAGGCACAAGGTCTCTGGTCTAATTCCTAGGACCTTGATCTGCTTTGCATTGAGTTTTGTGCATGGTGAGAGATAGGGGTTTAGTTTCATTTTGCTGCATATATGGCTTTCCATTTTCCCAGTTTGTTGAAGAGGTTATCTTTTATCCAATGAATGTTTTTGGCACCTTTGACTAGTATGAGATAACTGTATTTATATGGGTTTATCTTTATGTCTTCTAGTCTGTTCCATTGATCTACATGCCTATTTTGGTGCCAATATCATGCTGTTTTTGTTACTATAGCTTTGTAGTATAATTTAAGTATTGTGATGCCTCCTGCTTCACTCTTCTTGCTAAGGATTTTTTGACTGTTCTAGGTCTCTTATTTTTCCAAATAAATTTCATGATTGCTTTTTCTATTTCTATAACGAATGATATTGGGATTTTAATTGGAATTGCATTGAATCTGTATAGTGCTTTGGCTAGTAGGGCCATTTTGACAATATTAATTTTGCCAATCCAAGAACATAGGAGATCTTTCCATCTTCTCAGGTCTTCTTCAAATTCTTTCTTTAGTGTTCTGTAGTTTCATTGTAGAGGTCTTTTCACCTTTTGTGTTAAATTGATTTCCAAGTATTTTATTTTTTATTTTTTGAGTCTAATGTGAATGGGGTAGTTTTCCTAATTTCTCTTTAGAGAATTCATCACTGATATATAGAAAATCATTTGATTCATAGGTATTGATTTTATGTCCTCCTGCTACTCTGCTGAATTCATTTGTTAATTCTAAAAGTTTTCTGGTGGAGTTTGGATCCTCTAAGTATAGAATCATGTTATCAGAAAATAATGATAGTTTGAGTTCTTCTTTTCCTATTTGTATCCCTTTCCTTTCTTTCATCTAATTGCTCTGGCTAGAGTTTCAAGGACTATGTTGAAGAGAAGTGGTGAAAGAGGGTATCCTTGTCTTATTCCAGTTCTTAGAGGCAATGCGTCCAATTTTTCTCCATTTTGAATGATGCTGGCCTTGGTTTAGCATAGATGGCTTTTACAATGTTGAGGTATGTCCCTACTATCTCTAGCTTTTCTAGTGTTTTGAAGATGAAAGGGTGCTGTATTTTGTCAAATGCTTTCTCTGCATCAATTGATATGCTGTAGGCTATACTGATATATACAGACATAGTGTAATGTTCAAATCAGGGTAAATGTACTTATCTCCTCAAACATTTGTCATTTCTTTGTGGCAAAAATATAAAAAAATCTTTTTCTTTTAGCCTTTTTTTTGATTATCTATAGTCAGCCTACTATGCAAATGAACTCTGGAACTTGTCTTTCCTATTTCATTGTAACTAAGTACCTGTTGACCAGCCTTTGCCCATTGGTCTTCCCCTACTCTCCACAGTCTCTCGTAACCACCATCTTTCAATTTCTATGAGATCTGCTTTTTAAAATTCCTAGGTGGCATTTGTCTTTCTGTGCCTGGCTTATTTCATTTTGTATAATATCCTCTGGTTTCATCCATGTTGTCATAAATGACAGGATTCCATCCCTTTAAATGGTTGAACAGTATTTCATTGTGTACATGTACCACATTTCTTTATCCATTTATCAGCTGATGAACATTTAGGTTGATTCCATTTGACTACTGTGAATGCAGATGTCTTTTCAACATACTGATTTCCTAGCCTTTGGATATATACCCAGTAGTGGGATTGCTCGATCATGCGGTAGGTGCCTTGATGGACATTTGGCAGAGGGAAGAAAATGAGAGATAATAGAGGATAGAGCTGCTTTGTGTGTTACAACATTTCTTGAGTCTATGTGCTCAAGTGCTTCTGGGCACTGTGCCTATTGCTTTTTCACTGACTTCTGGGTTGCAGTCAATATAAGAAAGCAAAGATTTGCAAATCTGTTACTTCATTTGTTCTAGTTATGTGCATTGTTACCTGGAAGGGGCACAGGGAGTTCATTCTCTTGGTGACCTATTTAAGTTAGCTTGTAGTTAGAACCAAGATATCTGCCTACTGCTTAGATTGAGCCATTTGTCCCTTGCAATTACCTGGAAGAATTGAATCTAGAGGGGAGTTGAAGAGAAGCAGGTGCCTGTGTGAAAGAAGACAACCTCTATAAGATAATTCTGAATTACAGTTCTTGTTCTGCCTTTTAGCAGCTCTGTGACCTTGGACAAGTTAATTTACCAAACCCAGTTGCCTCACCTATAAAATGACATCAAATGTTGTATGTTCTTACCATGTACTGGGTACCTTGCCAATCACTTGCCAAATATTATTAATAAAGGGTAAGGACTGTTATGATCCCCTTTCAAGATGAGGAGTGTACTGAGGAAATTCAAACAGCTTGTTCCTGGCTATACTGCTAGCAGGCATCGGAGTCCAGAGACTCGAACTCATTGGGTATTCCCTTGACTAGAGTATGTTTTCTTGACCACCACGATTGTACTTTATTGGGATTGGTGTTTACAAATTTATGCCTTATGATGTACAGATATACAAACAGTTTAAAGTATTTTCCTCAATGTATAACACACAGTAAATATATAATTATTAACCATTATTATTATTGCTCATCAAGCATTATATATAATATACTCAACACTTATTCTAAGATTAGAACTACCAGGAAAGGAAGCTAGAAGTCAGGTTGATTACATTCATGTGGCTGATAAGAAGCTGCTTTTAAAATTTAAGTCAGTTTTTTTCACTCTGGAGACCTGTGCTTTTTCTTCTACCTGCAGTTTGTTATATGTGGTGAGAAGATTTCTGAAAGGCCCATAGGTAGTATGGGGTCCATGAACCCTTGGTTGTGCTAACCTAAGCCTTGTCTGTGGACAGAATGCATAATACACACATACATACACACATATACATGTATTACACACACACACACACACACACACACACACACATATATATATATATATATACATACATACATACACACACACACACACAATTTTCAGATGTATCCCTCTACCAACACACTGAACCAATCTTGCAATTAAAAAAGTACTAGTAAAAAAAGTACTATGGGCTATGTAATCAATACAGTTTCTTGCCCCTGCGTATTTTTTTCAAAGTTTCTATTTCCCAAGTGCAAATACTCTCAGGTGGCAAGGCAACCATATTTTTGCAGTTAAAAAAATATTTTCATATTGGAAATGTTTTAGGCATAATAAGTCATGTGAGCTCATAAGCCTCTGTGATTAGTAGGAGTCTGCCTATCAAATATGATTACTAGAGCACATTTCGTATGCCAAGTAGGGGATTATCAGAGTGAAGAAACTATAGTGCTCTGCCCAGACCCAATGGGAGAGAGAAAGGGAAGCTCTACAGAATATCTTGTTCATGGACACACTCCATAAGACTCTTACAATATTTTAATGGAGGAGAAAACTCCCAGAGGAAATTAAAAGCAAGAGATTTGGCTATGGAAACATGAATACCTAAATTGCTAAAGCCTTTTTTTCCAATTTGAGAAGTGTGATTTCTATTAAAGACGATGGGAATCACATGGCCCTCACCCTGAGCAAACGGGTGAGAATTTCTCCCTCAAGGGTCAGATGAGTTATGAGCATTTGAAAAGAGGAAATTCAGAGTTAATTTTCCAACTCACCATTCCACTGGGGACCATGCAGAGGAGGAAATCCTATTATCATATGGGACAGTGGACAAGAAGAAGAACGAAGCAAGTTTTTACTGTGTCTTCAATGATGTAGTGTTTCATGAATAAACAATTTGAGATATCCATCAATTCTCTCCTCCATACCACTTATTCAGTTTTAAGCCTCACTTCAAACTTGGACAGTGCATTGTGTTTGTAATTTAATTTTCTGTCTGGTTTCAGTGATCATTTAAATCTAATTTGTTGATTTGGAAGAATTGTAGTGAAAGGGACTTGAATGGGTCATGTCAGGATCAAGGTAACTTTGAACTCTCTTTTAGGGAAAGAATCTCAAATGTTCTTTTAGTTTTGGAACCCTTCCTTCAAATAACATCTAAGAGTCCAGTGTATGCACAGATAGAAGGGGTATAGCTCTGATGGATGCAGTGAACCTCCTTCCATTACCACTTTCTTTCCAGCCCTGCTCTCTGTGCCTGTGAGACATTTCGAGGACCTTCACACATTTTTACTCCTAGGTCTGGTAACCACATTTTAAATCACTGCTGTCCAGACTTATACAAGGATAAATTTTCTACACAATCATTTCCCAGATTTTCATTTTGGTAGAAAGTTATTGTGCATATCTCTTTTCTACCTTCTTTTTGAAGGAATGATTAGTTATCATCTAAGAGGTAACAGCTGTCTCATGGCTTATCAGCTCCAACAGAGGGTGAGAAATGAATCCAAAGGATTGAGTACGGTACCATACACCATCCTCTGTCTCTGCGATGAAAGAATAATGAGGGGAGTTGAAAATATAGTAATATAAATCAAAGCATACCTAACTGAATTAAGAAAAACCCGTGCTTCCACTTACTGAGCATATTGTATGTATATATATATATATATATATATATATATATGCCAGGCACTCTGCCTATGCTTTTTACAGATTAATTCTTAAACATCAAATGAGGAGACTGAAGCTCAAGGAACCCAAGATGCGATGCTAGGAATTGGGATGCCATCCTAGTTCTCTCTGGTTTGTGTCTCTATTCTTTTTGCAAGGTCACTTGACTTTATACATGTGATGACTTATATATTCTGCCAGTGTCCTTCAAGTCTGTGTATGTACGCAACACACAGACACATGTTTCTTTCAAAATCGTGCTCAGAATAGAATGCCTATTAATACGAATTAAACTCTGAGTCTTCAGTTAGAGAAGTGGGGATAATCATATGCCATTTGTAACCAAAATTATAATTTTTAACTTATTTGGGGATTGGTCATGATTAATCTTGGTGGTCAACTTGGTTGGATTGAGAGACACCTCAAAAATGGGTGAAGCACACTTCTGGGTGTGTCTATGAGGGCATTTCCAGAGACAATGGCATGTGGGGCAGTGATTTATTGGGGAAGGGCCCTGAATGCTGGTGGATCCATCAACAGACTGGAATCTGGACTTAACACAAGTGGGAAAATGGAGGGGGGCACGCGGGTGTGCACAGGCTCAATTCTTCTCGAGTGTGTGTGCTTTTTGCTGCTGGCGTTGCCTGAGTTCACCAGACTCCAGATTCTTCGGCTTTTCAGTGAGGACTCACCCCAGTGTCCCTCCAAGGAGTTCTCAGGCCTTCAGCATGGCACGAGGATTGCATGATTGATCTCTTTTTGTATTGAAGCTCCAGCTTCTTGGACAGAACTATTGGTTTCCCTGGCTCTGCTGCCAGAAGGTGGCCGGTCATTCTGGGACTGTAAAGCCTCTGACCATACAAACCAACCTAAGCTCACACATACCTTCTGTTTGTTCCTCTAAAAATCTCTGACTAATACAGAGTTGTCACTTCAGATCACACACACACACACACTCACACACACATGTAATCCTTATTTTTTTAGATATATGACAGTAGAATGTATTTTGACATATTCATACATGGAGTATGACTTATTTTAATTAGGATCCCATTCTTGTGTTTGTACATGATGTGGAGTTTCACTGGTTGTGTATTTGTAATATGTAGATGGTATATTTTTTTTTGAGAATCTCTATAATAATTTATGTTGTTGATACATTTAGTATCCCTGAGAAGCAAATTAAGCCTGTAGACGAGGGTACAGGGAAAAGGAAAACTGGATAGTTAAAGAGCTGACCTAGAATTATTAAAGTTGATATTAAGGAATTTGTGTAAGATAGTTGCACAATAATGCAGTACACTAAGTGGTGCGAGATTAATCTTTGTTACTGTTAATCTTCCATTGGCCAGTTATCACGTTATCAAGCCTCTTGTCTTAGACACCTCTCCTGTTCCCCTGCAGTTGATAATCCATTTTTCTGCTTCCTACTAAGGAGAAACTCTGGGAAGGGATCTCTACCCCTTCACTGAAAGAACTCCGGAGAAGAAAACCTTATGATTAATTCAATCTGTATTCTAGGTGTCTCATCATTGTTTGATGTTGTATCACTTCTTCCTGCTAGAAAGGTCTCTTTTGAGTTTCCTACCCCATTGGCCAGTCTCTTCCTCCTTTGTTTGCTTCTTCCTTCCTGTCCTGAGAGGTCGAAGTCCAGTTCTTGCCTAATCAACCTACCTTGTTATTTACCTTTTCCTGCTCTCCTCCACTTCCACTGGCCTTGCTCATTCTTGACCACACCAAGCTTCATCTGCCTCAAATTTTCTATTTTTTCCCTCTCTACGTGACATAGTTCCTCCTCAAACACCTGCAAGACTAGCTTTCTCATTTCATTTCAGTCTTTGCTGAAATTCATATATCCCCCAGCCCAGAGTCATTCTGAATTCCCTTACCCTGCTGTATTTTTTCTTTAAAAAATGATTGTGATGTGAAATTATGTGACTATTTGTTTATCCATCTTGTCTTCCTTGCTAAACTATGAGCTTCTCTAGGGCACGGACCTATTCTCTTTTGTACATTGCTATATCACTAATAACCAAAACAGTGCCTGGCATTTCATAAGGCTCGCAAGGCACTTCATAAAGTAATATATTTTTGAACTAAGCAGATCCATGTGAAACAACAGTGCATTGTATTAAATTTATACAAATTAGCCACACTCTTGATTTTCTAATTTTCGTTTTGTTAGCTCTACATTGATTACTTAAGTATATGAAATTTATAATCACACCCTGATCTTTTAACCTTGTTCATTGTCTCTTCAGGTTTCAATTCAATTTAATCCTACTTTTGTGTGTAAGTATGCCTTTTTTTTTCTTTTTTCTTTTCTTTCTTTCTTCCCCCTGCTGACTCCCCCCACCCCAGTGCTGAGGTGCAAATCCAGGACCTTGAGCATGCTAGATAAGTACTCTACTATCTCTGAACTACATCTCAGCCTTCTGTGTGTGTGCATATCTTTAATGTAAGTTTTACTTTGAAATAATGGGGATGTATATGTATATATGTATGGTATATTTAGGTTAGTTATGTGTTTATGCAAGCATAAGCACAGATATACACATTCACAAGGGCACAAAACTGGTGGAGAAATTGAAACCAGATGATACATGAAGAACTCCCCAAAAGTAAAACACCAAATCTGTTATTCAGAAGAGAATAGTTTCCACACTGAACAATGGATACACATATTGGCTTTTGCAGTAGCTTATGGATAGATATTGTTTTAAAAGATAGCAAGAAATCCCCCAACCCACTGTATTTCCGACTAGGAAGTTAACTCAATGAAGAGTACATGTTAAATTAGTGATGGTGAACACGGTAATGGGGAGTTCCTCTAATATCATGGTGGGAAATCTGTATACGTAACTTTCCAGGAAGATAGCCCTGTATCAATCATCAGAGTTTCTCTTGGAGCAAGGCCATGATTGATTGATTCTAATCGATGGGAGACATCAGTAAAAGAACTGAATAAAAATGCAAAAGGAACTATAAGAAAGATATGACTCCACTATTTTGGAGAAGAACATTCAGGTATGAACACATGTAGGCATTTCTCCAAGTTGGACTATTCCTTCCCATTTTTATTTGATCTTATCCTGGAAATTCTTTATACATTACTTTCATAAATAGAAACAAAAATTGTTGAGGATTGAAAGAATCATTAGAAAACAGTTCTCACATTTTCCATGTGGGACTCATACAATAGTTCAAATATCCTTCTCTATGTTGGTGTGCAGTATACATTCAATCCAATCAAATTTGCATAATTAAGAAATCTCTAAACTCAGAGGTAGCCATCCATTATCTTGTTCTCTAGATGTTAAAATGAAAAACAGACCAAGTAGCATGTTTATGCAGTCAATTCTTTTTATTCATGAAGGTAAAGGAAAATGTCATTGTAAATTTAACAGACCATTTTGGATATAAGTGAATTCTCAGAGAATGAGCAGTCACTTTGCTAAGAATGATGAATGGTCCTCCCCAAGATGAGTAAGTGTGGTAAACATATAACTTCTGGTCACATATAGTTTGTCTGCCAGATGATGCCTCACCTCACCCCATCCCTCATCCTCAACCCATCTCTGACCCCACCTCATTCCAGACCCCATTTAATCCTGGCTTTGCAACCCCAGGGGCTCAGGAGCTGCAGTGGGGTGAGGTTCAAGGTTGTAGAGAGATTTGAGAATGGGAAAACTATGTCTGTTTCACACATTACTTGTTAATAGAAACAGCTGAAGTTTAACAGTTTGTTTTGGGGGCCATGTTTAAAAATCCCCAGCAAGAAATAGCTGTATCAGTGCACAGCTGTGTCAAAACAGCCTTGTCAAAAATATCATGTTTGCACATATTTTTCCTAAATGATTTTGGACAAATCACACTTTTCTGTATCTTTCTTCTCTTCATAGGTATATAATCATGTATACTTTATAGCATATGCCTGGTAAACACATTTACAAAGCGTAAGGATAAAAATCTGATGCTCACTTGATATATGACTGTTCAAATTAAATCACATTATGACTTTCTGGGACTCCATTCACCTAGGATATCTCAGGCCACAGTCTGCATTTCTGAACTTTATAGTTTAAAATTTAGAATATAACATGCAAATCTTAAAAGAATTACCTTTGCTTTAAAAGCAAAATCCTTTCAATAAGTTTCGGAGAATAGAGAGCAATTGAATGCAACAGAGCAAAAAAGATCAAGTTTTATTTTGGTTATGATCATAAACTCAGTAACCAATAACCAGTCTTTTCCCACTGTTGGTAACATGATGAATCTCCAAATCCCTATTTCTTTTCTTTAACATTTATTATTATAAAACAGAAATGAGTGCACTGCATTTTCATCTTTCATATAGTGTGATCCTCACACTGTTTTAAAGTTGAAGTGAATGAGAGGAGTCAGGTGGATCTTCGCTGTTATATATTGCTTTTGTAAAGATCAGTTTGGACATGACTTGCATACTTACAATGGGGTTTTAAAGCTTATTGTAAATGCTGTTTCTAAATTTTTAGAATGTATACAAAGTTGAATAAGCACAGACAAACTGTGTGGCCTTGGGTGAGTCACTTGACCTTTATAAGATTCTATTATGGTTTAAATGTGTTACTTCCAAAGTCCAGGTATTACTAATGTGATAGTATTAAGAGGCGGGTCCTAGAAGAGGTGATTAGACTATGCAGGCAGCTTCCTCCTTAATGGGATTAAGGGTCATATAAGAGAAGCTTTACACAGTGTTTGGCTAGCTGGATCTACCTTCTGCCACGTGAGGACACAGTATTCCTCCACTCCAAAATAGTAGCATCAAGGTACCATATTGTAAAGCACACAGCAGCCCTTATCAGATAGCCAAATCTGTTGGCAACTTGATCTTGAACTTCCCAGCCTACAGAACTATAAGAAGTAAATCTCTGTTCTTTATAAGTTACACAGTCACCGATATTCTGTTACAGTAAGACAGTTAAGCTAAGAAAGGGTCAACCTCCTTATCTTTAAAACTGAAACAGAAAAAGATTCAGAGTTCTTTCTCCTTATCCCTTATGGAGAATCATGTTAGCTAGTGAGGTTGGAAGGTAGTGCATGAATTGATTTGGAGGTGGGCAGGAAACAGGAAAGACTGGAAGTCCTTGATGACTTCTATAACTTTACCATGATCAGTTCTATCTTCCACTAAATTATAGCCTGTGAAACGGAGAGATTTCCATACTAAATGTTCTGGAATTTTTGAGTGGCATCTAACTCAGAGAAAGCCCTTGGTGGAAGATTGTTATTCTGTTTGATATATTAAATTGATGAATGAACTTTGGTTGAATAAATGTTCCCATTTTTGATAGCTTCCATATCAGATAAACTATAGTATTGTTCTTTACTTTGACTGCTCACTGGGGAACTTTAAAAAAACAAAAAAACAATTCACTGACGCTGGGGTCTCAACCCCAGAGATTCAAGCTTAATTGGTCCAAGTCGTGGCCCACAGAGTAAGAGTTTTAAAGTTCCCCAGGTGATTCTACTATTTAGCCAAGGTTTAGAACCACTGGTCTAGATTAAGGATTAGAGTGCTTGGGGCTAAGTCTATAATTTATATAAACTGGCAAAAAAAACATTCCCCATGTTCAATTCAGTGCATACTTGCTCAGAATTTATTCTCTTCAAGGCCTTTTCCTTTAACCCTGAGTTTGCTGTTTATGAATAGGTATCTTTAGAAAGAAAATATACAAAATCTTACATTTTCGTTGGTTGTGTTGTGGATAGAAGTAACTGAATACAAATCTACTATAGTAAAGAAATGTCCAAATTGGTAAGATAACTCAGAAATGTTTGTGTAAAATTATCTTTAGGAGAACTAAATTGATAAGTGAAAAAGGGAAATAAAAGCCAAACCAACAATCGAAAAACAAAAATGAAGAACAAAAAACTTGGGAGCTTTCCTCATCTGGCCACTAGAAATCATTTTATATAATTAAACAATGAACCATTAACAACATAATGGCAAATCTTTCCTGATCTGGACTTTGAAAAACTTGAATTGAAATCAACATGAAAATGAATGCCAATATTGTATCATTTGTCACCTTAAAAGGCATATGATCAAAGCCAGAATTTGGTTCTCTTCACCATTCTCTAAGATCTAACTGGGTTCTCTATTCTCAGCACCACATATAAATAAATAAAATAAAGGTCTATTGATAACTAAAAAATATTTTTTTTAAAAAAAATTGGAAATAAAGGGAAGGAATGACTACAGATAAAAAGGAAACTGAAATAATTTAAAGATAACTAATTTAAACTTTGATATTTAAATGTCTGCAACAAAGAAATAAGTTTCTGGAAAAATAAAAATGATCAATTTTTAGTCAACTCTGGGTTGACCTAACAAGAAAAACTCTGAGGAAGGAAAGTTTATTTTGGCTTATGACTTTAGAGCTTTAGTTCATGGTAGACCAATTCCATTGTAGTACACCATGGTGGAAGAGTGTGGTACAGGGAAGCTGCTCATGATATGGCAGCCGGGAAGCAAAAGGTGGATGCAGGGGCCATAGGCAAGATGAACCCTTCCAAGGCATGCACCCTAGTGACCCACCTACTCCAGCTGTGCCCCACCTGGCTATAGTTACCACCCAGTCCATTCTAAGTAGGATGGACTGATTAGTTTACTGCACTCACAATCCAGTAATTTAGCCCCTGAACTTTCCTGACACAGGAGCTTTTGGAAGACACCTCATATCCAAACCAGAACACCAGTATTATTTGGAAATACATGGAACAGTTACATAGACTATTGAATAATTGAGAAATATTCATGAAACAATTTCTGCTAAGTTCAAATGGTTTCACAAGTACATTTTAGCATGCTTTCAAGGAACCTGTAATTCTAGTTCTACTTCAGTTACTGAGTAAAGAGGGTAGGAATATTTACAAATCATTTTTTTTTAAAAAAAGATGTTTTTTTAGTTGTATATGGACTTAATGCCTTTATTTGTTTTTATGTGGTGCTAGGATCAAACCCAGCACCTCACAATTTCGAGGCAAGTGCTTTATCACTGAGCTATAGCTCTGGCCCCATTCAAATCATTTTTTAAAAAGCCATTGTAACAATATTACCCAAACTATACAAAGATGGTACACAAAAGGAAATTATAGGTAATCTCAAGAGACTTGGGAGGCTGGGGCAAGAGGATTGTGAGTTCAAAGCCAGCTTCAGCAAAATCGAGGTGCTAAGCAACTCAGTGAGACCCTGTCTCTAAATAAAATACAGCTGGGGATGTGGCTCAGTGGTTAAGTGCCCCTGAGTTCATTCCCGGGTACTATTAAAAAAAAAGGAAATTATAGATAAATCTCCTTTATGAATACATAACAATATATTAAAATATTCTGACAGGAGACATTTTCAAATATGTGGGTTCGTTTTTAAACTTTTAAATGTTTTTTACTTTCATTTTCCTCCTTCACCATAGAGCAGATGGCCAGTTTGGGCTACTGTGCCTCAGGGGAAGTTTGTGATGAAGAGGGAAGCCAGAGCTGCCTCTGAGACACTTCCTCTCCAAGTCTGGCCTGTGAAGCTGGAGCAGATGAGGAGATAGGCTAGGAGTCTTGGAGGAGGTGAAGGAAAGGTGAGCCCCTAAGAGAAACTCATAGATGGTGAGGGCCTTCCCCAGGGGATCTTGGGGCCAGAGAATTGGAACTGTGAGCAGCAGAGCTTTGCATCTCTTCATGGCCCTGGGGAGCGTCTGCATTGTGCTTGGTCTCACCACAGTTCTATTTATTATCCATGGTAGAGGAGTAGCAGAACCACGACCAGACCTGGAGAGGGTATGTGGGGCTCACACCTAGGTGGGGACAGTGCAGAGTGACAATTGTTGCTTAGCCAGCCCTCTCCAAGCCTTGTTTCTCTCTATGACTAAAGCTCTTCCAGCTACTTAGAGTTGAGTGGTGGGACTATGGAAGCGTTGGAGAGTAAAAATGTGTAGATTTAAAGATAATAAGATATTTATTATCACCCCATTAGCATAACCCCATTATATTGGTAGTTATACACATCTTCACAATAAAATAACAAATCTCAACAATGTATAATTTATTCCAATAATGTCATATTTGTGATTTAAAAAAAATCATTGATATGATCCACTGTATAAATTAAAGATGAGAAAATCATGGTTGTCCCTGTGAATAACAAAAGGCATATGACAAGCACACCCATAGCTGCTTAACAAATATGTGTTTATATATGCGTTTGGTACATATAATATATGAAGGTGCATTTGTATAGTATAAGTTATGTCATATGTAATCTGTATTTCATGAATTCACTATTATTTAATTTGTTTTTAACTAAACGACATACCTGGAGTTTTTCACCCTAATATGTGGAGAACTTCCCAGCATTTAAAAATTTTTTTATAGTAATTGCTATACTAGAGTTTATCCAGCCAACACTATTGATTGACATTTGTGAGGTAGCCAATCTTGTAAAAAATAATAATAATAATACTGCAACAAGTGATCGTAAACATACATTTTTCTAAACTTTCTTCCCTAACTGCTGATTTTGAAAATTAAGAACAAATTCTTTTGGCTTATTTTAGGGTTAGGATTTTATTTTATGTAAATAGAGGTAAGTGCAATCCAAGTTGTTTTGTATTTTGCAGTCGACTAAAGGTTTAAGTAACTTGGACCAGATCTATCTCAGGTCTGCGTTTATAAAGTCTGCTATTTTTTATTGCTTTTCTAACTTGAAGACACAAAATATGCACAATTTAGTTTCCCAAACCATGGGGACAGACATGATTTGATACTGATTTTCTTTCTGTGTAACTGTAATCCCTAGACTATTCTACACCAAGAAAAGCCAATTAAATTGAATACCAGGATACTGTGTTGTTGATGGTTTTCACCTTACCTTTGATCTCTGTAAGGGTGACTCTAGGTTCTTCCTCAAAGAATCAGTGAGGTTTGTCACTTTCAGTTAAAATAAGCTGATGTATATTTTAGAATCATCAATTAGGAAGGACACAAGAAAACATAATGCAGAAAATTCTGACTTTCTAAGATTCCCAATAGAATGAAATAAACGTTCACTGATTGTCTAATTAGGCTAATGTTAGATGATTGAACTGCCGGTGCATGAGTATGGAGAGTCCCAGCAATACCATATGGATGCAATAAATTTAGTTTCTTCCCATATGCAAGTTATTTTGTATTTTGGAGACTACTAGCTATTAAAAATTTTCAAATATGTTTTCTTGGGTGTCAAGGGATAGAAAACATCTTTGGTACAAACTAGTAGAATTTCATGTTTGAGTCACATAAGATCTTATATTACATGTGATTAATATTCTGGAAAATTTAATAAGGTTATTACCCCCATCTAATTTTAAATATTTTAAATATGTATCTTCAACAAAGACTCTACTTCTTTGGACACTTAGTTCTCATCAGTTCATTTTTCCAAGGTACAAATAATTTGTTCATGTTTTCTTCTTGATTCTTGGTATTGTAAAAGTTAATGAGTCCCTAAGTTATCACAAATATGGAATAGATGACATTTTAAAACAAACTTTTAAATAGTTTGGTCTTAACCCAGACACATATTTGTAAATCAAATGAATGCAAGTATATTTTATTATATAATTTTGCTAATATTGAATCAATTTATACTATAGAATTCAGAGTAATCCATTCACAAATCTGGCAATACATCCAGAATGAAATAGACCTTACTTACATAGTACCCAAGGTTTCTATAGGAGAGAATACCTTTTGCACAATGGACATCCATAATAGCAAATATATGATTAAAATAGTGTGAGTAGCCTGATAAAAAGCAGAATTCTAATACTCCAAGGATTATTTATAACTTAGTGATATTGACGTAAGGATAAGTAAATTATTATTTTTGTCTTTTCAAGAATGGCGATTTAAAAATTCTTCCCTGTGTGTTTTTATATCTCTAGGTCATTCTCCTGAGATCTACCTTTAAGGCAGTAGACATTTAGCAGTCCAGCTGGTAACTGCATTTCCAAAGGCCATAGAATAAAATCTGTTCAGCTCATAATGACAGAACAGATTTAGTAGTGGAATTTCCTCTGGATTTTGATACATGTTTGCTATATTATTTTCCCTATTTTTTTCTTTGGTTCCCTATGTCTTTAAATTGTTATTTTCCTGGGTCCAGATTAAAATTTCCTGGATATGCAATGTTTAGTTGGGTGAGTGTGTGTGAGTGTGTGTGTGTGTGTGTGTGTGTGTTTGTGTGTGTGAGTATGTGTGTGTGTGTGTTTGTGTGTGTGTGTGTGTGTGTGAGTGTGTGTGTGTATGTGTGTGAGTGTGTGTGTGTGAGTGTGTGTGTGTGTATGTGTGATTATTTAGCTAGAAATCAAACAAAAGTTTTCTCTGAGTAGTACTTCTTTGAAGTAAGTTTTTTTCTTCTCAAGGGTAGAGAATCATTATGCTGTAGTTCAGTTGAATATGGCCTTGTGTGTCTGCAAATTAGACTATTGGGAAGTATTAGGATGAAAAAAATATGGGCTGGTTTTACCTTGTATGTACTTAACAACTTTCACATGAGGAGAGAACCTCACATTGGACCAAGTATGATTAAAGGCACAAGTGGAGCAGAGGGGATTTAAGCTAATGTCCTCCAGAATGTGGCAGAAAGAGTCTTATTTGTTTGGGATGAGACTTGCCTTTTTTGTTAAATTCTTTTTGGTTTAACATGTATTTTCCTTTCTTAATTCTTCAAATTAAGACCTATTCAGTAAGTTTTCATCTGCGTATGGTGTGTAATGGAAAGGAACCTGAATTTAAAGCTTATTTTCAGGATTAACCCAGAGGATTTTCCACTTTCTTAGAATGGGCAAAATAACACACAGAAATAATACACATGCAGGAAAAATGGGAAGTGTGTGAACCGTAAGCTAAGAAATATTTTAAGTGACACATGTACAGGAGCTTACTCTGGTCGAAACAAGAGCCTAAGGGGTCCTCACAACTGATAGTCTCCAAGAACACCCTGTACTCAGGGAAAGAAGCCTCAAAAGAATGACAGTGTGCTTCTCTGCCTGACTACATCAGCAGGCCCTCCAAACCCTGCCTTGTCTTCCTTCCTGGCCCAGACATGGGTAAAATTCCTATTAAATTCCACCTTTCATCTTCTGGAGAATGGAAGTGACTTTGCCTGCTTGTCTAGGGGAAGATTTTTTTTTTTAAAAGTCTAAAAAACTGAAACTCAAGACTTTGTACAGAATGTTTGTAGCAAAGACAAACAAGGAAGCAGGATGTTGTATCGTCAGAATGATTTCTGTTGTACATCATAGAAAACGCAAGTCTAACTGGGTTGATAAACAAAAGGGATTTATTGGCTCATGTTACTGAAAAAGTCCAGAGGTAGGACAGGCTGCAGGTGAAATTGGTCTAGGATCTTGCTGCTTCTCTGTGACTAATTCAGTTTGTTCTCATGTCACTCAACTGTTTTCACATATGGTCCTTGTCCTCATACTGTCTTTGTGGTCCAAGATGGCTTCAGCTTCAAGGCCTTATATCTTCACAGTACCTCTTTGCCAAGCAGGAGAGAACATCTGTCAGGGTCACTGTGTCCCACAACTCCAGGGGCCTCAATTCACGTGGAATCATGTGAATCATGTCTTTCAGGGTGGTGGGGACTGGTGGTGCTGGCATCTGCATCCCAGAATTCCTAGCAAAAAGTATCTTGATTATTTCAGGGTTTGGACCAGTAGAGTCTCCATATCCACCCACGAACCTTGTACTGTGTCATGGGAATGGAATGCCTATATTGGTTTAGTCTAGGGATGGGAGGCACCCCTGTAGAAAAATGAGTAAGATTCATTGGAACCACATGGATTTCCAAAAGAAACTGGGAATTATTTTTTAAATTTATTTTTTGTTTTGTTTTATGATTTATTTCATGATTGATATAGAATTATACATGTTTATGGGTCTAATGTGATGTTTTCATACATGATACACTGTGTAATGATCAAATAAGGACTATTAACATATCCATCACTTCCAACATTTCTCATTTATTTGTGGTGAGAACATTCAAAATCCTTTCTCTGGCTTTAAAAAAAAATTTTTTTTATATGCAGCACATTATCATTATCTACAGTTACCCTACTATGTAATGGGAGGCCAGAACTTATTTTTTTTTTAAAGAGAGAGTGAGAGGGGGAGAGAGAGAGGAGAGAGAGAGAATTTTAATATTTATTTTTCAGTTATTGGCGGACACAACATCTTTGTTTGTATGTGGTGCTGAGGATCGAACCCGGGCTGCAGGCATGCCAGGCGAGCGCGCTACCGCTTGAGCCACATCCCCAGCCCCCAGAACTTATTTCTCTTGACTGTAACCTAGTACCTATTGGCCAACCTTTCCCTATGACTCCTCCCCCAATCCTCCTGGGCCATTGCTAACCAGTATTCTATTCATGATTTCTATGAGATCAACGCATTTAGATTCCATGTGAATGAGATCGTATGGCGTTTGTCCTTCTGTGCAGGGATTAGATCTGTTTAGTGCTGGAATGGTAAACTGGGGATTATTTTTAAGAGGCAAATAAATGATGGAAGCCGTAGTATCCTGCTTTAGATGTTTAGATGGACAAGAACTGTCCCCTTTCTCCATGACAGCTACCTTGAGCACTAAACCTCTCTGACACTTTTCAAGGTCTCTTCTTCCTTTCTTTCCTAATACTTTGCAAACTATTGCATTTGATTTCTGCCTTCACCATTTTACTGAATCGGTTCTCACCTTGGAAAATCCAAGGGAAACTTCAAGTCTGATATATTGGACCTCTGCAGGATGTGGTAATTTGATTATAAGTTTTTCTCCCTTGATTACCTTGATGACATTACTAGTCATCATCCCCACTGTGACGCCCAGCAAACCTGCTCACAGTTACTTATATGCCTCAAATGGACTCCAATGAGCTCCCATTTAAAAAAAAGAAATAATTGACCATTCCTTTCAGTGAGTAAATGAGAAATGATTTCCCCATAAAACACTTACAGTATAGCTATTTGCCATATTATTATTGCTTTGTAATATTGCATTAACTTTTCAGCACTATAAAAAATAAGAAACAGGCTACTCACGAAGAAAAGAGGTCCATTTAACTCAAGGTTTTGGGGGTTCAAGGAAGGGAATAGCACTCACATTGGCTTAATTCTGGTGAGGACCTGCTCAGCTGTGTCACTTCCTGGTGGGAATGGTGGGAACAAGTGATTACATTTTGAGACAGGAAGCAAGAAAGAGCAGGGTGGGGTCAGGCTCAGGCTTTCAAAATAATCTTCTCTTGAGAATCAACAAGAATTCCATGAGAAACACTTTAATCTCCTTTGAGAGAATGCTCCCAATTGACCTAGAACCTCCCAGTAATCCCCACCTCTTCAAAGTTCCAGCACCCTGGGGACCAATCCTCTAACACATAAACACTCGGGGAATGCCCAACATCCAAACCATAACAAATACCATTATGGCTATTTTTGAAAATTCATGAAAATAAAAGAAAGAAAAATAATCTGTAGTTCTGTCATCCAGATATAAATGTTATTACCAAAGCAAATTATTTGATGTCTTTTGAAAAATGTGAGATTAAATGATTTATACAATTTTTTTTTTTTTTTGTGGGGGAGATACTGGGAATTGAATTCAGGGGCACTTGGCCACTGAGACACATCCCCAGCCCTATTTTGTATTTTATTTAGAGAAAGGGTCTCATTCAGTTGCTTAGTGCCTTGCTTTTGCTGAGGCTGGCTTTCAACTTGCAATCCTCCTGCCTCAGCCTCCAGAGCTGCTAGGATTACTGGTGTACGCCACCATGCCTGGCTGTTATTTAAATTTTTATAACTTTGAACAGTGCAGAAAATTTGAAAGATATAGAAAAAATTAACTTTATTCCCCAGAGATAGCCACTCTTAATTAATTTTTACATCTCCTTACTGTTGAGATGGCATGAGACATGCTTGGAAACAGTTAATATCTACAGTGGCACAAAAGTTTTATTCGTCTTTTGCAATGGAAAAAAAAATCCCAACAATTTTGTCTGGTCAATACAGTTTTTTTTTTTAATTCAATTTCATCTACTTATTTTTTAATGTGTTGCTGAAGATTGAATCCAGTGCCTCACATGTGCTAGGCAAGTGCTCTACCACCGAGCCACAACCCCAACCCTCATACAGGCTTTAGTGTTACAGAAAATAATTATTCAAGTTCCTGTGCAGTGGAAGTAATCATTATGTGGCACCGTGCAGCTCTTTTTTGAAAGGGAATTAAAGAGATTTTATATATTCTCTCAGTACAAGGCTTAATCATTTAAATATTTTCTTCATTATTAACAAGGTGGTAACAGAACAGGACCAGTTCGTGTTTTGTGAGCTATCAGAGATAGCAGGAAATTCCGTGTAAACTGTGGGATGAAGAGTGGGCATGAGAAAAATTTCCTGATTCTGGGGAAGGAAAGGAAACAGAAGCTTAAGGGAAACAGAGCAGAGCTTCTCTCTCCAGGCTGCCCAGTTCACTGGACCATGCACCAACCAACCAAATTGCTAAGAAGAGGAACATAGCCACAATCTTTCATTTTGATTAATCTGTAAACAAACTCTCCAAATAATATTTGTTTTTGAGAAAGAGTTTCAGCAGTGTGCTTTCTTTTTAAAATTAGTGCATTATAATTATACATGATAGTGGGATTCATTATACATATTCATTTATGCACATAATTTGATCAATCTCATTCCCAGTACTTTTCCTTTCCCCTTTTGGCTCCCTGATGCACTTGTCCTACTCTCCTGAGCTCTCCTCTATTATTATTATTTTAATTAGCATATTAGAACTAGATAAGCAAGATTCCCTGTGGTATATTTGTACATGGACATAATTTGGTAGGTTTTGTTTCCCTGTGGCCTCTTCTCTTTCCTCCCTCTCGATTCCCCTTCCTCTACTTGTTATTTATCCCAAAGAACTAAAATCTACATACTATAATGATACATACCAATGTTTATACATACCAACTCTCAACCTCCTAGGTGCCTGTCAACAGACAAATGGATAAAGAAAATGTGGTGTATATACACAATGGAGTTCTACTCAGCCATGAAGAAGAATGCAGTTGTGTCATTTGCTAGTAAATGGAACCAGAGAACATCAGGTTAAGTGAAATAAGTCAGATTCAGAAAGTTAAGATTGGAATGTTTTCTCTCATGTGGAAGTTAAAGAGAGAGAGGGAGAGGGAAAAAGGAATCTAATGAAAACAGTAGTGTGATTTCTCAGATCCTGAATACTTGAATATGTTTTATTGCCTTCACAAACTGGCTGAGAATAAGAGTCTTGGTGTGAAAAATAAAATTTTGTTTTGGAGTGGGTACCGGGCATTGAATTCAGGGGCACTTGACCCCTGAACCACATTCCCAGCCCTATTTTGAATTTTATTTAGAGACAGGGACTCACTGAGTTGCTTAGCGCCTCTATTTTGCTGAGGCTGGCTTTGAACTCTCCATCCTCCTCCCTCAACCTCCGGAGCCCCTGGAATTACAGGTGTGGGCCACCAATACTGGCTTGGTGTGAAATTTTTATTTTAATTTTTTTGGCGTTTATTTGATAAGTGTATGATATCCTGAGTTTTATTCTTTGAAAAAATATCCTCCTTATACTTGTAGACTTTTTTTTTCTATTTCCATTCAATTATTTGGCCAAATGACTTTACCTATAAGCCTTTGTTGACTGTTTTAACCCAAATCTACTTAAAACCCCTTTAAAATAAGAATTATTTTCAAGTCAAAAGTTTTCTTCAGTTAAGTCTTTAACTATTGCATTGTATCCAACTATGATGCAATTTTCTTCAGGGTGCTAAAATTCTTACTTTAAATCTTCATTATCTTGTTCCTGTGTAAGTCATTTTCTCTTCCATCATTGTCTCTTTATCTTTTTATTTTAAAGTCTAAACTCTGGTAGAACATTCCAAATGTGTCCCTTACAATATGGGATTTGATTTTTCATAATTTTATCATATATTGCTGCCTTTTGTAAAGATGTAGTTATATGATTGAATTTTAGTTTCTTTTAAACCTTCCTTATTTCACATATACTTTTTTATTTATTGCCTTTTAATTCTCACCTCTTTATTTACTTTTTTCCCCTTTTGATAGAAACAACATCTATTGATATTCTGGGGAGAATACCAAACTATTTCTCATCTTCTGCAAGATGATTCTGAGTCTTCATTAAAATTCATTTCCTGTTGCTTATTTTCCCTTGTAAGTCTTTATATATTTTTTGGATTTCAGTTTACTAGAAAGACAAATCTATCTATGCTTTCTGTTTCATAGGTAAGTTGCTTGGGTTGATCTTGGCCATATTCTCTGGTCATTGGTTCTAGAAGAATCTTCTCCAATGTGCTGAAAGCACGTTTATGCGTTTGGCTAACATGTGTCTGAGGACTTTCAAGGCTTTGGCTGACTCCAGTTCATTTTGCTGAAAAACACTTCAATTTCCTGATAAGCTCAAGCAAGTAAGCTGAATGTATCAGGGGGGAAATGTGATTTCTAGCATATACCACAATTAAAACTTTTTTTGACTCTCAGAAAATACATCACTCATTCTATTCTACGGACACACACCTGCACCCACATATACTTGTGGATTCCTGGAAGTTGCTTTCTTCATTAGAGTGTGGAAGAGTAAGGAATTGATGGAGATGGTCCTGTAGTTTGGGTCTCAGAATTCAAGAGGTGGCTTTCTAATTTTCTGATTGGTTTACCGGGTTGAAAGATGATAGTGAATTTTGGGCAAGCAGATAAGGGGGGGGGTTAGCATTGGCAGTCCATTTTGTGTTCAGCCTGAACACACAAAATAGATCTTAGATTTTTGAAGAAGATTCATAATTGGTCTTACTTTGAAGGTACTGAGAGGTTTTGTCTCTGTCTTCATGAAGATCTTGGTGAGAAGTTGTAAGAGGCCCCTTTCCCAGAAATAATAACTAATCACTTATATTTTTTGGTGGCTCAATCCACTTTAGTTTTTGTTGCTACCACCAAAACATCTTTCACTGTCTTTGATAGTATTCTTCTAATCTTCACTTCTGGATAACAGCAAGGCACGTATGTAACTACCACTGGAAGTTTGTGTCCAAATGTCCCATATGTACCTCAAATTCAATGTTAGTTTCATGCCCTTGCCCCAACCTGTCATTTCTTTTACATTTCTACCTTCATGTGTGACAACAACATTTATACCATCACCCAAGACAAATATGGGAATTGACCAAAGAGTCATTTCAACTCCTTAACCACTAAAATCTGATTAATAATTCTGATGAATTTTCTAGCCCTCAGTATGTGCTCTCTCTTCTTATTTTTTCACAAGTATATTTATTTTACTTTTATTATTATTGTTATTATTTATGGGTTCTTTTCAGTTTTATGTGACAGTTGAATCTATTTTGATATAATTATACAAGCATGGAATATAGATTAACCTAATTAGGACCCCAATCTTGTGCTCTGAAACATATACAGAGTTCTTAAACAAGTTGCCTATATTAACTTATTCAATCTCTATGTTTAAACTGTAAATTAGGTGTTCTTTATCAATGCAGGGAGTAGGGGGAGCGAAGTAAAGCACCTGGTGAGCAAAATTTAAGAAAACATTCATTCTCGGTTATGGAAGTGCGTACTTCACTTGTTTTGCCTAGTTCCAGTCTTGCTTTTTATTATGCCTATTTTATAGATGAGAAAAGCAAGTCAAAGACAAATCAAAGAACTGTCTGAGCTCCTACAGCTGGTGTGTGTGACAGAGTTGGGATTCAAAGTCTGTTCATCTGACTCCAGGGTCACTGTCCCTCTCCAGTCACTTACTCCTTTTATCTCCAAGTTAACTTTTAAGTCATCTGCCCTTTCCATTTCCACCATTCAGATCCTCATTATCTCTGACCTGGGATATGGTGACTCACTGATCTTCGTGCATTCGGCAGAGTTCTGTCAGATCTGTCAGATCTTTAGCCCCACTAGAGTTGGTTGGGGAACTTAAATTTGAGAGCTGATCTCAGTTCTCCCTAGCCTTCCTACATGATTTAACCAAGTTTACCTCTCTACTCCAGACATTTAAAGATGGAAAAGAGACCTAGTTGTTGGATTCAGCAGACCACAGATGGGAAGACATCACATTTATATTAATCATCATTTCGTGGGGATGATTTCCCATTTCGTCAGCTATGATTTGGGGCTAAGAGTCTTTGGGGACATATGCATTCTTTCCTACACAATTGTTAGCAGCAGGAACGGGCTTAAAGTCTCCCTCTGGTCTATGGCTTCACTGCGCAGGTTCCTGTATTTCCTGGCCAGGGAAAGCAAGAGCCTGGGGTTGGATGGTGGACTGTCATTCTAGCAGATTGGCAGTACTACCCTTCACAGGATTCCTATTCTGTTTGGGACCTGGTTCTTATTGATGACTCTCCAACATTAGCTCAGCCTAGCAGCCCAAGGCTGGATTTTTACTTGGCCTTCTCTCTTCATTTAATCTGGCTTATTTACCCTAGGAACCCTGTGGAAGAATTAGGGGATGATGATTTTCCTTGATTTAGGGAGATAACTTAAATATCATTTAAAATATTTCTCTGGCTAGGTCTTGATTATTACAAAAAAATCTCTAATCCATTGTATATTTCACTCCAAACATATTTACTTTCAGTACTCAACAGGTCACTGGGACTTTTTTTTATTCATTCAGGGGGAGAAAAATATTTATGGGAAATTCTCACACTTCGTGTCATACCCGCCTCACACTCCAATCCATTCCAACCACATTAATTATGCACAGAAATATCTTGTAGAATTATCTAGCTAAATTGAAAGTCTGATTGTGGTCATCACAGCTGTCATTCACCGAGGGTTTTCCTTATGCCAGGCTCTATTTTAAGCACTTTATGTGCATTCGCTCACATAAATTTTCATGACTATCTTCTGAGTTTTAGTATTCCCACTCTACGGAAGAGAAAACAAAGGCATGGAATGGTGAGGTATCTAATAACAAATGGCATAGCTAGGATTTGTTCTGGGGGTCTGTCTGAAGCTACTTTGATGACCTCTTAAAATACTCCATTAAGTCCTATCGCCATAGGAAAAAGAACAATTCAGTATTCCTTAGCACAGAACATACTTCTCTTTAGCTCCTCCTGGTCAGATTTGCCAGTATTGAACTGCTTATCACTACCTGCACACACCATGATCATCCATACCTATATTCCTCCAATCCTGATATTTTTCTCCTCCTCCTGGATTGCTCTCCCTCCACCTGGTCCATCTGGTGACCTCTCTCCTTACCTCCCTTTCTTTTTTTCTACTCTTTGCTATGAACTATTAGTTCCTTGGTCTATTTCCCATTCCTGTCTATCTCCCCACTTCAATCCTAACAAAGGCAAGCAGACCATCCTCTTTGTGCATAGATTTCTCTCAGAAAGGGAAGACCACATTCGATATCTGTCTTAGCCATTTTGTGTTGCTGTAAAAGAATCTCACAGACTGAGTGAGTTTTTAATAAAGAACAGAAGCTAATTCTTCATAGTCCTAAAGGCTGGGAAGTACAAGATCAAGGTGCTGGCAGCTGGCAAGGGTCTTTAGACTGTGACGTCTAGAGTGAAGAAACACCTATGCCTATTTGTGAAGGAAGGGCAAGAGAGGCTAAAGGCAACCAGACTCACATTTTTATCATGTGATAAAATGTGAGGCATGGCCCTGAAGTCACCTCTCAGAGAAAAACTGGTTAAAACTGTTGCAGTGACAATTGAATTTCAACCCGAGTTTTGGAGGGTACAAACATCCAGCCCTTAGCAGTATTTGATTTAAAAAAGAAAAAAGTGAGAATAGTGACTCATAATTTGACCAATCCAAGTGTATTAACCCTGATTGGCCTCCTGGCCTTCTCTACCTGTCCTTGCTTGTGTTTCCTCCGATTTTTTCTTTTTTTTTTGAATTTTTGGAACCAAACCGTCCTTGGAATTATCTAATGCACTGCCTTCATTTGAAGTATAAGGCGATTCCGTCCCAAGGATGTTGGCTTGACCAAATCACACAGTATATTAGTGGTAAATCCCAGATTAAGTCCAGGTTTTCCATCTCAGAAGAGAATTCTCTCTTCTGTCCTTTTTGAGCTTAGTTGAATTAGGAAGAGAAAATGGAAAACATTCTTGTTTTCTTTCCTGTTCTACACTTCTCATGCCAGCAATCTGTTTTTCCCCTTTGGCCTGAGCCTATGATATGGAGGTGTCCGCCTCTCCTTTTGAGGGAGAGCCAGGCAGATTCCCTCAGCTCCCCTCTCTGTTTCCCCTAATCTTCCCCTCAGGCTACCTTTCTCTCCCTACATCCCAGATTCCTCTCTCTGATTGCTCATAACAAAACATTATGCACTCTATCGGTTTTTTTTTTTTTATTAATCCCTGAGGTATTTACTCTAATAATGCTAGTAGAGAACAGCAGAGATCACGTGCTTGTCATATGGATGGCATGTGTACTTTCATTGTCCATCATTAAAAATAAAAGTTGCTCAAGCTTTTATTTGCGTCTATGTGTAGTGAATAAGACAACTTGATTCTTGGAGAAAACAGAAATGTAGTTTCAGCTAAGAGTTAATAATGTGGACGTGTTTCCTTTCCTATTGAGATAAAGCAGCAAAAAAAAAAAAAATCTAACAAGGACCGTATGTATGGGTTGTAGCATGCAGACGTGGAAATGCATATGTGGCTTCAGCAAGAGGTACTGTAGGTGAAGGTCACTAGAAAGAAAGCAGCCTCACAGACATCAAGGAAATAGTAACTATTTACCGACAGCCAGACATTTCAAATAATAGCTGGGATCCCAGAACCACTTCAAAGGGAACTGGCCAGGAAATAGACAAATAATGAATTTGAATACTTCTGAGATTCCGGAAATTCAAAAGCAGAGCCTTCAGATATTTGCATCAAGGTAGATCATGAGCAATTATTTTATTTCTGGAAATTGCTCAAAGAATCTTTTGTAGAAACAAAAGACTAAAACCATTTTCTGTGTACTGTTAAAAACTTGGGGGCAAATTTAAAGGGAAAAAAAAAATCCTGAAATCATGAACAATGTATACTGCACAGGAAACAGAAATTTTTTTTTCTTTTGAAAAGTAACATTACATGAATAACATCTACCAGGTAAATGAAAAATGGTCTCTGAGGCATTTCTCAAACTGGTTACATTTTTTTTTTTTTAGTTTTCAGAAGTATATCTAATGTTTTTTTTTAGGTTTAATCTCTGATTCAGGAGGGATATCTGGATAGGGAGTAACCATTAATTTTAATGATATATATAGATTTTTAATAATTGTAATTATTAAGCAGATAAGAATGTTGTGTTAGGTAACAGCAAATGGATTTGCAATTTTTAGATTTTTAGGGAACTTAGGCTCATATATTTCTCATAAGTAAATCAAACAGTAAAAACCTTTAGAGTTATTGAAAGCAGTAAAAAAACAAAATAATTAGACTGCGGTTATTTAATTTCTTAGTTTTAACATTTTGCAAAAAACATTCCCAGGACTACTTATTTTTAAATGAAAAATTTTTTTTTTCTATTCTAAATCCATGAAAATGGGCATCAATCTTTCAGAAAACACATTCCTCACTGCCACCACTGATAACCTAGTATTTGGGAGTAGACTTCTACTATAAAATGACATAAGATCTAGCTACAACCACTTTACACCTATGTAAAATTGGACTTGCTTTTCTCAGACACGTCCTTGCCCAGAAAACCACCCACAGGGAGGCAGTGTGGTCTAGAGAATGAAATACCCATCTTAGCCTCTTTCCAGCTTTGCCACTGTCTCCTGGGTGATCACACCTCCAATGTCTTTGATATTTTTGAGTCTCCATTGGTTGTTCTAGTCACAAGGGCACCTCCCCTTTTAATATGTCAAAACAACGATTTGAGTCTTTTAATTAGAAGTGTGCTTACATCAGAGATGAGTGGAACTTTCCTTCTCTCTGTGTGTTGGTGAGAGTCTGGTGGAACTTTAGGGACGCTGGTACTTGCACAGCAGCCACTGCTTTACTTCATCCTCTCCAACATGCTGTGGCTCCCTCCATCCCAGGCTAGATAGAGATGGGTAAGGGAACTTGGGGCGTGTTTGTTCCTTCAAACACATTTCTCTGAGGACTTGTTGTTGCTGCAGGCACTATGCTAGATGGTAAGGATGAACAGATGAAAGAGTGCCTTTGATTCAAGGAACTCCCAATCTAAAAGGACAGAAAAGCCAACTCAGATAAGAATGCAACATGATGAGTGTTCCTGTAGAACTGTGCTGGCCACGAGGAGAGATTCTTGGAAAGTTGAAGGGGAGGGAAAAGACAGGGAGAGGGTTCTGGAGTCTTAAAAATGCCATACACAACCACTGTTCTGAGTCCTGCACAATTGGGACAATGTGGGCAGGTCAGTGCTGCTGCTGTATAAGGCAGGTAAGGGGGACTGGCAGCTCATGAGTTTACAGCTTTTGAAAGGATATTTTTGAAAGTCATTAAAAGATTTATAGCCAGGAAGGACATGATTATATTTGCATTTTTGGGATAACTGCCTGTCTCAGACAAGCTTTGTGGTAGGAAGAAGAGCTGAGAGGTTAGCACATAAACTCATGTGAGAAGCAATGAGCTGAAGGTATGGCATTGGAAGTGAAGAAATAGAAAAAGGACCACATCAAAAAATGCTCTTGGGGCAAATTCTAAAACGTCTTGTAACTGGTTGAGCATGCGGTTCAGTGAGAGTAAAGAGTTCAGGTTGCTCTTTGGTTTTTTGGTTTCAGTGGTGGGAGAAAAGGGACTGGGGCTGCTCAAGGCAAGACAACTATTTGTGAGAGGAGGTACAACATTGGGGGTATGAATGGTAATGACCAAAGTCTGAGGTGTTTGGAGCTTTGCAGATGCCCAGTGAATGCTAGTTCATTCATTTCTCCAGCTTAGTTTCCCCACTGAAATCTGCAGCTGCCCAGTAGGCATTTAGTTGCATGAATCAAAGGCTGAAAATAGGTCTGTAATTGACCAACAGTGAGATGGTTGCTTCAGCTACAGAAATGAATGAAACTGCCAGAGAAATGAATGTAGAATAAGAAAAGAGGAGGCAAAGGACTGAGCTCTGAAGCAAATCAATATTAAAAAGACCCAGGGCTGTAGTTATTAAAATGTTGTTTTCAATGTTTTGTTTCTAACTTCATATTTCAGTGAGTAGATAGAAGATTGGATGTTCAGAATTTGGCTTGAGGGACATTCTAACAGCTCTGCAGCTCTGGGGAAACCAATGAAAATAACTGTGTTTCACTCATTGGGGTCCAACAGTGGCATAATTTTGAGATAAATCATTTTTTATAGTGAAGAGATGGGAAGTAAATTACTTATTGTTTTTTTTATATTTTTTTATCGGTTGTTCAAAACATTACAAAGCTCATGATATATCATCTTTCATACATTTTTGACTCAATTGGGTTATGAACTCCCATTTTTACCCCAAATACAAATTGCAGAATCACATCGGTTACACACTCACATTTTTACATAATGGCATATTAGTGACTGTTGTATTCTGCTACCTTTCCTATCCCCTACTATCCCCCCTCCCCTCCCCTCCCATCATCCCTCTCTACCTCATCTGCTGTTGTTCAATTCTCTCCCTTGTTCCCCGCCCCCATTTCCCCTCACATCCTCTTCTATGTAATTTTGTGTAACATTGAGGGTCTCCTACCATTTCCATATGCTTTCCCTTCTCTCTCCCTTTCTCTCCCCCCACTCGTCTTTGTTTAATGTTAATCTTTTCCTCATGCTCTCCCTCCCTGTTCTGTTCTTAGTTGCTCTCTTTATATCAAAGAAGACATTTGGCATTTGTTTTTTAAGGATTGGCTAGCTTCTCTTAGCATAATCTGCTCTAATGCCATCCATTTCCCTGCAAATTCTATGATTTTGTCATTTTTTATTGCTGCCTAGTACTCCATTGTGTATAGATGCCACATTTTTTTTTTATCCATTCATCTACTGAAGGGCATCTAGATTGGTTCCACAGTCTAGCTATTGTGAATTGTGCCGCTATGATCATTGATGTGGCCGTATCCCTATAGTACGCTCTTTTAAGATCCTCGGGGAACAGTCCGAGGAGGGTGATAGCTGGGTCAAATGGTGGATCCATTCCCAGCTTTCCCAGGTATCTCCATACTGCTTTCCAAATTGGCCTTACCAATTTGCAGTCCCACCAGCAGTGTACAAGTGTACCCTTTTCCCCACATCCTCGCCAACACTTATTGTTGTTTGACTTCATAATGGCTGCCAATTTTATTGGAAATTGCTTATTGTTATTAGTTCTAAATTGTAACCAAATTATGAATTGATGAAATTCATATAAGCATATTTCTAATTAAAAATGTCAAAGGTAGAGAAATTACATCTGATCCAGGAGTTCAAGGAGTGTGAAATTTGTGGCTGGGGATGTATTTACTTACTTTATCTAAAATATCTGGATGGATTCTCTCCCATGTGTAGGGAGATGAGACAACGCCCCCCCCCACCTTTTCTTAATTGTCAGTGTGCCTTTATTTTATTTACATGGGGTGCTGAGAATAGAACCCAGTGCCACATGCCAGGCAAGGCGCTCTACCACTGAGCCATAGCCCCAGACCCTATCCTTTTTTATCTTAAGACAGGGCCTCCCTAAACTGCTGAGGCTGGCCTTGAACTTGGAATCCTTCTTCCTCAGTCTCCCAAATTACTTAGATTACAGGTGTGAGCCACTCCACCTGGCTGTAGAACTGTTCTTAAGACTGTTTTTCCCTTTCCACTTTTCTTCATTTTCAAATCAAGAAGTCCATCCCCAGCCAATCTTCTCTCTGAGAGACTTCCTTTTTTGTGGGAGGGGGTGGTGCTACTGAGGATTGAACTCAGGGGCACTTGACCACTGAGTCACATCCCCAGCCCTATTTGGTATTTTATTTACAGACAGGGTCTCACTTAGCACCTTGCCTTTGCTGAGGCTGTCTTTGAACTCGCCTTCCTCCTGTCTCAGCCTACCAAGCCACTGGGATTACAGGCATGCGCCACCATATCCAGGCAGGCTGCCTTCCTCCCTCCCTCCCTCCCTCCCTCCCTCTCTTCCTTCCTTCCTTCCTTCCTTCCTTCCTTCCTTCCTTCCTTCCTTCCTTCCTTCCTTCCTTCCTTCCTTCCTTCCCTAAAAGCTAGGGTTCCAATGTAAGAAAAAAACATGGAATTAACTGCAAATATCAACTGTTTTTAAGATGTTATGACTGGGGACAATGGGACTCTGTGTGGCGAGAAATTAGGCAGACTGCTAGGTCCCCTAAAAAGAAGTGGGAGGCAGAAGGAATCTTAAAGAGGCAACTGGGGTTGAGCAAGAAAGGTGCATAGAAGCCCGTTAGATTGGAGGTAGGGTTTATTCAGTGTACAGAAAAGAAACGATTCTCAGTCTTGAAAAATGTCAAAGGGAGAAAATCACGTCTGCTGCAGGAGTTGCAGCACGAGGCCTGCAAGCCCATGTGGGCACGTGGGTGCTCCTACTGCTCTGGCTCCTCCTGAGCTCTGGCTCCATTCCTGGTGCCAAGAATCCCACTAGGAATCTGGATCCCAGGAAGGCCTCTCCCTGTCTCGCTTTTTCCTTGCTCTCTTTTCTGCTTTGAAACAAACTTTTATTTCTTGCTCATCCTCCTCATCCACTCTGCCCTCCACCCCAAGCCATGGTGAGCCTGGTGGGCATCGGGGTTGTTGGCTCTTAGCTCATCGCATCAACAAAGTCACCCTAATGTGACCCTGACTAGGAAACAGAACTTCAGGGTTCTAGAGGTCCCAGTCTGTTAGATACAACGGCTTTTCTGTCCCTTCCTTAATGGGATGACTTGACAGGTCAAGATGTCAGGGAACGGCTGTAAAACCACAGCAGCATGATTATGTAGACAGCGAGCTGATTAATTTAAGAAAAACCTCGACCTTTTTCAAGTCACCCTTGTATGTAGGAAATTAAATCAGAACTTCACCAACCAAGCCTGCTATGGGTCACAAGACAGGAAATTGAATTTGACCTATAAATGTATATTGAGAAAATAAAGTTTATGGAATGAGATGAGTAAGATCCACTATAATATGCTCCCATGCACGGCTCCAGCCACATTCGTTTCCTTCTCTTCCTTATGAATTTCAGACTCACTCCTTTCCCTTTCCATACCTACATGGTTTTCTCCCTCATTTCCATCCCTTCCTAGAGATGCCCACAGGATCAAAAATACCATCCCTCCCACCACCTGCCACTCTTTATCCTCAGTGCTATTTTTCTTCATAGAGCTTGTATATTTTTGAGTATATAATATATTATTTGTTATTCTCTCTTACAAGTTCCTTTTGGTTGGGGATTTGCTTACTTCTGTATTCTTAGATTCTAGTTCAATGTTTGCTGTCAAGTAGGTAATTGATAAATATATTTTGAATGAATAAATGGTGGAGTTGGACATGGAAGCCAGGTCGGGGAGTGCTGAACCACTCCTGTGTTCAGTACACGTGGCAGTTTTCATATGGCTTATCATCTATTGCAGTCCTTGTGTCCCTTTCCTTGCCCTCCCTGTAAACACTTCATAGCTTCACCAGTAGAAATGCACTTACTGATCACTTCTTGGGGAGATTTCCAGGGCAGGGGGTTTCCATTATTTGTGCCACATTGAACCAAATGGGATTCTTAACAGTTCAGATTCCCAGGTCTGGAGCCTATGCTATTCACTTTGGCTGTGCTTGGAGTGTCTGAGAAGCTGTGTGTTAAAACCCTTTAAGAGTTTTTAAAACCAATAGTCCTATGACTGCATGACTACCAATAGTCCTATAAGATAGATTCTCTAAGTCTTCGGTCTGTTTTTACCATGGGATAATGTTTAGACTTCAAACACTGCAAACTGTGTTAGTTTTACCAGCACATGAGCAGCATGTAGCATGATTACTGCTGTGGAACATCGGCAGGATTCAACAGAAGAGGAGTGGTTGAGAGGAAGGGGGCATGAAGATCTTCTGAATGACAGCGTGTTGCATGTGTGTGCTGGTTTAGTGCAACATTGGAGGTCAAGGCTGAGGGGCTAAGTTTACTCCCAGGTTGTTTAAGGAAAAGTCCTTTCAAGCCTAGAGCTATTTCACTTCTTATCTTGACCTAATGAAGACTGGAGAAGACTTTTTATAAATCTGTACTCATTTGGGGTTATATTTCTAAGGCGGTGATGATTATTTTAATGGCAATGAGATAGGAAGATTATGAGAAGGTACACAGGGGCCATAAGCAAAGCAGTGGTTACAAAAACTTCCAAATCCAGACAGAGGCATGAGGTTTTCAACAGTTGATTTAAAAGAAAGCAGAACATTGAGAACTACAATACACACACACACACACACACACACACACACAGAGGCATATGCAAATCTATGTACACACACAGAGGCATATGCAAATCTATGTATCTCTCTATCTCTTTGTATAATAACACAAAGTGACTGGAAAATGATAAACACAATACATGATAGTTATCATTATGAATGCATTTTGTGTGGTCAAGGAGGGGATTGTCATACTTCATTCCACCTTGTGAATTTCCCCAATGTGTCCAGCCTACAGTGAAGGGTTCCCTACTACATATGAAGTATGTTGAGCTCTTCAGGATAACAAAGGAAAAAAAAAAGTCCAATTCGTGTATACTGATTTTCATCACCATTGTCATTTAAGAGTTCTTCAGGCGCTTCTAACCATTTTCTTAAAGGCTTAAATTCAGTAGTGTCCAAAATCTAATTGGCCAGATGCCTCATTTTTGAAACTTCGTGTTTGGAAGAAAACTTCTTCCACATGTTATTAATTATTTTATACATAATTAAGGACTTCCAACAAGTTAAAAGGATTTCAAAGATTTATTTTCCTTTAGAAATTGAAGTTGCATTTGGCTGCTCCTGGGACTGAAACACTAAGCATGTCAACTTTCTTTGGGCAGGAACACTGATGGTCGTTGAGCTTACCCCTGGAGCCCCAGTAATTAGCATAGGGCCTGGCAAATAGCATCACCTCAATATTCATTGGACAAGTGAGCCATTAGATGATTCTAATTTTTTTTTTTTGTGATCCAATTATTTGCATTCAAAGGTCCTGACTTCTTAAGGGGTGTTTCCCTTCTTAATAAGCTCTATGTAGCTTTCATGAGTTTATTGCTTTCCCAAGGCTGCTGTCATAAATTACCTTCAACTGGATGGCTTAGAACAACAGAAATTTATGCTCTCAGACTTTGGAGACCAGAAATACAAAATTAAGATGTTAGAAGGGCTATGCTTCCTCTGATGGCTTTAGGAGAGAATCCTTCCATGTTTCTTCCAGCTTCTGGTAAGCCCAGATGTTCCTTGGCTTGTGGCTGCATAATTCTAACCTTTGCCTCTGTCTTCACATGGACTTCTGCTTGCTGTGTCTTCTGTTGCTTATGAGGACACTTGACATCTGAATAATCTCTGATGAGATTCTTAAAGTACTTCATTACATCTGTCAAGTTCCTTTTCCTAATAAGGTCGAATTCATAGATTCTGGGATGGGGGTATATCTTTTGGAGGGCCACCATTCAACCCCACTCTGAGGGCAAATGGAAATGCTCATGATTTATAGTGAAGTTCTCATTCCTTTGATCAGTTTTTCTCATTTTATCTCTGCAACAGATTTTTTTCTTTTTCTTTTTCTTTTTTTTTTTTTGTAGCTGAGAATCCTTTTGTGAGGATGTGGTTTGTGTCTAGGTCTAGTTTAGAATAAGAGTTATGGGAAAAACAAATCAACATTTCACCTACAGATGGGAAAAATACAGTGAATGTTGAAAACTGGTGGGTGGGGAGAGGAAGCTGAGTAAGTGCTCAAGAAGTAACGTTACACCCAACCTGGTGATGTCTGCATGATCTATTAGGGAGGGGTATTTGATACACAGTGATTTGAGTGTTGATAAATACAAAGAGTAGTGGTTATGATGGGTATAAGGGGGTGACTTCACAATAATCTCAGCATTTCACCCTTTGTGTAGAGAATTGATTAGTCTTAAAGACAAGGCCAGAGACTCCTGGGATCAACAGTTTGAAATGAAAGCCCCATGAAGAATACTGATCAGGAAACAGACCGGGAAAGATTGTGGCTTCTACATTGAAACCATCTGCATTTGATTTGGCAGTAGTAAAATGCAAGGTCTTGGAATGTATAACTATCAAAAGAAATAGAACATCAGTGGTAAGTTATTCCAACATTACATAAAGAGCCAGTGAGAACACATTCAGAATTCTTGTAATTCTGGTCAGCATTTTATTGAGAGGAAATTGTGGAAATTGAAAATGTTCAACAGGTGGCAACTCAAATGACTGAAGTGACCTTTATTTCTTCTCTTTTTTGCCAAGCAAGGAAAAATATTTTGCTGAAAAATGAGCCAGTGTTGCCCAAGTGGAAGAATTCTTGGAGAAAAGGGAGAAGTTATGGAGTAAAAAAAAAATATCCCAAAGGGAAGAACACCCTGAATGAGTAAGAAATAGAACTTCAGCACCACAGGGGGACCTTGCTGTGCACGACCCTTGCATGCTGGCGAAGAAGCCTTTTGCTCTAAGGCTGAATCATTGAAGTGAGATTTTAATGCATCATGAAAAATGAAATAAGAATTTATAATGTCCAGTGGCAGACTAGTCATACAAAAATATACTGATGAAAATGAAAAGCACCTGTAACTTTGGGAGTTATCAAAACCTTAATGTGCCTTTGGGTTCTTGAGGGAAAATTGAAAATCTATGTTTTTCTGTCACTGGAAATTTCTTTTGGTGACTTCATCATTACATTCAGGCAATTGATGTCACATAGTAAGGACATGAATGAAGATATTGGGGATTGATACAGAAATGAAATCTCATACTGACCATGTGAATATCCTTGTGAATATGCAAATAAAGTAGGTTCTTCTCATTAATATTACATCCTTTCAGAACTATGGAGTTACAGATATCCTGACAGCTTCAGTTTCTGCTTATAACATTGGGATCCCCTTATTTTTCTTTTCATTTGTATCAACAGTGTCCTTCCTCCCAATTCTTCATCTCTGCC
Source organism: Ictidomys tridecemlineatus (assembly GCF_052094955.1). Taxonomy (NCBI): domain Eukaryota; kingdom Metazoa; phylum Chordata; class Mammalia; order Rodentia; family Sciuridae; genus Ictidomys; species Ictidomys tridecemlineatus. The sequence goes on from NC_135485.1 coordinate 96,214,437, forward strand.
TAGTCACAAATATGCAACAGTCTCTCCATCCCTGCAGCATCTGCAAGTAGCAGCCCAGATATCCCAACAAGCATTATTTTAGGCTTTTTGGAATTTAATATTTTAAAATCAATTTTACATATCATATATATATAATTAAGAAACCTATCCCCAATGGCTAAAACACAATCCATTAATTGCATGACTTTTTTTTAGTTTTAATTAATAACATAAGAATAAGCTTCTGATTATGTCCCTATGGAGGACCAACCAACATGTTCCTCTTATGGCCTTCCCTCTCTCAAATTTCCTATCACCTACTTTCCAATGCAATTTCTGATCTTGAACATTTGTTTATGAATTTTCAAACTCCTAGAGCAGTAGTTCATGAAGAACAGAGCTTTGGGAGAGAACATTTATAATTAGTTGAAGAGTAGGAAAAAAGAAATATTTATTTTTATGTAAAGCAATCAAAGAAATAATGCTTCACTACTATACTATTTAATTTAGGGATTGGAAACACATGTATATGATTTATAAATAAATATACATATAGTATGTATTTTAGAAAATCCCATGCATTTAAATTTTTTTCTCATTATATTTTTTATCACTAAACTGACTTCAAAACAACTTTTTATTTTATGTTTTAAATTTAGTTTAAAAAAAATTTTTTTAGTTGTAGATGGACACAATAGCTTTATTTTATTTATTTATTTTTATGTGGTGCTGAGGATAGAACCTAGGGCCTGCACCACTGAAATACAATCCCAGCCCCTCAAAACAACTTTGTGAAACTAAACAATTTATTCAATAATGCCTTAGAACTTTGAACTTAGTTTGTTCTCATTTATATTTTTTCTTCTTGAAAATTTCCAATATTTCACACACACACACAAAAAAAATAAAGTAGGCCTATTGCATTTCTGGGTCTTTGGTGCTCTTTTCTAGAATTTCCTGCTGAAATACTGGACAGTGAACAGAAGTGTCTGGATGTCTCATAATGACCCCTGTAATGCTGGGTACTAGCATGCTGAAACAATGGTTGGTTTATACTTCTACATCTGTTTTGAAGATTTGACCTATTATATTCCTTTCTCTTCCTTTATGTTTTTTTCTTTTTGTCTAATTGCCGCATTAAAACACATATTTATTTAAAATTTCCTCTTTGACTACAGTGGTTTAGCCTAGTTGAAATGCAGTAACTTGCCAAATCTTAGTTTTAGCAGGAGGTTCCAATTTTATGGAGCATTTTTTTTGGGGGGGGATTTCTAGGTCAGAGGAAACTGCATATAAAATTAGTTTCAAGATAAGTAGGTGCTCTTCTCGTGTAATTCACTGGTATTTCTGCTATGGTGGTTGATCTTTTTGTAGCAATTTGTCTTCTTATACCACATTTTAGATTTTAGCTTATTAAAAGTAAGACATTTATTAATTATCTAAAAGATAATAGTAGTGATGTGCTCATCACCTTAAAATTTTCCTTATTGTCTTTTCTGCCCTTATATTTTTTTCTTTCTTTCCTTTGTTTCCTTCCTTCCTTCCTTCCTTCCTTCTTCCTTTTTCTTTCTTTTCCCTCCCACCTTTACATTCCTTCCCATTCTTTCTTTCTTTGTGTGTGTACTGAGGATTGTACACTGGATTGTTTTACCCTTGAGCCATATCCCCAGCACCTTTTATTTACTTTTTATTATGAGACAGGGTCTCACTATGATGCTTAGAGCCTCACTAACTGGCTGAGGCTGGCTTTGAACTTATGATCCTCTTTCCTCAGCCTCCTGAGCTGTTGGGATTATGCCATTACACTCAACCCTTATAACTTTCTAAGTCTTAGAAAAAGATAATTTTCTCTCCAAAATGCTTGAATCCTTACTTTGTTTCTTACTTCAATTAAATATATTTACTAAGCATCTGCTACATTCCAGGCACTGTGCAAAGGCATGAGACATGGAGCCATCACCAAAACAGACCCAAGCTTTGCCCTTCAAGGAACTGATAGTCTATGGGGCAATTTAGACAATGAAGAAATCATTGCATTTAAAATAAATACTGTAAACTTTAAGATGATGGGTGTCTTTAAGAAACAATTTTAAAAAGGCATTTGGGGGCAAAGACTCAAGCAGCAACAGAGAGCACAGAAGTGCTATAGGCATCCCTGTAGCTCTTCTCATCTGATTTGTTTTCAGATCTAAAAGTGGGGTCTACTTTTAGTTTATTTTAGAGCAATTTTTGTAAGTGGCATAAATTTTCTCTGGCAGCATGAAAACTTTCGACTACTTTACTTCACAGTTGTGATTAAAGTTTCATTGGCTCAGTCTCTTTCACCAACTGTTGCAGACCAAGGAGGTGATTTTGGTACAAAAGTGCTATTCATGATCTTGTGTTTCAGCAAAAGATGAAAAGTTGAAATTTGATAGTTTAGGAAACATAGCGTTTGCAATTTAATTCAGAGTAAATACCAGTGTAAATATTTTGCATATATTAAGATGTGTAATCATCTTTCTGTGTGCATAAGCCCATTAGCTTATGTAATCGATTTGGATGTTTTGACAGCTCTCAAAAATAAGTCCTTTAAGTCACTTCTTTTAGGATTAGATGTATCCTTAAAAATACATTTTAGGAATAGTATTAACATCAGAAATGATTGCTTTATGAATGTGTAGATTACCTGTTGGGGCTATTTCTCTTTCTAATATATCCTTAAAAATGAGAAAAGATAATAATTAAGCAATCCTGACTATAAGCTTCTCTGTTTTGACTTACCTTCATATAGAGCTTTCATGTTTTCAATATGGCTGGCAACCATGGTGAAAGATGATCCTAATGACTATGGGTAGCTGCAAAAAAAGATGGGAAAATAAAGATAGGTGGGTGGAACAAGTGGGTAGCAGAACTAGAGGAGAATTTAGGGCTGTGTATTCTTCAGTTTGTGCTTAATTGCTAGGGCCACGTTGCTTTTCTTGACCACAGAGGAGCTGGGACAATACCATAGAAATTTGTTTACAAAAGATTAGGGAACAATTCTTCAAGAAATTTCAATGAGAAAAATTTTCAAACTCTCCTAATTAAATTGTTTTAGGTCATCATTTTCTTCATTATGTTCTGTGGGTCCTTTGTTCAAACAATTTTGGGAAACATTGTATTATGTGAAATTCAGTAGGTTTGGCTTTGCAGAATCTTTAAAGCTTTAATGTGCCCTGTGACTGACTAAAGAAGAAAAATAACATGTTGTATTTTTCTAATTTATTTAACCCCAAACCATTTCTTTTGAGGATCCTCTTTTCATAATTCATGGAGCACAACTTAGAATAGAGTTTTTTAGAATGGCGGCTCTCACCGTGTGCCTTTTCATGTGATAGGATAATTTGTACACCTGGGAGTTACTTCTAGATGTTAGGGTAGAAAGGAGTAATCATTTGGGGTGAAGATTCTAGCAAGCCTACAGAGAAAAGAGATTCCTAAAGAAATAGAATTTTCTTTAAATTTCTTTATGGCAAGAAACAAACAAAAAAATAAAAATCACCAGAGTTGGTGGGAAGCAAATAGGGAAATTACTCTCTGGTTGCAATTATTGTTAAATGAAGTATTTCATAAGGTAAGTTGAAGGGAGACACAGGATGTTGCCTGCAGGTTTGGAAAGAATGGAAAAAGTGAGTCCAAGCATGGACAACTTCTTAAAAAACGATCCATACTATAACCTTTAATGATAATGATAATATCAAGTCATGAAGCGTCAAGGACTAAGTGGCAGTGTGGTGATGGAGTAGCAATGGTGATAAAGGTGTGACAATCAGGATTGCAAGGGTAACATGTACCAAGCATGAAGCTTTCCTCTCAGCACAGTGCCCTTTGGTGAGCCCCATTTTCCCCAGCACCTCAATCAAAAATTAGTATCCTGGACTTCAGCCTCTGCCTGGTCAATTGCTGCTTCTGGAGTGATCATGCCAACGGTGGAGCTCTTTGATGGTTCACTGTAACCCAGCTCAGCTGGGCCTTGGATCTCATCCAGTTCTCTCTAAGGTGGTCAGAAGTTGCAAAATCAGAAGAAAGTAGTTCTGGAACTTCCTTCTTTTCAGACTTTGAAAATTTAACAATAGATGTAGAAGAGATGTCACAACCACCTACCTTGCAGAAGACATACTTAAAAACTTAGAAAAACAGCAATGAACCACAAGAATTGCATTATTTTACAAAGGTGTGTGTGTGTGTGTGTGTGTGTGTGTGTGTGAGAGAGAGAGAGAGAGAGAGAGAGAGAGAGAGAGAGAGAGAGAGAGAGAGAGATTGAGTCACACTAATTTTAAATATGTGATTCAGTTGCAGAGAGTTTTGGGCTTTTAGATTGTATTTTATTTATGAATAACATCAAAGTATTTAACAGGAACTTGTAGTTTGAAAAATATTCATCATCAAAAGCAATATGTGGGCAGAAAAGAATCATTTGGCTTCCATTTGATAGAGGCCATGATTTCTCCAGGTGAATGAGAATGGACATCTGAGCGAGTCTCAGAAGAGGCCAAAGTCCATGGAAGGATCACATGGACTCCTGTGAACACTGCACAGACCTGTCTTCACATTGGAGATCTAAGACAGGGCATGAAAGCAGAGATCCAGGTGTCGACCAGGCCTGTGATCCAAGCTCGCTTTGGATTGCACACTGTGGCTTCTTCTGAGAGGCCAGATTTCAAATGGAAATGGTGAGCAATGCTGGGTCCCTCACAAGTACTGAGCTCTGGGTGATGTCCTTTTCCTTCTGGACATGAACTTGCTGCAGTCATGAGTACATCTCAGCAACAGGCCAAAAGTGATTTTTCCCCCCCATGGGAGTCTCTTGACTAGTATATTTCCACGCAAACCAACAAACAAGAATAATCCAAGTAAAGCAACCAGCTGTGCAGTTTTTAGGAAATTCCTGTAGCTATCTTGTTTTGGCAATTCCACCTGTTAGTTTTGTTTCATAACTTCACATTTGCTTTAATTTCTTGTTGATATACATTATACATGTAAATTCTGCTGTTTTATGAACACACAAATGTTACATGTTTTGTGATTCTTTTATAATGTACAAATTCCTCTTTTTTTAGCAAAAGTATATATTTTATTTTTAATTTATTTTATTAACACATTAATTGTACAGATTAAGGTGATTCATTGTGATATTTCCACACATATATACATAATGTAAAATCCTTTTATAATGAGAATAATTTTATTCTATATTTGCTGATAAGAGGTTGGGGAAAACTTTTTTTTTTTAGAGAGAGAGAATTTTTTAAATGTTTATTTTTTAGTTTTCGATGGACACAACATTTTTATTTTATTTTTTCTATCTGGTGCTGAGGATCGAACCCAGCGCCCTGCGCATGCCAGGCAAGTGCACTACTGCTTGAGCCACATCCCCAGCCCTTGGGGAAAACTTTTATGTGAAAGACATTGGTATTTCTGATAGGCAGAACATGAGAATGTACTTTCTTTTGTACTTTTAAATCTCTTTAGTGTGAATTTGACCCGATAATTAGACAAATACTTTTCAAAGGGCTTTGGGGTTTTTGATGAATAAATGTCATTATAAAATTATATATTTGATGAATATCATTATAAAATTGAACTTTGATAAAATATAAAAACAACCCAATATATGCAGCTGTTAAATATCCATCTTTAGCATAATGAAAGCCACAGATACATTACATATGTCTTCAGTGATTAGCAAAACGTCTTAAAAATGTACAAAATAACTTTGTACTCAATAATGTTGCTTCGATGTGCTTTCTGTATTGATTGTTCATAAATTTCTCTTAAAAAAGGATTCTGCTGTGAAAAGCAAAACTGAAAATAATTAAAATTCAAAATTAGAGAAAAATGCTAGGAATTCTGAGTAGTCTTTGTAGGTTTCTAAGAAACCCCAATTGCCTACTCGTTCCTACCCACCTCTAAATCCAACTTGCTACACCATACTGAAACAACTCCAAAGGACCAAGAATGAGGAATACTGGCCTTATTTGAGCATTCCCCCACCTTCCCCCCACCCCAGAGTTTATTGCCTTTGGCAAAATATTCAGTTCGCCACTTTCCACTTTCACTTGGCTAAAAGGTAGTCTGTAATCATAAAGCATTTTTTTGACCATAAGACTAATTTTGAAAAGGGAACATATATCTTTTTCTTTATTTTTACCAGTGATTGAACCCAGGGGTGCTTAACCACTGAGGCAAATTCCCAGCTCTTTTAATTTTTTTTTTTAAATTTTATTTTACAACAGGGCCTTACTAAATTTTCTTAGGGCCTCGCTAAGTTGTTGAGGCTGGCTTTGAATTTGTGTTCAAAGCTTCACCTTCCTGAGTTCCTGGGAATATAGGCATAGGCCACCATGCCCAAATGTATCTACTTCTTTAACCTAAACATGGCATTCTACAAGAAGAGTAAAAATATATGAGGTGATAGATATGCCAGATGCTCTGATTGGGTCATTATACAATGTGTACATGTATCAAAATATCACATGGTACCCCATAGATATGTGCAATTATGTCAACTAAAAACAAGATAAAAAGAGAAAACTCTTGCCTCACTTTTGGCAAAGCAAGCAAAAGTAATAAAGCTTATGAGTCTCCCAGTATCTAAAATGGAATAATTTCCTTTGGTAACTAGGACTTTTCTGTACAGTGTCTAGAATAATATCCAGGAAAGGAATGTACAGAGAATTGAGTAATGACTTAAAGCTGCCACTTTATTAATTTGGGGAGAACAGTTATATGGTCCAGAATTTTTTTTTGGAATTGCTTTGAAACCAAAAGCATCCAAAAAGAGGAACATGAAGAAGGGTCACTGTTCTGATCTCTTTTGCACCCTTAGACAATGGTGTCACAAAAGTAGAAAGACATTACTTAACAAATATATTCAAAGCAGGACAGTAGACTTCTTTCCTTTGAGGAATTACTGTAGAAAGAGAGGACCCTGGATGCAGAACAAGCTGATCCACTGATGAGTGAAACCGAAGACTGGCAAAAGGTGAGCTCCAGCAAAAAGGTCTTTGCCATCTGCTCAATATGCTATTCCATCATGCTGAGTTGAGAACCAAGAATGTCTTAAAATCTGCTTTGGAATTCATTTCCTTTCCAATCTTTTTGTTAACATTTTTTACTGTCTTACAGTATAGCATGAATATGATAAAAGTCCATACCTAGGTCAGAGAGAGGCTCATAATACAGTCCAGACTTGGAGACTGAAATCAATTGACATGCAGGAAGGGGAGTGAGAGACAACAACACCCACATCCTCTGTGGACTGCTAAAGAGGCCCCTGGTGAGCCTCTCTCATTCTTCTCATTGATAGATGCTCAGTAAAAAGTGGAGGTGAATGGATTCATGTTGGTGGATACTCAGGGTTTGGAAAGCTGACCTGTGCAGGACAGAGTTAACTGTATTCAGTTTAAATTTTTGCTGTAAAGTCCTTAACAAAGTGTGTACGTGGTCTTGTGACTTGACAAGCCCATGATGTTAATCTCCTTGAATTGTTTTCCAAACATTCTAAGCTGCTGTGGTTAAATTTTAGCTCTCTTATTTTGTTTTTGTTCTGGTAACCACAAAAGGACCCCTGTCTTAGGAGTATTCTAGAGGCTAACTTGGCATTTCAACAGTAGAGATAGAATCTCAACTACCTGGGTAAACGATCCTCCTGATGTGTTTATGTTCTTCTTTCACGACTTTAGCACTGGGAAGAATGGAGTGGGGAAACACATAGCCAGGATTTGCCTACTTGTGGAAGTTGCTCAAGTCACACCATCTTTAATTCAAGGACTTCAATGGCCTTGAAAACATCAACATAGTAATCCTCATACCATCCTTAAATGATTGATAGACTCATTGCCTATATATGAACATAGGAGCTAAAATTAGATATTATATGCTCTGATAATATAAAAAATGGTTTAATGTTGAAATTTGAGCCCTGAGCAAAATTTAGAAGAGCATCTCTTCATTTTTTTTTTTTTTTGTCAGGGAAGGGGGTACTGGGGATTGAACTGAGGGGCACTTGACCACAGAGCCAATCTCCAGCCCTATTTTGTATTTTATTTAGAGTCAGGGTCTCACTGAGTTGCTAAACACCTCACTTTTGCTGAGGCTGGCTTTAAATTCATGATCCTCCTGGCTCAATCTCCTGAGCTGCTGGGATTACAGGCATGCATCACTGGCCCAACTATCTCTTCAATTCTTTGATATCGCTCCCATTCTATTCCTTCAAATACAGAAACTAAAAGTCTAGCTTCCAACGTTTTTATAACTAAAACTTCAAATATTGTTTAGGCCATAGTCACATCTTGAAATACAGATGTCCCTATAAAAGATGGAATGGGGATCAAGACATTTTGAACTCTGGATATCCATTGGTCTTAGATGCAAATATAAATTTCTTGAGAAAATATGAATACAGCCTGGATTGTGGGAATGATATCATGGTATCTAGAAACAAAATGTATGAGAATGGAATAACTTGGGGTAGAAGGTTTATTGTTATGCTTTCTTGGATGCTTCTAAACAGGAAGATATGGAGGTCAAGATAGGGAGAGAGCTTGTTCAGTAGAATAGGGTGAAGACATTAGGACTAGGAGGAAACTCAGGTGTCATGTTGGTGTGGTGGTTGGGGTGGAGAATGTGATGGAAATGGAGGAGGAGGAAAACCATGAGGACGAGGTGATAATTATTAACAGCTTTGTACAGTGCCAGGCACACAGCCTACTGGGGTGTTGTACCACGAGGGCAAGTGAAAATATGCACACCTATGTTGCAGAAATCAGGTATAGGGTTAAAGTTCTCTACTTTCATACTTATACAAATGAAAGAAAATATTTCTAACTTTTGAGAACAAATATGTTTTGTGGACCCCATGGAGGGAAATGGATAAAGAGTTTCTCCAAACTAAGTAAGAAATAAGAATTTGCCAAATACTCTTTCCACTTGCTTTTTTTCTATTAGTCAATGAGATTAAACATTTGAATTTCATTACATGATTAGACATGCATTTCTATATATTCTTTAATTCCCATAAAATTCCTCTTACACAGGCCTATTGTACAAATGAAGAAATAAGTTTCAGAGAAGCAAAAGTGACTTACCTGAAGTTAGCAAGTGGCAGATTTAGCAAGGGCCAGGGTCCCCATGACTATCTGATTATCATTCATCAACCACCATAGAATCCTCTATTGTTTCCTAAGGGTGAGAACTTTTTTTTTTTTTTTCAGAGCTGCTGTGGACCTCAGTGGCATGAATCTTATACTATGATTGGATGACAAAGTGCCAGAGATTTGTTAACTTCGCACTAAGGAATTTTGAATAAAGTCATATTGAAAACTTGACAAACAATATTCTTGCTCAGTAAAAAGTACTTGATGAATGTTTTTCAAAAGTATATGTTATGACCATTAATTGCCATTAAGAGAAACTAGGCTTGTTGAAATATAAGTAGAGTGGGGAGCATAAAGGATTTGATCTCTTATGGAGCAAATTTCTGTACGGAATTAAAATTCCTCCATTATCCTCCCACCCCCCATTATGAATCAGCATCCACTTATCAGAGAGAATATTTGGCCTTTGGTTTTGTGGGACTGACTTACTTCACTTAGCATGATATTCTCCAATTCCATATCTTTATCTGCAAATGCTATAACTAATTAGAACAAATTTTAAAAAAGTACTGTGCAGATATTGCTTTAAAAAAGCAACAAACACCTACAAGGGAAAATAAGATCCAAGAGCAGGTTCAATTAAGCACATTTTTAGTTATGAAATAGATTCCCTTAAGTCAAGGCAGCTTTTGAATTCTGTTTTTGGCAACACTTGGAACTTTCAAGTCTCTAGTAGAATAGGACTTTCAGTGGAGGGCCCTTTAAATTTATGGTGAGGCAGCCAGCGGTCCTGTGTTCACAAACACTCAGGAAAGCACATTCCCTCCCGAGGATGGGGGTGTTTAATAGGTACCAGCCTTTGCTCTGCACAGCACTCACTTTCTTCCCAGAGAAAAGCAGTTTATCACGTGGGCCTGAGTCTACTGGAATTTCAGCCTCCCATTCTGGGCACTGGTGAGGTCTTGACCATATGTTCAAATATAAAAAAGATCAAAGAGCTAATAAGTGGTGGTCAACATGCCTGTATTTAGTACGAAAGGAGAAACAAAACTGGGCAGCAGCCTTCGTTTCAGCAACAGTGCCAGAAAAGACCCAAATCGCTACCACACCAGGATCAGCAAGCTGTGCCGGGGACTGAGTCTCTAACACATGCAGTAGGTCTGCTTCAAAAGACAAAAACAAGCAAAAATCCACCCTTCATAAGTTCAGTGTTCATAGGCACAGCAGAGAGCCACATCTTATTGACTTTGCAGTTCTTATACTGATCGTAAAGAGAGAGGTTACAGATTTTTTTAAAAAATTTGAACTCATTTGAGGACAGGGGTAAATCATTTCAACTTGAAGCCATCTAGAGTCACAGACTTTTGTCTGACTTGCTTCATTAACAATAGAAATAGGTTGATGTTTTATTTTCTGGGACCCACTCTCTTAAGCTAGCCTAAACAGCCACCTATGAAGTGTGGGCAGCTTCTCCGTGCTGTCCTGTCATTCCTTCAGATCAGGCCTCTAGAGAGATGCTCATCTCTGAAAGAACTGGCTCCCCAACTCCATGATTTTCTTGGTCTCTCTTATTTTACTTTTGAGAATATAATTGGGAGTGGATTGCCAAGGAGCACTACAGGACATAAGAACAGATGGGATGAAGAATTAGTGGTGAAAAAGTTAAGCAGAACAGACAGTGTGATTTGGGCAGAATGCTAAGGTGCGTTAAATAACAGATCCAAAGATTCTTCACTGCCAAACACTGGACCATCAATATCAAAAACAGACAAGTGATTTTGGGTTACTGGAGGAAAGAAGAGAAGGCAAGAATGTGCCCACCTGTTAATGTATATGTGATGCTGGAGTCAACTTGGCATGTTGTGACAGCTATCTGCCCACCCACCTTAATCTGGGAAGAAATTCATTGAGTTAGATGGCTTTATGAGAGTTTCAAATGTCCTTGGAGATCATTGTCTGAGAAGAATAGTGACTTGTTGCAGATGTGTGCTTCTGTCCCAGCACTGTCCCCAAGCATTTAGCATCACAGAAAAGAGCCATAGCACACTCAATTACCAGATTATACCTTGTATTCTTCTGAGGAAGATCTGCATCCATACCTCCATTTATTCTTTCCTTCTACTTTTATTGATCACTTAGTAAGTGAAGGCACTAAATCTTGGGAGGCTAAGTAAAAATATTCCTGTGTGTGCCTTTGATGCACTCCATCAGGAAGTGAAGAGCTGAGACTGCATGGAGTTACTGGGCTGTTGAGATGACTCACAATTCCTCCTCCCAGGTTTAGGCAGCAGCAACTGTTCCAGAGGTGCTGCAGATTTTTTATGCACCTCTACTTCATCATGCAGACTCTTTCTTCCTGGAAAACTACAGGGCTTTATGAAAAAGAAATGCACAATCTTTTTGATGACATAATATCAGGAAACCCGCAAATCTAAAGAATGAAATGGAAAATCAAATACAAGAGGCTTACCCCAAATGTACAAAATTACAGCAAACCCACACCAAGGCACATTATAAGGAGAATGAGTAACATACACCATAAGGATAGAATTTTAAAATCTATGAGAGAAAAAAAATCAAATTACATATAGAGGGAAACCAATTTAGATCTCAGCTTATTTCTGAACCTAGAACCTCATGCCAGAAGGTCCTGGAATAACATATATCAAGCTCTGAAAGAAAATGTACGCTAACAGAGAATTTTATATCCAGCAAAACTTCTTCAGATTTGAAGATGAAATAAAAACCTTCCATGATACACCAAAGCTAAAAGAATTCACAACTAGAAAGACTGCACTACAGAACATAACTTGGCAAATATTCCATGAAGAAGAAATAAAAAATAAAAGTGAAAACCAGCAAAGGGAGAAACTACATTAAAGGAAAAGTCAATTAAAGGAGAAACTAAGTCAAGTTAAAAACCAAATGACTAGGACTACAAATCATATCTCAATAATAATCCTGAATGTGAATGGCCTAAACTCATCAATCAAAAGGCATAGACCTTCAGATTGGATTAAAAAAAACCCAACAATATGCTGTCTTCAAGAGACTCACCTCCTAGGAAAAGATATTCACAGACTGAAAGTGAAAGGTCTCGAAAAAACATATCACTCACATGGACTGCATAAAAAAGCATGGATTTCTATCCTCATATCAGATAAAGTGGACTTCAAGTCAAAGTCAGAAGACATAAAGAAGGACATTTCATACTGTTTAAGAGAATCATACATCAATAAGACATAACAATTGTAAAGATATATGTCCCAAACAATGGGGCATCTACATACATCAAACAAACCCTTCTCAATTTTAAGAATCAACACAGTAACACCGAGTGACTATAACACACCTCTTTCATTACTGGATAGATCTTCCACACAAAAACTAAGCAAAGAAACCCTAGAACTAAATAATACAACAAACAATTTAGACTTAAAGGACATATATAGAATATTTCATCCATCATCAAGCGAACACATTTTCTTCTCAGCAGCTCATGAATCCTTCTCTGAAATAGACTGTATGTCATTCCACAAAGCAACTCTTAGAAAATAAAAAAAAAATAAAAATACTACCCTGCATTATATCAGATAATAATGAAATGAAACTAGAAATTAACAATAAAATTAAAAAAAAAACAGAAGCTATTCCAATACCTGGACTAAATAACATGCTATTAAATGATGAATGGATACCAGAAGAAAGCAGGGAGGAAATTTAAAAAAATACTTAGAGATAACTAAAGAATTGGACAAGTCTGGTGGAAAGCTTCACTCTTCTCATTAGTTTCCTCGAATTCTAGCACCAATTCTTCACTTGCCTTAATAGGTCCTCTTTCTGCATCTCTCCACACTGCTTTGACAAGAAAAGCCAAAGCCCATCCACTCTCCAAGCCCCTTTATTATATACATATTGTTCTCTCCTTTTTCTGAGCTGATTCTGGAACTGGGCTGCCCAATATGGCAGCCACTGTCTACCTGTGATTATTGACTATTTGAAGTGTGGCATAGCCTAATTGAGATGTGTCATAAATGTGAGTGCAGGATTTTAAAGACAGTATAAATGAATGCATAATAGTTATATTTTTATGTAGGTTGCTTTTTGAAGTGATCATATTTTAAATCTATTTGTTTAAATGAAATATATTCTTAAATTAAGTTCACTTTCTTTTTATACTGTGGCTTCTAAAAAATTAAAAATGATATATATGGCTTACATTATAATTCCATTGGGTGATGCCATCTTAGATACTTGGAGTCTGAAACTTTTTGTCACTTAATTATTATTATTTTTATTTTATTGGTTGCTCAAGACAATACAATGATCTTGACATATCATACATTTGATTCAAATGGGGTATGAATTCTCATTTTTCCACGTGTACAGATTGCAGGATCACATTAGTTATACGGCCACGTTTATACATACAGCCATACTAGTGTCTGTTGTATTCTGCTGCCCTCCTTATCCCCCCTCCCTTCTCCTCTCCTCCCCTCCCATCACCTCTCTCTACCCAATCTACTGTGACACAGTGACACATTTCTCTCTTTTTTTCAATTAATTATTTTTTGGTTGAGATACTTGTGTTGTAAGGAACAGAAACCACTTACATTTTGTTATGCCAAAATAAAGAATCAGTATGAAAAATGGAGATACCAAAAGAATGAACAACAGCCACACCTCAGGAGCACAGAAGTGACATGGGAAAATGTCAGGCATCCCGGGAATGGTGCTCTGCTCTCTGGTGTTTCATCTCTGCTTCACTGCACATATCTTCTCCATGCTCTGCTGGATGGACAAGTTTGTTGTAGGGCTTTTTGCTTGTAAATGTAACTTTGGTTCTAACTTTTTGTGACCTTTTAGCTCAGGTCCCTTTAACTACCCAGCTCAGTGTTCTCACCATCTGAATTCCTAAATTGCAGGGAAAGAATTGAATTGACTTGGTTTGGTTCAGATCACGGTGACTGGTAGGAAACAAGATCACTTGGCAAAGTGCAAGATTGCTTTCTGGAATTTTGGATGAGTTTCAACTAGAAGTTATTGGGTGAAGCTGGTAAATTGAAATATTGGACAATGATACATTTCCTGGCATGGTTACTTTATTCCTCTGATCATCTCCCATTGTACCCATATCCTCAGTATTTCTCTTTCTGCTGGAGCATTAGCAAACCTGCTCTAATCTTGTCTATACTTTTTTTTTTTTAATAACCCCTGCCCCAAGTTTGGTGTCATTGATCTTTTCATGCTGCTGTGACTCAGACTAAACTTGGTCTTCAAGTGACTGTTGTTTGATCCAATTCAATTGAACACTAATAGCACATCTGCTGCTGAAACGCATTATGGAGGGGGCTGGGCTCGATGAGGGTGCTAAAACACAGCAGGCAGAGCACTCAAGGACCATATACAGGAGAGCTCTGAGCCCAAGTACAAATGCACACTATCTTCTGCACTTAATGCAGGAAGTTCTGTAGACATTCAAATAGCTCATTTCATTTTAATATGCCTTGAAGGGATTTGAATGATACCGAATATTTAGAAGGAAATTTTTAAAATTTTTAAAAGAAAAAGATCTAGTGTTTTCAAGTGTTTATTCTCTGCTAATACCTGATCCAGAAGTTTTATGTAGACTACCTGTTACATCTGAGTTGTAGGTTTGCAGTTGACTGAATATTTATGTCTCTGCAATGTACATATTTTGAAACTGTGACTCCAGGTGTTGATAGAAGAAGGTGTGGGCCTTGGGATCGTATCAGGGGTCCGAGTGTTTATGAAGGGAAGTAGTGCCCCTAAAAATGAGGGATCTTATCTCTTTCACCATGTGAAGACCCAGCATGAATGTGTCACCTATGACCCAGGAAACCAAAACCTCTGATGCCTTGACCTTGTATCCTGCTTCCAGAATTAGGATAAAGATACTTCTGTGTTTATAAGCCACTGAGTTATGGTATTTTGCTTGACATCCTGAACATACCATGACAATGTTCTTTTAATTGTTTTGTTTTTTCTTATGTGTTTGTTGGTCTGGATTACCTATAAAATTTTAAGTTTCCTATCATTAGGGACTTTATAGTTTTGTCATTATCATCTCTCCTGCAACTAGCAATAATACCAGAGATATAGAAAGTATTTAGTAAACATTTATTAAACAATTTAATGAAAGTGGTATGATTGTCAGCTCAGTGGAAAAAGAATATGACATTATAGTTTCTCTTGCACACAGTTCTGGGCTTATACTAAGTACTAAGTAAAGACTGATTACAGAAGAGCAGTTATTTATTTTTCTGATCTTCCTCCTCAACTATTTCCTTTTTAGACTTCTGCTTAAATATTTGATTTGCTAAAGCTAACTTAGAAATAGCCAATGCAAACTCAGTAAGGTTGTTTACAAGATTGCCTGCTGACTTTAGGAAAAAGCACAGTCATGTTGAATTTTTGTAGGGTAGAAAGGCAAGACAAAGCTGTCTGAGAACTGGAGGCCCGAAGTACGCTTACATCACATTGTTGATCTTTTCAATAAGTATCCTTTACAAAATAGTATTTTAGTGACCAAAATTATAATTCTCAAGAAACTAGAATTGTTTAAGTGCTCATATTTTTTTTTCCTTTAATGATTTTAAATGATTTCCTTAAGGTTTGGCATAGTAAAATAATACTTATGTTCATAACTATTAAAAACTCCAAATATTATGATCAAACCTTATGATCAGAGTTTTTTCTGGTGTTCTCCAAATATTTTTATATTTGGAAAACTGCTATCATTTATATAGGAATCAGATGAGATACAATGTAAAGATGTATTATTTTCCATAAATAAATTATATGAAAATTGTAATAGTGTGTGTAGTGTGTGTCATTTTAACTCATCACAAGACACCTTGAAAGATCTCAAGTTTTCATGGAAAATCAGAAGTGTCACCTTGACTGTGCCTGGTTCTTTGTGTAAAAAGCATTAAAACCCTTCATGTGCAAAAAATCTTCTCCTATCTTTGAGCTCCTTCCTTCAACTTTGGTGCCTGCATCTGTTAGTCATAAAACGTTTTTCATTTAAACCTAAATCAACCTTTTGTTTTTGTTTATTTAAAAGTTTGTAGATCTTGGCAAATATTAATTCTGAGTGAAAAACTGTATTTGTATGTTCATTATAGATATTCCTTGTTCATTTCTCATTTTAATATTTGTATTCTTTATGTGTAAAATTTAAATACATACTTAACAAAATAGAAAATTTTATTTAACTGGACCAAATAATAGATTTGCTAAATTTTTGGTCTTCTTTTTTTTTTTAAATTTTGAAATAATTTTCTGGATTATAATATAATACATATGCTATTGAAATATACACAGGTAGAAAAATTTAATTGTTTTAATTATATGTTTCACTTTGGAAATTTTAATTGCCTGATCATGTCATTTACTCATGTCAAATTTGTTTTTTTTTATTGACTTGGGGGAATTTTAAAAAATTATATGTAATTAGGTCTTGGTATTTTTCAATTATTTTCTATCACTTTCTTGATATTCAACTTTTTAAAATTAGTACTTCTTTACTGGAAAATCTTTTTTGTTTTAGTCGGGTATTTGGCTGCTGTAACTGAAGGATCTGACCAGAACAACTACGGAGGAGGAAGAGTTTATTTGAGGACTCATGGTTTCAGGGGTCTTAATCTAGGGAATGCCGGCTCCATTTCTCAGGGCCTGAGGTCAGGCTGAACGTCATGGTGGGAGAGGATGGTGGAGGGAAGCAACTCACATCACAGTGATCAGAAAACAGAAAGTCTACTTGCCAGATACAAATATATACCCAAAGCTGAGCCCCAATTCCCACCTCCTCCAGCCACACATTACCACTCATTTAATCCCTATCAGGGGATTAATCCACTGATTGGGTTAAGACTCTTTACAACCCAATCATCCTCTGAACCTTCTTGCATTGTCTCACATGTGAGCTTTTGGGGGACACTTCACATCCAAACATAACATTCTGTCCCTGGTCCCCAAATGTTCACAACCATCTCACAATGCAACATTTTTTTTTTTCCATTTCCAAAAGTCCTCATGGTCAACAGTTCTGAGATTGCTCAAAGTTCAAGTCCAAAGTCTTCTCTGAGGCTCAAGGCGATCTGTCATTGTGAGCGCCTGTAAAATTAAAAGTAATTTACAAGTATCCAGTATATAAAGGCACAGAGGAAACATTTCCATTCACAAAATTAGGGGCATAGAAAGAAGTGTTAGGACCAAAGCAAGACCTAAATCCAGCTGGGCAAACAGGTCCTATATCTTCATGTGTGGCATCGGGGCAGATGGCATCGTGATATTCTCTCCAAAGGGCTTGTGTACTTTTTTTTATAGCCAAGTCTCTCATTTTCTTTTCTAACTTCCGTTTTTTTCCTTCAGAAGAACCTTCCCTGCTCAGAGTACACAAGGATAGTCTCTTATATTTTACTGTAATTATTATATTTTTTCTACAAAAGGGATCTTTTTACTGCATATGGATTTTGTTTTATGACTGGTGAGGTGTTTTTCTCCCCCCTCCTCAATTTTCTACTTTATTAGTCTTTGTTATAATTTTAATAACATAAATTTATGGGATAGAAATGTGATGATTCAGTACATACCTACAGTGTGTAGTGATCAAATCAGTGTAGTTAGTATTTCTATCTCAAATTATTTAAAACAAATTTTTGGATTGATACATACCAATTGTACGTGTTTATGGGGTATAATGTGATATTCATACATGTACACCATATATACTGATCAAAGTAGAGTAATTGGCATCTCTGTCTTCTTATTATTTGAGAGCCTTTCAGATCCTCTCTTCTAGTTATGCATAAAAATACATTAGGTTATTGTAAACGGTAGTCAACCCACTGTACTACAGGACTGTAGAACTCATGTCCTTTGTGTTTTGGTACCTGGTTTTCCAATATCCTCTTTCCCCCTTCCCCCACCATTCCCAGTTGCTTGTAATCATTATTATACATTCACATTGAATTTTTTTTAAAGAGAAAATACTTTCCAATACTTGTTATTTTCTAAGACCTACACTATTTGTGTAATTCTCAAAGGACATGATCATCTGACCTAGAAGGATATTGAATTCCACATATGATAAAATGAGGTGGTGCTTGTCTTTTTGTGTCTAACTTATGTCAGTTAACATAATGTCTTCCAGATCTATCCATTGTGCAGCAAACGGCAGGACTTCATTCTTTTTTATGGCTAAATAATATTCCCTTGTGAATATATACTATGTCTTCTTTATTGGTTCATTTGTTGATGGACATGTTCCATATACATTTTGAATATTAATTCTTTGTTAGGTAAATAGTTTGAAAAAATTCTTTCATTTTGTAGGCTGTCTCTTTACTCTCTTAGTTGTTTGCTGTGCAGAGTCTTCTTGGTTTGATAAGATTTTATTTGTTGATTTTTGGTTTTATTGCCTGTGGTTTTAGGATCTTATAAAAAAATCATTGCTTATACCTATATCTTCAAGTATTTCCTCCTGTTTTTTTGTAGTAGCTTCATAGTTTCTCATCTTAAATTTAGGTCATTGATACATGTCAAGTTGATTTTTATATAGAATGAAAGAAAAGGGTCAAATTTCAATCTTCTGCAGATGAATATGTGGTTTTTCGAGCACCATTTGTTGAAGATTGTTTATTCTTCAATGTGTGTTTTGGTGTTTTTGTGAGAATTGTTGCTTGGCTTTGGGTACTTGGATTTATTTCTGGGATCTCTATTCTGTTCTCTGGGTCTCTGTGTCAGTTTCTGTGCTACTCCCATGCTGTTTTGGTTGGTATTTCCTCGTACTGTGTGTTCAGATCTGGTGATAATGATGCCTCCAGCTTTGTTCTTTTCTGCTCAAGTATTCTTTGAGGTTGTTTGTGCTTCCTTATAAATTTAAATGCTTAGATTATTTTTTCTACTTTTGTAAAAAAATGCTATTGGCATTTTGATAGAAATTGTACTGAAACTGTAGATGTAACTTCCAGTAAATATTAATTCTTCCAGTCCAAATTATAGTCAGGCTTTCGATTTTTTTTTGTGAACTTTGCAATATCTTTAATAAACTTTTATGAGTTTTATTGAAAAGTTCTTTCACTTCTTTGGTTAAATTTATTCTTAAATATGTTATCTTTTTAAAAATTCTTTTTAGTTACATATAATACCAGGATACACCCTGGCATTATCACAAAAGCATGGAACACAATTTGTTCCAATTTATTCCTTGGCACTCCACCCTCCCTCCACTCCATTGATCCTTTTCAATCCATTTATAGTTTATTATTTTTTTTAAAAAAAGGTAGTGTCCTGTGGATACGTTCAATGCTAGGACCCAGCGTGCCACATCCGTACATGCACACATGAAAGTCTGGTTACATTCGTTCCTCTGCTCTTTGCTTTTCCTATCCCTCTTCCTCCTCCCTTGTCTTCAATCTCTTCATCTACTTTCCTGATCTTTCCTCTATTTTGATAAAATTTCTTCTTTTTTTTCCCTTTCTCTCTATCTTTTTTTTTTTTAATTCTTCCCCCTCTTATTTTGGATGAGATTCTGCATATCAGACAAAACATTCAACCTTTGATCTTTAGGGACTGGCTTATTTCTCTTAGCATGATAGTCTCCAGTTTATAGCAAATGCCATAACGTCATTGTTCTTTGTGGCTGAGTAATACTCCACTCTGTGTGTGTGTGTGTGTGTGTGTGTGTGTGTGTGTGTGTGTGTGTGTGTGTTTTGAGTTCTTTGTGTAATCTGGATATTAATGCCCTATCTGAGGAGCAAGTGGCAAAGATTTTTCTCCCATTCTGGCGGCTCTCTCTTCATGCTTTTTCTTTGCTGTGCAGAAGCTTTTCAAATTTGATACCACCCCACTTACTGATTTTGATTTTATTTCTTTAAGAGGCTTGTTAAGGAAGTGGATGCCTGTGATGACATGTTGCAAATTGGCCCACATTTTCTTCTAGCAGGTGCAGGGTTTCTAGTACAATTCCTAGGTCTTAGATTCATTTTGAGTTGAGGTTTGTGCAGAGTGAGAGTTAGGGGTTAAATTTAATCCATCTACATATGGATATCCAGTTTTCCCAGCCCATTTATTTAAAAAGCCTGTCTTCATAGACTCCGCTAATTACTTTCTTGCTTTCTTTCAAGCTTGTTATTGGTATTTACAAATGTCACTGATTTTTGTATGCTGATTTTGTATTTTGAAACTACTGAATCATTATCAGTTCTAAAACTATTTCTGTAGTCTTTAGATTTTCCTATATATGAAAATTTAGATTTTCTAATACATGAAATCATATAATCTGCAAACAAGAGTAATGCCTTTGATTTTTTTTAGTTGCCCAATTGCTCTGGCTAAGACTTGCAATGTTATGTTAAATAAGAGCAGTGAGAGTGGACATACTTGTGTTGTTCCAGTTTTAGAGGAAACAAATTAACTTTTCCCCATTTAGTATGCTGTTGACTGTGGGTTTGTTATTTGTTCAGACTTTTTATCATAAAGGGATGTACAATTTTACTGAATACTTTTTCTATGTCTACTGAGATAGTGATATGATTCTTTTGTCATTTGTTATCTTGATCTGATTTATTATATCTATTGACCTGGGTGTCTCAAATCATCCTTGCATCTCTGAGATAAATTCCACTTGATCCTGATGAATTATTTTTATGATGTGCTATTGGATGTGATTTGCTGGATTTTTATTGAGAATTTTAACAGCTATGTTCATCAGGGATATTGGTTTATAATTTATTTTTCTTTTCTTTCTTCCTTCTTTTCTTCCTTCCTTCCTGCTCTGGTTCTGGTATAAGAATAATGATTTATTGAGTTGTTCATTTCCAAGATTTATGTTTGTTTCTTTTTCATGATCTCTTTTTGCTGAATTTCTCATTCATATGATGAATTATTTTCCATATTTTGTTGAATCATCTTTCTCTAACATTTCACTGAGTTTCCTTAGAATCATCCTTTTGAATTCTTTATTGGGTATATCATTACTACCTTTCTCTTTGAGATCTCTTAGTAGAGAGTTATTGTGGCCCTGTGAAGATATTATGCTACCTTTCTTTTTCACACTTCCCAAGTTTCTATGCTGATATTTGTGGATCTGGAAGATCATTTATCTCTACCAATTTCATGAGGTGGATTTCATAGTAGAAGCCTTTTTTCCTGAAAATGTGTCTTAGGGTATAAGTTTGGTAGGCTTTCTTAGCTTTGGTTCTATTTATGCATCATAATGTAATCTCCCTGTATCTTCCTTAGCTGTAATCAATGGCTTTGTACATGGTGCTAGAGGCAGAAAACTTGGAGAGACAATTAGTCTCAAGGAAGGGGTGGGGTAAGGATACTCTAGCAACCCATGTGAGTATTGGGTGCCTACTCTGTGACCACTGTGAAAATGGGAGTGGTGTGCTGGGAGCATAGAATCCAGAGGATGTTTCCTTAGTACTACTTGGTTGAATCCTCTGTTGGTTGGGGCCCTCCAGCACAACCCTCAATCCTAGGGGTGATGTGGGTCCCCAGGTAGCAGGCTGCGGGAGGCAAGAGCAGAAAATGGAAGAGAATAGGCCCAGGTCCAAGGGGGCAAGTTCCTTGGTCTTTCAGGTTTTGGAGGCGGCATCCTTCTTGTCCACTACAGTGCGGGACACTGTGTGGGATTTGGGTGCTAGGGTTACTGTTGCTCTGATAAGTCTAATTGGAATTGTGAGGCTACCTGTACTACTATAGTTGAATGTGTATTAGGACCCAGGGAAGGGACTATATGCAGAGGCTTCTGATCCCTAGGGTAGTATGAATTCTGAGTGTTTTGCTTCTTACGATGGTGCCAGGCTACAGCAGGTTTTGGAAGTTGATGGGAAGATTATATGTGTTCCTTCTTCAAAGCAAACCTACCAGTGCAGACTCTAAACAGTTCCTCTAACAGTCTGCAAGCCTGCGTTGGCTGTACAACTCCACTGTAGTTAGGATTGCCATTGTCCTTGGCAGTATGGTCTTCTAGAATTCTCATGTCCTTGGCAGTATGGTCTTCTAGAATTGTCCTTGGCAGTATGGTCTTCTAGAATTGTCCTTGGCAGTATGGTCTTCTAGAATTCTCATGTTCACCTTTTCCCCTGCAACAGTGTGTTCCCTGGTAAGCCGCCAGAGGCAGGGTTGCTGATGTACTTTGTTCCTCTCCCTATGCTGCCATGTCTGGTCTCTGTCTTATGGGATTCCTGTATCTTTGTTGCTATGGGCCCTCAGTCGCTTAAGATGCAGCTAATCATCTGTTGTTTTGTTTTTTCTTCGCAGAAGAGGAGGTAAGTGTGAGGCATCCACTCTTTTTGGAATCTTCTCTTATCTTTCTATATACACATTCAGTTGTCCCAGTCTCATTAAAAAAAAAAAAAAACGGTTTAGTTTGGGCTTGAAATATCAACTTTGTTTTATACCTAGTTTCTGTATATATATATGGATTATGTTTATAGTTTACATTCAGTTACACTGAATTTTTAGTTTATTACTATACTGTCTTTGGTGGGTGCTTGGCATCTGAAGCAACTTCTCATTTGCCTTGTAGTTATTTTTTCTTGATTATTCTAGTTTAGTTCTATAATTTTACAATATACTTTCAAGTTTCATAAAATATCTCATAATTATTTTGATCAGAATTTATTTAATATTATTGTTTTGGAGAGTTATGTCACCTTTGAAATTATCGTCTCTCTTGTAGGATAATGTATTATCCACTCAGCTTTTCTTTAAAAAGTCTTATAGGCTTATGCAAAATTCACACACCCCCATGCTAGTCTTACACTTCTTTTTAGTTTCCCTTAGACATTCTATAGCTTTGGGTTGTAGTTATGAACAATTTTTAAATTTATGTTTTAAAATTGGTCTGTAAGAAAGTATTAATATATTTATGTGTTCATCTTATATCCAATCATCTTATTGCTTAGCTAGTTATAGTTTTTCAGTTGATTCTCATCTTTGAGGGGCAAATATTTTCTCTATAAATGATAGTAGTTTTGTCTTTTTGTTTCTAATATTTACAACTTTTGTATGTTTTATAGTTTTATGCCATTAATAAGGTAATCAATATGGACTTAAGTACTAGACATATTGTAGGAATTCTTGCCTTCTGTTCTCACTGAGATGTTCAGTATTGATTGTTGGTAAATATCCTTTACAAAGTTAAGAATTATTGTTTTATTGTAGTTGTGAATTACATTGATAAATTTTCCAATGACTGTTCCCTACTTAGATGAAAAATTTTTTTAAATATATTATTTTTTAAGATTAACTAATATGATATTTTTGCATTTAGTTTTAAAAATTTCCATTATTGGCTCTGGTAGTATTGTATACATTATAAAAAAGTGAAGAGTTTGGACACAAGTCTATGAAAGGTAAATAACATGTATGTAGGGAATAGTGTATGTGGTACTTCTCACTTTTGAGGTGTGTAGGTTTATGAGAGAGAGTTTAGAGTCTAGATTTTTTTTTTTTTTAGAAAATGAGCCTGTGGAAGAAGGTTGAAGCTAGATTTTGGCGGCCCTTGAGCACATGGTTAAGAAGTCTGTTCTTTGTTCTGTAGAGAAACTATTAGAATTTAAGTACAAGAGAAGCATAATTTGATTTGTGCTTTGGAAACTGGAGATGAAAAAAGTATTGCTTCAACAGAGAGATTGAATATAAAAAATACAAAAAGAAAAAAAGGATAATTGAATTTGAAGCTGTTGGATATTGTGATCTTTAAGAAAGTAGTATAAGGAGAGTCATGGGCCTGAGAATGAATAAAACAGCTATTAGGTCATTAGAGAATAGTAAAAAGAAGCTTCAAAACATGTCTATGTAAGTACAAAAACAATAATAGCCAGACTCTTCATGAATCACTCCCTTTTTAGGCAGATACTGTTGAAAATTTAGCAATAAAGATAAAGAGAATGGAAGTGTTTATTAGGCTGGATTGTGCTTAATGACATTGTGATGACACAGGCAGTAAAAAGTGGGGGAGACTGTTTAATTGTGATTTACTCACTAATTTTTAAAATTGTCTTAATTAGTTATACATGACAGTAGAATGCATTTATGCACTTTAATATATCCATAGATGGGATATAATTTCTCATTTTTCTGAGGGTACATATTGCAGAATCATATTGGTCATGTAGTCACAAAAAACAAAGTAATAATGTCTGTTTCATTCTATTGTCTTTCCTATCCCCACATTCCCTCTCCTTCCCTCCCATCACTTCCCTCTACCTAATCTAAGGTAAGGCTATTCTTCCCTAGTGCCCCCTGCCGAATTGTGAATTAGCATCCACATATTAGAGAAAACATTCGGCCTTTGGTTTTGTGGGATTGGCTTATTTCACTTAGCATGATATTCTCCAACTCAATCCATTTATTGGTAAATGCCATAATTTCACTTTTCTTTAAAGCTGAATAATATTCCACTGAGTATATATACAACATTTTCTTTATCCATTCATCTATTGAGGGACACCTAGGTTGGTTCTATAGTCTAGCTATTGTGAATTGAGCTGCTATAAACATTGATGTGGCTGCATCACTATAGTATGCTGATTTTAAGTCCTTTGGGTATAATCCAAGGAGTGGGATATCTGGGTCAAATGATTGTTCCATTCTGAGTTTTCTGAGGAATTTCCATACTGCTTTCCATAGAAATTGCACCAATTTGCAGTCCCACGGGCAATGTATGAGTATACCTTTTTTCACCCCATCCTCGCCAACATTTATTGTGGCCTGTATTCTTGATGATTGCCATTCTGACAGGAGTGAGGTGAAATTTTAGTGTAGTTTTGATTTGCACTTCTCTAATTGCTAGAGTTGTTGAACACTTTTTCATATATTTGTTGATCAACTGTATTTCTTCTGTGAAGTGTCTGTTCAGTTTGTTTGCCCATTTATTGATTGGGTTATTTGTTTTATTGGTGTTAATTTTTTTGAGTTCTTTATATATCCTAGAATTAATGCTTTATCGGAGGTGCATCTGGTGAAGATTTTCTGCAAATCTGTAGGCTCTCTCTTCACATTATTGATTGTTTCCTTTGCTGAAAAAAAAAAAGCTTTTTAAGTTGAATTCATGCCATTTATTGATTCTTGATTTTACTCTTGCTCTTTAGGAGTCTTGTTAGGGAAGTCAGATCCTAGGCCAACGTAGTAAAGATTTGGTCCTATTTTTTCTTCTATTAGGTGCAGGGTCTCTGTTCTAGTGACTTAGTCTTTGATCCACTTTCCCCCTCACCCACAGCAGCAAAGTGGATTTTTCACTCTAAGCAAATAACTAATTCACTGGAGAGTGAGCTGGACAATATAAACCCAAGGTCCTAGACTAAAGAAAAGTAGTCTTGATATTCTCTTAATGGTGGTTTGTGCTGAGTTGTCTCCACACCTGCATTTCTTAAAAACTCCCCTTTTTCATGAAATGCAACATATGGATAGAAAGGTATGTAGTTAATTATAATACACTTGTAGAACCATCATTTCAGATGAGAAATAGAACATTGCTAACACCTTTGAAGGAATTCCTCCACCCAATAATTACCCTGTCTCTAACCCAAAGGAAACTACTATCATTACTTTTATCTCTTTTTTTTTTTTAAGATTTATAACTTTTTTTTTATTGATTGTTCAAAACATTACAGAGCTCAAGACATATCATCTTTCATACATTTGACTCAATTGGGTTTTGAACTCCCCAAATACATAATACAGACTCACTTCTGTTACATACTCACATTTTTACATAATGGCATATTAGTGACTGTTGTATTCTGCTACCTTTCCTATCCCCTACTATCCCCCCTCCCCTCCCCTCCCCTCCCATCTTCCCTCTCTACCTCCTCTGCTGTTGTTCAATTCTCTCCCCTTTTTTCCCCCCACCCCCTTGCCCCTCATAACCTCTTATAATTTTGTGTATCACTGAAGGTCTCCTACCATTTCCATATGTTTTCCCTTCTCTCTTCCTTTCTCTCCCCCCATTCGTCTTAGTTTACTGTTAGTCTTTTCCTCATGCTCTTCCTTCCTGTTCTATTCTTAGTGGCTCTCTTTATATCAAAGAAGACATTTGACATTTGTTTTTTAGGGCTTGGCTAGCTTCACTTAGCATAATCTGCTCTAATGCCATCCATTTCCCTGCAAATTCTATGATTTTGTCGTTTCTTAGTGCTGCATAATACTCCATTGTGTATAGCTGCCACAATTTTTTTATCCACTCATCTACTGAAGGGCATCTAGGTTGGTTCCACAGTCTAGCTATTGTGAATTGTGCTGCTATAATCATTGATGTGGCCGTATCCGTATAGTGTGCTCTTTTAAGGTCCTCAGGGAATAGTCCAAGAAGGGCAATAGCTGGGTCAAATGGTGGATCCATTCCCAGCTTTCCCAGGAATCTCCATACTGCTTTCCAAATTGGCCTCACCATTTTGCAGTCCCACCAGCAGTGAACAAGTGTGCCCTTTTCCCCACATCCTCGCCAACACTTATTGTTGTTTGACTTCATAATGGCTGCCAATCTTACAGGAGTGAAATGGTATCTTAGGGTGGTTTTGATTTGCATCTCTTTTCCTTACTAGAGTATTATATAATCAAAGGTCTCTAAATTATATAGTTATTTTTCCTTTTTTGATATATTGTTAATATTATGCCACATTGAGGGTAGTTGTAGGCAGTTCATTTCATTACCACAGTATTCCATTTATCAATATACCATAACTTATTTGTTCATTCTGTAGTTGATGAAGAGAATGATGTTATGATTCTTGTATTTACCTCTCGAATCACATACCATATATTTCTTTTGGATAGAGGGGAATTGGTATGATGAAGAGTGAATGTTTTTTTAAAAAAAACTGTAGTAGATAATGAATTGTTTTTCAAAGAGACCAAACCAATTCATACTCCCAAGAGCAGCATAAAATAATTTCTGTTGATCTGCATGCTTGCCAAACTTGAAATTATCAGTCATCTAAATTTTAGCCATGTGGAGACAGAGGACTGATAGCTTATTGTTGTTTTATTTTTCTTTTTCCTGATTATAATGAAGTGGTATATCTGTTCAAGTTTATTGACCATTTTGATATCTTCTTTTGTAAAATATCCATTCAATTCTCTTGTTTATTTTTCCTTTGATTTATTGATATTCATCTTTTCCTCATTATTGTTGTACTTTACTAAATATATTCTATTTCTAATGTTAAATAGAGTAGTTTATCAATTTTTACCTTTGTCTTTAATGCTTTTTAAAATTACCATTCTTTTCTTTTGCGAAGATCATAATTATATTTTGTTTTAATACTTTATTATTTTTCCTCATTGCCTCATTTCCCTTGTCTTTCACTCCTGCTCACTTTAACTTCACATAGGAATTTTTTAAAATAAAAATTTTTATTAATGTGTGATTGGTATATATAATAGTGGGATTCACCTTGACATATTGATCCATGCATAAAATATAATGTGCTCCAAATCAATCAATACTTCTGATTTTCCTCTCTATGTTCCCCTTCCTTGACCCTACTGGTCTTTTTGTTTATTTATTTATTTATTTTTGTTTTAGTTGGTGCTTTACAGACATACATGAAGGTGTGTATGTCTACATACACTTTGGCATATTCACATATGTACCTGTCATAACTCGGTCAATTTCATTCTGCAGTTCCTTCCTTTTCCTTTCCTTCTCCCCTCAATCACCTTTCTCCACTCCACTGACCTCCCTTCTATTTTCATAGGATCCTTTCTGCCATTTTTGTTCTTATTTTGCTCCACCTTCCACATATGAGAGACACCATTTGACCTTTGACTTCTGGAGTCTGGCTTATTTCACTTAGCGTGATATTCTCCAGTTCCATCCATTTATCAGCAAATGCCATATTTTATTCTTCTTTATGACTGAGTAAAACACCATTGTGTATATATGCCACATATTCTCTATCCATTTGTCTGTTGAAGGGCACCAAGTTATGATTTTGTAACTTGGCTATTGTGAACTGTGCTGCTATAAACATTAATATGCCCTTTTCACAGGAGTATGCTGATTTTAGTTCTTTTGGATAATTAACAAGGATTTGGGTAGCTAGGTCATATGGTAGTTCTATTCCTAATCTTTTGATGAATCTCTGTACTGCTTTCCAAAGTGGTTATATTAATTTGAAGTCCCACCAACAACGTATGAATGATCTTTTCCTCCACATCCTCACCAGCATTTGTTATTATTTGTATTTTTGATGATTGCCATTCTAACTGGAATGAAATGAAATCTCAGTGTAGTTTTGATTTTCATTTTCTTCATTGTTAGAGGTGTTGAACATTTTTTTCATATATTTGTTAGCTCTGTATTTCTTTTTTTAAAATTTATTTTATTTTTAATGCCTCATATATAATAGTGGGGTTCATTTTGACATATTCACAAATTCACATAACAGTTTTCTCCATTTCCATTCCCAGTACTGCTCTCCTTCCCTCTCCAGTTCCCTCTTCCTGATCTCCTTTCTCTATTGTTCTTCCTTCAATTTAGTCATGTATTTTTTTAAAAAAATACTTTTTATAGTAGATGGACATAATGCCTTCATTTCATTTTTATGTGGTGCTGAGGATGGAACCCAGTGCCTCACATGTGCCAGGCAAGCGCTCTGCCACCTGAATCACAACCCCAGCCCTAGTCTTGCATTTTTTTTTGTATTTCTTTTTTTGAGAAGTGTCTGTTTAGTTTAGTTTTGCTTGCCTATTGATTGGATCATCTGTGAGTGTGTGTGTGTGTGTGTGTGTGTGTGTGTGTGTGTGTGTGAATTAAGTTTTTGAGATTTTTATATATACTAGATATTAATTCCCTGTTAAAAGAGTAGCTGGAAGAGATTTTCTCCCATTCTGTAGCCTCTTTCTTCACACTCTTAATTGTTTCTTTTGCTGTGCAAGAAGCATTTTAATTTGATGCCATCCCACTTATCCATTCTTGGATTTATTTCTCGAGCTTTAGGCATCTTGTTGAGGAAAGTTGGTGCTTGTGCCAATAAGTTAGAGTGTGACCCAATATTTTCTTCTAACAGTTTCAAAGCTTCTGATCAATTTCTAAGTCTTAGATTCACTTTTAGTTGACTTTTGTGCAGGTTGAAAGATGGGATCTAATTTCATTCTCCTACACATGGATATCTAGTTTTCCCAGAATGATTTGTTAAAAAGGCTATCTGTTCTTCAATGTATGTTTTTGGCATTTTTGTTGAGTATCAAATGACTGTATCTATGTGGGTTCGTCTTTGTGTCTTCTATTCCATTGGATTTTATGCCTATTTTTGTGGCAACACAATGCTGTTTTGTTACTATAGGTTTGTATTATAATTTGAGCTCAGATATTGTGGTATCTCCAGTATGCTGCTCTTCTTACTCAGTATTGCTTTGGCTATTTTATTTTATTTTTCCATATGAATTTTAGAACTTTTTTCTAGATCTGTGAAGAATGTCATTGGTATCTTGATGGTAATTACATTGAATCTGTATATTGCTTTTGGTAATTGTGGCAATTTTGACAACATTCATTATGCCTATTCATGAACATGAGAAAATCTTTCCATGTTCTAAGGTCATCTTTGATTTCTTTTTTCAGGATTCTATAGTTTTTATTGTAGTGGTCTTCCACCTACTTGGCTAGATTTATTATGAAGTATTTTATTTTGTATTTTAGGTTATTGTGAATAGAATAGTTTTCCTGATTTCTTTCTCAGCAGATTCATTATTGGAGTAGGAAAACTATTGATTTATGAATGTTAATCTTGTATCCTGATACTTTGCTGAACTTATCAGCTGCAGTTGTTTTCTGGTAGCTTCTCTAGATCTTAGAGATATAGGATCATATCATTCACAAACAGAGATAATTTGACTTCTTCCTTTTCTATTTGTATACCTTTAATTTTCTTCTCTTGTCTGATGGCTCTGGCTAGAGTTTCAAGAGCTAGGTTGAGTAAGAGTAAACATCATTCTCTTGTTTCTGATTCTAGAGAAAATATTTTCAATTTTTCTCTCTTCAGTGTGATGTTGGCTTTGTGTTTGTCTTATGTAGCCTTTGTAAGGTTGGGGTAGTCTCCTTCCATCCCTAGTTTCTTCAGTGTTTTTAACATAAATGGGTCCTGGATTTCATTGAAGGCTTTCTCTGCATCTATTGAGATAATCATGTGATTCTTGTCCTTAATTCTATTTATGTGGTGAATTACATTTATTGATTTGTATATGTTGAGCCAATCCCTGGGATAAAATCCTCTTGATCACAGTGTACAATATTCTTAATATGTTTTTAGATGCAGTTAGCTAATACTTTTTTATGATTTTTGCATCTATATTCATCAAAGATGTTGCTCTGTAGTTTTCAGTCTCTGATGTGTCTTAATCTAGTTTTGGTGTCAAGGTGATTCTGGCTTCATAGAATGAGTTAGGGAGTGTTTCCTTCCCTTCTATTTCTTGAAATAGTTTGAGGAAGATTGGCATTTGTTATTTAAAGACCTGGTAGAACTTGGCTGAGTATCCATCTGGTACCAATCTTTTATTTGTTGGGAGGCTTTTAATTGCTGCTTCAATCTCATTGCTTGATATTGTTCTGTTTAGGGTTTCTGTGGCCTCTTGATTCACTTTGGTGGTTGTGTATTGTATAGAAATGTATTTATTTCTTCTATATTTTCCAACTTATTGGAGTATTAGTTTCAAAATAGTCCCTAATGATCCTCTGGATTTTTGTGATGTCTTTCCTTATCCAAATGTCTACAATAATTTCCTTTTTCTTTTTCTTTTGGAACAGACACAATAGTTATCTGAATGGCAATATTATAGGTGTCAACATGCCTGATTTTTTTTTTTTTTTTACTCTGAGGGCAGCAGAATATCTGCAATTGCAAATAGGACATGGCATAGCTTTTGCTTTACTATATTGGCTATTGTGGACAGTGACAGGAGATTCCCTTGATTCTTTCCATTCCAATTGAAGTTATTACAAAGGTCATGAAACTAATATGAAGCTTCTGATAGTTGCTAAATACATACATTTTGATTATGCATCTAAGAGCTGGGAAAATCATGAAGAGTGGGTCCACAGATTCTTTGAAGCCGTTATACTCTCAATTTAATCTAGTTTTGTGTCCTCTACTATGAGTGTTGGCTCTGACACTAAATCATATAACTCTCACAATATTTGGGCAGTCTATTTTCTCTTGTACAGTTGCCTTGGAAAATAGCTATAGGTCCTTTTGGGGCATAGACTAAGATGCATTGGGTATTCTTTTTTGGCATCCTTTTGGTTGGCTTTCTTGAGTTTTTAAGAACTGGTTTAGAACCAGACTCAATTAAGGAATTTTGAATAAGAGGCTTGACACTGGCCTTCTGCTCACCAGATTGTGATATTTTATGTTTACATAAGTTGTATGTAAACATAAAATATTTTGTTGGCTTCCCATCCTGTTCTCTTGCCTCTAGGAACAGGATGGTCTATTAACTATTGACATAAATTCCCATCAGTCAGGGGCTCCAGTTGTTGCTCTGGTCTTGTTTATTATAGCCTCATTGACTAATTATTACATGCTGTCACCTGTCCTTTGTAATTTTGACATCATATTGCCTCTCTCTTTCTCTTTGTGTGTGTGTGTGTGTATGTGTGTGTGTACTAACTCAATAAGTATATTTATATAAATATATACTATATATTATATATTTATAAAAATATATAAATACACACACACCACCACCACCACCACCACCACCACCACCACCACCACCAGGGAGTTTGGTCTCATGGAAACATCACCTTCCATTACTCCCACCCCACAGAAAAACAGTCTCCCTGAATTATCAATGATGCTGAATACATTCTTTGTCATGTCAGTGAAGAACATGTCAGTCAGTCCCTGCTGGGAAAATAATCAGCTGTTCGGCTCCCTGGTGTCATATAGTTAATCTACTTCAATCCTCTTATTTTGAAACTCTTTGCTTATTCTTCAGTATTCTTCTAAGGCAGTCTGACACAGCTAAGTTCAAAATTTTATTTGTGAATTGGATTATTTTTTAAATGTTTTCTTCTGGTTAATAAATGTAAGCAAATTAATTAGGAAGATGCTGATAGTCTTGTTCAGTGCCTTCACATACATGAATTATTTTTGTGTTGTAAAATAAACAAACAAACAAGCAAACAACCCAGTCTTATGCTTCCTGAAATAAACTCAATAATTATTCAGACATAAAGGACATGTTGGCATTTCTCCCTCCCTCCTGTTTTGCCTCATCATTTCTCCGGCTAATTTTTCCTTTTATCACTTCATTCTCACTCTTTCTTGTCCTTAAAGGAGTATTTTCTTGAGACAGGTTGCCTTTAATGAGAAAGCAATAAGTCTTTATTCCCCACTCAATAAAGCAACAGCTTTATATAAAGGATAATGGAGGCTGTCAATCCAACAGATGAGGGGACAGTGAAGTGACACAGAGATGTGGTGACAGAGCTCCTGCTCTTGCTGTACCGCATTCCCCTTACTACCTGCCTGTTGTTTCTCTGTCCACCCTGGGCCATATGACCAAGAACAGTTTCTCATATACAATAGGATATTAAGTTGCTCTTAAGCAACATGATTTTTAAAGCAAAACTTCTGTTTTCTTTGCAATATTATGATATTAGTTGGCTTCTCTCTGTGGTATGGAAATATCTCAGCCAGACCTCCTGCTAGGGGACCTTAGCTGAATCTCCCCTGAATTCACCATTGCATTTGTATCAGGACTGTGGTCACTTCAGATTGCTCCTGGTCAATGACTGAGCATGGCAACTGGACTAAGATGATTATTTTGGAAAAAAAGTGGGACTTTCTCAATGAATGACTTTGCTGTAGGGCTAGTCCACAGTCTAAGACCTTTACAGCTCAAAGTTCCTTCTTTCCTTCTTTCTCTCTCTTTTATTAGGTATCAGACTTGCATCAAAGTTAGAAGGTTCTTTCTGCCTTCTTCTGTTTCCTTTCCCAATATATTACTTATGCAATGTACTAGTTATCTATTACTGTGTAACAAATCTTTTTATAAAATTTAGCATCCTATAGCAATACAAATTTATTATCTCACGGTTACTATAATCATTGAGTCCTCTGGTTAGAATCTCTAACAGCACTCTAATCAAGGTCACCAGCTCTTGAGTTTCTGCTGAGGCTCAACTATAGAAGGGCTTATAGGATTCTTTATTTTCTCATGGGCTATTCCACTAGGGCCTTGGTCCTCTGTTGACTCATGGTAGAACCTCCTTTAGTCCTTTGCCCCGTGGGTCACCCCACCATCATGATTTACTTCATTAGTCAGAGAGTGGGAGTCTGACAAGAAGGAAGTAGCAACATTTTGTAGCTTAATCATAAAAATAAAATCCTAACAGTTACTGGTCAAAAGAAAGTCACTTGACCAGATCACTATTAAGGGTTTGGGGGTTCTATAAGCCTTGAAGTCCAGGAAGAGAAGATTCTTGGGGACCAATCTAGAGGCTACCTATTGCATACACCAAATACCACCTTGCTGTTTGCTTCTCAGAGAACCCAAACCAACACATATTTTTTTTCTAAAAACAATATTCTGAAGGTGTTTTGCTTACAAGGACATTTGATTCTCACAAAAGGATGTCATTTAAACAGGAAAAAATTTACTTTGTTTACAGAAAAACTTGACAAATTAAGTGTAACAGTGTATCTGAGCAAAAAAAAAAAAAATCAAAATCAAAAACAAACCCAAACAGCAATACCAAAGAATGATTTATGAATTAAATAGCACTCAGAATCAGAAAAGGTTCAAAGAATACCACTCTGAAACTGTGGCAGTATTTATAGACAGAACACTGAATATGTAAGAAGTAGGCAGAGAAGTATACGTGGAGTAGTATAGAAGTAGCTTGATTGGTTAAAATAGGCATTTTTCTTATCCTGACAAGATCTGATCAGTTGGCAGCCTATGATTAGTTAAAGACCAATCATTTGTGATTGGTTGAGACTTGGCCTCATGTACAAAAATTAGTCTCCCACATTAGAATTTAGTTACATTAGGTTGCAGTTCATTAAATAAGACCAAAACATGGAGACAGCCTCAAGCCAATGGTCTTCTGCTCATTTTACTTAACAGATGTGTTAATATGTCCAGAGAATGGAATTTTAAAACAATTGTTTTGTATGCGATAGGACATTCTGTCACATTTACTTATATAATACTTCCCTCCCTATTAACTACAATTTTTAGAAGATGTATCATTTCTAACACTGGTAAGG
Organism: Ictidomys tridecemlineatus; assembly: GCF_052094955.1. NCBI lineage: Eukaryota > Metazoa > Chordata > Mammalia > Rodentia > Sciuridae > Ictidomys > Ictidomys tridecemlineatus. The sequence continues at coordinate 96,248,797 of NC_135485.1, forward strand.
AAGAATTACTTATAAATTAATAGGTTCTCAATCCATAACTGTGATTATAAGTTGGGTGGAACTCCTACTGAAACTACTGTAGCCTGAGTACCATTTCCCTGGTTAAAGTAGTTCCAAAAAACCTATTCATTTTCTTTCTGCAAGTAAGGAAGATTTGTTTTATACCAGTTGCATAAACATATGCTTCAGAAAAACCTTTGCTGTTAACAGCAAACTCTTCAAGACTAGTGCATGGGAATGTATGTTAGCAGGTGGTGGTACAGACTGTATAAGAATGAAAATGTGCTATGGGCTTCAATTGTTATGCAAAGTATAGTACTATGCAACTAGCAATAATTTAGTTTCAATTCCTATAATCCTAGATTAATAGGGAATCATTTTATTTGGAGAGAGTCCAGTGTTACAGGAGGCGAGGAGACGTGACAAAAGTATTCTTTTACGTTTCCTAAATAGGAAAACTAAAAAGAAGCACCGAAGTCCTCTCTTTTCTTTTAATAAATATGTGACTAGAAGAATAGAGATTAGATTTGTATTCTAGCCCTCTGACCAATCAACTATTATTTCTATTATAGTATGTTTATTTTGGATCTCAGACTTACCAGAGGGAATTTGACAAGTTGGCAGGTTTCAGAGAAGAGTAACTGGTGTATCAAAGGAGCAAAGTCTTGGCAAAAAGGTAAGCTAAATAAAAAAATATAGGTATAATTCTATGGGGACAGGGGATTTTTAAGCAAAATGTTTTGTCCAAAATTGGAATGGGAAGGAATGAAAAACTGAAATTAGGAAAGGAACAGTTTGAGCTGACTATCCAAGGCAGGGGGTTGAGGATTATTGAAGGCAAGAGTGAAAGTTCATTGTATGAAACAATGAAAACTTAGACCAGCTGTGGAGTTCCAGAACGCACCCAAAGTAACCTTGGTGGGGCTCCAGGGAGTAGCCTGACCAAGGTAGTAATTTCTAGCTCCAACTTAGAATCTCTATTATTGCATTAGTTCTGTGGGTTGGCTCCAGGCATAAATAGTTTACAATGGTGATTTGCTTTTATTTCCCATAGTTGAATCCATATTTCTGTGGACTGCCTCATGTTCAGGGCTGTTAAAATCTTCTATCTTCTTCATGGCTCTAGGGATTCTAATAGAAATTTTCATGCTGCAGTACAGACAGCTTGCAAAATAAAAAGCTTGCAATGGGATATGTGGCTTTCATGCCAAGGATATTCATCACTCGCTGTTACCTGTGGGTTCAGACTGACCCAGGAATGTCCTTCCATGAGACCAAAAAAACCACATATGGGATACAACCTCTTTTATGAGGTGAAAGATTTAGGGCTAAAGTGATAGGGAAATAGCTTGAGAGTTTGAATGAGAATTTTAGTCAATAGTGTATATAAATGACAGATGAGAGGTGGGATTACTTTCCTTTTATGAATGATTATGCAATCATTTTATTCATATTATTATCATGTAAAAATTTCCCTGTATTCTCCTGGATTTAGAGCTCAAGTCTTAGTTCTTCAGACCTCTTTTTTACTTTACTCCAGAGTAGATCAACTAGAAAGCACCAACTATAGCACTGGAAGTTATAGCTGGCCTCTGCCCTGGAAGTGGCCGAGGGGGCCCTGGGCAATGGAGTTGCTGAGATAGGCATGTCGAGTGAAGGAGATTTGAGTGACCTCAATGCTTGCCATAGAGCTTTTACTATGGGAGTAGACTTTGTCACATGCAAGTCTGGCAGCCATTGCTTGTTCCTTCCTCTTATGGGTCTGGATTACCTTGAGGCCCTGACACATACAAGTGGTCAAAGGTCATGTATGTTGGGTTTTTCTTTTAACTATTTCCCAAATTTAACTTTCTTTTTCTTTTTTTTTTTAAATTTGTTTTAATTAGTTACACATAACAGTAGAATGCATTTATGTACTTTGATACATCATATGTAGATGGGATATAATTTCTCATTTTTCTGAGTGTACATGTTGCAGAATCATATTGGTCATGTAGATATATATATATATATACCCCCAATCAACTTTCTTCCATTAAAACTTCCCCTTAAATCTGCTTAGATTAATATACATAATATATATTAATATACATAAATTCATGTATGTGGATAAATATGTATATATATGTCTTTATATAGACATGTATATGTGTATATATATGTATATATGTACATATATATAAATCTAGGGAACTTCTGGGTTTTGAATATTTCTAAAGACAAAGATCTCCAACTTTATTTCAAATCTCTTCTTTAGGCAAAATGATTTACATACTTGTTTAAAATGTAGTGGGAAAATAAAAGAAGGATAGGAGATTTCTATATTTAGCTAGACTTCTTGCTTTTGAACAAGTTACCTAGCTTCTCTGGGCCTTATCAATATAAAGAAAGCTGATAATCCCTTATATCCTTTCAAGCATTATCAATCTATGGTAGCTTAGCTTAGTCATGGTTATTATCTGGTTATCACTGCTACTGTTGGTGATTCATGATCATGAAACATATGAGAACACTCTACATATTGAAATGGATAATTTTATTGCAGCTGTGTATGTGTTCCAGTGTTCTGCGCTTGAGTATATACTTCATGTTAGGCCCTGTGGTGGTGCTGGGAATGCAAAGGTAACTAAGTCATAGCCTTACCCCTAAGGAGTTCATCTTCGAGTGGTGACAGATATTAAACAGAAAGTTGTGTTCCACATGATGAGGTCAAGGAGACAGATGCTACCTACATTCAAACTGCCTTCCCAGGGGAAGGTGAGATGCAACTAGCCAGGAGGTGCCTTTGGTTTGATGAAGGGGTGTGAGGACTACACACTCAGGGCTTCCACATGTACATCCTTCTGCAGCCCTAGCCAAAGCCCTGCTCTACCTCAGTGATTAGAAGGGATCTGCAGTATTGCCACACAGCACCTTACTGCCCTCCTTCATTACACAGTTAGGAAAGAGTCCCATCTCAGTAAGAAAGGTGGGTTAAGGTATTAAATTTTATGTATGTAAGTGCACATTGTGTAAAACACTGGTATAAATGCTGGGGGTAGTTACGCATGTCTGTAATCCCAATGACTCAGAGGCTGAGGCAGGAGAATTGCAAGTTAGAGACCAAACAGCAATTTAGCAAAGCACTGAGGACTTAGTGAGACCCTGTCTCAAAATAAAACATAACAAAAGGGATGGGGATGTGGCTCGGTGATTAAGAGTCCCTGGGTTCAATCCTCATACAAACAAACAAACAAACAAACAAAAAGTCTCCCAAACATACACACAAAACACATAACCCCAGACCCCACTAATGTACAAAAGTCATGGATTGCTGTAATATCTGTAATACTTGCCATCTGGCATTTGGCTTTGAGAATGCTGATACAGTTATATTTAACTTATGAATTATCCAAGGTGATACAGCAATTTACAAGAGAATAATTGCTACCAGGAATTCCTGCTGCAGAAACAGAAAAACCTTAATATTTTGAAAGAAAGGAGAAATATTCTTTGAATAATAGAAGAGAATTCCTTTTTTAAATGTAACTGTTTTTTCCAGGTAAATGAAATATCCAGTACTACCAGGAAACACTAGTAGCCATGCCTTTTGTGGGCTGTAATCTGGGGTTTATATTGAGCTTGACCAATTAGTTTAACTTTTTTCTCCTTTAGTTTTTCAACTGTAAAAATGCAGGTTTGTACATATCTAAGAAAGAATTGCATAAAATATATTTGTAAAGTGCCCAACAAGTATGTCGTTAGCTTTGAAATTTGCCTTTGTGGAAACTTTACTCAGTGCCTTCTCTCATTTACTATTCTCACTTGATCTTATTTCACCACAAAATGTTTGGTGGCCCTTGTTAATCAAGGCTTAGAAAGGGTAGATGGTTTGTCCACAGAGAAATATCTGATTAAGCAGCATTCTTCCTTTAGACCCTAGCTATCTCTCAATAAGATTTAAAAAATTATGACTGATTATTTGGTGTTCAGCCAAAACTTTGTTTTCTTTTCCTGTCAAGTTCTGCCTAGAGAGGTATTTTAATTTTCCATGGCTGCCATTTGCCATCAGCTCCAGTGCAGCATCTTTTTGGGCTGATTCTGGCTGGGTTGTAATTTTCTTGAGGTCAGGATTATGGACAGGTTTTGTAGCTTCTTTGTCCTTTACAGTGCTCAGATAGTCTTCAACAGCCAGTCTGACTCCAACATCTGTGATCTTCAGCACAGTTAAGTGTAAGCTTGGTAAATAATGGGAATGTCAGATCGAAGTGAAAGCTATGTTGGTTCATATGTGTCTTTCCTGTACAAAAGGAGCTGAAATGGAAATAATATTAAAACCTTTGTCAGGAAAGGAAAATTCCTTTATTCGACTGCTTTGCAGATAAGAGCCCTATCTGCTCCAATGCATGATAATTCACAATGAGCTCTTTTATCCTCCTCCCTTTTCAGAGAGAAGCACCCATAATCTTGCAGGGCTCTGAGCTCCTGACAGGTCATACTTGACCTGGAATTGATATTGTCTTAGGACCCACAAGACAGCCTCCCCACTATATGTTTGTGCATGTTTAACATTCCTTGAAGCAGCCTGCAAAACTGAGCTAATAAGGCTTATTTTTGTGTTTCTTGCTATTTATTTATTTTTGATAGTTACCTTGAAATGCACAATGGTCATTTTTGTTAGTCCTCCATTCAAAAACCTGCATGAATTTTGAATAATGACTCACAGTCCGAATTTTCCTATCAGCTTATCATTTTCAGAGAGCAATTTAGCAGGATGCATGTGTATGCATTTCTGAGGTATGTTTATAGCTGCTAAAAAGAAAAAGCCTGCAAAATCATTCTTTGTTTTCAGTACCGTCTCATCTTCTTATCTGAAGCCAGTGGATCAAGTATATTTTAAAGCTTAGGTATGCTTTTTAAAAATAATTTGAGAAAGGCAATAGGTAGATTGCATATTATCTAGAGCCAGCACAGTGTAATCAAACACATTGCAGTAAGAGGAATAAGTAAAAATTGTCAATAGCTTCATGATAATTTATATCACAGTTTGCCATCAAAGGATTTGTGAAAAGCCCTTTTAGTTTGCAGAGTTTTGGGGATTTGGAACTGACTGCTTATGCATCTCTCACGTGGCTTCTGTTCTGCTGCTCTGACTTTGTAACATGGCATACTGGGAGTACTGGGCTTCTTGTGGTAACAGGCTTCCTGGGTTTCCAACAGAGAATCAAAGATTGAGCTGCACACCTCTGACTTTCTGCCAAGTTTGTCTGGGTAATTTGACCTCACGTTCCTATTTGAATTTCAGCCTTGACTGGGAAAGGGAAGACAGGAATGTGGCATTTGTCTCTTCCTCTTGACTCCTTTGTATGCTAGAAGTTCTCCCTCCATTGTGCCTGCTGGAGACTTATGTCATTTTGTTTTCCTCGACATTCTATGACTTATAGTAAAATCTCCAAGTAAACTTTGTTGCTATATGAAGACAAACTTGTGAATGAAATGAACTAATTGAGGATATAAAGTTGACTTGTATGAGATTGGGTTCCACTTTCCCCAAGAGCAAGAATCATCAGGAATAAAAATAGTTTGGTATTTTAAAAATGCTCATTTTATCAACCTGATGAAATTTAAGTGAACCATGTGACTATATATTCTGTATTACATATATATATATGTGCATTTTGTATATATATGTATACATATGCAAACATATATTTCATCAATGACAAACAAGGTTGTACATAGTTCATGACGAAGTAGAGTTTTATATCAGCACCTTTAAACAGACAACAATTTTTCCAATTAACTGTTTAAAAACTTTTCTGAACATCCTAGTTTCATAAGAGTTCTAGTGCAAGGGCAGCAACTTGCAAGTACTTTATTTGGCAGTGAGTCAATGCTAGCTTCTCAGCCTGGGATCTCTAATCCATTATTTAATGGATTCTAGGTTATATAAGGCAGTATATTTTTGAAGCGGGAGGATTAGCTGAAGCATCTCTTGCTTACTCAATCTCTCAAACATCAGTACTAGTCATCACTCATATATCAGCCAACTAAAAGTGAAGAATTCAGTCACTTGGGGGTGTCAGAGACTTTGGGGGTCGAGAAAGGAGGTTACTGAGGGAACTGCAATGCTAAAGTTATCAAGTTCCTGCAACATAGAATTCTCGGAGTGAATCTCTTCAGTAGCCATGGACAGTTTGTGTAAGGAGGAGGCAATGTCTACTCCTCATTAACATGATTGCTTCGATACACATTATTCATGAATGGTAAATTGAAGACACTGCCGGCATTTGAAGGATAAAACATATGGTCCAATAAGCATGGGGAGAAGAACTCTTTCCCCAGGTTTTCTTCTCTAGCCATAATAATATCACAGATGTCAGAGATGGTGAGTCCTGCTTCTGTTAATATGAAGGGATGATATGACGAATTCTGACAAATAAATCCATGTGTTTTCAATATGGGGTGTTAGAACCTGGGAATGGGAACATCTTAATACTACTTCATTGTTTTCTGAATGAAAATCAGAGACCTGGGAAGAGGACGAGGAGGAGGATCATAGGCTCAAAGCCAGCCTCAGCAACTTAATGAGGCCCTAAGCAACTTAGCAAGATTCTGTCTGCCGCAGTCTGCCTAGGCACAAAATCACGAGCCACTCAAGCAGGAACAAACTTTATTTTTTGAAATTGCCGCCAATGCCCAGTACGCTCCCCCACCCCCAGATCGACTATCGTCGCATGCACGAAGCGTTCTCCCAGATCCCAAGAGGAAGTTCCTCCTCCGGAAATCCCTCCTACCGCAATTCCCCAACCAAGGGGAACTCTCCAGGAGTCCCGTAGCAGGCCGAGGTGGACAGCAGGAGTCGAATAGCCATATGAATGCAGATCTTAACATAATCATATCATCTCAATGGCTAGCTGGCATCACCTTTCAATCCAAAATGCCATGCATCATATTACTTGGCTGTGGCTCTTAGCATCTGTCTCTAAACAATACATTAAAAAAAAAAGGTCTGTGAATGTAGCTCAGTAATAAAGTGCTCCTGTGTTCAATCCCTGAAACAAAAAATAAATAAATAAAAATTACAAATTATAAAGTGATAGCACAATGTCAAGTACATAATAGGAACACAATTATGTATGTTGAATGAATAAGCAAGTAGATTGTGGTTAATCCAATGTCTTCATTGTTACCACAAGCAGTTAGAGGTTATAAAATCAGTTAATATAATGGCAGTTTTGGCTACATTTTGAATAGTGAGGTATAACTAAGACTTTTTGGTTGTCAAAGGTTGATATTGTCTCTAGTATGAGATTGCCCAAAATAGTCAAAAATGTGGAATGAATAGTCCTTAACTATATTAGGTTATTCTACATTGCAAGGAAATCCTTAAACTACTAAGCCTCTGTTTTGCATTCCTTCAACTTTAGATGACCAGGTGTCATCCTAAACTTGATCACAGAAAAACATGAATATAAGTCATTTGAACTCGTCCTGGGAGACAGCAATTATTCTAGCAATGTATAAAAGCCATCTTTTTTTGTGTGTTTTTTATTCTAAAACATGCTCTGAGTACCAAAACCTTTTAACCCTAGTTCATAAAATTGTGTTGAATTTTTAAAATCTTTGTTGTTGTTGTTTGGAATAATTCTTGAGGCTACCATTGTGTGATGTCTATCTAATCATTAAAGAATCCAAAGTACCTATAATCCCACCTGCTTGGGAGGCTGAGGCAGGAGGATTATGAGTTCAAAGTCAGTCTCAGCAACGGTGAGGTGCTAAGCAATTCAGTGAGACCCTGTCTCTAAATAACATACAAACCAAAAACAAAAAATCAAACAAATAACAGGGCTTGGGATGTGGCTCAGTGGTTACGTGCCTCTGAGTTCAATCCCCCATACCAAAAAAGAAAGAAAGAAAGAAAAAAAAAAGAATCCAATCCAAAGTGTCTTCTGGCCATGGTGGCACATACCTGTAATCCCACAGTTTGGGAGGTTGTGGCAGAAGAATTGAAAGCTTGAGGCCAGCCTCAGTAACTTGGCCCTAAGCAACTTAGGGAGACCCTGTCTTAAAAAAAGAAGGGTTGGGGATGTAGCTCAGTCGTAAAGAAGCTCTGGGTTTAATCCCTAGTATCCCCCACTAAAAAGAACCCATAGTGTCCACCATAGTACTACAGTGATGGACACATAGCAAAAGGCTTAAGGCTCCAGTTTGAACATTTCTGTTTGTATTTCTGGAGGATGCAGAGCTGTCCTGGAAATCTCATAAGAATAGATTTTCCTATGTTGCGTCTTTACAGTCTTCTGCCAACTGGGTTGGAAGTATCACAAATTAAAGTGTTTCTTGTGGTATTTTCACATCTTATTCTAGTTCCAGGAAAAACAGTACATGTGAAATATATAGTTCTAAAGGACGGCATCTGAAAGATGATCAATCTTTAGGGATGTTTGAGTCATTTCAAGATTTAGGTAAAAGCCAATGTCTTCTAATTTTTCTGTTAAATCTAAATTACTATTGACTGCAGGTGGCTGCCATTGGTTTGTTAAAGACCTCTCCTGGTTCGTGACATCTGGGTACTTTCGTGAATTCCACAAATCTTGCATAAATGTCTTTTAAAATTATTTTTAAGAAGTTGATTCATGGAAAGGGATTGGAAGGCAAAAAAACTGTGGGAAAGGAAGTAAAACATCAAATGTGGTCATACTCCTTAAATTGAAGTTTGCAAACTTGAATGGTGTTTCCAGGAAACATTGAGAAAGGGTCATGCCCTCTATCAGTGGCTGCAGGGCAGTCTAGAGAAAAACGACAAAAGCCTTTTTCAATTATTTGGTAATGCTTAGTGGGCTGAGCAACTATTAAAATAATATGCCTTTATCATTTTTGTCACTTAAAATTATAGAGATATAATTTTGTACATATCTATTCCAGTTTTAATGAAGTCAATAAAATGCCACTAAGTTATGGACTATGACTCTCCAGTAGTACTGGAAAGAAAATAGAATTTGCCATTAATATTCTTTGCTAGGGAAATAAGTTGAGGCATTTAGCAGCTTGTTAACTGCGTTTTCTACCTTTCTCACGTGCTTTAAGATAAATGTATAAACAGATAAATATTGAATGTGCCAGACTGAAGCAGTCCCAAACAAGACATCATACTTTGAGCTCCTACTTTAAGCCAAAAGAATGTTTTGCAATGTTTATAGAATTTTTGCAATCATTTTTATTTCTTTCACTAACAGGAACATATAATCATTTTTTTTTCATGCTGGGCCCCAAGAATCATCATCAAGTTTCTGTTTCCAGCTTACTAAAATGTATATTTACATTGGAAGTTTAATTGTCTTGGAACATAAAATGTAATAGGTGGTGTGACCTAGTTGCACAAAGCTTATTTGTTCTTTCTTCAGGTTTTGTATTTTATTTATGTATTTTTGTGGATGGGCAAGAAAAAGCTCACAGCTGAGTGCTCATTGCTAGAAAAAATAAGATGCTTTGCATTAGGTTATTGCGATTACCTCAGGAAAAGAAGGGGCTCAGATATCTCACAAGGTTGGAGATTCCATGTGATGGAGTCATTGCAAGAATAATGTGAATGAGAAAAAAAATAATCAAAATAAAGAAAGAATGATGCTAATGAGGAAATGTTTTGTGCCCACTATAGGGAGGAGAGAAAGCTTATAAAATTTAACTAAAATTTTTCAAAATAAATTAATCCCTGTGGTAGGAATGATAAAATCAAAATATGTAATCTATGGTAAGATGTGCTGATGCAATGAAGAGACAGTTGTTTCTTTTTCCTGGTCATGATTTTTAATTTTTTTTATTATATTGCCTCTTTTTATTGATTTTTTAAAAAAATAAATGACAGCGGAATGCATTACAATTCTTATTACACATATAGAGCACAATTTTTCATATCTCTGGTTGTATATAAAATATGTTCACACCAATTCATGTCTTCATACATGTACTTTGGATAATGATGTTCATCACATTTCACCATCCTTGCTAAACATGCCCCCACCCCTCTTCCCTATCTAGAGTTTTTACTATTCAAACTAAGTTCCCAGCTCTAGAAATACAATTTATACAGTTCCTTTGCCAGCATATCATAAGGTTGCTGGAAAATATGCTCTCAGGCTTCCAGGCCCTATTATCTGGCTAGTTGTTTACCTTTCTCTTTGTACTTCCTCATCAAAGCCCGCCCAGTCACTACCCCATATCCAATTAGGTCAACTTCCCTCATTATACCTTCTCACAGTTCTATTCATTTTTTCTGCTTCTTTTTTCAATTGTGTTCTAATTATTTATTTTGAAATTGCAGTTGGTCATCCATATCGGTGGGTTCTACAGACATGGATTCAACCCACTGCAGATCAAAAATATTTGAAACAATATTATATCTGTACAGAACAGGTTTCCTCCCTGTGGGAAAGGAAGGATTGGAAATATTGCAATATCATCATTGCCTAAACGATATGGCATATGTTATGGTTTGGATGTGAGATCTCCCTCAAAAGCTCATGTGTGAGACAATGCAAGAATGTTCGTGGGAGAAATGATTGGGTTTGAGAGTCTTAACCCATTCGGTGGATTAATCTCCTGATTGGGATTAATTGAGTGGTAAATGGAAGCAGGTGGGGTGTGGCTGGAGGAGGTGGGCATTGGGAGAGCATGGCTATGGGGTATATATTTTGTATCTGGAGAGTGGAGTCTCTTTCTCTGCTTGATGATCATTATGTGAGCTGCTTCTCTCTGCCACACTCTTCTGCCATGATGTCCTGCCTCATCTCGAGCTTGGAAGAATGGAGCCAGCTGTCCATAGATTGAGACCTCTGAAAACGTGAGCCCCTAAATAAACCTTTCCTCTTCTACAGTTGTTCTAGTTGTTTTCTTTAGCTGCAGTAGCTAAAATACCATAACAACTGTTATGCTAAATAACAATGGCATTTACATTGCATTAGGTATTGTGGATAATCTAGAGATGATTTGAATTTTCCAGAAAGATGTCTATACCACTTTATATAAGGGACTAGAGCATCTATAGACTTTGTTAGCTATGTGGCATCCTCAAACTAATGCCCCATGATACCAAGGGATGACTGTCATTCATAAAGTCAATCTTCCCTAATAAACAATATGATTTATCAGCATAAAAATATGTTTTGTTATATTTGCCAAAAAAATTCATCGTTTTTTTTTTAATCAATGCTTGTCACATATGGCCCTGAATATTTTTCTTGTTTTAGGAAATAATGTACTCATTTCGCTATCACATTTGAAACTGTCCAGATATTTTATCATCATTTGTGTACCCTTTACCTGTAGCTAAAAAAAGAAAAGCTTATTTGGGGGGGAAGGGATCCTGTGTCATGTTGTACTCTAATCCTTGTAATTTTTAAATTTAAAAGCCAAAGTTCTATGATCCAGGGTGTAGTACTAGTTTTGAAAATTGATAACAGCTGTATGTTGCCAGAATTTAGTTCACAGTGTTAGTGGAATGCATATAGTATTTTTCTTCTGACCTCATTGGAAACCTCTAGAAAAATAATGCACACTTGTCTGTCAGTTTTAGGGTAAACAAAAATGATCAAGAAGCTTTATTCTACAACCAGTCATATACTGAATTCAGGTTTAAAATTTCACTATTTCACATAACTATCTAAGAAAGCAGTTGACTTAGGGCCATGGCTAGGAAGTGATTCACATCAAGTTCCACTGAGATGTAACTTGACCTCTAGGTCAAAATTCTGCATGAAACCATTAAGTCTTTACAAAAAGTTAATCTGAGTTTGGATTTCATATAAAATATGTAAACTGAGCATAGAATGAAAATGCTCCAGATTGGAAATCAGGGATGGGGAAGAAGATATGTACTCATATTTAATGGTCTTTTACATTGATGCTCTGGACTCATTGCTCCCCTCCTTAAAACAAAACCAAAGAATTATTCCATGACCTAGGATTGACTTTCTGTAAATGTACGTTTTACTGATAAGTTATAAATAGTTTATGGTGATTTTAAATTAAAACCAGAAGTTAAATTTGGAACACGGAAAAGATAAATAAGTTAACTTTCAAAAATGTAGTGTCTTAAACTGCCTTATCATATATCAAATCGAAAACTCTCCAAGGACTCTCTCTGGCTGTGATCAGAGCTATTCTTAGCAGAGCCTGTGTCTGGTAGCTGGGGTCCACAAGCCTTTCCTTTGGTAATTTTATAGTTACTGAAGTTGTTTATATTGAAACGCTCACTCGGGCTCTCACATTAATAATTGTTAATGATGTGATGGTTGAAAGTGGGAGCTTAAATCCCAGGGCATTTGGATTTCAATGGTTGATATGATCCAAAGCATAGGTAATTATCTATCAGTGCTGTCTGTAATGATCACAAGGAATAAATAATTACATCTGAAGGGCTGAGAATAAAATTATGTCTAAGGGGCTGGGGTTGTCCTCAGCACCACATAAAAATAAATAAATTAAATAAAGATATGGTGTCCATCTACAACTAAACAAATGTTTTAAAAAAATTATGTCTAGGGGTAACTAAGTGTGCTAATGAATGATGGATGAACAAGACTTTGATGAAGAGGGATCTTAAAAATCAAGTCCCAAGAAACTTCAAATATTGGTTCCTCCATGCCTCTCAGAGATAGTGTGGAATGAAAAAATAGGAACTTTATAAAAAATAAAGGCTTCCATTTAAATAAAGTCTCTGCCATTTCCTTCCTTGTAGTGGGACTTTGGTAAATGATTGACTTTCTATGATCTCAATGATCACAGCTATAAAATGAGGTTATGGAAGTATTTTGTGGGATAATTATTAAAAGATGCAATATGATAAATGACTGATACATAGAGGACTCTCAGTAAATAATGTATATTATTTAAGAGGCCCTATAATGAAGTAGTTGACTATCCTTGCTTTATTACTTAGTAGGTTTGTGACATGATCTTTAATTTTTAGTTGCTCTTTCATCTATAAAATAGAAAAAATAACACCAAAATTACAGACCTGTTGGAGGAATAAAATGAGTTAACATATTTGACAAATAAGCATATTACTTTGCACATGGTTGAACTGCAATAATAGTAACATCAATTGTAGTTATTAACATACTAATTATAACAGGGAATAGTAATATCATTAGCCTTGATATGTTTCAGCTTTTTCTCTTAAGAATTAAATTCTTAAGGCAAAAAGAATACTTTTGTTCTTTGGGAATTTAATTCTTGAAAGAAAGTGGGAATACTGTAAAGAAAACTCTAGAATTATATTTGCTAGTAAAATAGGAGGAAAAGAGGAAAGACTTCAGAAAGCTTGGAAACTGCCCAGGGGAATTTGGCTCTTGAGTGTTATTGAGAGAAGTAATAAGTGGAGATAGTATTATTATTTCCAAAGAAATGTTTACTTTCTTCTTATTTTTAGTGTTTCAAGGCAAAGAAACACCAAAGTCCTGAAATCCTGGCAGTTTCAGTATTTTTTTTTTTAAAACAAGGACTTATTGGTTTACTTATTTCTCTCTTTTTTGTCACATATTCAGTATTTTTAGGAAAAGGCTCTAATTTTCCTTTTGTTTATGTATACATTGGATTAGATTATACCTGTCATGACCCTAGAAATGGTTAGTGTTAGCTAATTATGTCCTTATTTTCAGTGTCCAGTTTTTGAACATAAAATGAGACCTAGTAACAAATGTAGAAAGCATTAAGAAGTTAGCTAGTCTGAGACCCTCCTCCCTTTTGTATAAGCAAATGCTTTCAAAATTTCCTGCAGATACTTGAATCTTTGAGGTCAACAATACATTAAGGAAAGTGCTCTTTTCCACTCGTGTCTTTGAACTTTTATACTTATTTGTATCTACTTAGTGTGAAATTATTAATTCATGTTAATATACCTATAAGGAGAATTCTAAACAATGCCTACATTTTTAAAAATATTTATTTTTTAGTTGTAGTTGGACACCATACCTTTATTTCACTTATTTATTTTGATGTGGTGCGGAGGATCGAACCCAGGGGCCCATGCTAGGTGAGGGCTCTACAGCTGAGCCACAACCACAGCCCCCTGCATTTATTTCTGAGTGCGCTAGTGATGAACTAAACAGAACAGGGGAGTATCAGTGGAGAATATTGTCCGTTTTCAGGTGGTTACTCTGAATAGTCCCATGTATGCATTCCCAACCTACCCATGTTGAACACCAATGGAGAAAGCAAAGGGCTGCAGGTAGGACAGCACAAAGTGGAAGAAAATATCTTTCCTTATGTCCTAAGTTCATGGCTGAGGCCCCTATGTTAAAAGAGAGATTGACAAGAGAAAAGCATACAGGTGTACTTAATCTAAACCTTGCATGACACGAGAGCCTTCATAAGGAAAGGAAGACATGAAGAGAGAATTAACCCTGAGTGTATTTTATAGTAGATTAGAGGAAGAGTGAACTATGACGGTAATCAACCTGGGCAATGCAGCCAGGCCTGTTTGTTCAGCTTCTTCTCTTTGCCCCTTTGTGCTTTTCCTCTTGATACAGGGAGGGTGCTCTCAGGGTCTTGTGACCTATTTCAGGACAAGGTTGGAGAATCCTTCTTGTTCAGGAACGATGGGGAGGGGAAGCCCACAGAGACTTTCCTGCTTCTACTATTTTTCTTGGCTTAAAATATTTCCTTTGCCAATCTGTTGTATTTTGGTAGTATGTTCTGAATCTCATGGAAAACTATTGGCAGCAGCAGTTTTAGATTTTCTGATTGTCAAAGGCATCATGAACTTTAAGCGGGCAACGATATGCAGATTCTCTTCCAGGTGGGAGAATTAGGTGCTTTTGGAAACTGTGAATGGTTTCCGGAATCTAGCCTACTGTTTACGGTATACCTTTGGCAGAAGAACCAATTGGACAGAGTAGAGACTTTCCAGAGTATTCTAGTGTTGCAATCACTTAATGTGGAAATGAAAGACAGGTAAATGAGCTGCAAGAAGAGGTTTTGCTTGCTTTCATTCCCCTATTTTATGTTGTTATAGGAAAAAAATATTAAGATGCTGGCAACCTCATGTGGTCTGCAGAATAGTTTTGTAACCAAGATGCTGTGTTAGGTTTTGCTTTATTCTCTGAGACTCTCTGAATGAAAATGTGACATGACAAGTACAATTTTGAAGGTAGTTTTCTTCATCAATTGATTGAACATTTGCTCACTGTTACTGGTATGTTTTTTCCAACTGGATTGTGAGGATCTAGAACACAGAAAGTAGTTTATGTTTTAGTTCTTAGTTCAGCTCCAATTTGACTTCTCCAGAGTGGAGCTCACAGACTTCCCACCTCGTGGATGGATAGCTTCTCTCAGAACATGTTCTACTCTTTCAAAGCCCTTATTTCAATCTGTTAATTATCTGGAATATTCTTTGCTGATGTAGTGGCATTGATTTTTACATACTCCTCTTCTCTTCCCTAGACCTTAAAAAAATCCAGAATTTTACAGGTTCCTCAATCCTGGACGACTGGGTCTTACACACAGTGATTGTGTGTAAAATCTCAGAGAAAGTGGTGAATTCTGTTGGAGGATGGGACAATCCTCTCAGTAAGGAAATGAGAGTCAGGGAGGGAAGCAAGGATGGGGAATAATTGCCAATGGAGAACTGGCTGTAAAATGAGCCTTAGTATCTGCCACTAAACATGCTTGTATGTGTTATTTATATGTTACTGGTATTTATTAAGGAAGTGACTGGTACTTTGAAATGGTATTTTATTTCTAGAAAAAAAATTCAGTAAAATCTCAAACTTTAAACAATTAATATTATAGTTGAAATTTGATTCCATGAAATATACTGATAACTATTCATTTGAAAACCATTTCAGAATTTGGAAAATTTCCCATTACTGGATGTTTTGTTTATATTGCATATTGGGCTCTACATAGTAGCCCAGAAGAGAACCTTGTATTATTGACAAGACACTGAATTCTTTTCAGAAAACAACTTACCAGCAAAGTACAACCATTCTAGCTATAAAGAATATAAATATCAAAATGTGCAGAAAAATAGTTATACAATCTTCAATGGTTCATCAGGAAAGAGAGGTAATGAGCTTAGGGAAAAGTATTTTGAAAAGATAAGTATTAAAACATAGAGAAGTCAAATATACAGCTATTTGTGAAGTGGTTGTATTTGAAAGGTATAAAGGTTTAGAGGGCTTGGGTTTCATCCTGGCATACTGTAAAGAATTTTCTTTTGTATGAACATGAGATTGATGTCATACCTTGAAAGATACCTTCATTTTAAAAAGGGAAGGGTGCATTTTAAGGGGGTTTAGGGGGTTTGGTTGCCCAGCACAAATCCCCTAAAAAAAAAAAGTCAGATCGTCCAACCCCTCAACTCCTCCTTAAAAATATTCACAAAGCATTAGCATTTAATAAATGAGTATTGACTCAGACTGAAGCAAAAAATAGGAAGAAAAAGAAAATGAAGATCCTGTCAAACATGCCACTGAAATATTTGACAGTTTAGCATCTTCCTGGTTGCTTTATTTGGAGGACCTACCATGCAGCTGGTTATTTTGGGCCCCTAGAACATTGAGAAGGGTACAATTGTGCTTCAATGAGATGGAGACACTCTGGTGATAGTTTAGTAGTACTTTATTTTCTCAATCCTTTCATCAAAGAGAAATTTAGGAGAGTTCAAATGAAGTTTTTTTTTTTTTTAATAATGGCTGTGAGAAATAAAAGTATTCACTGATGTTAGAGTGGAAATTAAGCTGCTCAAAACAAGCATTGTTGTTGTTGTTTTCTATTCTTTTTGCCAAGTCAAATATTAAGATGGTGCACATGGTGATAGTTTCTCTTAAACAGGTTATCTTTCTATACTGTAATCTAAATTTACTGATTTCATAACAGCAATTATTCATAAGGGCAGTCTGCTATTTTAGACATAAGAAGTTTCCTCCAAATACTGTCTCTGAGGGGTGTGCCAGGGAAGAAATTGTTTAACATGCCTCAGTATGAATTCATTAAACAACACGGAGAGCCTTCTGGCTTGCATTCCTAAGTTAGGTGACACACTGTAGTCCAAATGTCACTTTGCAAGGAGAGGCCGGTTGGACTAGTTGCTCAAGGTAGAGTTACCTCTCGGTAGGAGTATTTAAGAAGCAAAGTGGGTTCTTCATTCATGATGTTAATGAAAGGAAAACCCTAGGACTGGCTCTAGAGAGATTAATGGGCTGCTATATTTTGAAGCTGTTGACAGTTTGTTTTGGCACTTCGAGAAGCACTATAGCATTCATGCATAGTAAATTATGAGAGATTAGTGATCATGCAATTTAGAGTGAGCTAATGGGGTGTTTGTGTCAGAGCACTTAATTTACGCAATCACATTCCCAGCACTAAGTAAACATGCCAGCCCTGGGAATCTCTAAAGTGGCCATACACAAACCCAGGGGGTGAACATGGTGGTAATGGAGGCCGTAAGGACATGGACTACCTTTCATGTTTTAATTTGCACCAGTATATTTGAGGTTTAAGAGCAAAAGCTGTTTTCAGCATCTGCCAGACAAACCCATGTGTTTTTTTTTTTTTTTAAGAACATAAAAATTTTGTAAAGCATGGGGACTTGCCCAACAGCTGGACTGCAGTCTTTGCTGGGGTAAGCCTCTTCCTCATATTCATGAGTATAGATTTGCAGGAACCAAATTTTTCCTATTTTTCGACTTCAGAATCTTGAAGAAATGTTAAGAATTGAGTGACTCTTTGTGTGTGTGTGGGGGGGGGTACTGAATATTGAACTCAGGGGCACTTGACCACTGAGCCACATCCCCAGCCCTATTTTGTATTTTATTTAGAGACAGGGTCTCACTGAGTTGCTTAGTGCCTCGCTTTTGCTGAGCTGGCTTTGAACTCACAATCCTCCTGCCTCAGCCTCTGGAGCTGCTTGGATGACAGGTGTGTGTCATGGTACCAAGCCGAATGATTCTTCTAACATAAAATCTGCTAAGACCATTATTTAATTTCAAACCATTGTCATACTACATCTGGTCTTCCCACACAAGGTAAAGGAATTCAAGAAAATTGTCCTGGCTCTAATTCTATAAGACTATTCTGTCTTATAGGATAGTTATTGTGGAATCTTTTATCATTGTGGTTTGGTTGCCTGGCACAAATCCCCTATTACCGCACCCCTGAGGGTTTCATTCTATATGGCATCAAAGTGGATTTCTTATTCATTTAGTTTTTTTCAGTAATATGTATTCTCTATTGGCTGCCTGCAGTATTACAGTTTGAATATGAGGTATCCCCCCCAAACCTCCTGTGTTAATGCAGGAATATTCAGAGGTAAAATGATTAGATTTTGAGAGCTGTAACCTCATCAATCCATTCTAGTTTGAATGGACTAACTGGGTGGTAACTGTAGGCAGGTGGGGTGTGGCTGGAGGAGGTGGGTCACTGAGAGCTTTCCCTGAAGAGTTCATCTTCCCTGTGGCCCTTTCCCAAGGTCCTCTCTGTTTCCAGACTACCTCAAGCAGAGAAGTGCTCTTCTGCTACACCCTTCTGCCACAATGTTCTGCCTTACCTTGTGCCCAGAGCAATGGAGTTGGCTGACCATGGACTGAACCTGTGAAACCATGAACCCCAATACAAGGTATGATTATGTCCTGACCTCAATACCAACTTCAGATTTCTTTACCTCCTCTAAGCTGTTCTTGTCAGATATTTTGGTCACAATGATAAAAAGCTGACTCACACATGCAGGCAAGGTTTCAGGCCCGAGCTTAACATTATGGAAGGCATTCACTACATGAGCCTACTTAACATGGATCTGTGGCCAAAGGGACTTGCTAATTACTTTACCCCTGAGTTACAGTCACTCCCCCAGATCCCCTTCAAGTGCTAGGCTCCTTATAGCCATGCTAAAGAAAGTGAACCACCTACACCTGTTTGGTTGGCTCAGAATCCAAAAGAAGGGGCCAATGTTACTTTTTCCATATTCATCAATTTTAAAGAAGTAAACTGTGCTAATCTAGCTGAATTAGCTACGTCCCCAGCCTGAATTTCTTTTTATGTAAACACGAAGAATGTGTGATCTGCCTCCTCTTTAAACATCTTAAAATTTCCCATGATTTTTAAATTTCTTTTTCATTGAACAGCCATGATTATGTCCCTTGAGAAAGGGTCCTGACCCCAATACCAACTTGAGATTTCTTTAGCATCTTCCTGGGTCTACTGATGGGTGGTAAATCTCCACAGTATGGAATTAAGTCTAAGTCCACTCATGGACTTGTTCATCTTGATTCTCCCTTATATCCAATGACATTGATCATCAGAGGTTTTTCAATAAAATTAAAGAACTGCATAAAGGGACTGAAATATAAAAATGCCAATAGGAGAAAGATGTTTCAAATTTCAGTATAGGTTTTCTTCCATTGTGATTTTTTTCAAGGGGAAATTTAAATTGCTCTAAATTCCTGTAAATTAAATTATATTCCTGAGAAGTTAAAGTTCAAAATCATTTCCCCTTGTTTTAGAGGGTTAAAGTACCCAAACTTAACTCTAAAATTTTACAGTTAAAGTCCTTAAATTAACACTCTCCAGTTTCTGATTCTCTGTCTCTGTAGTGGGGCTCTCTCCATGTGGCCTGGGTAGAGTTGGGGTTTTCCTGGCAGCTGTAGCCAGACCTGTGTTCCAGGAGAATGAACAGGGACTTCTTTAAGACCTCAAAACTCGGGTTCGTTTTTCATTTGCTCAAATTAAAAAACAAAAAGAATTTGATATGAAATATTGAAGCAATCATACCTGCAAAATTAAAAAAAATGCTGAACTCTTGAATCTATAGGAAGTACTCCAACAAAAATCATAACTCTTACTGTTGTTGAAGGCCACGAGTGTACCTTAGTGTATCCAAGAGAAAAATATGCACAGAGAGGAAATGATGGTTTCAGCCTCACCAGGATGCCACTCAGACTATACCTATTGTCTTAAACCCATAGTTTCTACTGAACTGGGAAAGATTTCTCTTCAGGGAGTTAATTACGATATTTTTTACCCTGTCTTGGGAGAAATCAGCTTAAGCATATTCCTCTCATGGAAAGAAATTGGAGATATTGCTGCTTTTTGCAAAGCTTAGAAACTTGCTATGGTGCCAGTTGCACTTGACATGCCTTTCCCATCCTACAGAGTCAAGGCCTTCCTCTGAGAGCCTGGGTTCCAATTTCTCTTAGAGCTTTGGGTGTTGCTACTACTGAATGGTGGTAAAGACATCAATATCTTTTTGTAAGTAGGCATTGTGCTTTTATTCCTAGTGGATAACGCCAGCATCTTTTTCTACAACATTTCTTGGTCCCATGAAACTTGCCTTATTGGGGCAGTTACCATATTTCTTTACCTCTGTTTTAGTTGCAGATTCCTAAATTGGAGTTGTGTTTGAAACCTTGGTCCTTATAAGACTGATAAGGTGGAGTATTTCTGCCATGTGTTTTTCTCGAAAGCCTAATTTTTCCCCAGTTTTGAATTTTTCAGGCATTTAATAACTTCAGATCTTTCAAAGGTAATAACCATATTTTCTGTCACATCTTTTGCTACTTTTGGGATATATGTCTCCAGTGTTTAATTTCTGAAAGTTGAACCTTCTTAAATTGGTTTCTTTCATTTGCTAGTTAAACCCACAACAAAGTTTGCTAGAATTAAGAATGTGTCCTTTTTCTTACTTGTTATTTTCTAGTTCAAATTAGGTTTCTAATTTTGAAGAAGAAATAATTTATTGGTTCCTAATATGCATTCTTTAATTTTAATAATAGGGTTATAAGTTTTATTTGGGCAATTTGCCATCTCACTAAGTCTATTTCCAGCCCTCCTTGAAGCTTGAGATAACCCACATTATAACCAATAAGGTATAAAAGTTAAATGTGAGGCTTATTTGAAACCTTAAAAATGGGTGTGTGTACCTCTCTTCCTTTCTCCACTTAGAATTCAGATGTGGTAATCAAAGCTCCAGAACTTCAGACCATGAGACCAGACCATACTTTTTAAGAACATTTACATCCCTGGAACATGTGAATTTGAGCTTATTGGGAAAGGCTTTGGAGGTGTAATTAAATTACATCTTAATCATGCAGTCACAAGGAATGCATGGAGTGGAAGGGATAAGGAAAGTTTCCTCTCTAGTTTTCTGAGGAAGCTTGACTCTGCTAACATTATGGTTTGGATCTCGAACCTCCACAACTGTGAAGGAATGAATTTCTATCATTTTAGGCAACCATGTTTTGCTAATTTATTTTGGAAGCCTTAGGAAACTAATATATCTATTCATTTGCTTTCTAAACCTCACCTATTAGGTAAGTCTCTCCACTTTGAAAAAAACAAAAATTTATAATGTAATATGCTCTTAATTAAAATTAATAAAAATAATTGTAATCTTCATATAAAAATAAAGACATTACCTTAGCGTAAAATGATGGACTGTTTGAAGTATGTGGAGTTCCCAAGTACATATGTTCAGTTGTTTCACTCATGTTCTTATCCTTAGTCTGTGACAAGCCCCTTCCCACCTAATCTCAAACTAGGCTTCAAGATGGAAATAACTGTTCCACACCAATAATTTTATTCATTCAACTAATATTTGAGCATTATATTTATATGGCAATGAATCAGAATTTTTTTCTTGATATATATCAGTGAATAAAAGACAAAGATATTTGTCCTCCTGGGTTTTATTTCTAGTAGGTGTAAGGAGATGATAAATAATGGCCTATAATACTATTATATGCTGGAGATTAATAGGTGTTGTGGAAGAGAGAACAGGGGTAAGTGGGATCAAGAGTGAGAGCATCCCTGATGTGTGTGGGCTGAAGAGGCCACTGTGATGGCAGAGAGGGGGTCAGGGGAAAGTGGTAGGAGAAGAGGCAGAGGGGAAATGGTGGGGGCAGCATGTGGGGCCCACTAGGCCCTCAGAAGGATTTGTCATTCATTTGGGGGATACAGGGAGTGCTTGGATGGTTTGGAGCAGAGGAAAGACATATTCTGACTTAAATTTTAAGACGATCACTCCAGCTACTGTACTGAGGGTGGACCATGGGAAGGTGGCGGTGACGGGAGCTGGGAGGGAATCTGAGACTTGTTAACAGGAGGCTGAAGTTGAGAAATAATGTTGGTCCAGACTGGGTGGCCAGAGGAGTTGATAAGAAGATGGGGGATGATGGGTATTTTTGAGGGTACAGTTAATAGAATTCTTGATGGATACAGGGCATGAAAGAATGAGAGGAAGGGTTGATTGTGTGAATATTACCTGAACCTCTGGAAGAATGGAGATGCTATGTTAACGAAATAAGAAAGACTACAGGGGAAGCAAGTTTCAGGTAGAGGATGAGGAAGATTATTCACTTGCAAGTGAATTTTGTCATTACAATGTAATTAACGTGAGTGAGTGCATCATCAAGGAAATCAGGAGGGACGAATGCATAGTTCAGCCTCTTTTACTCCGGGGTATTCTTGCTCACTCCATTGTGGTCATGGCAAAAATCCAAGCTTTCTGGAACTTAATTCATTTTAGTCTGACTCTATGAGATTCTTCATATGGTTTCCTGAAATTACAGATTTCATTATTACAGTTTCTTCTAACTGTCTTTCATTCCTTTCCTCTTCTAGCATGATAGATTCTCAACTTAATTAGTAATAGTAACCTCACATTTTTCTGTATAATACTCTACTTTTCTTTCAAGGAATCCTTCATAATTTCACACATTGATAGGGATATCTTTGTGTAAATAAAGAATTAAGTTTACCTTTTAGCATTAGAGTTCCATATTACAAAATCTGTATATTTTGTTCAGGAAAGTAATTTATGCATTTTATGGAATTCATGTAAAGTGAGCATTAATCTTATGACACTGTGAACAAATATTATCAAAGAGTTCAATATAATGGCCCTTGGTGAGCTGGCTAAGTGAAATTTTTCTTGCTCCAAACTACTTAAGTGAAGTTGGGTTCATGAGCTTAGTTGCCTATACAGAGAGGTCTGAAGGGGATTTTTGTATGGAATCAGAATTCAATCACTGCCGGCATATATTCAGTCTTTTTGTATACTTCAGCTTTTTTCTCTGAATTGATGATTTCTTCTTCATTTTGTCTTAGATTAATTTTTAATACTTTCCCCAGTCCTGTATCAAATTATTCTATAAAATGAAATCAGTAATACAATCAATCTTAAGGAGAAAGTGTTTCTATTTTCTTCTTTCCTTTTAAAGCCTATGTATAATCCTTTTTAGATCCTAGTTTAATCCTGAGTCATCATTATTTATCTTCTGGGTTCCATGGGCTGCTCTTATTTTTTAGAAAAATATTTTAGGTCATTTAACATACAAATTACAGAAGTAAGAATGTGTAACAATACAGTGAAAACTGTATCAAATAATTTAATAGCATTTGCATTGTCAAAATGTGATATTTTTGAAAACTTTGATGACTCGTAATTTTTCTGAAGAGAGAATTAACTGTCTTTCCTACATAATTATAAAACATTTTTATTTCTGGATTAATAATTGCTAGCTAGAGTGACTGTTTTAATGAATTTTTAAATTTATACATTATATATTTCCTTCCAATTACCTTTGAATATACAGATGAGATAGCAGTTTTTTTTTCACTTGTGAACCATACCAAGTAACTCTGGTACATGAACAGCGTGAAAGATGAGAGAATTCTCATTCTTGAGCAAAACAGTATGGTTCAAGTTCTTGTGAAACACTGCAAGATGAGGTCTTTCCTTTTAAACGATTGATTGGATGAGAATACTATGCTTCTTTATTGTCACACATGATGTACTTCATGTATATTAACTCATTTAATCCTCACAGCAATCATATGGACAAGGGAGTCAGTCAGTGTCCCATTTTATAAAGGAGGTTACATAGGGGCTTGGCATCTTGTCCAAGATCACATACCTAGTAAATGGCAGAGTAAGATTCTAAGCCCTAAAATCTGATCTTAACCTATTCACTATCCTGTAAGTGGACATATAGCCAAAAGTCTACTAACACTTTGAAGTGACCCTTTGGACATGAAAGGCAGGACTTAAAGGGTACAGTGTAGGCCAGATCTTCCCAACCTGTGTACCACAGGTGGTTTGTAGATCTACCTGTATGTACGTTTGATCCTGTCAGTACTTGGGGCAGGCTCCCCTGAACCCATGGACAGATGCCTCTGTTTACTTTAGTGTATTTTAAATATTTTATATGTGTAATATGACATGAAAATGGTTGAGAAGCACTGGTTTGCTCTTTTAATATTAACATTCAGTATACTATCAGAGTCAATGTGTTGGTCCAATAGTATTTTTTAAGTTTTTTTTTTTTGGCCACTGTTTTATAAAGAACAATATTACAGGAATTTTATTCTTAGATTTTTTCACACAACAAAGAAAAGAGCTAATCAAAAGAAGGGGTTTAGAGGTATAAGGGGAAGGGGAGTGAAACATGGATAGGATTCACTAAAAGAGTAGGAAATAGGGGCTGTGAAAAAAGAGTTCAAATGGAAGTGTCACTTTGGTTTGAATGATTATTTTACTTACTCATTAAATAAATACTTATTCATCGCCTATTACGCACTGGACACTTGTTAGGGAGAGAATAAAGCAGCAGACATTGTAGGCAGGGGTTCCTGTCTTCATGAAGCTCGGAGGGTAGCAGGCAATGTGAATGTGAAAACAGTAATGACAAATGTAATGAATGCTTTGAAAGGAAAAACATAGTATGGTTATATTCCCTAAACCATTTCCTTCCACTTTTCTTTTATATCCTCAGATATTTATTTAAAATTTTAGTTGATGCATAATAATTATATTAATGGGATGCAGTGTGACATTTCAATATATTACAAGGTATATTGATGAGGTTATGTGATTCTCTTTAAGCATCTGTGAACCCCAGGCCTCTCTACTGTGCCTCCTCACCTTCTCATTCAAAGCTTCTCTGCAGAGTCTCATCTAACTACAAAAATGTCACTTAGCCAATGTACAAGACTGCTTTCCAAATGTACTTGTGTTGTTCCATCTCTGTTCTGAGATTTGCCCTGATATATTTAACTACCTATCCTAAGCTTATCCCTGAATTCCTGTTGTCATTTCAGAATTGATTGAAAATAAACTCATTAGTTTTTCCTCAAAAGCTGTTCCCACTAATGTACTTTTTTTTAGAAATTAATATTTTTAATTAAATTGGCTTTTTTGAAAATTGTCAATTTAATTTTATAAAAATTTTAAAAATGGTTATCTTTAAAGGGTTTGCTCTCAACATGAAGGGAATATTCCTTTCCAGAAATATATTGAAGGAAAAAACCAACATTTTTAATTTCTTTAGTCCTACTCCAAAATTTAATAGGGAAAATCTTTATTATATCATATCCAAAACACTTAACCTTAAAACTTTAGTTCACGTTATTTTTGCCTTGTTCATTTAATAAACACCTGTTGGTTCAGTATCTTGATATTACTAAATAGGATATTTTAATTTACATTAGATTCTACTAGCTTGTTGTAGAAAACATACCAAAATTCTTGTCAACTTATGATGAGACCAGGGAGCCAAACCTACAGCCACTGTGGTTGAAAAAAATTACACTAACTAAAATTTAAGAGTCTTTTTCCCCCCATTGCTTTATTGAGGTAAAACTGAAACACAATAAAATGCACATATTGAAGTATGCAATTTGATGAGTTTTAACATGTATGGAACTAATACAATAAATAATAAAAAGCATTTCTTTACTTTTTAAAATTTGAAATTATGTAGATTGCATTTCTGCATGATTTATTATATTAAAAATTCACCTTAAGATATATAGAACCCCATCCCCACATGTCAACTATTTCAAAATTAAATGGTACTTATAAATTTCTCAGATGTCAAGGAAGAAAGCACAAGAAAAGTAAATAAAAAGTACTTTGAACTAAATGGTAATAAAAGCTTAAAATATCAGGATCTCTGAGATGAAATAGTACTCAGATGAACATTTATAACTTAAAGATCTTATATCAGAAAGAAGCTAGAATAACAACCAAATTATTTTCAAATTAAATAGTAGGAAGAAAAAGATAAGAGTAGGAGAAGAAATATACAAAACAGAGAAGAAATAATATAAATAAAAGTTGATATAAATCAAATAAGTCTAATCAAGGAAAAAGCAAGAATACAAAAATTAATATTAATGGGAAGGGAGCTATCAATAATAACCCTACAGATGCTAAAGACATATTAAGGTAATATTACAATTGTATGCCAACATATGTGATAACTTATATAACATGGTCTATATTAGAGAAGGATCCATGTACTGCTGAGAAGAAAGTATATTCATTCTTTTATTGATTAAATATTATATGTATGTCTGTTAAGTCTAAATTCTTGATTTATTACCTAGTTCTATAGTTTCTTTGTTTGAATTTTGTTTGGAAGATCTCTCCAGTAGTGAGAGAGGTGTGTCAAAGTCACCCAGTATTACTATGTTGTGATCTATTTGATTCTTTTTGTTTTGTTTTGTTTTGTTTATCCATTTGGAACATTTATGTTTTTCTAGTTTGGGGCTACTAACACACAAAGCTGCTGTAAACATTTATGTACAAGTTTTTTTTTATTGGTTGCTCAAAACATTACATAGTTCTTGATATCTCATATTTCACACTTTGATTCAAGTGGGTTATGAACTCCCATTTTTACCCCGTATACAGATTGCAGAATCACATCAGTTACACTTCCATTGATTTACATATTGACATACTCATGTCTGTTGTATTCTGCTGCCTTTCCTATCCTCTACTATCCCCCCTCCCCTCCCCTCCCCTCTTCTCTCTCTACCCCCTCTACTGTAATTCATTTCTCTCCCTTGTATTATTTTTCCCTTTCCCCTCACTTCCTCTTGTATGTAATTTTGTATAACCATGAGGGTCTCCTTCCATTTCCATGCAATATCCCTTCTCTCTCCCTTTCCCTCCCACCTCTCATCCCTGTTTAATGTTAGTCTTCTTCTCATGCTCTTCATCCCTACTCTGTTCTTAGTTACTCTCCTTATATCAAAGAAGACATTTGCCATTTGTTTTTTAGGGATTGGCTATCTTCACTTAGCATAATCTGCTCTAATGCCATCCATTTCCCTCCAAATTCTATGATTTTGTCATTTTTTAATGCAGAGTAATACTCCATTGTGTATGAATGCCACATTTTTTTATCCATTCGTCTATTGAAGGGCATCTAGGTTGCTTCCACAGTCTTGCTATTGTGAATTGTGCTGCTATGAACATCGATGTAGCAGTGTCCCTGTAGCATGCTCTTTTTAGGTCTTTAGGGAATAGACCCAGAAGAGGAATAGCTGGGTCAAATGAGTGTCCATACTCATATCAAATAAAATAGATTTCAAGCCAAAGTTAATCAAAAGAGATAAAGAGGGACACTACATACTGCTCAAGGGAACCATACACCAACAAGACATAACAATCATAAATATATATGTCCCAAACAATGGTGCAGCTATGTTCATCAAACAAACTCTTCTCAAGTTCAAGAGTCTAATAGACCACCATACAATAATCATGGGAGACTTCAACACATCTCTCTCACCACTGGACAGATCTTCCAAACAAAAGTTGAATAAGGAAACTATAGAGCTCAATAACACAATTAATAACCTAGACTTAATTGACATATATAGAATATACCACCCAACATCAAGCAGTTACACTTTTTTCTCAGCAGCACATGGATCCTTCTCAAAAATAGATCATATATTATGTCAGAGGGAAACTCTTAGACAATAAAAAGGAGTAGAGATAATACCATGCATCTTATCTGATCATAATGGAATGAAACTGAAAATCAACGATAAAAGAAGGAAGGAAAAATCATGCATCACTTGGAGAATGAACAATAGGTTACTGAATGATCAATGGGTTATAGAAGACATCAAGGAGGAAATTAAAAAATTCTTAGAGATAAATGAAAACACAGACACAACATATCGGAATCTATTTGATTCTTGAAGTTGAGAAGGGTTTGTTTGATGTATGTAGATGCTCCATTGTTTGGGGCATAAATATTTATGAATGTATATCTTGTTGATGTATAATTCCCTTAAGCATTATGAAATGACCTTCTTTGTCCCTTCAGATTAACATTGGCTTGAAGACCACTTGGAGACAGCATATTGTAGTGTCTTGTTTTTTAATCCAATCTGCCAGTCTGTGTCTTTTGATTGATGAGGTTAGGCCATTAATGTTCAAGATTATTATTGCGATATGGTTTGTGTTCCTAGTCATTTTGGTTTATTTCAATTTATTATTATTATTTTTAGTTGTATATGGACACAATGTCTTTATTTATTTATTTTTATGCTGAGGATGGAACCCAGTCCCTCATGAATGCAAGGCAAGTGCTCTGCCACAATTTGAATTAATTTCTCCTTTGATCAACTATTCCTTTAGTGTAGTTTCTATCTTCACTGTTTACACTTTTTTTTACCATTTCATTTTCATGCAATATTTTGTTGAGAATATTCCGAAGTGCAGGCTTTCTGGTTGCAAATTCTTTTAATTTTTGTTTATCATGGAAGATTTTTTTTTATCTCATCTTCAAATCTGAAGCTTAATTTTGCTGGAAATAGGATTCTTGGCTGGCATCCATTTTTTTTTTCAGAGCTTGATACGTTATTCCAGGACCAGCTTTGAGGGTGTGGGTTAACAAATCAGCTGATATCCTTATTGGTTTACCCTTATATGTAATCTGATATTTTTCTCTCGAAGTCTTTAAATTTCTACCCTTATTCTGTATGCTAGGCATTTTCATTATGATATACCTCCATCATAATTTTGCACATTTGGTGTCTTGCAAGCTTCTTGTATTTGATTTTCCATTTCGTTCTTTAGATTTGGGAATTTTTCTGATATTATTTCATTGAAAAGATTGTGCATTCCTTTGATTTGTACTTCTGCACCTACATCTATCCCAATAAAACTTAAATTTGTCTTTTCATGTTATCTCACATTTCCTGGTTTCTTAACATCTTCTCTCCCTGGTCCATTCTGTTTTCAAGATTATATATTTTTATCTTCATTGCCTGAGGTTCTGTATTCCAAGTGGTCTAGTCTGTTGGTAATTTTTTTTTTTTTTTTTGTGGTACTGGGGATAGAACCCAGGGCCTTGTGCATGCGAGGCAAGCACTCTACCAACTGAGCTATATCCCCAGCCCCAGTGTTGGTGATGTTTTCTATCAAATTTTTAATTTGGTTTATTGTTTCCTTCATTTCAAGGATATCTGTTTTATTTTTCTACAGAATATCTATCTCTTTATTGAAGTGATTATTTGTTACTTGTGTTTACTCTCTTACATCATCCTTTACTTTACAGATCAGTTTAACTATGTAATTCTAAACTCATTCTCTCCACTGTGGTGTTGATGAATTCTGTTATTAGAGTTTCTTGGTTTGCTTGGGGTGATTTGTTACCTTGCTTTTTCATATTGTCTGTATGTCTCCCTATCTAATAGTATGGATCTGAGGAAGTAGAGTTTCTACTCTGTGGATTTACTGTGTCCCTGAAGGTTTCTAGTACCTCACTGTTTAGGGGGAGACAAATAATAACAAAAGCCAATACAGTTTCCAGCATTAAACCAAATAGTTCCTACTATGATGTCTACAATGTTAATTATCATAATAAACAGAAATGGTATGATCAGTTATTGCCTGTAATAAAAAAACAGCAAGTTTGCAAAAGGGTTTACATTTTCAGATAGTGGGCAGGAAGAGAATAGATGTGATAAAGGATGTAATGATTATGTGGGAGGAAGAGCGAAGACAAGAGAAAAGGATTAAATAAAGAGTGAAGGAGATAATAGAGATTGGCTGTTAGTGGAGGAAAAGAGAGAATCAAAGGAAACAAGAAAAAATATATATAAACCAAATTTTTTAAAAAAATTAAAAATAAAAATAAAGGAATACAAAACAAAACTAAAATATACTAATCAAACATCCTAGTTCACAAAAGCCTAATCCATGTTAAATAATTGGCTTAAAATATTCTAGTGATGAGAAGAAAAAATAGGAGACTGTATAGTTGTCCACTGTACCATTAAGGTCACAATTACAGAGTAAAAAAGAATTAAAAAAAATAAGTAGAAAAGAAAAAAAAACTTGACAAATAGTTAGAGAATTCAAAATATTCTCAGCTTCTCTTCTCAGCATCTTTAGGTGGGGTCTTGTGGAGTGTGATGCTTACTCTCTGGATTTCTGGAGTGAGAGAGGTAATCCCATAGGTGAAGTTCCTGGAGGCGGGGTTTAGGCTTAGGTGGGCTCCAGGTTTTTTGTTGAATGCTAATTGGTCTGGAGATTTTAAATCAGTGCACATCCAGCACCCAGTACTTGCTGGTCCACATTGGAAGACTTTACACCCCAGGAATCTCCCCTGGGTTTCACTCATGTGGTGGGGGAGCCAATTCTTAGTCCCTTACATCACCTGCAGACCCTACGTTTCCTGGACTCAGATTCAATCTCCAAACAATTTCTCCTGCCCCGACCCTTCTGAGTTCCCAGCCAGATATGTCTCTCCCAGCTGGTCCTGCAAACAGGCCAATTGGAGGGGGAGGGGTAGAGCTGGGTAGGTCTCTGAAACAGTTGTCCCTTGTATAAACCTCTCTCCACATTTGATTTTCTCCTGGTTACTTCAGCACACTAGGTTGTGCATCATGTGTTTAATGGGCCTATATTTTGGGCCAAACTCAGGTTTGCCAGGAATTGGCCCGCTCAGCTGCTGGACCCCCAGGTAGTGGCTGCAAGTCCTTCAGTTTTGCTGGGCAATGTCTTTGATCTCTAAATGCTCTGTAACCAGACATGCCCAAGTGTAGGTTCCTTTAGTTCCCTTTCCCTCTACTATGCTCATGGAGGGACCTCTCTGGCTGAAGCCTCCCACCAGCTGTGCCGCTGGGGATTTCTTCCTTATTTTATTATATCCAAACTCCTGAGTCTCTGATCTGCTTTGAATGTCCAGTTTTAAATTCCAGTAAAATATCCCTTTTTTTTCATTCACCTTGCTGAGAAGCTCCCCATCAATTTTCTTGGTTTCCTTTCACTCAGCAGATAGGAACAAGACCTCCTCTATCCTGCCATCATGAAAGCCACTAATGTACTGCTAATGCTTATAAACGGCAGTGACATCCAGCAGTATCCTGAGTGTCCGAAGACACTTCCATCTCCCTCAGCTTCCATTTCTAATCACCACATAGATCCATCAATGACTTGTTTACCTGAGTAAACAAGTATGGATCTATTTTTTTTTTTAATTTCAGGCAACCACAACCTTCTTTTGTATCAATGAAGTTATACTTTGTGCTAAATCATAAAAGCAAGTGTTTGGGTTTCTGATTCAAGTTATTTATTTTCAGCTTTATTGTTTTTGTTTGGAGAATATCAACTTTACTATTCCTGCTTTTTGAAATTTATTAAAGCTTGTTTTGTGTCATACAAAACAAAAAGAGTTAATTTTTCGGTTAGGGTATAGAGTTACATACCCATCATCTAAATAATAACTATGATAAATAATATCATGCTATTTAGGTCATTTCTTTTTTAAAAAATATTTTTTATGTTAATAAAGCTTTATTTTATCCATTTATTTATATGTGGTGCTAAGAATTGAACCCAGTGCCTCACACTTGCTAGGCAAGTGCTCTACCATTGAGCCACAACCCCAGTCCCTATTTAGGTCATTTCTATTTATACCTTTTTTTTTTTTCAGTCAACTTGATCTTTTATGGACAGAAAGAGGTAAAATTAATATCCGTTAATCTTTTTCCTACTCTTTTATTGATTGTCTTTTCCTTATGGGCATCAATGCTCATTTAAAGTTCCCTGTGATTTAAGTTGTTTCTGGGATTTCTTTCTGTCTTTTTCTTCTCTCTGGCCGACAAGGCTTATCCTTGCAGAACTACTCACCATGCATAAAAAGGTTTGCCTCACCTTTCCCAGGACAGTACAGGTGTGTGTGTGTGGGTTTCACCTTTGTCTCAGTTGCTTCTGGGAGTGAGTAAAGTCCTTCTGAAAGGAAGGACTTCTGCCACTGAGGCAAATGTGGTCTTGTTGGGGTTTCCCTCCTATTTGGAGACTCAGGGTGTGGCCTTATTCGAGGTGCTGTTCTGATCACCTGTCTCCTTGAAATGCCCTTTTCTTGACATTGACTGCATTTGGGAGGCTTTGCCACACACTGTGGTTATATACAGCTGATTATTTTTTAAAATCGGTGGATATTAATTATTCAGAATAGTGGTTTCATTGGATACATCATTTTATTGAAATGATGTTTGTATTCCTCCTTCTATTTGTAGTTTTAGAGTAAGCTTTTTAAAGAAAAAAGAAGTAGCTTCTTCCTTGTTTCACATTTAAAACTCCCAACTGCTCGTGCTATTACCCTGGCTTCTTTATCTGCAGACTCTTTCTTCCTTAGTTCACCTCAACATTGCATTCAGAGTGAGCTCTCTCCATGAAAGATCTGCTCTTTACATGTGCTTGCTTAAAGCCTTTCAGCGTCTCCCCACACCTGCAAGTTCAAGTTCGAGTTCTAACTCCTTAAAGTGACACGCCATGTCCTTTATGATCTCACTCTTGTGAAAACCTTTAGCTGAATCTCCTGACTCCTCTTACCACACCATACCCAACTATTTGCAGCATTCCCACTGTTTCTTGTTTTCTCTCTCTCTCTCTCTCTCTGTGTGTGTGTGTGTGTATGTGTGTGTGTGTGTATGTGTGTGTGTGTATGTGTGTGTGTGTGTGTGTGTGTGTGTGTGTGTGTGTTTGGTAACAGGGATTGCACCCAGAGATGCTTAACCACTGAGCTACACCCCCAGTCCTTTTTAATCTTTATTGTGAGATAGAGTCTCACTAAGTTGCTGAGGCTGATCTTGAATTTGTAATCCTCCTGCCTCAGCCTTCCAAGTGACTAGGATTATAGGTGTGGGCCACTGTGGCCAACTTATGTTCTTTTTTGCTCCAAGCTTTTCTGTATTCTGTCTGGCCAAGAACCCAGCGGGAGCTTTATATTCTTTGGTCTCTTTTCATTCTGAGATCTCATTCATAGTCCCTGTGTGTGTGCTCTGATTGCATCCATGGCCATC
Organism: Ictidomys tridecemlineatus; assembly: GCF_052094955.1. Lineage (NCBI taxonomy): Eukaryota > Metazoa > Chordata > Mammalia > Rodentia > Sciuridae > Ictidomys > Ictidomys tridecemlineatus. The sequence continues at coordinate 96,281,890 of NC_135485.1, forward strand.
TGGGCCACTCTACTCTTTTATTCATTTAAACAACAAATGTTTGTTGATTTATCAAGTACCAGGTCCTCTGAAGGTCTTGGGTATATATAATGAACAACAACAACAACAACAAAAAGTCCTGCCTTCAGGAATCTATAAGGTTACAATATATTATGAATGTTGGCTAATCTTCTTCTTCATTAATGTGAAATTTCTGAGTATTTTATTTTTGTTTTCAAAAATGCATGGGCTATTACAATAATCTAGGAGAGACAATATTGGCTCTTGATACAAAGCAGAAAAATGTAGGCAGATTTTGGATATTCCTTAGTTGTATTTTTAGGTCTTTATGATGGAAGGATTTTAGTGTAACTGAACTTCCTTCTTCTTTTTATTTGGTATGAGGGATTGGCCCCAGGAGTGCTTAACCACTGAGCCACATTCCCAGCCCATTTTGTTTGTATTTTATTTTGAGACAGATTTTTGCTAAGTTGCTTAAGGTCTCACTAAGTTGCTGAAGCTGGCTTTGAACTTACGATCCTCCTACCTCGGCCTCCTGAGCCTCTGAGATTACAGGCATGTCCAGCCACAAATGAACTCTCTTTATGATGAACTGAGTAAGCGAACATGGGAGATTGAGTAAGTTGGGTATGAGATGAGTTTTAAATTCTGCAGCACTTTCAAGTGGATATTTATGTGTGTGTGCATGCGTGTGCATTATATAAATTTTACAAGATATTAAAATTGAAATTTCAGCTGAAGCATCAAGATAAGGAATATTGCTGCATTTCAGAAGGACCATATGCTAAAACTACAAAGATAAGAAAGAATCCAGAGAACAAAAACAGAGAGGATCTTTTTAAAATAAGAAAGCATTTGGAAAAAGTTATAATGGAAGTCCTCCTATTGCTTTTTTTTTTTTTTTTTTACCAAGGTTGTGGTTAGGGGTGGGGGATATATTATATTAAGCCCAATCTAGAGTAAGACAGGCTTTACTTGGACCACATGGTAAGCTTGCTTTACGTGCCCTGAAATTGAATGGCATGGATCTGAGAAAACTGGATCAGCTCACTGTGATAGACAGTACTCTGCAGTGCTGTCCTTGGGACCATGTATTGAACCTCTGGGAGGAATGGTAGCTTTATCTGTTTTAGGAAGAAATCCTGATTAAGTGGGCAACCCCTTGAATCAAAGTGTGCAGGATGGTAAGAGGCTGGGGCCGTCAGGTGAAGAACACCCATTACCCATATTATGAGAGTCAAAATTTGAAAGATCCTACAGGGTAGCCTTTGAGGACGCCCCCAAAATATATTATCATTGGAAGACCCATAAGGTGACAGGTCCAATCATTCTCTTACCTTTTTTCCTTCTCTGGTTTGGACATGCTAACCAGGGAAAGACAAAGAGAGTCAGTCATATGCCTGTTTTCCATAGGCATATGACCGACCAGTTCACAGCTGGCCTCAGGCAGAGGAAGAAGAAACATTTTCAAGTCAAATGAAGTTTGAAGCTATACATTTGATATTGGCCTGAGGAATCTGATTTGTGAAACTTGACCATGGGAATAAAATGTCTTAAGGACTTGAAGCTTTCATTGAAGGTAGGGTGAGGACTGTACATAGAGAAGGACTAATGGGACAGTGGGACATCAACATAAAACGGTCATATGATTGCATCCCAGTGGTGCTACTTGCTCAGCGTATCAACTAGATACACACTTAGAAGATGGCGATTGTAGCATGAAAATGCTAGGAATGGACTTTTGAATTAGGAAAAAAGAGGATTTTGTTCAGAAATTTGGGAATCACAATATTAACTGGGTAGGAAGAATGTCGAGGCATTGTCAAAGAGGAGAAGAAAGACAAAAAGAGTTATATCATGGAAACAGAGAACCAGAAAGATCCAACTTCTGGAATGGAGGCTGCTGCTTATTCAATTAACAAAATTAAAGTTTATTCAATTATAATAATTGGAGCTTATTAAATAATTAATATAAATTAGGTACAAAGGGGATGCTTATTTAAAAAGAGAAAATGAGTACTCTAAACTTCAAAAAAAAACAACTAGAAAATAAAAAGAATACGACATTATTATTAGTTAACTGTCCAGTGTAGTACTGGTTCTGTTTTTTGACTACATATTATTTGACTGCCTCTCCTCTTTAGATTCTTTGATTATCTGAAATAATTCCATCTTTCCTCTAGGATAGTTGGTTAAAATTCAATTTTTATTGAGAATTTACAAAAGTTTCTTTTAGCTTTATCTTTAATTAATGGTAATAAGAGTACATTTTTAGGATTATTAAATTTGGGAAAGTTCTGTAAAATTTCTTTCACATGCAGACACTAAGGTTTTAGGGCATTTAAAGTATTCCCATGTGATTGCTGTAGCAATTTAAAAATATGGTCACAAGTTCTGTGACTTGTCTGCCATTGAGTGTGGAGGTACTTGGCCCTTTCTCTTGAATCAGGAAGGGCTTATTTTCTATTTTAATCAACAGACTGTGGTGGAAATGTTGCTTCTGAGGCTCAGTCAAGAAAGGTCATGAACTTCCCTACTGGGTTGCTGGAAATCTTGCTAATGGAGCCCTGAGACTCAACTCAATGTTAGAAGTCTGGCTACCCAGAGGCTACCATGTTTTAAGGAAGCCTAAGGCACTTGTTGAGGCCACATGTAAACTTTTTGGTTGACAATCCTAGATAAACCCAGATCTGAAATCTTTACAGCCCAGGTGCTAGACATAGGCTTGAAGAAACCTCCAAATAATTCCAAGGCCCAGCCACTTGAATTTTGTCAGCCCAGGTCCTGGGCTTGGTGAAGCAGTCATTCTTGTTTGTGTTCACATTCCAAACCCATCTTTCAAAGCTGCGTTTTACACTAGTAAGTTTAAAGATGTTTTGTTTCACAGCAGTAGATATCATGAAGAGGTGTTAATTAATCTTAAATTGCTGGTATGAACATGCATCAACCAGTTGGGGGTCAATGTCTTGCACACTGGAGGGATGCATTATTGAATGTAATGTTCAATAATTTGAATGTAATGTTCAGTAATTATTGAATTCATTACATTATTGAATGTAATGTTCAGTAATTTATTTATCTTGTCATAACAGCAGGAAATTAATAAAAATGTAAAGATGTGATTAAACACAACCATTTCAGGCTGATGGAAAAGCATGAACAAAGATGATGTAGCACAGATAAAGGGGTGAGTCCAGAATAGCAGTGAGTGATAGGACCACAGAAGCATGTTAAAGCCTGAAAAAGGAAAAGAAAAGGAAAGATGTTGAATGCCAGTATGTGCCTGAGAATTGATTATAAAATACTGATGAATGGCCAAGGACAGGCTAAGTTAAGGTATTGGTAGGTGACCTGACAATGAACAACTGAGCAACTGAAGGACAATATAGTATTTCATTGAGAGTTTGGCATTACAGACAGACAGTTCTTTTTGCGGGAGAGGCAGGGAGGGTACTGTAGATTGAACTCAGGCACTGAGTCACATCCCCAGACCTATTTTTGTATTTTATTTAGAGACAAGTTCTCATTGAATTGCTTAGTGCCTTGCCATTGCTGAGGCTGACTTTGAACTCACGATCCTCCTCTCTCAGCCTCCGGAACCACTGGAATTACAGGCTTATGCCACTGCACCCAACAGATAGTTCATATTTTGAATCCTGTGTCTGCTACTCACTAGTCTATGAAATCTTGTTAGTAATTACTGAAATATACATTAAAGTGATTACCAACCACACAAAATATGTATCCCTGTAAACTGTAACTAAATATACTACCAGCTTAATTTCTCCTTGACTAGATCTCCCAAGTGTCCAGGTCATTCATCTGACATCTAATGTGAGGAGATTGTGATAGAGTGGGAATCAAGAGGATAAATAAATATATATATTGAGATTTGGATGGTGTCAGGACTACACAAGAGTACAAATAACATGAGAATTAATAATCAGTCATTGGACTTAGCAGTCAAGAGTCAGAATATGAGAGTATGAGAATATGAAAGAATAAAAATTTCATGAGGTCTAGGGGTGGAAATTGTATTGGTGAAAGTTGAAGAGTGAAGAGTTAGCTGGATTGAATTCTGAAATCATCCATGTGCACATGAGGTTTAATTTGTGTTTTACTGATTGCACATGCATATAATGAGATTCTCTTTAGATGGCCATCAGCAATGAATATCAATAAATTAGTGAAGTTTTTAGGTATAAAATTACAAATAAAATTTCAATTGTTTTTTATGTAAACTTTCATTTGAATCTTCAATAAAAGAAGTTGACCTAACTGATGGCATCTAATAGAAACCAGTAGTTAAAGATTTTACTTTGTTCCTTTTGGCAGCTTGATGCTACCCGATTGCTCACTGCTGGGTCCTCTGAGGGAGCATCCTGCTTTTGTCTGGTTAGGAAAAGATGGCTCAGAGTCCTCAGGACCTCCAGAAGGCCTAGGCCACACTTCCAGAAAACTGGATTATGAAAATGAAGGAAAGAGGAAGGGCCTCAAGGAAGAAAGTAGGGGCAAAAAAGTAAGTTTAGTTTAGCCTTAGAAATCTTTTTTTTTTTTCCAGCATAAAGATTTTATTTTTTTTTCTTGTCTGAAGTTTTCTTTTCTTTTCTTTTTTTTTTATTGGTTGTTCAAAACCTTACAAAGCTCTTGACATATCATATTTCATGCATTAGCTTCAATAGCCTTAGAAATCTTGAGCTTGTTTTTGACTAAAGGGGAGGGAACAGTTAACTAGCAATGGAAGAAACGGGACAATTGAGAAAATAATTTATGAAGTAAAAGACACTAAAAAAGGAGAAAATAAAAGGCAGAAGGTTGAGATTGAAAATATCGGTTCTATCACTCTCGATTTTCACTTGATCTTAGCCAACAAGTGAAAAGTGATTATTGACTTTCTATTTGTTTTATCAATTGTAATGTCATAAAGATGAATAGGCTTCTTTATCATAATGAAATGCTGCTCTAATCACTGGTACTATTCCTTGTTGTAAAGTCTATTTTGCATGATATGAATTTAGCCAATATTCTTTTTTATGAATAGTGTTTGAATTGTATATTCATTTTGTACTCCTTTACTTTCAGATTGAATATTCCTTTATATTTAAAGTGAGTTTCTTATAGACAACATATAGTTGAGTCTTTTTATTTTTTTAAACTTAGTCTGAAAAACCTGTGCTTTTAAATTTGAGTGTTTAGACAATTTATATTTAAGGGAGTTATGGTTATCATTGTATTTAAATCTCTTATCTTACCATTTGTTTTCTATTTCTCCCAATTTCATGAGTTTTACTTTCCTGTATTTTCTCTGATTTCCTTTTGTGTGAAGTTTTTAAAAAATATGCATATTTAACTTACCAGTTTATCTTCAAAACCATTAAGTAAATTTACATATAATGGAGGAAGCTTATAACAGTTTACTTAATTTTTTTCTCCCGTCATTTGTGCTACTGATCTCATGTTGCTTCTGCCTATCCTATAAACACTATAGTGTTTATACTGCTATTATATTTCCCTTGATAATTAACTTTTGAAGAAAAATTTTAAAATAAGAATAGTGGGTCTTAAAATATGTACCCACATGTTTATCATTTTCAGCATTTTTCATTCATTTGTATAGATCCATACTTCCATTTGGTGTTATTTTCTTCTGTCCAAAGACCTTTCCATTAATAATTCTCATGGTATAAATTTTCTAGCAACAAGTTGACTCCGTTTTTGTCTGCTGAATATATATTCCATGACGATCCTGCCACTCCTGGCACTTCAAATATGCCATTGTCTTCTAGTGTGCATGGTTTATAACAAGAAGTCTGCTTATCATTTTAACTTTTGTTTCTCTGTGCTGTTAGTGTTTCTTCCCTCCTGCTGCTTTTAAGATTGTTCTTGTATCACTGATTTTCAGCAATTTGATTTTACATATTAGTGTAGTTTACTTTGAGTTTTTCCTATTTAATGGTTGTTGAATTCTAGAATTTGTGCATTTGTAGTTTTCATCAAATTTGAAAGAAACTTTGAGCCTTCACTACTTAATTTTTTGGATGCCAAACATTGTGAAGTTTTTAAATAGTTGAATAATTGATTTTTTTAATGATATTTAAAATTGTTGGACTTTGTTTTGACAGGGTCAGGTTGATCCTATGGGTCAGGTTGATCCTTTCATGGTTTGTTTAAAAACTCTGTGAGGGAAGTATAGAGTAATCTCTATTCTAAAGATAGTTAAGCTTCATGTACTAAGAAATAACCACCTGGGGTTCTTTACTCAATTATGTGTGTATATAATGAGATTTTTTAAAATTTGAATTGTGAAACCTGGATGATTATCAGCTGTGTGAACTCCGAGAATCATTTGGGCTGTAACTTCCTGGAAATTATTTTCTTCTCAGCTTCATGGTGTTATATTCTAGGCATGGAAATTTTTGACTCAGCTGGTCTCAGGAAACTCTTGCAGATTTCTAGAACATTTTCTTTCTCTTCAGTACTCTGCCCTACACATTCTAGGCATTTTTGCTTCCCCGAACTCTATCTTCTTTACTCAGAAAATTTTCTGGGCTCTGTTTGCATTTTGTTTCTCTAGACTATGGGCTAAAATTATATCCAGACAAAATCTGGGGTAACTGTAGGATCACTCTATTAGTTTCTCTTTTCTGAGGGATCACCATCCTATATTATTGTTCATGTCTAAAAATAATCATTTTCTTATTTTGTCTTATTTTCAAGCTATTTATAGTAAGAGGGTGATTCTAGACCTTTCACTCCTTCATAGCCAGAAATGGAGGAAGATACAGTGATTTTATCAAATGATTAAAGATAGATGCTGTTTTTGAAAGTAATATTAAATAAGGGGTTAGTTATAAAAACACATATATTAATTTAATGGCTTGATCTTATAAATATATGTCCAGTATGCAAAATAAAATTTGTAAGTACTATTGATACTATTTGGAATACAGTGTTATATTAAATTTCTCACAATAGGGTCAATATCTTAGTAAGATAAAATTTAGTGTAGCATTTCAGTACAAACTTACTTATTCTTAATAGTGTTAACATTTCCTGTAGGTAATTAAAAAAACAGAAGCATTAAGGTGCTTTCAGTTTTTTGAGATTTAATTTTCAAGGGAAGAAAATCAGTACATTAGAAAAATCAGATTTTGAGCACTTTTTTACACTTAGTAATCTGTGTGTGTGTGTGTGTGTGTGTGTGTGTGTGTGTGTGTGTGTGTGTAGTGTTATGCGCACTTAATTAAATGAATTTAGGCATTTCAGTATACTTTCAGTAATTAGGAATTAAGGTCTTAATATTTTATTGCAATATTTTAAAAAGTGATAACAGATAAGTTCAAGTATAAATTTACAACCAAACATTATACTCCTGATAGTCTCATGCAAAATTTGAGTATTAGTGATGGATACTTTTGGTTTTTTGGATGTTCCTGTAGTTTACTTCTCTCGAATTCTTTTCTGAACCTCTCACATTATTTTTAACAACACATAGTATTACATAGCAGTTAGAGTTCTTTGGATCCCATATTTCCAACTGTACTTTTCTTTCTTCAGTAGATCTTAGCTTCCAGGTCAGAGGTTGCGTACTTTTTCTAGCCTGGTCAAGCCTGTAGACGTGATTTTTTAGCCTGTACATTGGCTCTAATAGTCTCACCCTACCCCAGCAATTCTGAAATGTCCTTTTTTTTTTTTTTTTTTTTCTGTAGAGCTGCCCACTGTAGATGTGGCGCAATTTTTCCATGTTGTCATTCTGATAATAACTCCTCATTCTAGCCATTAATGCTTATTTAATTCATTCAACATGTGTTTATTGTGACCTTTTCTTTCCTCAATGTTATGTGCTTGATCCTTGACCCCGAGTGAAAGAGAAAACTAAAAGTAAGAAAAGGGAGACAATTTCAAAGGACTGAAAAATAGTTCTCATATAGGTTTACACATGTTTTTTTGTGTGTGTGTGTGGTTATCATTTCAGGTTATGGATTGGAGAATTTGAATGTTCTTAAGGAAGAAGGACTAAGAAACCACATTTATCTTATCTCGGTGCTCATTTCCTTAAGGAGTTACACGTGCTTGAGAGGACAGATAAATCTGTGCTCCTCACCTACAGAAAGAAGAAAGATTGGATCAGGAAAGAAGTGGTAAGAGGCAACTTTCTATGAAAAAAGAGGCTGGAAGGTGAAAAATATGTATTTGCTTGTCTTCCTCTACCATCCAGTGGCAAAATTTACTCCTTCCTTAAGTTAAACCTTTGTCATGGCAAGGAATTTGTGAAGAGAAAACTCCGATAGAACCATGGCTGGTGATTGATTACAGATTAACAATAACTAGGTAGGGCGTGGGTTGTGGCTCAGTGGTAAAGCGCTTGCCTAGCATGTGTGAGGCACTGGGTTTGATCCCTGACACCACATAAAAATAAACAAATAAAATAAAGGTATTGTGTCCATCTAGAACTAAAAAAATAAACAAACAACAAAAAAACAACAACAACTAGGCACTCCATAGATTTCTTTTTAATGGTATAAATGGGAAATATCTAAAGGGAAGGTATGTGGAAATATGTAAGGCTATTTTATTAGACATTTACCTTGGAAGAAGAAAATATCAGGAAGGGTCAGAAACTATTTTGTTCTTTCTCCATTAATTTGCTTTTGCTGTGAGGAGCATGGACAGTATACGTTGTGGAGCACACTGTGTTTGGAGAAGCTGTTGGATAGGTAGGCCCATCTGGTGGGAGAGCTTGTTCCTTTTTTTTTGGAAAACTTTGCCTCTGTGTTATGACATCATTCCTTATAAAGGTAGAAATAGATTATTGTGCACATATAACATAATGAATTTATATGAGATATAGTGACTATCCCATGAGTGAGGGAACAAGACATAATTTGGAGTTGGAGCCTAGAGTGATTTATGAAGGTCATTGTCTTACAAGTTCAGATGCTTTCCATATGGCGCCGGAGAAACCCCCTTATGTACTGTATGTATAAAACATATGTAGCAAATTAGTTTCACTTACGTTTTTTCCCTAAATATGTTTTGGTTTAAAAATGACAGTGTCTTTTGTTTATCTGACTGTAAAATCCTACATTTTTTTTTCCAAGAGAAGGGCTATTTGTTAATAAGGACTGAGTGTTTTTAAACGAAACAGAGAGAATTGAGTGTGAGCCCTTTTGACACAGGGCCTTGCCTGTGCCTTGGGTGCCAGAGTCTTCCATCTCATTGGATTTATGGCTTAACTTCTGTATCACGCTTAACTTGAGTGTGCTCAGCAGTGTGACCTTGTCTAGGAAGAGGAAAAATGGATTGTTCATTTTCCAGCTGTACTGTATTATATTTCTATCTAATTGCATTTTCAAATAGATGTGAAGATGCAACTACTTCCACTTAAAAGGAAATTGCTCTACTTAAAGAAAAATGGAGAAAGAATTATGAGTAATATTCAAAATTGAAAGTATTTTTTACCTAAAATAATAAGCTTTTGTCTGGCCTAAGCAGCACTTCTATTGATGGATTTTTCTTGTTTAGTTGTGGAGACTTAAAATGTTCATACCGTCAGTCTCTAGTCCAGTATTTCCAACCCTTTAGTAAATGTCTGACTTTACAGAACTTTCCCTAACTAGTATCTATAATATACATACTCCATTTTAACAGCACAAATCATGGATAGGTTTTCAGTAGAATTTTATATTTTCTTTGAAAAACTTGTAGCACACTTTAAATGTATGGACACTCATTGGGATATTACAAAACCAAGATGGAAGGTCATCAGATCTATAATCCCAAAGCAAGATACTACCTAAACATTATTTAGTTGAAGAAGCATTTATTGTGTTTTTAAACACATGTCTAGCTGGATGTATGCAGTTGGTTTGTACCTCATTTATGGCTCCTATCAAAACTTAAACATCCCGGATATTATACACACATTACAATAGTGTTCAATTGTTCCTTGGCTTGAACATTCTGATAAATATGCTAGAAAACTATTCTTTGGAGACAAAAGTAAAACTAGAAAATCTAGGACATCTTTTTCCATTGGGCCAGAGTGAAGTACCTAGAAAATAATTAAATAGATGAAGAGAAATTGGGATTTACACAGAACTCCAAGTTTGCAATCTCCAGATTTAATTTAAAATGAATATGTATATGTGTATGAATATATATCCTGAGTATATATTTATATATGCATGCACATTCCAATTCAGCAATGACATGAAATTATCATGGGGTGATTGATTTATGTCATCCCATCTTGGTAAGGTATTTACAGGCTTAATCTAAGGCCACCAAAGCTTGATATTGTATCTTAATTCCTATGAGAGAGACAGTCTGTTTCCCAGAATACATGAGTTATCTTCTTATTTTTGGAGAAGGAAAGAAGAGTTGTCTCAGAGATATTTTAACAATTGTTTTGACAACTAGCTTCTTGGATAATGCTTTGCTTGTGGATGAAGAAAGGGTGCTGGTCTTTGAAACTGTCTATTTAGTTCTTTTAGAATCACTATGATTCATCAGCTACAATGAGATTTTTCTATCATGTAAGCAGGCAAAGTTTGATCTCAGCATAAATTTTCCTCTTGTTCTTCATTATTCTTCCAGCAGACAGCTCCCACAGCTGTGCACCGTATCTCCTCAGCAAAGTCACTTGCAGCTATAGTCATATAATATCGGATGTGGAGAGCTAGTATGGTAGCAGGTCCTCTGCATGTCTTTTGCCTGGTCCTCTGAGTTCTAATTGTATGTGCCTCATTGCTTAGTAGATTTCCACAGAATTCAGGTTGATTCTGGAGACAGAAGGACGTGATGCAAAGACTTCTGAACATCTGCTAGAATCACAAAGATTTTAGGGATGAGCTCATCAGCAGGTAGGTCAGCTGACTGCTCAGCCCTGCTCACATCAGCCAGGTTCACCGCTGTCACCCCCTTGAGGATTGCTAATGTGTCTCAATAGACATTACATTTGGTATTCAGCCGAAGAACTATTTTCCTCCATCCTTGGGGTGGGGATAGGAATGACAGTAAGGTAGAAGGGGAAATGTGAAAAGCCATTTCTGGAATTCTGTTTGAGTTGCTCACAAACAACACAGTGTGCAATAAACCAAACCAAACCAACCAACCAACAATAGTGACAACCACAGAATACAGAGAGTGCATGCCTTAATTACTCTTAATTTTCTGAAACAAGACTCACTAGATTTTGAGGAAGAGCACCAAACTCAGATTCTATTTCTACCTTTGACCAGTTATTCTCAGTCCATGCTCAGGGAGAATGTTGGTGCTCACTTGACTTGGTTTATCCCTAAAGGGAACAAAGTGCTTTTCTTTGACATAAATTAATAAGCAAAAGTAATAAGAGGAAAGTATGTGAAGCAAACTGATACCATGGCTAGAATATTTTCAATGTTAGTTTCTTTCCCAATAGTTTACCTTAGATGTTTCAAATCATGTCTACATTGTCTACATTTATGGAACACTACTGTTTGTCAGGCAGAGTGCTAGGTTGTCAATAAGTACATGACTCACACATCACCCCATCCTTGATGATCTTCTAATCCATTGGACCAAAGAGACGTACCCATGGTTTCATTATGTTGAGAGCAGTGGTAGACAATCCAGCAGCAAGTAACAAAGAGTGGAAACATTGGGGAATTTGATTTTCTTAAATGTTTTTGAAGACTCAGTGACTTACATGGCTACATCACAAACTGTTTTCTATTAATCAATATTTTTCTGGTTTTTATGATGGTATTTAATGTTCATGGGGGAAATGTATACTCTTTGGAATTGGGCTTAGACCTGAACTCAGGAGCAGAGTGAATTTCTGAGCCTTAAGCTTCCTTTGCATTATAGGGTGACAGTTCTGTAGGATTGTTGAGAGATAATATATGCAAAGTGCCAGCACTCACCTGTGGATGTGCCACATCTCAATAGGCAGTGCTACAGCACATTTTTTATTGCTCCATAATTGGGGAACAATTTTTCTGGTAACAAAATAGTCATGATTAGAAAAAAATAGGAAATCAAATGTTAATTTCACAAGCATTGTTATAAACCAGGCAATAGTGTGGGATTACATAATATTTCTGGGGATGGTGGTGGTTAAGAATTCACCAATTTTAAGAAGCTCTCCAAATCATCACCTGTGATAATTGGTATGTCCCTATTTTATCCTGATAATTACTTTCACAAATATATATTTCTAAAGATAATTATAGAATGACAAAGCACTATAGGAACCATCTAGCATTGCCTCCTCTGTTCCAGTTTCTGTGTTAATTAGTGGTAAACTTGAGTGAACTCAGTTGTATCAAGGTTGGAGATTATTTTTTTTTTTTTAATGCCACAAGGTCCTTTAAGTGTACCTGCTGTCAGTGACCTATAGTTGTTTGTGTGGCCCAATTCACACTTACACATAACCACTTACACATTGGGCTTTTAGGTGGTGATGACATTACTACTAAGGTCAGTTACTCTCTTTATATTCCCTTTTACAGGAACTTATTTTTAACATTTTTTCAAATCAGTGTCATTACTGGACAGACTTTTTCCAAAGTGGCCTTTCTTGTTCATTAATGGTCTTTGAGGCTCTGCTAGAAAATAAAACTGGGTTCTTCCTTTTTTTTTTTTTTTTTTCCAGCGGACTTATGTTTTTCCTCTGAACAACTGGTTTTGTTTCTTCTCAACTTTTAAAAGCATGTCCCTTTTCACTTGTTATATGTTAATGTTTTTCAGAAATGTTTATTAAATGGATCAATTTTTCCACTCCTTTCAACACTAGAAAACAAAATAAGTTGGATCATGTCAAAAGCAAGTAGTCCACAGGGATAAAACAAGCATAATGCTCTTTCTGGATATGATTTAAAATTTGAGGGGTTTATCATTCTGTGAATTCTGTAGGGACTGGTTAAGTACCACTGGGGATAGCAAAATTTGTTATATAGAAATTCAAACACATTTTTTGTAGCTTGGAGTTCCTCAGCTTTGAAGAATGTATTATGAAAGTGACTCAATTATTCATAGACTGGAATTTTTATAGTTGGGGTAGTAGGTTATGAATTAAATGATCTGTTGTAAAATACAAAATTGTTTTAAGATTTATTGCTTTTAAAATAAATAATAAACATGAACCTATATATAATATGAACTCCCTCATGTATTGTCATTAAATAGTTGTTCAAATATATTTGGGTGTGAGGTAAGTTTGTACTCTCAGCATTTCAAATCACCTCAATGGCAAGATATTACTACTAAATAAGCATTACTTGAGGGACAAACACTGGCCTAGGTATTGCTTCAGTGATCATCCATGAGAACTCTTGAAATAGGTTATAAACTATGATAAGGCTCTTCTGATTCAATAAAAATGGTTTATTTTTTGTTTTCTAGTATTTTGTATCCAATTTTATATCTATAATATTCAGCTATATGTAAATTTAGTGGATGGGCTTGTGTCCTATAGACCCATTATTCTGATCATTCTAGATTTTTTACTCACTTTATTCTCTTAAAGGAAATGTAAAAGAAAATGGAGAACACACAAAAATAAGAGAGTTATTCTCAATAGCCTTTCTTGATGATTATCCCCTAAGTTTCTTAAGAATTGTAAGAGAATGCATAAAAGACTTTGCTGGATGAGTTAAGACGCTGTTTTTTGAAGGTTAAGTTGCAGTTTTAAATACAAATATATGCTATTGAAGTGAAATGGAATTTCCTTTTGTGTGTGTTGAGGTCACTGGAATTTACAGTCCGGTGGGTCAGCTTTACCATAGCCTGTTCTGAAGGGCACATTTGTTCTTGAATCACCAAATTCCATAACCCTGCTGTGGCCTCATGCAGATGAAAGGAAGTTTTTTTCCATGTGTTGTCTCTGATGAATCCCTAAATATTTTCTCGAGTGTTCTGTAACTTTCTGTGTCTTTCGGGAGCAGTCTGTGTAGAGTTTGGTTAGGTAGTGTGATTTAACGAGAGGAACAAGGGACTACCATCAGAGGATCTGTATTTCATCCTTCGTTGTGAAGCCTTGAATCTTGATTCCCATCTGTAATATGGGGATAATACCTTCTTAGCTTTCCTCACAGGGAGGTTGTAAGGATCAAGTGGGATGATGTAGGCTTTTGTTAGCTCTGACATACTAGAATGCAAATTACTGTTATCAAGAATACTAAGGAACTGGCATGACTTGTTCCTGTGGTCTCTTGTGGTCATTTTTATTTACCTTAACATTCTGCCGGCTGTTGTCACAACTTTGCCATGCATGGAGAGCTGAGTTTTGCATGTGTTCCAGGCCTCCTTTTCTCTCAGTTGGTTTCAATGGAACCTTTCATTCATATAGATAGAGGTAAGCCTGGGTATAAAATCTTAGCTTCTGAAATGGGTAAATTATTCCAAGGGTCTTCACTTTAGGACAATTAAAGACAGCTCTCTAATTAATTTTAATGCTCCAATATTTCCATTTCACATTGAATGAAGCTGAAACTGCTTTCTGTAGCCTCCAAGACCCTGTGTAATTTCTCTGAACCCTGCCTCTTTCTCTATCACATCTACCCTCTTGCTCACTCTGCTCTGGCCACACCAACCTACCTATTTCTTCAAAAAGGTGAATGCATGCCTGCCAGTGTATTTGAACCAGCCATTGCCTCTGCTTGGAAAACTTTCCCTTCTTCATCTTCCTCTGCTGATCTTCTCAGTGATTGCTATTTCTTGTTATCCTCAGACAACCATTTTCAAACTTCCAATCTCAAATAGGTCCCTGATCCTATTCTTACGTTTTCACATGATTCTATTTTATTTAAATTTTTTTATTAGTCCTATTTTATTTTTTGATTACCTAAAATTATTGCTTTTATTTATCTGTTCACTTATTTATTATCTGCTTTTCCTGCCTTCAATGGAATGTAAGCTTCATCATGAGGGAATTGTCTTTTTTTTTTTTTAAAGAGAGAGTGAGAGAGGGGAGAGAGAGAGAGAGAGAGAGAGAGAGAGAGAGAGAGAGAGAGAGAGAGAGAGAGAATTTTTAATATTTATTTTAGTTCTCGGCAGACACAACATCTTTGTTGGTATGTGGTGCTGAGGATCGAACCCGGGTCGCACGCATGCCAGGCGAGCACGCTACCGCTTGAGCCACATCCCCACCCCGGGAATTGTCTTTTCGAAGTTGAGTACCCAGGCACATAGAAGAGTATCTAATCTGTGATAAGCACTTAATTTTTCATAGAATAGTTGAATTAATGAACACCAACACTTTCACTTAACATGGAAATAATATTAAACTTTGTACCAGCATGCAAGTAAATGTATCATAATGCAATTATTATTCTCCTTTTTTTGTGAAAATATTTAATTTTAATCTAGCATTTAGGTAAAATGTTTTCTTAGTTGTCTATTATTATGTTTTAGGCCATCCCAACATTTAGTGGCTTAAAATAATGACTTGTCATTCTTTAACATTCTGTGGGTTGGCTTGGGCTCAGGTGGATGGTTCTTCTGCTGGGACCTGGGTATGTGTATGGGGTGTTGGTGCACCCAAGATGGCTGTGGGCTTTTCCCTGTGTGGCCTCCTCTCTGTCTAGGAAGTAGGATTTCTTACAAAATGACTGGCTTCCAAGAAGACTATTCCAAGAACACAAGAGCATAAACCACAATCTCTTGGAGTACAGCATAAGTTAGGATACATCCAATTGGTCAGAGAATTTGGAGAGTTGATTGAGATTCAAAAGGAAGGGGAAGGCCCAGATAGGGGGAATGGCAAATAATGTGGAGCCATCTGTTCCTCACTTCAATGGTGATATTTTCCTACATGAAATGAAAATGCTTTTACTGCTTATCTGTTCCTTTCACAGTAGTATGCTAGATCTGAAAGTAGAGGAGATTTACAGTCTTCAGTGGGGAGGTGCCAAGTGTAACTCAGGGTTTGAAGTGAAGAGACTGGGTCTCTCCTTGGTAGCCAGTGTGTCTTTTGGAATTGGCAGACACAGAGAAGTTTGTCTCTTTGCATTTCTTAACTGACAGGAATGAGTGTCTGGTTTGCCTCAGTGTTTGGTGATCATATTGTATGCCATGGAAATGGAGAATACCCATTCTTTCATTGTGTAAAGTTAGGGATTTGGATAGCTTTATAAGATTTTAGTAAAACATTTTTCAAATTAGCAGTTCTCGGTTATTGATGTAAAGAATAATTGATTCTTATTTTTGATTGTTGTGTGTGATTCTAATCAATGGCTTCAGTTTTCTCCTTCCCCAAATTCTTTATCAGGACTTCAAAATGTTCCCCAAAGGATCAACTTGTTTTTTTCTCTCTTTTATGCCCACTATATGGTTCAGGTACAGAGGCACAGTAAGAGGACAGGATGATAACAGAAGGATAATGGATAAGGCAAGGGACAAATGCTTATAACCAACACATCAGAATATCAGCTCTTATATAAAGTTCCCAGACAAGTTTCATCTACTTCTTTGGTATGCTTGTATCTCTTCTTCTAGGGAGATCTCACCTTCTTCCTTGGATTCAACTATCCTGTAGGCTTCTTTTTTTTTTTTTTTATCTTACCACATTTGTATCTTGAGTTCTAAGTAAGGTATATATATCCAATTATCTAACAGAATACAACAGTCTCCTAGCATGAATCTAGTACACTCAACTCTATTGACATGCACATAGTATATCTTTCCCAAAAGAACCTATTATTTGCCCCGTCCAATCCTGTTTTCCTTCAATACTCAATACCTCTAAATGTCACTGTTCTCCATCCAGTCATTAAAGTTATAAGCACTGAGTTTTCCTTTTTTTGTCTTTTTCACTACTCATATTCAATTTTTATTTAAATTGGACTTTTTGTAAAAGTTCTGAATATTTCTAGAGCCTCTTCTATATACTTATCACTGATTTAACTCAGGCATTCATGTTCTCTTGCCCGAAAAATAAAAATAAAATGCTCTATCTGCATCCAGAGTCAGTTTCTCTAAGACATCTTCTTACACTGTTTTCAAATTTTCTATTAGAAAACCTAGTAATCTGCATAAAAAATCTCTTATGAATCTCTGTTGCACATTGGTTAGACAAAAAGCCACTTTTTACTAGTTTACAAATGACCCAAAGTAATTGGGTAATAGTAAATTATCAATTTATCATTCAGGCTCCACTCTTGCTGCTTCTGTCCACAATCTCACAAACATTTATACTTACAATTTCAGAAACCTTAGGGTTTCATTTCTCAACACATGCTCTTTTTCTTGTTGTTCAGGTTCTTCTTCCTTACTGTGCATGCCTGGTGGATCTGACTCATCCTGTAGAACATCTCAATAGTACTCTTGAACAATTAATAATCTCAAGGTGCTCTTGAACAATTAATACAATCCAACTAATTTCCCTCCATAAATGCTAATCCCACAAATCCTATTTGAATCTGGGTAATCACATGAAAGATGTAACAAAATTATCTTCTATTTTGAAGCTTTCCTTCCCTCCCTCCCTCCCTGTCTTCCTTCCTTCCTTATTTGCTAATATATCAAGAATTAATTCAGTCACCCACCCTTGCTATATCAATGGCTGATTGAACCAAATCAACATTGTTTATCAAAACCATTATGCAAAATATTCCCCACTTATCTGTGGTTTCAGTTACCCATGGCCAGTTATGGAACAAATATATCAAATGGGAAATTTTAGAAAATAAACAATTCATATGTTCTAAATCTCAGATAAAAATTTCACACTGTCCTTCTCCATCCTGCCAGACTGTGGATCATTCCTTGTTCAACAAGTATTGCATGGATTTGCTACCCACCCATTCTTCACTTAGTAGCCATTTCAGTTATGAGATCAACTGTCATCATGTCTCAGTGCTTATGTTCAAGAAACCTTCATTTTACCCAGGGCTGAGGTAGTAGCTCAGTGGTAAAGTGCTTGCCTATCATGTGTGAGGTACTGGGTTTGATCCTAAGCACTGCATAAAAACAAATAAATAAAATAAAGGTACTCTGTCCATTTACAACTAAAAAAATAAATGAACAAACAATAAATGGCCCCAAAGTGCAAGAGTAACAATTCTGGCAATTTTATGTATTGTTATAATTCTTCTATTTCATTATTAGTTATTATTGTTAATATATTACTGTGCCTAACTTATGAATTCAACTTTATCATAGGTATTGTGCAAGAAGAAAGCATAGTATGTATAAGATTCTATACTAGCCACCTAGCCTAGTTTTAGGCACCTATTGGGAGTCTTGGAATGAACACATTCCCTGTGGTAAAAAAACGGGACTACTATAAATGATTTTTCTTTTTGGTATTGGAAATTTTATTTCAATCCATTTTAAAAAACTTCTAGAGGGTTTTGGGAGGCTGAGGCAGGATGATTGCATGTTCAAAGCCATCCTTGGCAACTGAAAGGCACTAAGCAAGTCAGTGAGACCCTGTCTCTAAATAACATTCAAAATAGGACTGGGGATGTGGCTCAAAGTAAAATGCCTCAGAGTTCAATCCTGCAACAACAACAACAACAACAACAACAACAACAACAAACCACCACACAAAACTTTTAGAGGATAAAAATTCATATCTAAGTACTTTTCCAAGTTACAAATTGTCTTATTCCATTTTGTGAGGTAAAGTTAAACATGTCCCATTTTACATTTTTTTCAACAACTGTAAAACATGGCTATATCTTAAATACTCTGCATTTTTTTTGCTCTGATTTTGATATTTTAAATTAAAAGCCTATTTCATTTCATTTAAACATAGACATTTAACAGCTCTTGCCCAGATCAAACTGTGTGGAGCACAAGCAGATC
This sequence comes from Ictidomys tridecemlineatus, assembly GCF_052094955.1. Taxonomy (NCBI): domain Eukaryota; kingdom Metazoa; phylum Chordata; class Mammalia; order Rodentia; family Sciuridae; genus Ictidomys; species Ictidomys tridecemlineatus. Next base: position 96,300,682 of record NC_135485.1, read on the forward strand.
AGTAAATGCTGGATCCTGTGGCTGCATGATTTCCTGACAAAAGGGACATTATTCTGGTATCACCTCTCTTTCTCCATTCCTCCAGGAACACGGATGCTCTTGGGTCTGTGGCATCTAACTTTTAATCATGTCTGAACAAATGAAGTTTCACAGAGTTGCAACCCCTACCCTACCTGAATGGGAAGTGTGTATTTAATACGTTTTTCCATATGAGGAACAAACCAACAAAAACAAAAGACAAAACCAAAACCTAACTGTAGTGTGTTTGGTAAGGATGTTGAAGAGAAGGGTGTTGCCACAACAAATCTGAAGAAAAGAAAGGAGGTTATTTTAGGTGAAAACATATTTTTTTTAAAAGCAGCTTGAGTTAATTAAACCTCACGTTGACCTTACTTATTTACTTTCTTGCCTCCATACCTCACCCACTCAACTTCATGTTGGCTACCTTGAAGTTAACTGGCTTGAATGGGAGGACCACACCCTTAATTTGATCTTTCCCATGAGTCATTTCATTCAACAGAGAAATTCTATTGGACTTATTCTTCAAAGTCTTTTACATGCCTTGTTACTATGTTTAGGAAATAATTTGGGATGTGGTTATTGGTACACAGAAAATAACAGATGAGAAGCAAAAAGATTTGAAGTTTACTAAGTATCTGAGGGAACTGATCATCCCTGTCAATGCAACACCAGTTGAGAAAGCCTTTAACTGATGGTGACAAGGCAAACTGCAGACACTGGATTCAAAAATATCTGAAGGCAGAATGCAGCATTGAAGATTTACAAACTTTCACAGAGGGAAAGCTTCTCAATTCACACTTTAGATGGGTATTCTCCTGGAAGCTGAACAAAGAGCTAAGAACTGGATGAGGGAGTTTCTCAAAGGATGGAATCAGAGTTAAATAAAAAATTTTGCCTTACCCCAGGGCGAAGGGCCAATACCTTATCTTCCAAAGGCCAACCTCGTATCTCTCATTCTTTCTTTTATAGCTAAGAGTGCTTATTGGAGTTATCCATCCTTGTTCCATCATTGAATATGCTGACATCCTTTCATTCAGTTGGAACTGGACCATAATGAGTCACTTACCTTATGTAGAGCACAGGTATTACCTGAGGTCTCTGATGTTATACTGGGGAGGATTTTGGCATGCCACACAGGTCACTCATTGTATCCTACCTTTAGCATCCTGCTAGGACTTGAGTTTAGTTATTATAGATCTGGAATCAAAGAGGTATTCAGGGTGGCTCCCAAGGAGAATTATTGTCTTGCATTGCAAGGTCTCAGTGGAGGCCATAACATTTCCTCAGATGGAGGTAGAGAGGCTACCACTATGGTGGGAAGGCTGCTGCCACTGGAGGTGGCAATGTCAACTCTACTGGGGATGGAGTGGTCTCTTCCACTAGGTTTGGGTGGCCCATTTCTGTTTGGTGTGGGAAACTGTTTCCACTGACAAAAAAAAGACTCATCAGAATTTAGAGGCTCAATGTTCTAAGCTTTATCAGATTCTTTCCACATGTCCCGTTCCAATTGATAGGATTCCATTCTTTGCCAATCAATGCTCTTGCTTTAACATTAGATACCCTACAAGTTCAAGAGTTCACCTTGTGTTATAGAACTCAGTTGTAGGAAGAGAGTCTGAATTTGATTTTTAGACCTGAAGTACATTCTCCTTCAGGACACATTTTTAAGCTTTTAGGTCATCTAGAAGATGTTTAAGTTGGGAATTCAAACCTCTCAGTTCATCTTTTACTTGTACCACATTGTGCAGTGGCATTAAAAGCCCAGTCAAGATTATTATATCCATTATAGATTGTAAAAATGTTCAAAAGTTCATTTTCCAATTTATTAAGTGGGCTATTTGTAATTTTTGGTGTTCAGGTTTCAGAGCATTTTATATATTCTTGATATTAATTCTCTGTTGGCACAATAGACTACAAAGATTTTCTTCCATTCCATGGGCTGTCTCTTTACACTGCTGTTTCTTGTTCATTTTTTTTTTGTTTGTTGTTTTAAATTTGATGTCATCACAATTATCAATTCTTGGCTTATTTTCCGAGGTATAGGAGTTGTGTTTAGGGATACCTGTGTCTATATGTCATGTTATTTCCCTGATGGTTTCTTCTATGAGATGAGAAGTTTCTGATTTTATACGTAGGTCTTTGATCCATTTTGAATTGACTTTTGTGGAGGGTGAGAGATAGGGGCCTAGTTTCATTCTTCTACTTAATGAATATCAAGTTTTTCTAGCACCACTTGTTAAAAAGGCTGGCTGTCTTCCTCCAATGTATATTTTTGTCACCTTTATTCAGAATTAGATGATTGTAGCTATGTTGGTTTGTCTCTGTGCATTGGTCTATGCTTCTGATTTTGTTGAGTACCATGCTGTTTTTGTGACTATGGCTCTGTAGTATAGTTTGAAATTTGGTATTGTGATGCCTTCAGTTTAATGATTTTGCCCATGATTGCTTTGGCTGGGTCTTTAATCATCCATATGAATTTTAGGAGTGTTTTTTCTTCTAGTTTTGTAAAGAATGTCATTCATATTTTGATGTAGATTGCATTGAATATGTAGATTGCTTTTGGAAATATGGCCATTTTAATGAAATTAATTCTTCCTATCCATGAACATGGAAGATCATTCTGTCTTCTTCAATTTATTTATTTTTATTTTAAAAAAATATTTATTTTTTAGGTGTAGATGGACACAACACAATGCCTTTATTTTTATGTGGTGCTGAGTTTCGAACCCAGGTCCCACCTGTGCGAGGCAAGCGCTCTACCGCTGAGCCACAATCCCAGCCCTATTTTTTAGGAGTTCTGTAATTTTCATTGTGGAGGTCTTTAACTTCCTTGGTTAGATTTATTCTTAGGTATTTTTTGAAATTCTTGTGAATGGAATTGATTTCTTGATTTCTTTCTCAGTGAGTTCATTATTGACATATAGAAAAGCTATTGATATTTCCATGTTGGTTTTGTATTCTGCTACTTTGTTGAATTTATTTATCAGATCTAGAAGTCTTCTGGTATAACCTTTTAGGTCTTTTAAATATAGGATTATATTATCTGCAAATAGGGATAATTTGACTTCTTTTCCTCTTTATGTACCTTTTATTTCTTTCTCTTGACTAATTGCTCTAGCTAAAATTTCAAGTACTGTATTGAATAAGAGTAGAGAGTAGACATTTTTGTCTTGCTCCTGATTTTAGAGAACATGCTTTCAAATTTTCCTGATTGAATATGATGTTGACTTTGAGTTTTTCAAGAAGTACACATGGCCAAGAAGTATATGAAAAATGTTCAACATCTTTAGCCATTAGGGAAATGAAAATCAAAACTATGTTGAGATCCATTCTCACTCCTGTCAGAATGGTAATCAAGAGTACAAATGCAATAAATATTGGAAAAAAATGTGGGGATCTTGGACTTCCAGCTCTCAGAGATGTGAGAAAATAAATTTCTGTTGTTTAAGCCTCTCAACCTGAGATACTTTGTTATGCTACTCATAGCAATCCAATATAGGGATACAGAGAGATTTGTCTTTCCTCAACCCAGAGAAATCTGAGGCAAAAGACTTTGGAATAGTTTTTAAATAACTGAGCAACAGGAAAGAAGAAGGGCTTATTGACAGCAAATGGTAGTTTGACAGTGTGTGAGTTGAAATGGGATTTTCTTTGGGTTGTATGAATATAGCAAATGGTACTCATGGTAGAACCATCTTGAAATCATTCAAGGGATTGGCCTGCTAGGAAAAAATGAATTTCCAGCATGATCCTCCAAAGAGTGGGAATTGAAAGGGAATTGTAAGTGATTAACTGGAAAGTCTGCTGATTGAGTTGAGCTAAAGAGATTATGTAAGTAACATTCCAAAGTCAGGAAATTTTTAAGGGAAAAAGAGGGTGCTTTTAGTAATTATGTGGGTCAACAGGTGTATACTAGGACTCTCCAAGGGCGAATCCTAATATGTGTTTACCCCAAGTGTGTGGGTGTATCTAGTGTAGGTTGTGTGGACTGTGTCAGTTCACAGATGGGGAAAGGAGGCATTTGACAGCTGATAGAAAACTTTAGTCAGGACCAGTGAAGAAAATGGCCTCTTCCCCTAAACCTCTGATCCTTCCTCTCCCCTGGCCCTAGAGGATCTAGAAGCAAAATACTAGGTGGGGAAGGTTTATTAGAGAGAAATGTAGAAAAAATATTAAAAAGAATAGGTTATTCTTATCTTTTCATTGTGGGTTTGCTAATATCCAGACTAGGCCTATATTATGGAAAAAGTAAAGTTTGAATGGAATGGGTGACTGGAGTTTTTAATGGACTTTTTAAACCATGGAAATGAGGGTCATTTTCATCTTAAAGTAAATGGAAATATTATAGGATCACCTTTAATAGTGGCAATGATAGCTAATGCTTATATACTACTTTCAATGTTATTCTGAAAGCTGTTTGAATATACATTGTCCTAATATATATTACCCTCTGGAGGCTGGATGTCCAAGGTCAAGGTGTTCGCAGGTTTGTTTCTTCGAGGCCTCTCTCCATGGCTTGTACATGACTTAATTCTTCCCGTTGCTTCACGTGATCTCTTTCTTTTGCACTTATCTGTGTCCAAATCTTTCTACTTAAAAGAACACCAGTCATATTAAATTAGGGCCCACTCTGGAGGCTTAATTTTAACTCAATTACCTCTTTAAATACCTTGTCTCTGAACAAAGCAATTTTATATATTATGGGTGTAGGGTTGAGACACTGGTGTTCTGTTTCTTCTGGGTCTGAACTTTTCTACTGCTCTGTATTGACTCTTTTGGCTCAAGTGCCTCTATAAAGAGCAGTTAAAGACTCTAATGGAGAAAAATAAAATTGCTTTCTGACTGCGCTGTACTGAGACCACCCCATTTAATTAGGCTGTTAGACATGCATAAGAGTATGGTGATCGGTGATAGCCACAAAACTGGAGAACAGATCTGCATGTTGAAAATGTGATAAGATGGTGCCTCAAACTATCAAAAGGAGGAGAACAAATTAAATTCTCAAGGCCTGGACCACAAGGTGACCAAGTCTTCATCTGTTGAGCTATTTGCTGTGAACGGGCATGGATTTCTGCAGAATGGGGTGAGGCAAGAGCAATGGATATGTGAGAAGGAAGAGCTCTAATGAGAGAAATAAGGGAAGCTGAAGCACACTGTATCCCTGAGGCCAAGACCTAGTAGAAGAGCCCTCAGTGTCAGTAAGGACAGAGAGGATGCTAGTGCAAACAATCATGAATAGAGCTTTTGTTAGCTCTTTTTCATTTTTAAAAGAAACAAATTTTACTTTGTTGAAATCAATTTCCTGCTCATATAATTTGAGTTTCTTTAATTTCAAGTGCAAAAATGAGAGTCAAGTTCAAATAAAACATCCTTTTCTTTCAGGTTCCACTTAGAGTGGGCTGAACCTTGGGCTGGACTCTATTAAATAACACTTGAGGATGTTTCTCTCTGTAGCTTCATCACAAATAATTTGCCTAACTTTTAGGATTCATAACTGTAGTCTCCTCCTCCCAAAGTAAAAGGGTATCTGAGGCTTTTCCTGATAGGAATCAACATTAATTGAGAATAAATCAAGACCTTCTTTTTTTTTTCCTGGTGAAATAAATTTAGTGTCACAAGTCTGGGTCAGAAACTAGGTTTAGGACAGGGCGTCCCGGATGTCTCTGCAGCTTCCTCTGCATCAGACGCCAGAATCCAGTCAACTTGGTCCAGATGGTTGCCAATCTGTGCAGCTGTTCTTCTCCCTGCTTCTCCTCCTGGGGAGACAGTGATGGGCTGGACTGCAGCTTTACTAGGTCTTGTACTGCATCTTCAGAGACCAGGGAGGAGAGAAAGGTGAAGGTACTGTATAAAGGTAGAACTGCCCCACCCGAGATGAAACTGATGGACTACATTTACTGGTTTGTTGAGGGTATGTAATGACTAAGTAGAGCAAGTCGACACTGATAAGCATTATCTTGTATTTTTTTTCTTTTTATGCTCACTCCTCCAACATCAGGCTTACTTCCTACTCTCACTTTTAAGGAGTTAGTTTCTGGGTGCCTTCAGGGCAATAGCTTTTAAGCTCCTTAGTTTTGTATCTTTGTTTTCTTTTAAAAATGGCAGATGTAGTTAAAAAGTGTTTTGCTTTAGCTTTGTTTTTTTTTTTCCATGTGGAATAGGGAATGCAAATTTTTTCTTTTAAATCTTTATAAATATTTATTTTAAACATGCAGATTCACTGTGAGCTTTTCCCTTTTCTATAGTCCTGTGCTACCATTGAGGGAGACTGCAGCAAAAAAAGAAAGTGGAATTTATCTAATTCTGATGAAATTAGGACTGTTCTGATTTAGACGCACTGATTCCACACCTTGAAACCTTACTGATTTGAGTTTTCCCAACCTTTAGTTCCAGTTACTATGATAGTAAATCATCACATAATACAAGTGCCTTTTACCATCTTAGAGGACATCATCTTAGAAAATCATGACACTAATTCTTCTCTTCCTGTCTGCCCACCCATCTTTTCCCTTGTCTTACATAATCTCAAGGGAGTTTTATCTTACGTGCACTACTTCATGTATCTGCTTTCCTACTCTGTGTAGCCTCAAGAATGAAACCAAGGAATAGTCCAAGATAACCAGGCCTAATTACAAAGCTCTGAAAAGTATTGTTAGGAAGTAGGTCAATTTAGCAAATTTATTATAAGAATGCTATTCCTGTTTTTCTTTCTTAGTGGTTGAACAAGTTTATGCTGCTCCACATACAGAAACAAAATCTATACAGAGTTTGTAGATCTTGAGTTCTGTATCCAAGGCTTTGTTTCCATTGGCTCTTGAAAATGTCACATTCTTAAGAATCCTGCAGGAGGATCATGAACAAGACACAAAATATATCTTGGACATCCTTTTTTTTTTTAAAAAAAAAAAAGACTTAACATTTTATAATGATTTAAGTGTAAGCAAATCAGAGACACATGGATTACATTTCTCTCAGAATACATATGGGTTTAAAGAACTGAGGGAAAAAAGGCTTGGCACATTGTGGTTGGGTATTATTGAATACAAAACATTTGGGGAAAATATTTACTTTCTTTTCTTTTTTTTTTTTTTTTTTTTTTTGGTCAAGCACCAAAAGTGAGCAAGTGAACTCATCTGCTTTCCTCTCTGTTGCCTCTAGGATTGGCCTAAAGCTGGGAGACTTTTAAGGGGAGAGGATGCCAGGTGCTTTGTCTTTCTCTGTTAGGAAATTACCCTTCCCCTATCTCTGTCTTCTCCCACCTTCTGTACCATATCTCCCACTGCACATGAATAACCCCTCACTTTGAAAAGTGATACAGGTTTAACAGGGTCTCACAGCTGATTAAATTCACACAGGGTTGGACTCTGCAGAGCCCAGATACCAAAAAGGTTAATAAATCGTTTTGGACTCCAATTGGATGGAATAGCTGAAAAGAATCAGCTGTTGTATTATGAGATTGTTAGTTGCATTGTGCCTTGCTAAAAACTCCCTCCCTCCCTCTCTTCCTTCCTTCTTTCTTCTTTCCTCTTTCTTTGTCCCTTCTTTTCCTTTCCAAAAATACTCGATGAGCACCTGTTGTTCAAAAGTTACCATGATAAATACCGCCAGAGTTTAAGGTTTGATCTTTAGCTATTTGTGGTAGTAATAAGCTTAGTGGAAACCTGTAGGAGGTAAACATCAGTTTGGATATTTTCAGATTTCATTTTCCTTTTAGGCATTGGAGATGGTTATAAATGATCAGTTATTTGTTCTCCTATTATTACATCAACTTTTCATTTGAGTGGTGTTTCTGTCAGATAAACCTCTTTGATACAGATCTATAGTAGAAGAAACAAATGTAATTGAGTCATAAAGAGGTGGTGTGATCCTTTGTGCTCTAAATATGTATCTGAAGGCAGTAAGTGCATCCCAGGGCAATGTCACCAAGGGAAAGATGAACTTAGCTCTTTAAACTCTATTATAGTATACCCATCCCTCCCCAATTCCCTATTACCAACATTGTGTGAATTATATCTTTTAAAAAAGTAATGACTTAAAAAAACATAAGGGACTATAAGAAGCGTATAGTAGGTAAGACGTTTATAGATGGTTTGTTCTTTCAAACTAATCAAGAACTTTTCACCAACAAAAAACAGTTGAGTCTATTTTTTGTGCTCTTGGGGAATGTATGCATAAAGCTTAGAAAAAAAAGGGCTAGACCTGGAAGTTCAGAAATTCTTTTTTTGTTTGTTTGTTTTTTTTGTGGGAGGAGACTCATACAATTCTTAGTTTATGAGGTCTGTAGAAATAGAATTCATTCAGGTTTAAAGCCTGACCCAGTGGGATACAGAAACTGGAAAAACAGCCTTTGATTTACTTAACTATAAGTACACTAAGGTGGGCTACTTGTACCTGCTGGGTGAACAGGCATGTGATGAGAGTTTCTAGAGCAAGAAAGTGTTGAGACCCTGTGAGAATGTCAAGAAGAATTTCTCAAACCACCCAATAATAGCCATGTCTCCATCCTTTCTTTTTCCCCTTCTCTTTCCAACTGATGGTCCCCATTGGACAAATATTTCTTTGCTTAATGATACAGTCAAATTTTGCATGATGTGAAACTTGCTGATGAACATTTTCATGGAGAGACACTTAAAAATTAATTGCTATACATTCCTTGTCTCAGAAGAACTTTACCTCCTTTATTCCAAAATTTAGGAAATGATTAAGAACTATTGCTTGATCTTATGGTGCCTATTTTAATTCATTAAGAGACATGAATTAAATTTGGAATCTATATCTTTTATATGCTTTTCAAACTTTTAATTAAATCAGGTGAGTTGATTTTCAGTTGTTTAGGTTTTTAAGGTTTTAAACATTAAATCCAAATCTGAGTAGAAAATATAGTCTTAAATTGCTTCTCAGTAAAGTTGCCAGATGACATAGTACTCATATGTTGGCAATATTTCATATAGTCACCTCTATGAAGCTCTTTTCATTTCTGCATCTTATTCATCAACACTTAACTTTATGGAAAAAAGAAAAGAAAGAAAAACCTAAGAGTCTGTGAATATTTTTTATTTAGCAAAATGATAGAGTTAAAAATAACAGAATCAGTGAAATTTCTTTTTTAATGGCTGATTTGATTTTTTTTAAAAAAACACAAAGATTGTCATTCATTACGATCACTCAGGTTTATACCATTACTTACGTATTGTAAAAGAACAAATGGTATATATATATATATATATATATATATATATATATGTATTTTAAGCTCTATAATCTTCTCTCAGATGTATTAGTAAAAAAAATTTTCCAAAATATGTTCCATGGTCCTTAAATTTACTTATAAATTCTTATTCTAGTGAAATGTGTGTATCTTACAACAGATAAACACAAAAAAGTATGTGCGAAGCGGTCAATGTTCTTGAGGAAGATGGGTGGGTGCAATTACAGGTAAAACAATGTTGCCAGGTTCAAAGAAGATATAGGTGTTTGAATGAATGCTAGATGTACGTGTATGCGTGTGAGTTAGTTATCTATGCTACTTAGTAAATAACTCCAAAACTTAATGACTTGAAACAAGAAATGTGGATTATCTTACAGTTTGTATGGGGCAAAAATCAGAAGTGACTGACCTGGGTGGATCTAGCTTAGTGTGTCTAATGAGGGCAGGCCAATTGATTGACTCTGAAGGCTTCACTAGAAGGTCTCCTTTCAAGCCCTGGCTGTTGGCCAGAAAATACAACTTTTATATTATGGGCATCTTTATGGGCTGCATGAATATCCTTATGGCATGACAGGTAGCTTCCTCAGAGAGAATGAGATGGGGGGTGGAGGGGGAGGGAGGGAGGGATGAACATGAGAAGGTAAGAGAGAGCTTAAGATAACAGCCTTAGGTTTTCAAGCCTTTATCTAGGAAGGGACATACCACGACTTCCTCTGATACTTTTGTTCACAGAAAGCAGCCCTGTGGTACATGTGGGAGGAAACTACAAATAGATGTGAATATCAGCAGGTGCGAACCACTGTGGACTGGCTTCCACAGTATGTATGTGACCCCCAAATAACAGGGTATGCAATTGTCAATGTCTGATTTCTCCCCTGAGTCATCTGTATTCTAGATCATTAATTCTTTTTTTTTAATTAATTAATTTATTTTAAGTAGGTGTATATGGCAGCAGAATGCATTTTCATTCATTGTACACAATTTACAAATAGTTTTTGTTCAATTCTTTTCTCCATTGATCACAAGCAAGAATTGCTCATATCTTAGTCCTTCACTCTGCCATTTCAAAATGGCCTTGAGGTTTTTCTACAATTTAACCAGCAGATGGAGCATGCAAACTTGACATTTTAATAACAGCTTTCATTGGGTTACAAATAATGCTTTGTGCCTTATTGTCTTATGGATTTGGAAGGGGCCTTGGCATTAGTTTCATTCTCCCATCCCACAGATATAAAAACCCTGATTAGAGTTAGTGCTAGATTCCAGGTCTTTGGACTTCCTGCATTTCTCCCAGCACCATCTGCCTTGACTGTAACCACTAGAAAGTGCCTTGTCAGGGTAGATCTCAGTCCTTTTCAATTACACATTTCAGTTTCTATTGTGTTGAAAGCATGCAAAGATGAATAAATCAATCCCTGTCCTACCATAGCTTCCAATCTGGTTGAAGAGATAGATAAGTAACTAATAATTCCAATATGCAGTGTGCTGAGGGCCAGGGTGTCCAAGGAGTCAGAGCTGTGATATCTAAGGGCCATACCATCAATATTTAGATGAGGAGACTGACACTAGCTTGGAGAAGGGCAAGAGTAAGAGTGGGGGTGGTACAGAGAGTGGTCCCAGGGAAGGTTCCTAGTAGTAGATAGGCTGGGGATGAAACTTAAAGAATTTGGAGGAATTATCCAGGTTGAAAAGAATTTGGGCAATAGAAGGACACTATTATTTTATTTTTATTTTTTGGGGTACTGGAGATTTCACTCAGGGGCATTCGATTACTGAGCCACATCCACAGCCCTATATTGTATTTTATTTAGAGACAGGGTCTCACTGAGTTGCTTAGCACCTCGTTTTTGCTGAGGCTGGCTTTGAACTCACCATCCTCCTGCCTCAGTCTTCCAAGTCACTGGAATTACAGGTATGCACCACCATTCCTGGCTAGAAGAACATTCTTGCCAGAGAGAAAACATGAGACAAGACAGGAAAGAGCAATACTCTGGTATCAATGGTGAACCAAGTCGTTCTTCATAATTCTAAAAAAGAAAAATTAAGTTTAGAGTTACTCATGTTCACTGAGTACAAATGTACTGTCACAATGAGACGACAGTCAGCTCCATAATCACTTTATAGTGATTTGGAGACTTTCCTTTGTCAACCAGTTATTCAGTCAGCAAATAGTTCTTGAAAACCTACTATGTGTCCAGGATAGTTCTAGGTGCTGGGAATATAGCAATGAATGATAGAGTCCATATCTCACTTGAATCTAACATAATAAGCAAAAAATTATAGATTAAGAGAAGATAATTTTCTTGAAGAAAAATAAGGCGAGGTAAAGAGAGAGAGTGCCTGGTTGAGGGATGTAAAAATTTTAAATAAGGTGGATAAGGGTGGCCTTTTTGAGAAACTAAGACCTGAGGAGATGAGTTGTGGTTTAATAGCCTGGTTGAGGAGATCACAGAAGTTCTTTGAATGATAATGTGATGAAACAATTATCACAAGTGGAGCTGAAAGGACCATGAATCAGGAATTCCACCAGAGACAACATGCACCATTTATACCATATCCCATACATGTACCTATATCTGACATGTGCATACTGCAAAGGGATCAAGTGTGCCAACTGGCTGATGGCCAGATAAGGGCCAAAGTCTGTGTGACCTGCGTTTCCTGAAATTCATCTTAATGCTAGGAAAAGTTGTGAAATGGATGCTGCATGTGTTACTTGTGGCTTAATTGATTCAGACTTTGTTGGACTAACATTTTGTGAGTATTCATTGCACCACACTGGGTGTTCTCATGTACACTATCTATGGCAAATGATTAGACTGCCTATATTTGATTTTTTTAAGGCTGATTACCAAAAACTTAAAATTTAAAAAACCTCAAGATTTTTATTTCATGATACCACAAAATTAAAATTAAAAATACCTCAAGATTTTTTATTTCATGCAAAAAACTTTAGAAAATTGCATACCATATTAAAGTTGAAAAATGTAAGGAGGGATATCCTTTTAAATTATCACTTGTTTGTTTTAGGTGGGTATATTTTATATCTATGCAAATATTTCCTCAAATATCTTATTTAAAAAGATATATTGGGTATCTACTATTCTTTTTTCATAGTCCATAAAAAGATGAAAAAGACTTTATTCATATCTTTGTGTTGCTCACAACAGGGGGCAAAGCAGTAAATCATTACACTAAGCTTTATGTTTTCTTTATAATGTTCAAACTACATTGAATTTTTTCTCCTCTCCCACTCAAAGCTCCATGGAGGGTGGAGATCATATTTTACTTGTTCATTACTGTAATGTCCTTCTGAGTGTACAATACTTAGATGATGAGTAGTGGACCCTTATCTCAATTATTTTCTTTGTTCTTTTTTTATATAAAAAATCCACAAACATCAGACTGGGTGGTTTAGGTAAGCCACTGTGTTATGTACTGTGTATCCTCAATCAGAGATGATGATAACGAAAATTGTCCTAAATATACCATATTATGTTTCTATAATTTTTTTCCCATTTTGTTCAAGCTGGACCTCTAATTGCTCTAAATCTAAGTGACAGACCATTCAAGGGCATGCCTCTGAAAAGATGGGGGCTAGGGGATAGAAAAGCTCACTTCCGCAGTTGCTCTTTCTGTTATGATTTGTGAGTCTTTAACTGCCAATCTCCCTCCATATATAAACAAGTGGTCCTTCTATGTTGATTAATCAAGTTAATTTTATTTGTATATTTTATTGTGTAATATCCTTTTAGGACACCAAATTATATTGACACCATGGGGATAAATTTGGATAGACTTAGAAAAGAATCTGCTTTTTTATGATCTGCATGGGATTTAGTGCTGATGTAGTAATTTGGAAAACTGACTTTTTCACACCAGAAACACTGTTTCTACACTGAAATGGCAAAAAGTGAGAAAAGTTCAACGATTCCAAGTTACAAATTTGACATTAGAGGCCTGTAGAGTCAAAAGTAACTTTTTTTTTTCCTGCATTAACTCTTAAGTTACCAACTAGGACTTGAGCATGCATTTTGAGTTTCAATATGTTCTTATGGGGATTTTATTATTTAAAGAGAGAAGTGGATAATAAATGCTATTTAACAACACTACTGTGTCATCCTCCTACTTTCTTAAGCCAAAGGAAACAAAGCTTTGATTTTACTAATGAAACCATGAAAACAATTGTAATTTGTTCTTAGACCTGTCACCTTATGTCAAGAAACCCTTCTGGAAGTGTGTGTGTGTGTGTGTGTGTGTGTGTGTGTGTGTGTGTGTGTGTGAGAGAGAGAGAGAGAGAGAGAGAGACAGACAGAGAGAGAGAGAGAGAGAGAGAGAGAGAGAGAGAGAGAGAACAATATTAAATGATAATCAGATTAAAGCAATATATGTTACACGAGATTGCTAAGGCACAGTCCAGTAGTTACGAATGCAGACTTTTCCTTCCTCTTTGTTTAGTTGTCTTCTTATCTAGTCAGTGATCACATCATGGGGTCTTCATCCTCTTGACTCAAATGCTTCATCTTAAATGCCATTACATTGGGGGTTAGGGCTTTGACATATTGAAGCAAGCCAGAGACGTCTACCCAGAAGACCCTTATAATAATTAAGCAGGCGGGAAATCTGCAGAAGACGCTGTGATTTGAAACATCCTCTTTCTTGTAAATGCCAGGTTTGAACACAAAAGTCATGCAGAATAGAGTCTACAAGCTTGTTGTACAAAAAGATATTATGTCTTTTTTCGTGGTAAAAAACTTCTGAAACCTGTGTCTTGTCTAGGGGATGGAACAGAGAGCACTTGTCATGTGAACCTCTAATCCCCGCCACCACTGAGTATAAAGTTAAAAAAATTTCCAAAATTTCTGTCCAGAGTATGTTTTAGGCATGAGCCACACTCTGGACTGGCTGGCTACAGCCAATAAAACTGCTTCGTGAAAATTTCTCAGGTGTCCAGCCTCTTCTGTCCCACTTCAACATGATTTTTTTTTTTTTTTGAGATAGGGAGATGCAATTCACCAAGAGTACTGAGGATCAGCGAAGTCAAATGATGTGTTCAATGTCACACAGAAAGTTAATGAATGAAGAAGAACCACAAGTTGTGTCTTTTGAGTGTTTTATTATACCGTGGATTTTTCTGTTTAAACTCACCATAGAAATCCAACAAAGATTATCTAATATGTATCCCATCCTCTGATGATGGAATGTGCATGTCAATGTTCTTCCCATGTCTTGTTCAGATGGAGATGTATGGCCGAACAGGATTGGTTCCATGTTGCTGCTGGGAGTCAACATGGTCCTTGAGATTACATCTCTAGAAGACATTTTCTATGTTTTGGAGACAGTACCAGGGAGATGTGGCAGAGCTGGACAGCTCTTTCATTTCCTTCTCAAAAAAAGCCTCATCTTAATTGTAATCAATCACAAAAGTGAAGATAGGCATGTTCTGAAAGCAGATGTGCCAACGAGACTATACGTGAAAGATAAAACTGAAAAAGTTAGCTCCGTCAGAAGGAAGTGTACCAATTTCTTAACTCATTGACTGGGTTTCACTTTTGAATATGAAGAGGTAACATGGAAATAGGCCCTGCAGGATGAGAGGCCATTCTGCTGCCACAGCCAAAACTGAGCTCCTTACTGAATACTGTCCAGTGAGGGACTTTAGTGATACCACATTGGCCCAGCTCAGTGCAGTCAACTCATAGAATTATGGGAAAAGGCGAAAAAATTCTTGTTTTAAGCCACAGGTTTTTACAATGCTATATTAGACAGCAACAGATAAATAAAACAGTTTATCAAAATTGTACATTTACCATTCTATGCTGTGAAATCATCTTGATGAATGTGGTTTTCTGAACTGAGTTAAGAAGTAAAACAGTCCTATTTGTTAGGGGGTTATTTAAAGTCTGATTTGCTTACTCTGTTCTTTCTAAGCACCTAATCATTAGTTCATGCATAGGTCCATTCCCCTCCCCAGTTCTATGCTAAAAATATGGGAACAGTCCTCACATGAGCACACTTTTGGGTCACAAGTATTCAGCAACTACATGCCTCTCCTGTGCTCTTGCCTTCAGTGCCAAGTGCCTGGGGACAATCAGATTGGTACCTCGGCACCACAGTTGGGTTCCAGGCACTGTCATTCAGAGGTTGCAGCTGTCATCAGGGACCAGGATTTTGCCTGGATCTCCCACTCTGGTGTGTTCCTTTTCACTTTTCTTGACTGGAATGCTTGGCTTGGATCACTACCATTAGCTGATAGGTGGAGCACTACTCAGCCACCTAGCTGCTGAGGGTTCTTTGTCCATAAAGATGGATCCTGTTGCTAGACTCCAAAAGTTAGCAAGTGGTCAGAGAAGAGTTTGTCATATAGATGACAATGTGTGCATTCAGTCTCACTTGCATGAATAGACTCTTTTGGATAAGTAATGATGTTGCAGAGAGCATAGATTTTAGAGCATAGATTTTCCCTAAAGTGATTATTTCACAAATTTGTCTTTTTAAAATTCAGGTTTCTAATTGTGAATTAGGTACTCAGAAAATAAGCTGAAGCTGTTGTCAATGTCTACCGCACAACGCTGCTTCTGCAGCCTGGTTCACTCCCATTCTTCCCTGTGGTGAGGACTCTTGTTGCCTGCCAGCACATACTGCAGGTTCCAGTTTGACTCACACCCAAGCCAGCCTTGTCTAGACACGTAGGGTTTCCTATGAAAAACAGGCTACATGATAATCTACCAAAGATAGTTGAAAGGGCATGCTTAATTGATTCCTTTTAGGTCTTCTTCTGGATTTCCTTTAGCCTTGGACTGATTTTCATTAGGTCTTTTGCATACAACATGTTCTAATTTGTGTGTCTGCTTTCCTATTTCTCATTTTTTTTCTATTATATATCCTTTGGAGCCTCAGTTGAGAACTGTAATAGAAGGATGTGAGGCAGTAAATTTTGATCAATTTCTATGTAGCATGCTAATTGCTCTATAAATTCTCTACACCGTTCAGGGTTTGTATGTGAGAGTTTGCTCGCATGCATATGCACACATGTATACTTCAAGATTACTCTGTTGTATAAACTGTTTAAAGTCGGGGGATAAAAAATAAAGTCTGTAACTTTGTAAACAAAGCCAACCTATTCGATGCTGTACAGTATTTCACAAATTGTTTTAATTGTATAGGGGAGATGGAATGCTCTTGGGGTGTTTGCTTTACTTTAACTACAGAACTGCATTTCTGTGATTGTGCAAGACTGGAATGGGTATCGAAGGGAGGATAAATTATGTAAATATACTAATCAGATCAATGCAAATCAGACTAATACATTCCTTTACAGGTCTGGGGGCCAGCTGTGGAAAACAGTGATTTTCATTTTCTGAGGTTTGGGTGAAACTCTTTAGCAAATTCCGTTCCCCTCCTCTGTGATTCTAGTTCAGTTGGGTTTTACTTAATGACTTTTCCCTTTGAGTTTTTGTGGGATCACATATGGTGGAGGTTGGCACTTCAGGCATAAGTGGCTAGTTTTGTTTTCGTCTCTTTGTGGCCCGTTGGCATTGGAACTTTTGTTTGCAATAACTTAGCTACAAAACCACAGGCACAGAGCTTTTGTGAGGTTTTATGCTTGACCAAAGTAGGGGTTGGTAATGCGACAATTGTCTCAGAGGTTTTCTTAGGAAAGAATAGATCTTCATCTTTGGAGGAAGGATGTTTTTTTCTCTCCTAATAAATTCAACATATTTTTTAGTTTAGCAAATGTGATCCTGTCATGTCAATGTTTTAATGAGGTCAAAACTTCTAGGCTCTTGTTTTATAAGGAAGAAACATTGTACTAGTGTAAAATAGAAAACAAAATCAGTTAGATATGCCTACTTTTCTGGGATCCTAATAAAGCCCACAGAGAGGAGGAAATTTTGGTAAGTGGAGTTGAAGGAAATCAAAATGCTTTTCTGAGTTTTTAAAAGTTCAGGTTGTGGTTCAGTGGTAGAGCGCTTAACTAGCATGTGTGAGGCATTGGGTTTCATTCTCAGCACCACATATAAGCAAATAAATAGATAAAGGCTCATTAATAGCTAATAAAAATATTTTTAAAAAAAAGTTAAGGGAAAGGCAGAAGAAGAGAACAAAAAAATAGCCTTGTGAATAAAAGGTTCGTCAAAAGGTTTTTGTATTTTTTAAAAAATATTTTTAGTTGTAGATGGACTACACTATACCCTTATTTTATTTATTTATTTTTATGTGATATATAGGATCAAACCCACTGCCTCATGCATGCTAGGCAAGCGCTGTACCACTGAGCCACAACCCCAGCTCATGTTTTTGTATTCTTAAAATAATAAAATAATTATCAAAAAAGGATTTAGGGTTGTGTGGAAGTATTTTCCATTAAAAAAATTTTTTTAGTTGTAGTTGGACACAATACCTTTGTTTGTTTGTTTATTTATTTATTTATTTATTTTTGTGTGATGCTGAGGATCCAACCCAGCGCCTTGCCATGCTAGGCAAATGCTCTACCACTGAGTCACAATCCCAGCCCTGACATATTTTCCATTTTAATGGGAAATACAAATGTGTGTGTGTGTGTGTGTGTGTGTGTGTGTGTGTGTGTGTGTGTGTGGTGGGGGTAAAACTGTATAATTTCTAGTACTGAATTTAAAATAAAATCTCATTGAATCTTTCATTCTTAGGTGGAGGAACTGGAATAATCTCTGGGCATAAAGAGACTCAGACCACAGAGATCATTCTGGATAGCAGTATTTATAAGGTGAGATACTTGGGCGTACATTGATAAGATTCCTTTCTCATTTCCTGGGGAGACAATAAGATCAGAGTTCTCTCCT
The DNA here is from genome assembly GCF_052094955.1 of Ictidomys tridecemlineatus. NCBI lineage: Eukaryota > Metazoa > Chordata > Mammalia > Rodentia > Sciuridae > Ictidomys > Ictidomys tridecemlineatus. Next base: position 96,318,733 of record NC_135485.1, read on the forward strand.
ACTCTTCCTCCTTTAAATTCTAGCCTGCTCTCTTTTACATCAAACACTTCTGACTTGATATTGGCACCAGCAAACCTAGCAACATAGGGAGGATCAAGTATGAGTTTCTGTGCAGGCCCCTGAGGGCTTTCTTTCACTTCTTTTCACTCGAATCCTTGGTCCAACACAGGAGCAATTCAACTTTAGCACTATAAAGATTTCAGATGTCCATTAGGAAGGTCATGCAATATGTACAATGAGTTGCAGAGATATTTTCCTTTATCACATTCAAAGAAGTTATTCTAAAACCCAGAACTGGCTGTTGTAACTAACCCAGTGATCAATTCTTGTTTATGTTTCAGACCATCCCTACCTGAGATTTTTTCTTCCTCTATTGAGCCTTTCTTTCTTCTTTTCCCACTCTTCTGTAGTCTCCTAGAATCTTGTCTGTACCCCTGTTAGACAAAACTCAACACCAGCTCTTCGCTGAAATGTCGCCTTTTCCCAAGAAAATATGGATCATGACCCTTCATCTTGTGACTCTCAGACATAACATGACAGGTACTTGATAAGAGTTTACTGAGTGTGTAAGATTCCTTTGTAGTCAGAGTATGGAAACCAAATGAGGTCATAGTTTTAATCTAAAAATAAACCATGTTTTTCTCTCCCACTTTCATTTCTATTTTCCTTGGGAGAAGGGTTTTTCCTCCTAGCACTGGAACACTTATTTGTTAAACAGTATTTTCAACTGTTGACATGGCAAGTATGCACTGATGTGCAAAAAAAAGATCAAAGCTATGTTTACGTATAATTTATATTACAAAGAGGCTGAGGCTGTAAAACATCCAATCAGGACAGAATTTGTGATAATTTGTAAGTAAAAACAGGTGGCAACCAAATTTTGTTATGGTGAATGTTTTGAAGTCTAGTCCTTTAGGATTCCCCTTTCTTCCACATCCTTGCTAACAATTGTTATCTTTCATCTTTTTGATGATAGTCATCCTAACAAGTGTGAGGTGGTATCTCATGTGGCTTTGATTAGCATTTCCCTGATGATTAGTGATGTTGAGCATCTTTTCATATACCTGTGAACTACCTTAATATCTTCATTGGAGAAATGTTTATTTAGGTCACTTGACCATTTTAAAATCAGATGATGATGGTCTCATCATTTGTTATTGAGTGTGTGAGTTCCTTATACATTTTTGACATCAACCTCTTATCAGCTATAGGGTTTGCAAATATTTGCTCCCATTTCATAGATTGCCTTTTAATTTTGCTGATTTTCTTCTTTGATGTGCAGAAGATCTTCAATTTGATATGGTCCTGTTTGATTATTTTTGCTTTTGTTTCCTGTGCTTTCTGGGTCATATTCAAAATAACATTGCAAAGGTCAATGTAAAGAGCCTTCCTTTTCTGTATGTTTTCTTCTAGGAGTTTTATGGCCTCAGGTCTTATATATAGGCTTTAATTTTGTTTTTTAAATTTATTTTTGTGTATGATGTAAGATAAGATTCCACCTTCATTTCTTTGCATGTGGATATTCATTTTTCCCAGTGCTCTTTATCGAGGAGGCTACCCTTTCCCTATTGTGACTTCTTGGTACCCTTGTTGAAAATGATTTGACTGTATAGACTTGAGTTTACTGCTCAGCTTTCTGTTCTGTTCCATTGATCTTTGTATCTGTTCTTATGCCAATATCATACTGTTTTGATTACTATAGATTGGGAATAAAATTTGAAAGTAGAAAGTATGATTATTAGGCTTTTCCTGACTCAGGATTGCTTTGGCTATTTGAAGTACTTTGTGGTTCCACATGAATTTTATGATTTTTTTCTACTTTTGTGAAAAATGCATTAGTATTTTTATAGGAACTGGATTGAATCTGTATATTTCCTTGGGTGGTATAGACATTTAGCCATATAATCTTCTAAATCATGAACACAAAATGTCTTTCCATTTTTCTGTATCTTCTTCATTTTAATCTCATCAATGTTTTATAGTCTTTGTTATACAGATATTTCACCTCCTCGGTTAAATTATTCTTAAGAGTTTTATTCTTTTTCAATGCTACTATAAATGGGATTTTCCCCCCTGATTTCTATTTCAGATACGTTGTTATTGGTATCAAAAAAAATGCAACTGACTTTTGCATGTTGATTTTGTGTCCTGCAACTTTACTGAATTCATTTATTACTGTATGGTTTGGATGTGAGGTGTCCCCTAAAAGTTCACGTGTCAGGCAACACAAGAAGGTTTGAAGGAGAGATGATTGAGCCAGAGCCTTAACCTAATCAGTAAATTAATCCCTGATGGGATTAACTGAGTGGTAACTGAAGGCAGGTGGGCTGTGGCTGGAAGAAGTGGTTCATTGCGGGTATGGCTATGGGGTATATAGTTTGTATCTGGAGAGCAGAGCCTTTCTCCTCTCTGATCATCACGTGAGCTGCTTCCCTCTGCTACACTGTTCCACCATGATGTTCTGCCTCACCTCAATCCCTTAGGAATGGAACCAGCTTTCTATGGACTAAGACCTCTGAAACTGTGAGCCCTCAAATAAACTTTTCCTTCTCTACGATTGTTCTGGTCAGATCCTTTAGTTACAGCAGTAAAAAAGCTGACTAAAACTATTACTTCTAACAAGTTTTCCTTCTTTGTTTTCTGTTATTTCTTGCTGTATATTTCTTACATGTGGAGTGTTTGGGTTTTCTACATATAGAATTCTGTCATTTAAAATCGGGATAATTCTTCTTTTCTGATTTGGATATCTTTTACTTTTTTTTCTTGGATGATTGCTCTTGCTAGTACTTCCAAAACTATATTGAATAAAAGTGGGCATCCTTGCATTCCTTTAGAACTTAGAAGGCTTTGGCTTTTCCCTATTGATTATGATGTTAGTTGTGAACTTTTCAGAAATGTCCCTTATTATGTTGAGAAAAATTCCTTCTATGCTTGTATTTTTGAGAGTTTTTTTTAAATAAAAAAAGAATGTTAAACTTTTTTAAGTGTGGGTATTCTGCATCTATTGAGATTATCATGTGGCTTTTAGCTTTCATTCTGTTATGTAGTTTATCACATTAATGGATTTAAATGTGATAGATCAACCTTGATTCCCAGGTAAAACTTCCAGTTGGTCATGATGTATAATCTATTTGATATGTTGTTGAATTCGGTTTCTCAGGATTTATTCAGGATTTTTGCATCTATGGTCTCAGATATTCACTTATAGTTTTCTTGTGGTGTTCTTTTCTGGCTTTGGTATGAGTGTGATGCTGGCTTTGTAAAATGTATTTGTAAGTATTCCCTCTGGTTTCCCAATCCACCCCGAGGGGCAAGAGTTTAGGAAGGATATGTGTTCCTTAAATTTTTGATAGCATTCAGTCTTAAAACCCTTCCAATCTTGGGCTTTTCTTTGTTAAGAGAATTTAATAACTACTTTAATCTCTTTGTTTGCTATTGATTTGTTCTGGATTTCTACATCTTCCTACTTTGATCTTGATAGGGCAAAAAATAAACAAGAAGCTTTTTCTATCAATGAGGTGTTAGCCTAAATTATGGACAGCTGCATTAGCTCCTCATCTTGTGTGCTGTTGCTCTCCTCCCTTGTTCTTCCTCAGACTTCCCTGATAATTTCTAACAGTCTTTGCTGTGGTCCCAGGTTGTAGCCTCAGACCCCTACTCAAGTCAGCGTACCAGGAAGATGCTGCCAGTTAAAACAGCTCATGAGATGGAGGTATTTGTCCCCCCTGGACTAGCTTATCACTTTTCAGTTATAAACATTTTCTTTGATTATATGATTCATTGTATAACAAACAAGTCAGCTTTGGTTATACTATCATTAAAATTAATTTAAGCCTTTATCCTGTATTCTGTAGAATATCCAGTGTTCTCCACCAGTTATCCCGAATTCCTGGGGGTTAGCATTTTCATAGTCATCTCTGGTACGAGTACCTGCTATAGAGAAATCCCTATTCTAAATGTTTCACCTGTGGAGAGAGACTGTGGAACTCTGGGCTTTCCTAGATGTGCAGTTCGACCTGTTTCTATTGGCATTTTCAAAATCAAACCCCTGTTCCTTAATAAGCCATTTGGGTACTGAAGTTTTCAGTGATGGTTTGAGATGATAGGAAAAGGGTCTTATATTACATCAATGCAGTTATTTTATTTCTTTTTTTAGTAGTTGGTTTTGCAATATACATTACAACAAATCTTAGTTCTTTTTCAGAAAATATTATAATCTGTAAGTATGGCAACATAAAGTGCAATCACTTAAAAGTAGAATGTAAGACTTGATTATTTTTTCAACATGGATCATTGGCTCTGTGGCAGGTATCATGAAATGCATAAGTAGAAGAGTTCAGTTTTAAAACCCTTTCCATTTTCTGACATTTCTCATTCTATGCAGATTCCAGCTTCCTACCATTTTTAGGTCCTTGTCCCCTTTAATGATCAGTCTTTGATCTATTATTTTGTCTTCCTATATTCCCCTCCAGAAACTGTCCTCTGAAATTTCATACCTGTCTTCATATAAAATAATTTTGCTCTCCAGGTCCTGTTAGTCTCTAACAGGGAGTCAGTCATATGTCCTGTCAAACAGAGGGCTAGCTCATCTGGTCCCTTGGCAGAGACATTGAGAAGTCAGTTTTCTCCTTTCTTCTTCCACTAATTTCTATAATTGGTAGAAAGTTAATATAGAGAACTATCTTAACACAAACATGAGTTATTCTAATATTCTCTGAAAGCAGAAAGATTGATAGGAAATTTTTGTTTTAAAATTTATAACCAAACTTTTAAAAAAATATATGGTACAGAAAGATTATGATGAATAGTGAAGAGGAAGAGACTAAAGAGAGATAATTTCATAATGGTTTAAGGATGATGTTATATAGAAATAAAAGTCTCACAAATATATAAGAATAACTCAAAAAGTGTTTATTGCATTATAGTTGGTAGTGGTAACAATCCAGAAACACACAAGTTATTTATTTAAAGGATCTAGAAATACTTGCTTAATGGCCTGGAGAAATGTGAAACTTACTTCCTATCTATTTCTTACTTCCAGTAGAACAACTCCTTGAAATCAAAGTTTTACACTTGTGAAAACTAATGGGCTTAAATTTTAACTCATCATGGTTCAGGAAACCAAGCCAAGAAATTAACACAAAAACTGGTTTAGGACAATGGAAACTCTAGAGCAACACTATAGGATAGAACTTTTGTAATATGGAAATGTTCTATATCTGCACAATCAAACATAGTCACCATTAGCCACATGTGGCTTGATATAGCTAGTAGGACTGAAGAACCAAATTTAAAACTTTAATTGGTTTTAACTAATTTAAATTTTAAAAGTCACATGTGGCTAGTAGCTATTGTATTAGACATCTCTAGAGCCTAGCAGAATCAAGTGAAATGTTATTCTGTGGTGTAAGTATGTAACCAAAGGCAAATGCAACTACCACCGACAAATAAACTCCACTGAGTTTATGAGCTCATAATAAGTGTTTTGAAGACTTGGTGAGAAGACTTACTATGGGGGAAGGCCATCAGACATTATATCCAGGAGAATTAGCCACCTCAAAATTGAAGGCCAAAAAATAATCCGAAAAACTCTGTACTGTAAATATATTTGAAAGGATTAAAGGGACAAAAGAAAGAATAAGAAACCATAACTGAATATTAGGGCTGCTTGAAAATTGCAAGTAGTTTTGAAAAGAGGAATTAAACTTCTAGATATTCAAAATAAAATTATAAAAATAAGTTGGATGGATATAATAAGCAGCAGATTATAATCAATATATTAAAATGGAAGTAGAGACTGGAAGAGGGAATCAGATAAAGCACTCGGAATGCAGGTCAGAGAGAGGATAATTTTGAAAAAAATGTGAGAGATGTTAAGATAGAGTGAAGGGATGGCATAAGATAAAGTCATGTGTCACTGAATGACATGGTAAGTTCTGAAAAATTGTTGGGTGACTTTTTGTTGTTGTTGTTGTGATAAGATAATAGGCTGTACTTTCATAAAATGAGTTGGCCAGATGTCACTGGACAATATAATGTATGGGACCACCATCACATATGCAGTCTGTGGCTGACTGAAGCATCATTATGTGGTGCCTGACTACATTCCTGAAAAAGAGAAAAATGACAGGGGAGAAGAAATTATTCTAAGAGATAACGGCTAGAGAGTTTCCAGAACTGAAGAAAGGCATGGACCTTCAAATTAAAAAAAAAAAAAAATCTTTTTTTTAAATTTTTTAATTTTTTTTAAATTTTCATTTTTTTATTGATTGTTCAAAACATTACAGAGCTCATGATATATCCTCTTTCATACATTTGACTCAATTGGGTTTTGAACTCCCATTTTTACCCCAAATGCAAATTGCAGAATCGCATCTGTTACATACACACATTTTTACATAATGGCATATTAGTGACTGTTGTATTCTGCTACCTTTCCTATCCCCTACTATCCCCCCTCCCCTCCCCTCCCATCCCATCTTCCCTCTCTACCTCCTCTGCTGTTGTTCAATTCTCTCCCTTTTTTCCCCTCCCCCTTGCCCCTCATAACCTCTTATAATTTTGTGTATCATTGAAGGTCTCCTACCATTTCCATATGCTTTCCCTTCTCTCTCCCTTTCTCTCAACCCATTCGTCTTAGTTTACTGTTAGTCTTTTCCTCATGTTCTTCCTTCCTGTTCTATTCTTAGTGGTTCTCTTTATATCAAAGAAGACATTTGGCATTTGTTTTTTAGGGCTTGGCTAGCTTCACTTAGCATGATCTGCTCTAATGCCATCCATTTCCCTGCAAATTCTATGATTTTGTCATTTCTTAGTGCTGTATAATACTCCACAGTGTATAGCTGCCACAATTTTTTTATCCACTCATCTATTGAAGGGCATCTAGGTTGGTTCCACAGTCTAGCTATTGTGAATTGTGCTGCTATAATCATTGATGTGGCCGTATCCCTATAATGCGCTCTTTTAAGGTCCTCAGGGAATAGTCTGAGAAGGGCGATAGCTGGGTCAAATGGTTGATCCATTCCCAGCTTTCCCAGGAATCTCCATACTGCTTTCCAAATTGGCCTCACCATTTTGCAGTCCCACCAGCAGTATACAAGTGTGCCCTTTTCCCCACATCCTCGCCAACACTTATTGTTGTTTGACTTCATAATGGCTGCCAATCTTACTGGAGTGAGATGGTATCTTAGGGTGGTTTTGATTTGCATTTCTCTGATTGCTAGAGATGGTGAGCATTTTCTCATGTACTTGTGGATTGATTGTATGTCCTCCTCTGAGAAGTGTCTGTTCAGGTCCTTGGCCCATTTGTTGATTGGATTATTTGTTATCTTATTGTTTGATTTTTTGAGTTCTTTGTACATTCTGGATATTAGGGCTCTATCTGAGGTGTGAGGGGTAAAAATTTGTTCCCAGGATGTAGGCTCTCTATTTACCTCTTTTACTGTTTCTCTTGCTGAGAAAAAAACTTTTTAGTTTAAGTAGGTCCCATTTGTTTATTCTTGTTAATAACTCTTGGGCTACGGGCGTTCTATTAAGGAATTTGGAGCCCGACCCCACAATATGTAGATTGTAGCCAACTTTTCCTTCTATCAGACGCAGTGACTCTGTTTTGATATCTAGCTCCTTGATCCATTCTGAGTTAACTTTTGTGGCTGGCGAGAGAAAGGGATTCAATTTCATCTTGTTGCATATGGATTTCCAATTTTCCCAACACCATTTGTTGAAGATGCTATCCTTCCTCCATTGCATGTTTTTAGCCCCTTTATCAAATATAAGATAGTTATAACTTTGTGGATTAGTCTCTGTGTCCTCTATTCTGTACCATTGGTCCACCTGCCTGTTTTGGTACCAGTACCATGCTGTTTTTGTTACTATTGCTCTGTAGTACAGTTTGAGCTCTGGTATCGCTATACCTCCAGATTCACACTTCCTGCTTAGAACTGCTTTTGCTATTCTGGGTCTTTTGTTTTTCCATATGAATTTCATGATTGCTTTATCTATTTCTACAAGAAATGCCTTTGGGATTCTGATTGGCATCACATTAAACCTGTAGAGAACTTTGGGTAATATCACCATTTTGATGATGTTAGTTCTGCCCATCCATGAACAGGGTACATTTTTCCATCTTCTGAGATCTTCTTCTATCTCTCTCTTTAGGGTTCTGTAGTTTTCATTGTATAAATCTTTCACCTCTTTTGTTAGGTTGATTCCCAAGTATCTTATTTTCTTTGAGGATATTGTGAATGGAGTGGTTTTCCTTATTTCCATTTCAGAGGTTTTGTTGCTGATATACAGGAATGCCTTTGATTTATGCGTGTTGATTTTATCCTGCCGCTTTGCTGAATTTATTTATTAACTCTAGCAGCTTCTTTGTAGACCCTTTTGGGCCTGTTAAGTATATTATCATGTCATCCGCAAATAGCGATAATTTAATTTCTTCTTTTCCTATTTTTATGCCTTTAATTTCTTTTGTCGGTCTAATTGCTCTGGCTAGTACTTCGAGAACTAAATTGAATAGAAGTGGTGATAGAGGGCATCCCTGTCTTGTTCCAGATTTTAGAGGGAATGCCTTCAGTTTTTCTCCATTTAGGATGATGCTAACCTGAGGTTTAGCATATATAGCTTTTACAATGTTGAGGTAAGTTCCTGTTATCCCTAGTTTTTCTACTGTTTTGAACATAAAGGGATGCTGTACTTTGTCAAATGCTTTTTCTGCATCTATCGAGATGATCATATGGTTCTTGTCTTTAAGCCTATTGATGTGTGAATAGCATTTATTGATTTCCATATATTGAACCAGCCTTGCATTCCAGGGATGAATCCTATGATCATTGTGCACAAGTTTTCTGATATGTTTTTGTATTCAATTCACCAGAATTTTATTGAGAATTTTTGCATCCAAGTTCATTAGAGATATTGGTCTGTAGTTTTCTTTCTTTGAAGTCTTTGTCTGGTTTTGGGATCAGAGTGATGTTGGCCTCATAGAATGAATTTGGAAGAGCTCCTTCTTTTTCTATTTCTTGAAATAGCTTGAAAAGTATTGGTATTAATTCTTCTTTGAAGGTTTTGTAGAACTCCGCTGTATACCCATCCGGTCCAGGGCTTTTCTTGGTTGGTAGTCTTTTGATGGCTTCTTCTATTTCTTCCTTTGTTATTGGTCTGTTTAAATTGTGTGTGTCTTCCTGTCTCAATCTGGGCAAATCATATGCCTTAAGAAATTTATCAATATCTTCGCTATCTTCTATTTTATTAGAATATAGGGTTTCAGAATACTTTCTAATTATCTTATGTATTTCTGTAGTGTCTGTTGTGATATTGCCTTTTTCATCCCGTATGTTAGTAATTTGAGTTCTCTCTCTTCTTCTTTTCATTAGCATGGCTAAGGGCTTGTCTATCTTATTTATTTTTTCAAAGAACCAACTTTTAGTTTTATCAATTTTTTCAATGGTTTTTTTTGTTTCAATTTAGTTTATTTCTGCTCTAATTTTAATTATTTCTTGTCTTCTACTACATTTGTTGTTGTTTTGTTCTTCCTTTTCTAGGTTTTTGAGGTGTAGTGTGAGTTCATTTATTTGTTGGTTTTTTCTTTTTTTGATGAAAGAACTCCAGGAAATGAATTTTCCTCTTAAAACTGCTTTCATTGTGTCCCATAGATTCTGATCATTCAATAACATATTGTTCATTTTCCATGTGGTGTAGGATTTTTCCTTCCTTTTTTTATCATTGACTTCCAATTTCATTCCATTATGGTCAGATATGGTGCATGGTATTATCTCCACGCCTTTATATTTACTAAGAGTTGCCTTATGGCATAATATATGGTCTATCTTTGAGTAGGATCCATGTGCTGCTGAGAAGAACGTGTATCCATTTGATGATGGTTGATATATTCTATATATGTTGGTTAGGTCTAGGTTATTGATTGTGCTGTTGAGTTCTATAGTTTCTTTATTCAGTTTTTGTCTAGAGGATCTGTCTAATGGTGAGAGCAGTGTGTTGAAGTCACCCATAATTATTGTGTTGTGGTCTATTTGACTCTTGAACTTGAGGAGAGTTTGTTTTATGAACGTTGCAGCACCATTGTTTGGTGCATAAAAAATTGATAATTGTTATGTCTTGTTGGTGGATGGTTCCTTTTAACAGTATATAGTGTCCTTCTTTATCCCTTTTGATTAACTTAGGTTTGAAGTTGATTTTATTCGAAATGAGTATGGCCACTCCTGCTTGCTTCCGAGGGCCATGTGAGTGGTATGATTTTTCCCAACCTTTTACCTTCAGCCTGTGTATGTCTTTTCCTATCATATGAGTCTCCTGAAGGCAGCATATTGTTGGATTTGTTTTTTTTGATCCAGGTTACTAGCCTATGTCTCTTGATTTGTGAGTTTATGCCATTAACATTTAAGGTTACAATTGAGATATGATTTGTACTTCCAGTCATGCTTCTTTATTTATTTATTTTAGTTTGGCTAGTTTTACTTTTTGGTTATTTTCCTCCTCCTTTACTGAGATACCTCTTGTTGTTAGTTTTGGGCACTATTTTTCAATTCCTCTTCTTGTAGTATTTTGCTCAGAATGCTTTGCAGTGCTGGTTTTCTTGCTTCGAGTTCTTTTAGCTTTTGTTTATCGTGAAAGATTTTAATTTCATTATCAAATCTGAAGCTCAAATTTGCTGGATACAGTATTCTTGGTTGAAATCCATTATTTTTCAGCGTTTGAAATACATTGTTCCAGGATCTTCTCGCTTTCAAAGTCTGTGCTGAGAAATCAGTCATTAACCTAATTGGTTTACCCCTGAATGTAATCTGCCTCTTTTCTCTCATAGATTTTAATATTCTCTCCTTGTCCTGTATGTTGGCAGTCTTCATAATTATGTGTCTTGGAGTTGGTCTATTATGGTTTTGAATGTTTGGGGTCCTGTAGGCTTCCAGGATTTGGCAATCCATTCCATCTTTCATCTCTGGGAAGTTTTCTACAATTATTCCATTTAATATGCTGTCCATTCCTTTGGTTTGAATCTCTGTGCCTTCTTCTATCCCGATGACTCTCAAATTTGGTTTTTTTATGACATCCCATATCTCTTGAATAGATTGCTCATGGAATTTAAGCATCTTTTCTGTGTTGACTATACTTTTTTTTAAGTTGATAAACCTTGTCTTCATTATCTGATGTTCTGACTTCTATTTGATCAAGTCTATTTGTAATATTCTCGTTTGAGTTTTTAATTTGGTTTATAGTTTCCTGCAATTCTAGGATTATTGTTTGATTTTTTTTTTTAGATCTCTATCTCCTGGTAGAGCTCGTTCTTTGCCATTTGAATTTGTTTGTTTAATTCATTTTCAAAATATATTTTTATTGCTTGGACTTGCTGTCTCATGTCTTCTCTAATATTCCTTTCCATTCGAGTTAGGTATGCCTTGAGTTCTTTCCCTATCCCTGCTTCTGATGTTTTTCTATGTCCTCCTGTAGAATTAAGTTGTCTTGCATTGTTAATACTCCTTTTTTCCCTTGTTTTCTCATGTTGTCCCCGTTGCTTTCCAGCTCTATTTGATTGTCGTGTTTCTGCTCTCTTCTATAGATTTGTTTTGGTTCTGTATTACTCTGATGTCTCTCCTTTGTGTTGTTAAACTATACCTGCTAATGTGGATTCCGCTGTGAAGGAATTCCGAAGTCTGAGCTCCAGTGATGACACTACTTTGCTATGACCGGCCCCAGTTCCTTGCTGGGGTGTCCTAATGAGGGGGTGTGACTGGACTGTCTCTGTTTGGTTTCAGCTCCCGGTCGCGGCAGGCGGGCAGTCTCTAGCCGCCCAGTATCACAGGCCACGGGCGGGTGATCAGTCGCCTGTAGGCGGGTGTTCTCCTACTGCCCAGTTATGCAGGCAGTGGGTGAACTGTCGCTGGTGGGCCTGCGGTTTCCAGCTGCCCAGTCTCGAGGGCCTTGCCTCTAGCCTCCTGGTTTCTCCTGCTAGTCTTGGTTTCTCCTGCTAGACCAGATTTCCCCTGAGTGATGGTTCTCAGCAGTTCAAACTGTACTCTGGGCCTGCCGTTTGTTGGGTGTGGAGGGTGACTATTGGGAACCCCGGCACTCTATTGTTTTGTTTCCGTTGTGGGTTTTAGAACTGTACCGCTTCCTTCCTTTATGCAGGCTCACTCTGATACTCCCTCCTACGCCTTCTGTAGCCGCAGGGCAGGCCTCGCGAATCAGTTGCCTGGATCTCCGGGGTCCCACAGTTGGCAATTGGGATCCCAGGCACTCTGTCCTTTTGATTTTTCCTGCTTGCCCCTCCCCCAGCGCTAGCTAGACAGGTTTCGTTTTGGCTGCAGATGGGGAGGGGGGTTGCAGGTCAGGTGTCTCTAGTTTTCCCCTAGTCTTTATGCAGGCTCACTCTGATACTCCCTCCCCCGGAGAGAGTGGCGGTGGATACTTCAGCTTTTCAAGATGCTGGCTGCTGATTGCCTTGGTGGAGTGTCTGCTGTGGGGGATGGGACTGTACCGCTTCCTTCCCTGTCTAAAATCCCGTACTCAGCCCGGCCAAAAAAAAAAAAAAAAAATCTTAATGGAATCTAATCAATAAAACCCCAAGCCCAAATCCCAAATATAAACAAACAAAAATACAAACCCACATAGTCCTGAGTTATAGTTAGATAAAAACCTTTTGAACAACCCCTTGCCCTGGCAAAACCAGAGAATATTAGGGGGCTGAAAGGAAGCAAATAAGTGTATTATATGTTGAGATTTAATTTCTTAGAAAAATGTAAATAAAATTTAGTTGTCTCTAGTTTTAGTCAGTACTAATTCCTTTTGAATGTGACTCTACTCCTAAACTCCATTATAAGGGTTTCCATGTACATAAAGTATTTTCTTATAAAGCATTTTCTTTCTGTGTAATGATGGAAAACCTGGCAGGTTGGTATAGTTTGCTGTGAGGTCCTTGGAGAAGGCATATACAAGACCTGGCTTTATCTCAACAATGCTGTGCAGGAGAGGACCACACCCCAATCACCGTACAGTATGGTAAGTGTTTGATTTGAAGATCATTTGCAATCATTTCATCCAATAAAATGAAGAAATCTCTTAGAAGCATAGAGAAATCTGGCAAAAGAATCAAATAGTTATTTTCTATGCTTCATCTTAGCCTGGAAAAAATGTTGAGAAAAAAAAAACTTTAGACCAAAAGTCAAGAATACACTATCCTCATCATCAGCAAAGGCATAACATTGAGTATCAACTTATTAAAACTTGTATGTGCTATTTGACTTAGGAGTCTCCCTATAAAGGAAAAAAATCTTTATTCAAGTAAGTACATCAAGGACAGCAAATGAACCTTAGTCCATATTTTGATCATTTATCCACAATATATACCCAGTCTTCTGTCTACTCACTGGTACAAATGTTTTCCTCCACTCTCACAAAGTACAACATAGGTTTTATGTCAGTACATTTCATAATGTAAATTGCAATGTGAACGAAATCTTTTTGTTAAACAAAAAAAAATCACATTCCTTTACCATATCACATAAGAGAGACCCACTGTCATTTCCATTTGTGTCCTAAAGCACTGTGTTATACTAGAAACAAAACCATGAGTGCCTAGAGATCCATTCTGGGTCAGGAATTACCAGTTGTGGAAAATGGCTATTAAAACAGCAGACATATGTAATCACAAAGTTAATCAATGTAATACTTTCTGTTTCTTAGCCTTTGGATTTGAGGTAGAGTGTCCTCTTTGAGGAGTGGTAAAGGAGAATGAAATAGCAGATTAAGTTTTTCATACTAAGTAAGAGATACTAGAAAACTTGTCCAGGTAGGAGACAATATGTGAAAAGAAAACTGATGTTTGTTTGGAAAATGGATCTGAAGCAAAAACTCATCTAACTAATTAAATCTTGGCTTATAATTTTGCTAGTGGGTTCTGCTACTCTAAACATTTTTAAAAAAAACTTCATTGGAATGGAGTATGAAATTAAGGAAGGCAGATATTTATACTTTATGGAGTCGTCAAAATTCTTCTTAATGCTTGAATTGTTTGGCCAGAGGCTAGATCTTTGATTTCTAACTGAATCCATTTGCCTCTGTAAACCTGAGTCTTTTGTATTTTATAGTTACAGTATCTAAGGATTCTTCTAAATCATTCACTAATTTATATTCTAAAAGGTAAATTATTCATTCTATTGATTATGTTTTTACTTATTTGGATGCAAAAATTTTTTTCCACCTTTTTATTGGTGCATTATAGTTGTACATAATAGTGGGATTTCTTGTTATGTATTTATATCTGTACACAATGTGACAATATAATTTGCAATATCACTCCCCAGCACATCTCTGCTCCCTCCCTATTTCCCACCTTTGGTCCTTTGCCTTTGCTGATCTCTCCTTGATTTTTAGGAGACATTTACCCCACCTTTGTTTTCCTTTTTCCTGTCTAGCTTCTGCATATGAAAGAAAACATACAACCATTAACCTTCTGAGTTTGACTTATTTTGTTTAATATTATGATCTCTAATTCCATCCATTTTCCTTAAATGCCATAATTTCATCTTTCTTTATGGCTGAATAAAATGCCATTGTGTATATATGCCACATTTTATCAATCTATTAGTGTGGATGGACACCTAGACTGGTTCCATATTAAAAACAAACAATTTGATTCTACCTTATTTACTGAAAAATGATTTAATAACAAAAACCCATAGTAATAAAGACTTTCCCTCTAGAGGCAAACATTATTTAATAAAACAAAGGTGCAGTTTTTGAGTAAGAGTTGCTTAGAAAATATTTCTGAATTCGCCTTCTTGATTTTGTTTTGGAGATTATCATTTCCTAGAGTAAATTGGTCAAGGGATGGAAATTGAGGAAAGCAAATGTACTGAGGCATACAATTGTCATCTTCCAATTTTTTTCCTATTAAATCAATTGGTGTTCCATTAATATTCAAAAGTAATGTGTTTTAAATATTTTTAAATGCTAAAAGTCACTTCTTGTTATTCCTTATTTTTTTTATAAGACCATCAAAATACAGAAACGTTTCTTTCACAGTTTCTTCTTAGAGTTTTAGAATTAGGACTTGGAACATAGTAGTTAAGGAACAGTTGAAATTATAGGGCACCGATAATTTTCCTGCTAAATGAAAACTGACTCTTGCATAGAGCTTTGCACATAATGGGCACCCAAGAGGTGGTAACTAGATGAATGAATGAGCCAAATATTTTATGGTTTTTTTTGAGTATTTTGGTGTTTTAGGTTTGCTCTGGTTTAATATTTTTAGGAACATAGATTTTAGTTCTGGTCTAACCTACTTTATGAAGTATTTTAGAGAAATAATATATAACAAAAAACCCAATAAAATATTTCAATTTGTTATATGAAAACAGTATTATACAATTTCTTCACTTAAATGTCTTTGGTTTCATTTTTTCCTATTTTAACTTCTTTTTACCCTAGGTTAAGTTATGTTTCCTAAGTGGTTTGTTGGTACTTCTTTCCATTTCAACCAACACATCTAAATGCTAATTTCAATGTTAGCTCTTTGGTAATTTCTGTTCCCTGTCAAAACTTTACTTACTCTTTGAGCAAGCAACTTTTTAAGCTTTGAGGTATCCCTCTTTATAAGAAGACTTCTGCCAAGGTTCAGAACACCATGGAAGTGCCATGACCTAGATCAGAGTTCTTGCTAGCCTTCTGCAACCCACTTGGCTTCCCATTACACCTGTCAGAGCATCTCCCTTCCAGCCTCTGGTGAAAGCCTGTTCTCTTTGGATTTTATACCATCAGATTCTACCATTCTCTCTCCTTATTGACATAATCATACATGCATGCAATATAATTTGCTCTGATACTACATCTTTCCCTACCCTCCTTCCTTTCCTTGTTCCCCTTCCTTGAATCTACTGGTCTTGCTTCTATTAATTTATTGTTTTTAAAATTGGTGTTTTATAGATATACATAAAAGTAGAACTCACAGTGTTATATTTATATATGAATATACCAAACTTTGGTCAGTCTCATTCTGTAGTTCTTCCATTTTCCCATCCCTCCTCCTTCCCCTCAACTACTTTTTTTTTTCTATTCTGCATCTTTTTTTCCCCTTCATTTTGCTCTAGTTTTGCATATCAGAGAAAACATTTACTTGACTACTGAGTCTGGTTTATTGCACCTAGCATGATGTTCTCCAGTTCCCACCATTTACTGGCAAATTCCATAATTTAATTCTATTTATGGTTGAATAAAACTCCATTTTGTGTGTGCATGTGCGTGTGCGTGTGTGTGTGTGTGTGTGTGTGTGTGTGTGTGTGTGTGTGTGTCTCACATTTTCTTTATTCATTCATCTGTTGACAGACACCTGGCCTGGTTCCATAACTTGGCTATTGTTAATTATGCTGCTATAAACATTGATGTGCCTGAATCACTATAGTATGCTGATTTTAATACTTCTGGAAATTAACAAGGAATGGATAGTTGGATCATATGGTGGTTCCAGTTTCATTCCTAGTCTTTTGAGGAATCTTCATACTGCTTTCTAAAGTGGTTGTATTAACTTGTGGTCCCCATCAACAATGTATGAGTATAACTTTCCCCACATGCTCACTAGCATTTATTATTTTTTGTATTTCTGATAATTTCCATTCTAACTGAAATGAGATGAAATCTCAGTGTAGTTTTGATCTGTATTTTCCAAATTGCTAGAGATATTGAAATTGTTTTCTCATATATTTGTTGGCCTTTCATACTTCTTTTTTGAGAAGTGCCTGTTTAATTCTTTTTCCCACTTATTGATTGGATTATTTGTTCATTTGTTTCTTGGTGCTAAATCTTTTGTGTTCTAATTTTTTGTGTTATTCTGGATATTAATCCCCTGCCAGAGAAGTAGCTGGCAAAGATTTTCTTCTATTCTCTAGGCTCTCTCTTCTTGCTTGTAATTGTTTCCTTTGGTGTCAAGAAGCTTTTCTAAGAATTTGATGCCATCCCACTTATTGATTCTTCATCTAATTTATTGATCTTTTATGTTCTTGTGAAGGAAGTCAATGTCTATGCCAATATACTGAAGTGTTGATCCCATGTTTTCTTCTAGCAGTTGTTTGTAATTTTGGTGTCATATGTAAGAAACTATTGGTTAACCTAAAGTCATAAAATTTTACTTTCATATTTTCTTCTAAGAATTTTATAGTTTTAGTTCTTACCTTTAGGTCTATGACATATTTTAATAATTTGTATATGTGGTATAAGTTAGGGATCCAAGTTCATTCTGTGGTTATCCAGTTGTGCTAGTATCAGTTGTTGAAAAGACCATTATATTTTCATTGGTTGGGATACAGCTTGGTGGTAGAGTGTTTGCCTAGCATGTATGAGGCCCTGGGTTTGATCCCCAACACTGCAAAAATTAAAATCAAAAACTCTAAAGCTCTTCTTTAGTCATCAAAATTTCTTGGCCACTTTTTGAAAATTAATTGAGATTCCAGAAGTAAATCCTTATATTATCTATTACATTGATTACATGTTTATTATATTAGTTTCCTATTGCTGCTATAACAAATTACCAAAATACTTTGTGATTTAAAATAACGCAAATTTATTATAATAGTTCTGGAGGTTAGAAGTCTGAGATGGCCCACTGGGCTCAAACTGTTCCTTCTAGAGGCTTTAGGAGAGCCTTGCCTTTTCTAGCTTCTAGAGATTGTATACATTTCCTGATGAGTGGCCTTCTTTCATCTTTAGAATCACTAATTGCATTTCTCTGACCTCTGTTTCCATTGTCCATTCCATTGTCCATTGTCCATTCTCTGACCTCTGTTTCCATTGACCTCTGTTTCCATTTCCATTTCCATCTTTTCTAATTGTGTCCTTTCTTTCACAAGGATCCACATATAAGGATCCTGTGATTACACTGGACTTGCCTACATAATCCAGGACAGTCCGTCTCTCAAAAATCCTTAATTTAATCATGTATGCAAATTCCTTTTTGTAAAGTAAAGTAATATCTTTCCAGGTTTGTGGGTTTCTTAGAGTTTTCTTTATATAAGATCAAATATATTTATCAAATATTTCTTATTATTTATTGAGATAATTTTGTGGTTTTTGTTCTTTTTTCTATTAATAGAAAAAATTTAGAACACAAAAGATTTAGCACCAAGAAACAAACGAACAAATAATCCAATCAATAAGTGGGAAAAAGAATTAAACAGGCACTTCTCAAAAAAGAAGTATGAAAGGCCAACAAATATATGAGAAAACAATTTCAATATCTCTACACTAATAGATTTTTTTCAGACACTAAAATAATCTGACATTCCTAGGATGAATTCACTTGATCATGCTGTATAGTAATTTTTATATGTTTCTAGATTAATTTTCTAGTATATTGTTGAGAATTATTACATCTATAGTTATAAGAAATGCTAATCTTTAATTTTCTTTAGTGTTGGTATGAGGTAAATACTAGCCTCAGAACAAATTACTAAGTGGTTTTTCTGATATATTTTGGAAGAGTTTTGTGAAAGATTTATATTAATTTTTCTTTAAATATTTGGTAGAATTTAAAAGTAAAGGCACTTTGACTTGGGTTTTCTTTGAACACAGTTTAAAGATTACTGATTCACTCTTTTTATTTGTCTTAGGTCTATTTAGATGTTCTATTTCTTTTTGAGCCATGTTTGGTATTTTGTGTCCTAAGGATTTTTATTTTTCATCTGTTCCATAAATTGTTGGCATATGGTTGTTAATTCCAAGCCCTTAAAATTATATTTAATTTTTACATATTTAAATATAGTTCATATGTAGTAAAGTGACCATATTTTTAGTGTACAGTTCTGACTTTTGGCACATGCATAGGAATCATAGACATACACTTTGTTTAAAAAGACATAGAATATTTTATCACCTCAGAAATTCCCCTCATTCCCTTTTCTAGCCTGTTTCCTTTCTTCTGCTTAAGAAAAAATATATTATTCTGATTTCTATCATCATAGATTAATTCCACTGGTGATTCAACTAGATTTAAATGGAATAAAAATAGCACACTCTTATTTCTAGCTTCTTTTGATTAATAAAATGTTTTTGAGAGTCATCTATAGCATATGTTTCAGCAGATTATTCCTTTTAATATTAAATATTATTCCAGTGTTTGTTTCCAAGTTGTTAGACGTTTATGTTTTCTAATTCTTAGCTAGAGCAGAGCAGTTATATGAGTTGTATTTCTCCCCAAATTTTGAGGGATGGATATTTTATTTATTTGGGGTAATTTGCCCAGATGTGAAATTTCTGGATCATATGGTCAATAAATTTTTAACTAGATGAAATGCTACCCAAGCATTTTCCAAAGTGGTTGTTAACATTTTTTGTTCCTGAAGCAAATTTGAATGTTCAAACTCTTCAAGATACTTGCCAATATCTGGCATTTAATTTTTGTTCTAACCTATTAGTATTTTAAATTTTATCCATCCTATTTTGTTTGTAGTGATATCTTATTGTGGTTTTATTTTTAAAGTAGCTTTATTGAAGTATAATTTATATGCAATAAGTTGAACATTTGAAGTGCATGATTATTGATTCATAGGAATAATTATCAAAATCAGTTTAATGAATGTATCCATTATTATGATATTTGTAAGTCCTTATTTCTGGCCTCTCTCCTCCTGTTCATTCTCAGGAAACCATTGATCTGATTTCTATCGGTATGAATTAGTTTGAAATTGTAGAATTTTCTGTAAATGAAATAATAATGTGACTTCTCCTTTTCTAGTTTTTTGAGTTTGTACTCAGCAAAACTTTTCTAAGATTCATTCATGTTGTACATCTATAACTGAAGTAATTCATTTGTTTATTGCTAAGTCATATTCCATTGTATAGATATGTAATGCTTGTTTTCCTGTTCATCTGTTGTTGGAAATTTGGGCTTTTTCCAGTTTCTGGCTATTACAAATTAATTACAAATTGTTATGAACCTTTATTTACAGTCTTTATATGAAGATATGCTTCCATTTTTCTTGGGCAAATGCCTAGCTTATGTAAATATATTTTTTGAAATGTATAGGACTTAGAATAAGCAAAACAATTTTAATACAATTTTTAAAGATTGGAAAATTTCTACTACTTGATTTTAAGACTTATTAGTAACTCACTCTAGTTATATAATATAATATGGCATAAAGACAGAAAAATAAATTATACAGGAATTCAATAAATATATATGTATTTTATATATATAAATATTTATATAAAATATATTCCCTGCCCCCTCGTCATATAGTAGGTATAGTAGATAGTTTAAGTACCTGCCAAACTGTTTTACAAAGTGAGCATACCATTTTACTTACCTAGCACAAGTGTACAGAATTTCTTTCTTCTACTTTCTTGCCAATGTTTGGTATGACCAGTCTTTTTAATTTTAGATGTTGAAGAAATTGTGGTAATTTCAGCGATTCTGGAGGCTAAGATAGGAGGTCAGTAAGGCTAGTCTCAGCAACCTAGAGAGGATGAGGCCTTCAGCAATTTAGTGAGACTCTGAGACCTTGTCTCAAAATAATTAATTAATAAAGGGGGTCTGGGGGCCTGGGGATGTAGCCCATTGGTTAAATCTCTAGCCCTAAAAAAAAAAAAAAAATGTGTAGTGGTATCTCATTGTAGTTTTAATTTGTATTTCCTTTTGTTAATACAGTTGGATGTCTTTTCATATGGTATTTGCAATCCACATAGGATTATTCAATAGGATTATTTATTTAAATGCATGCTTAAATATTTTGATCATTTTAAAGATTGAGTGGTTTGTTTCATTATAACTGAGTTTTGAGAATTCTTCACATGCTCTGTATACAAGTTCTTTGTAAAATATGTGATTTGCAAATATTTTCTTGTTGTCTGTCTCAAGTCTTTTCATTTCCTTAAAAACTACTTTAAAAATAGAAGTTCTCAATTTTGAGAAAGTATAATTTATCAAGTTTTCTTTTATGGAACACTACTTTGGAGTTATATTCTAGAAATCTTTGCCTTTCTCAAAGTTAGACGATTTTCTATTATGTGTTATTCTAGAATTTTTATAAGTTAGGTTTCACCGTTAGGTTTATGATTCATTTTAAGTTAAAATTTAAAGAAAGCTTCAGGGTATGGGTTGATATCTATCTATCTGGATGTTCAACTGTTTTAGCATCATTTATTGAAAAGATTATCTTTTCTTTACTGAATTGCCTTTGTACCTTAATCAAAAATCAATTGAGCACATATATGTGGATAAAATTATGAACTTCATCCTGTATGATTTATTTTTCTGTCTTTATGCCATATTATATTATATGAACTAGAGTGGGTTACTAATAAATCTTAAAATCAAGTAGTATAAATCTTCCAGTCTTGAAAAATTATATTAAAAATGTTTTGCTTATTCTAAGTCCTATGCATTTTAATAAGAATTTTGAATCATTGTTTTCATTTTCTATAAAGAAGTCTGCACAAATTTGGATTGAAATTATCTGTGATGTTCCCTATAGCTTTTTTTTTTTCATTTTGTCTTCTCTGCTCTGTTTTTTTTAAATAAGCTGATCCCCCATTGCAAAACTCTTTTTTTTTGTACATACTGACTCCATTCTATTTCCTTCCTTCCACTTTCTTCTTGGGCACAAGATTCCATCTCAGTCTTTTTTCATCTTTTGCTTAGCTGAGCTCCAATCTCCTTCAATTTAATCCTTTATTTATTCTTTTGCCATTACTCATTATAAAGAACAAAAGTGTAAGTCTGTGTGAATTTCCCAGAGGAAAACATTCTGAAAACAGGAATCTAGGATGGGCCTATAACTTAGAGGTGCTTTTCTTTATAGTAGTTCGTAGATTCTCAAGAGAACTGTGGGATGTACTCACTTATACCTCAGGGTACATTGACTCAAAAATCATCTTGGGAGAAAGCAGGGGATAAATAATAAATAAAGTATTCTTCTAGTACCAGTCTTTGATATGCCAGGTGTGGTTTAAGGAACTCCTGGTAAATCCTGGATATGGGGCATTAAGGCAGATCTGTTATCTATTATTAGGGCCTGGATATAGGAAGCCCATTTTTGGATGGTTTCTTCCCCCTGGGTATCTTGAACTGGGTGTTAAGAAGTGGAACATATGTTTTAGATGTAGAAATTCATGAATAAAATGGCCTTTGGGTAAGCCTAGGTATTTTAAACATCTGGTCTTCAAATGCAGAAATCAACTTTATATTCCTCTTGATGTAAGAACCATCACGTAGTTAGGAGGAAATTCCAGGGCTGTAGCAACAGCATTCTAACTGATCTCATTGTCTTCATTCTGTCCTCAGTATTATCATATTTTAATATTTTTATTTCTCTCAATCCCAGACATGTTTCTCTCTACTTGAAAAAGATTAGTTTCTGCCACTCTTCCCTTTCCTTCAGAATAGCATCCAATTCCCATCACTTGGCATTAAAAGCTTTTACCATTTGTTTCCTTTCAACCTCGTCACCCTCTACATTTCTACAACTCCCTCTTGTAGGTAATATGGCTCTATGTATTTTAATGTCTCTATATCTTTGCTTCTTCAATTTCCCCTGCCTCAATTATCTTGTCTAACTTCTAAAATGGTCTGGATCTTTCCAACTCTGCTCAAGCATCAAATTCTTGCCAAGTCACAACAACCACTTCTCTAGTTATTTTTCTAGAATTATAACAGTGTTTAGTGAATACTTGTTAAGAGGTAGGTACTGTTATTAATGCCACTTTATGGTTGATGCGCACATAGCTACTAAATGTTGGGTTTCAACTGCCATTTCTTAATCTAGCACTGATATTGTTATTATCTATGACATACTCTATGTGCCTCATATTGTGGCACTTACAACTGAGTGTATTGCAGTTGACTTCCAAATGCTTTTGTCTTAGGAGTAGAAATGTTTTCCCAGTCATTGACTGTTCCACAGTGCCTTACAAGTGCCTTTTCCCCTCTCTATTTAATATGTGAATAATATAATGGATAGATTCTTTCTGGTTAAATAAGACATCCACTCTGGCTCATTGAAACAAAAACAGAAATCTATTACAAAGAAATCAAGAAATTGAAGGGCAAGCGGTGAGAAACTGGCTAGCCATCAGAAAATGAGGTGGTTTCTTTGGACTTAAATGGTTTCTTATGTCTTCTTTTTGAATAGTTTCTCCCTCGCTTTCACTTGCTCTTATTTTACCTCTTATTCTTGCTCGCTCTCCTTCTCATGAACAGGAAATGGATACTCAGAAATGAAGTGACATTGTCTCCAAACACTACTGCCAAAAATAGACTCATTGGCATTTTATATTTCCAGTTTCAATTAATGAAAGAACAAATCTGAACAGGGCATGTGCCCACCCTTGGTCCTCCTATCTATAGCTGAAGGTCAAGAGACACCACCAAAAGTATCTCACAGTTGTAGACGCCTGTCTCAGAGATGTGCCAAGAAGATCCCTCTAAGATAATATTTACTTTAAATAAATTAGTGGTTGTTTTTTTAATAAACTTGCGACTTATTTAATATGTTTACCAAGTATTATTCAACTGTTGCTTAAGTCAAAGTGTGGAAAATAACAGATGAACGTGCACATTTCAATTCCAGAGCTCTTCTTAAATCTCATTGAGTAACAAACAACACAGCAGCCACAGAAAGAGATATCTTTATTTTGAGTAGGAAAAAACCATTCATGTTGCCTATATGTTTGAAAATTTATCATGCTTTGTGGCTGGAACTTTTCTTTTAAGATGTAGTGTGATATATATTCTTCATGTTTAGGAAGAGAATAGAGATCGTGCAATGTCATATTGACTTTTAAGAAATCTCCAATTTTTCCAAGAAGCATTTAATTCCTTGGAGAAACCCACTTGGATGTAAGAGGACATCAATCCTTCTCAGTGCCTCTCCCAAGTTTTTATCACAAGCTATGCACAATTTTAGTGTGTCTGACAACAGTGAAAGGAAGTTTTCTCATTGTTTACTTCCTTGGTAGGTTGGTGGTTCCTCATATAGAGATTTTGCCTCTTACTTAAGTGACACATCAGATATTTTTCTATCATTTCAGTGGGAATAGCAGCCAGATCTATGACTGTACTGTAAGCCATGCAAAAGGGAAGGATGTCCAGGAGTGGACCACGGATTGCCTCTCAGGACTTCATATCATTGTTTATTAATTGGGTGTTGACAGTGTGTTACCCCTCTGTTAAGTTAAGGGAGAAGAAACAGACTCAGCTTTCCAAGTTCAAGGTCTAAGTCAGACAGTGCAGGACGGGTTGAAATACTCTGATGGCTACATCTCAGGGTCTGAGTTGCTTCACTCGAACAGCATAATTCCCTTTCCTGCAGCTATTAATGGAGAAACAATGACTTAATAGCATTACAAAGGTCTGAATTTCAGAAAATTTTGAGAGACAAAAAAGAATTTCCAAGTGAAAAAACAAATCCTTCCCTTTTTCTTTTGTCCTCTTCATCTTCTCTTTTTACCCTCAAAGCAGTTAAGTAGAGTAATTGGCTTTTATATGTACAAATGAATCCAAATACATTTAACTACTCTAGAGGTTTGTGGTTCTTCAATGTTTGTGCAGATTCCTTGCCTATGGGGTAGGAGAGGAGGTTGGGTGAAAGTCAGACTGAGTCTTTATGATATAACCACACCTTTCGATGGCCAATTATTTTAATTGGATCATTTCTCCTATTAACAATTGCCTCTGCTGTTTTAGAGAGCTATGTAGGGAATTCCCCATAAGTTCTTCCAATCTCATATGACCCAGAGGTTGTCTACATTAGAATAAAAATGTGAACAAATCTTGAAAAAATGGAAACAGTTTTAAATTGTTAGATTCCCTTGGGGCTGAGTGACTTAAGAATGTGTTATCTTCAAGGCTAGCATAAGTGACTAATGAATTCAATAAGAAGATTTGATTTTGATAGAAACTATTTCTTGGAACAAGATTTAGTGAATTATGGAAGAGAGCTAATTATGGCTATATGTCATTCTGAATCCGTGAGGATGAATATTGTGTGTTTTATTATATAGAATGAGGAAGGAAGATAGAATTATAGTACAGGAAATAGGAGTCAAAATGGAACAAAATTGTTTATTGGCAGATACAGTGGGGCAAGGGTTATAGCTAAAAATACAAACTATGAATTTTGAGTTTCTAGGATAAAGAGAATACTTATGGCTATTAAGTAATATCATATTACTTCCAAATTCTTTCTATCTGGAAAAATATTTTTCCTTGTATCTAGATGCAGAATTAAAGGTGTGGAATTTTTTTTTTTGTTAAAAAAAAAAAACACCTGTTCATCTTATTAAAAAAGTCAAATGGTTCACAAGTCATTTCAACTATAAATAATTTTTTCCAGGAAAACACAATTTTGGCTGAAGTTTTATTTTTGTTTTTGTAACTCAATAATTATATATTTCTTATAAACCTCTCCTGTTTTAGACTGGAACTTGGAACTAGAGTATATCTTCGTTTTATGACTATCTTTTTTATATCTGTTCACCTCAATGAAGAGATATCATTGCCTTCAAGTTAGAAGGCATATTTAACTCATATTGTAAATATCCAGCCTTACTTAACTCTCACACAGAATCAACCAATTTCAAGCTATTTTCTTGATCCTTTCTATGATAAAAAATATTCTGGCCAAAAGAGCTCTTGTGGGATTTGAGCTATGGTTTGTTGTAAGTTGACTAGTATGGATGTCAATCCAAAGGCCACTTAATGTAGCAGAGCAGCCCCTGGGACTTGGAAAATTTTGGATTCTTCTTCCAAAAGCATCTATAATGAACAGAGTTATTTTGAAAGTATTCCCTGCAGTTCATGTCTTAATTCAGTCACCTGGGAATAGGAAAGCAGATCCCTCTCAATACACCACTAACTTGGATTTCTACGGTATTATGCACAATCCTCTCATTTATTTTTACTATGATAGAGTGATTTCTGAGCCAAGTTCCGCAGGCATTTGGGAGAGGAGGAAAAGGTTTTAGGTGGCTCGAAATACATCAAGTGACAGTTGATGTTTTTAAATTTCTTTTTCTTCCTAAGAAATGAAAACATTCACAATGAGCGTCCTTAGAGCAGAAGGATGCAATTCTTGGCCTCTTGACTCACTCTGGCACACGTCAACCTGTTTAAGAATGTTTTGTTTGTACACTTGTCTTTATATTCTGTTGTCTGTGCTCTGAGAATGGCTTATCCAACTTTTCCCCAACTTGCTTTATTATTTCTAATCATAAAACTAGAAAAGAGAAGTTAAACTATATAGAAGAAGTAAACTATAATCCTTAGTGACATTAATCTTGAAAATGGCATCTGTCATTTCCTTTGGCATTTGCTTAGCTGGTTCATGAAGTGACTGTTTCTTACTTATAACCTCTTTTGCTAGAGGAGGTAATTTATTGGAAAGGGGTTCTGATTATGACGCTTCTGGTACTTCTCAGATAAATATGCAATAATTATTATGTACACACAAGGTCAGTAAACTCATGGATGATTGTTTTACCCAAGAAAACCCTTGTAATTGTATGTGTGCATGCATGTGTGTGTGTGTGTGTGTGTGTGTGTGTGTGTGAGAGAGAGAGAGAGAGAGAGAGAGAGAGAGAGAGAGAGAGAGACAGAGAATAGT
Organism: Ictidomys tridecemlineatus; assembly: GCF_052094955.1. Classification (NCBI taxonomy): domain Eukaryota; kingdom Metazoa; phylum Chordata; class Mammalia; order Rodentia; family Sciuridae; genus Ictidomys; species Ictidomys tridecemlineatus. Next base: position 96,345,339 of record NC_135485.1, read on the forward strand.
GATCTAGCACTTTTTTATAATCTTCTCAAAATTTTTCTTCCTTTCCTATTTTATTTTATTTTATTCATTTTTATTTTTTTAACATTTAATTTTTTTCTTATTTGTTTTAATTAGTTACATATGACAGTACAATGATCTTGACATATCATACATTTGAATCAGATGGGATATAATTTCTCATTTTTCTGAGTGTACAGGTTGTAGAATCACCTTGGTCATGCAGACACATATATATACACAGTAATAATAATGTCTTTTTATTCTACTATCCTTCCTATCTCCCCATCCCCTCCCCTCCCCTTCCATCACTTCTCTCTACCTAATCTAGGGTAACACTATTCTTTTTTTCCCTCACATCTTTATACTTGTATTTTGTATAACAATGAAGGTCTCCTTCCACCATCCATGCAATTCCCTTTTTCCCTCCCTTTCCCTCCCACCCCTCTTCCCTATGTAGAGGTAATCTTCTTCCCATGCTCTTCCTCTCTTCCCCATTTTGAGTCATCCCCCTTATATCAGAGAAGACATGATTAACTGTGACCTTCAGCATTTACTTTGCAATGAATATAAATTGTTAATAAAGCACATTTTATATCAAGCAAAATACTCTTTGACTATGTAGTTATTAAAGAAAGTGAGTGAGAAAGAGGGTAAGAAACAATTAAGAGACTTTCATGGATGAAGATTCCTAAACAGCAACACAACTTCATCATGTGAAATTTCTCTTCTTATATATTATGAAATTCCATATAATTACTTTTGTCAGGACTCTAATGACTTAGCAGTATTAGTTCTAACAAGTTTTTTTCCCATATAAAAGTATCAAAATATTTCTGTTCAGTGCTTAGCTGAACTGGAACCGTGTTAACTATTCTAGAAATTTACAGAGAAGATCCCATAATGGAATTGAAGACAGAGAGGTAAATTTTGTTTCCTAGGAATAATCAACACTGAAGAAAATTTTACTGTTCTATGAGTATACACACACACACACACACACACACACACACACATACATACACACACATATATAAATTATGTATGTATGTATGGGTGCGTGCGTGTGTGTGTGTGTGTGTGTGTGTGTGTGTTGAGCAGTATCTGAGAGTTCTGATACAATTAAGAAACTTAGATGTTGGTAAGTGTAAAATCTCTCATAGGGCAAAGAAAGTTTGAGAAACTCTTTGATAAATCTGTACATAATTAAAGGACCCTGTGTGTCCTGTATTTTTCTCATCTTGGTCTGAAATTCTATGGTATAGCTCCTGACCTGAAGTTTGAAATTGCTTCAGGTTCATTAAGGGTCAAAGGAAAAGTCCTTTGTATTTGAGTTTTGATTTTTTAATAACTTTTATGCATACATATGCATTAAAGGTTGATAGAAGTAAATTTAGTTCTATAATAACATAATCAATGTTTGTCATAGAAATCCTAGAAAATTAGGTCTAAAATAGTTTCAAAATTCATTACTAGTAATGATAATGGGATTAAAGTATATCACATTTTGGTCTTTAAAGACAATGATTTTTTTGCCAAGATTAACTAAGATTCATATGAGACAGTCCTACTGAAAGCTGTAAGTTTCTTTGTGTAGTTATGTTGTAACTGGGAGATTATATCTTAGATGTTTTGACATAATCACAATTAAAGAATTATGACCTCCTAAGAATCACAATTCTCCTCTGCCATTCCATACGGGAAACTCGGGATAATCTTGACTGAACTAGAGTTGAGAGTTATTATACATTTTCCTGACTTATCTGCCAATTTATGGTAGGTACTGAGAAAATGGTTGAAGCAATGATTTAAGGAAACCATTGCTCTAAAACAAATGATTTTGAAACAACACTTGGATCTTTCTCTACTTCCACAAACCATCATAAGTGCTGCTTTCTTCAGACAGACCACATGTATCACTATGAACATAATTCATATTTTTTCATTTCCAGTTAGTGCATTTGTCAACTTAACATTAAATTAAAAGGTCTAAAACGCTGTTATACTTGAAATGGCTCCTATAAATATTCCCCTACAAAATATAGTAATAATACCTGTCTTCCTTGAAATCTGTAACCCTGAGCATCAATAAGAGAAAGTTACTATGGTAATTTTGGTTCAGTGAAGTTGTTTAGTGCCTGGGGGAAAAATGATCTAGAGAACACAGAGATATCATATGTCTCATTTTTATGAGAGCTCCTCTTCTTTCTTGACCTATTCTGTCTCAGTATCTTTATTTAACTTGGTAATAACCAAATTTTGAAAGCACTAGTCATGTTCCCAGGAAGGGAACTCTTCTCCCTTTCTTTATATAGTGGGTTTGCTCCAAATGAGGCTCTTATTACTAGCCAGTAATAGGTTAAATTTGGTTCATCAAGTACTTTTATCATGCTAAAAAATAAAACAAGGACTCAGAACCTCATAAAAATGGCACCCAATAGAATTTTGAAAGACAAAAACATCACAGGATGAATTACAGTGAGTCACATCTCTCATTCCAGAACACACAACAGCTGTGTTGTACTCATGTTCAGCCATTCTTGGCTTGGAAGATCATAGAGTAGCTGGTGTTACTGGAAGCCCAATATCTGGGTTTGGTGCTAATTAAGAATGTACTCAGTCTTTGGTTTGGTTCCCTTCCCTATCAGAGAAAATTTAAATTGACACTTCATCTTTCCCTTTTCAAAATCTCATTATGAGGTCTGGGTTTGACACTGAGTTGGATTTCTGAGAAAAGAAAATATTTATTTGTCTGGGAATTCTCTTAGTCATTGTCTTTCTATGAAAGGAAGTGTGACTACTTGAGTATGACTACATCAAGTTCATGTCATGTTAGCGCTCTCCGGGGGAACAATTGCAAGTCGACTGCTCTGTGAGTGTGACATCTGGACACACCTCAGCCAATGTCTTGAATATAATTTTACATCCTCTTTGAGTTGCCAACTAGTGAGAAATCAGTAGGTCTCAGTGACTCAGAAATCAAAAGTTGAAATAGTCAAGCTAACAATGTTGAAATGTCACATAAATTGTCACAATGTTGGTATAATGATAACTAGTGCTATGTTTTGTATTTTAAAAGTGCTTCCTTTAAATAAACTGTGGTAATATAGACTGTGGAATATTGTTCAATGCTAAAACAAAAAGAACCATCAAGTTACAATAGGACATGTAAAAAGTTTAAAGCATATTATTAAGTGAAAGAGACCTATCTGAAAAAGCTACATACTGTGTGATTCCAACTCTGTGATATTCTGGAAAACAGGAAACTACGGAGACAATAAAACCATCAGTCAGTGGTTGTCGGGGTAGGGAATGAAGAGGTGAAGCACCTAGGACTTAGGCAGTAAAAATATTCTATACAACACAACAATGGTGGGTATACATCAGACATTTGTCAGAACCCATAGAATGTATAAGAGTGAATCCTGGTGTAAGCTATGGACTTTGGTAGTGATTCAAAAATATAGACTCATTGATGGGATTGTAATTAACAGATGCACCATCCTGGTACAGGATCTCAATGGTGGCTGGGGCATTGTGCTTGTGCGAAAACGGTGGGGGCATGGGAACTCTGTACCTTCTGCTTAGTTTTGCTATAGACACAAATGAAGTTTACTAATTAGAAAAAAGTATGGCCTCAGTTATTATTAATTTTAATAATCCTATGAGGTGGGTAAAACATGTTACTTTCGCTTTTAATAAGAAATACTGATCAAATGACTACTCACAGTTCTTGGCAATAGGATCATGGTACTAAACAATTCTTGCCCCATGGAACTTACACAGATCCTTTGAACTACCAACAAATAGTATTTAAATCTCAAGTCCAGTTTTCTTTAAGTCTGTGCCCTCTAATTTTACCACTACATTTCACAGACTCCTTATGGCTGAGCCTCACTGAACAGTGTAAGAAGGATATGAGCTAATATTTTAGTTAAGCAGTCAAACAAAGCATTTCCAATGAAAAAAAAAAAAACATAGAAAAAAGGCTTCAAAGTATGGAGAGGGAACCACTGTGAACCATGTAAATGACTAAGAAATGTTTTAAAATAGGAAATATTGAAAAATGAAAAAAACATATTTTCAGATATGATAGTTCCCTAGAAACACTGTTTTTTTAATAGATAGATTGTTTTTACAACTACAGAAAAGAGTGATTTTTCAAAAGTATTTCTAGTATGTCCATGGTAGATTTGACCAATATGTAGTCGTTTATAGCTTGGCTGTACAATGGGATCTTTTTTCTTTTGAAAATATGTCTTTTTTAAAAGACTATCTGGAAGAAGTTTAAAGGGAATGTGTTGATACTTAGCTCTATTATAACAAACATTAGATGTGTTTAAAGTCATTTTGTCAAAAAATCAGTCTAGATTTCGCCAAGGTTATTTTCAATTACAAAAATTCATTTCATCCACATCATTCCTTTATCATCAGGATCAGCCCCTGCTTTAAATAAATTAAATATTTTACAAAACCACAATTTGATTATTTTTGAATCATCATTTAAGAACCCCACCTTAAAGTTGGAATTGAGTCCAGATTAATTATAATAAAAAGAACACTTAGCATTACTCTGGGTTCCACCCTAAGGTTTTTCTAGTTTTATCACATTATAAATTATATGTAATTTCTGTACTTAGAATTTTGTAACATTGACTTCTTTTTTTTTCACTTCAGTTCTTCACTTTTATATTTTAGTTACTTTTTTAAATTGATGCATTATTATTATACTTAAGATTGGGACACACTCTGACCTATTTGTGCATGCACATAACATAATTTGATCAATGTCACCCTTCCCTCTTCTTGTTCCCTTCCTCTACTCTACTGCTCTATCTTCTTATTTTGTGAGATAAACCCCCTCATAGTTTCCCCCTTCTTTCTCTCTAACTTCCATATAGTAACAGGGACTTCTAATATTAGGTGATAGAAAGAGGCATGGCTTTGGAGTCACATTGGTTTGGGTTTGAATCCTAATTGTGTTTGCAATGGGTTGAACAAATTGCTTAGTTTCTCTGTACATTCTCTAATTTCTCCATGAAACTGAATTAGAAATACCTATTGTTTCAGAGGATTATGTGAGCTCATCTAATAAAAGCCTGGCTTGGAAGAGGGATCATTTTACAGATGCTATTTCTGATAAAACTTTATATATAACTTAAATCAAGCATAAAATCAAACTAAACTGAAATATAAAGAAATCATGAAAATCATATTCATATATGCACAATACATATACCTATGTATATGTGAATATATGTATATATATATATATAATATATAAAATATATAGTATATATATATCAGCATCTCTATCTATTTATATCTTCATTATAAGTAATATTTTTCCTAAAAGATTCTGATAAGGTAAAGAAATTAGGTAAAGAAAATAAGAAAAAATATGAAGAAGATGAAGTCTGTGTTTTTAAATTTTTAAAAATTACTTGGATTAACTTTTGACAGTAATGACGTACTCCCTTCAGTAAAAGAACTGGTCATTAGCTGATACCATAGTCAGTTTCTTTAGTTTTCTTCATTGTCCAAGTACTTAATGTTTATTTGTTTCAGTAGTCATATTTTCCACAATATTTTTAAAAATTAAATCTATGTTTTTGAATTTCTACTAGGGTTTCATTATTCTCTAGTTCTTTATTTTGAGTTTTCCTTTGAGTAGATGTGTTTGTCAAGTAATTTTTTTGTGAGACTCATGAATTGACTTCTCTAGTTCTTTCATATTTAAGAATACTTTCCTACTTATTGCCTTCGTACTTGAATGCACTTAAACTAAGTATAATTTTAGGCCACACTTTCTGACTTGCAGAATTTTATGTACAATGCTCTACTTCTTCTTGGCATAAAATATTGCTATGGAAAAACTTGAAACCAAACTGTATTTTTTTTTGTAAAGGATTTGCTTTAAAGCTCAAGTTCTTGCAAAATTCACTCCTCATTCTTTTTAAAAATATAAAACCTTAACTAGAAAGTTAAGTGTGTGTGTGTGTGTGTGTGTGTGTGTGTGTGTGTGTGTGTGTGTTGTAATTTCTGGAACACATTGCGTTTATTTTTCCAATGGAAATTCAATTTTTCTTCATTTTAGATCTTTTTTCTTTATTGCATCATTGAATGAAAAGTTGATTCCATGTATTGCCTTTTACTTTGTAAAAAGTAAAGATAATAATCATCCTTAATTGGATCATATTACTTTTCTTATTCATTAATGCAGTTGTCTGTTTTTTCATGTGTATCCTCCATGATTATATCAAGACTTTTACTGTGACATTAATTAGCTTTTTAGAAGGGCCTATTGAATTCATTGCTCTTAGAAATCTATAAATTCTAAAATTATTTTGTTTTTGTCATTAACATTTTGTCTGAATGCCCTTTTTGTTATTGTAATGCTTTTTAATTTGTCCATAAGATTTTATTATCTTGAATTTATTTTCTTATTATATTGTTTAAAAACTTCTCTTTTTCAGTTATAATTTTTTTTAGTTTACATTCTTTTGTTCTTTGATACAATCTCTCTATTTCTCTGTTGTTTGTTAGGATTTTGTTTAGGCTTGGGTAGCTTTGTCTATATATTCAGTTTGCTGTTATATAAAACATTTCCTTCAATATTTTTGAGTTCTCTATGTTACAAGCAATTAGGGGGAAGAGTGGTAAAGCTGAAGAGTAGAGAAAGAGGAACAGGAAGTGTTTAGTTTTTGTTAGAACACCTGGACCCTCTTTTCTCTTCTAAAATGTTCTAAACTTTGAAATTATTCCTCACCCAGGAGTAGTGGTAAAACTCTTAATTCTTTAAGAGAAAGTCAAAACCATTTTTTAATCTTGTGCATATTTCATTACATCTCAGGAAGAAGAATAGGAGAAGAATAGCATGTCCTTCTGTTTGGATTTGGAGTATTAATGAAAATTCTCTTGACTTTTTTTTCCAACAGTATGAATTTGGGTAGAGGTTGGTTTAATTGCTGAGCCCTAATGCAGCATGCTGTCTTTTCTTGGTAGCTGGATTTTAAAGACATGGTATTACACTTTGCCTTTGTAGTAGACTGGAAATGTGGCCACAGATTCTTTCCATTCCTATATGTGCATGTCATTTCAATGTGACTTTGCATTCTTCCTAGCAAGGTGACATCTATTTCCTCACTCCTTGAGTTTGAACTTTGCTATGTACTGTTTTTGTCAATATACAAACACTTTTCTCAAAATATGGCACAAGCGGAGACATGGAAAGCACTTGAGCAGTGAGTTCTGCTTTTTCTTGATGAGTTTGGAATTCTATGGCCTTATGTATAGAGTCTAGATGTCCTACCAGATGATAACCAACACGTGGCCTGGTGTAATAGTTTAGATCGTAAATGTTCCTTAAAGGCCTATGTGTTAAAGGCTTAGTCCCCAGCTATTGGGATGTAGTAGAATCTTTAAGAGGTAGGGCCTAGTAGAAAGAAATTGGTCTACTGGGGGCTTTTCCTCAAAGGGGAAATTGGGACCCTACCTCCTTTTTCTTCCTCTCTTTCTTCGTGACCACTATAAGGTGAGCAGCCTTCTTTGACCACATGCTTCCTGCTGTGATGTGCTGCTTTACAAGAGGCCCGAGTACATAGTCATGAACTAAAATTGAAAGCATGAGTGAAAATCAACCTTTTTTATTTATAAGTTTGCTTATCTCAGATATTTATTACAATACCAGAAAGCTGACTGACTCATTCATTGATCTCTAATATCCTGGATGATAGCTCTCAATAACCAGGCCATAAGTGAAAGATCTTAGATCATATAACTGCCATCAGACCAGCCAGCTAACCACAAGATCAAGAAAGAATCCAAGAGAGATCAGCCAAATGGATCTAAGTCAGAGAAATGACACATGGCCTACAAAATCTTCAGTTGGATAAATAGTTGTTGTTTTAAGCCACTATGATTTATGGTGAGATTGTTATGTAGCAAAAACTGACTGATCAAGCATGCTGTTGTTATTATTAGGTGCAGGGAGAAGGAAATTCTAAAATGGAAGTAAGTTGCTTAACAAAATTTGCTATACTAAGTTGTTTAAGATTGTTAATTAAGGTATATATAGCTGAACATTAACTACAATTTAAACTCAGCCCCAAACTACTTATTAGTTATCAAATGCTTTTTTTTTCTTTTTAAAGTTTTATTCTAATTAGTTGTACATGACAATAGAATGCATTTTGGTACATCATACATAAATGGAGTATAACTTCTCATTCTTCTGGTTGAACATGTTGTAGAATCACACTGGTCATGTAATCATATATGTATATAGGATAATAATGTCTGATTCATCATCTAATACTTTATAATCCACCTTTATACATTCAAATCATTGTGATTGCCATATCTTTATTATTATTATTAACTATAACATGTCCAGAAAATCAAAACAATACTTCTGGCATATTTTTTTTTCTAACTAGGATACTTCTGCATTACTAATCTTGTGCTTCCGATCTCATATGGACAAAAATTTGATTAATTAAATTCAACTTCTTTTTTTCCACATGTCTATCCCTTCCCTAGGATAAATTGTATTCAGAAAGGTATTAATCATCCATCAAAAGAATTTTCAATGAACATTTTGACCTGTCAATATGGGAAATCTCAACACAAATCCTACAAAGAGGCCACAGGAAATAATGGCAAACAAATGCTCAGAAGCAAATAATTATTGAATGCTGCAGAATGTCATGTTTGTTTTCAGCCTCAAGGGCTCAAGACCCTTTTAATGGGCCTTGTTGGAAAAGATCTGAAGGCTTTCATGTCACAAAGCCTGGAAGATTGGTAATTTTGGCTCTTTTCCAGCCTGACTTATTCATTTGAAAGACTGCCTGGCTGCAGATACACTTTTAGTTTTGATGAGGTTAAAAGTCTGGGTAGGTGTTTCCAAAAGTGATCTAGATAGATCTAACCCCTAAAATTTTGCTAGATGTGGATAAATTTTAGGCTCATTTACATGTTTCAGATCTACTAATCAAGTCAAAATTCATACTCTCTGACTTGGCACTTGTACCAAATGGCAATAGTAATTTGCTTTAATGAAGAGATCCTATTGAAGTCTGGAAATTGTGATTTGGACTTGGCTCTACAACTCATTAGTTGGGCAACCATTGGCAAGTTTCCTAATGAAATTGAACCTCAATTTTCTAATCTGTAATGCGAGCATGTTAGCACACTCTTTCCCCCAATGAATTGTTTTGATCAAATGTTTTGATCAAAGTAGTGTCTCACTACTTTGTAGATTGTAATGTAGTGTATGATAAAACTGTATATGTAGAATCTCTGGAGAAACAACCTTTTGGTTTACAAAATGCTCTTTCCTTTTTATGATCTGATCTGTAGGTATTCAGTTCTTCTGCAATAATGCCAAATCTGTGCTCTCTAACAAAGATCTCCTTTCTATATTGCAGACTATTAATCTAGCTGATCACAGGTCATATCTCTTCTTGGGTATCATGGAGGCATCTCAAATTCAGTAAGAAAGAAAAGGAGACCATCCCTCTTTCTTTATGACTGTTCCTCATATATTCCTTGTGTTGATGAAGGATATTACCAACTTCCAACTTCCCCATCCAAAATTTGGCATCATCCAAGACACTTCTTTCTCCTTCATTACCTGTATCCAAATAAACATGAATCCTTGACTTACACCTCCTGGGCAACATTCAAACCCATGCACATCCCTTCATTCCCTTTGCCTAAATCCTGCTACGGCCCTTCAATTTCTTACCTGGATTACCACCATAGATTCCTTTCTCATTTCCTTGCTTCTGATCATGGCTTTCTTATTTCCTACATTGTAACCAGTGATCTTTTAAACATGCAAATCTGATAGTTTCATTAAAAGTTTTTTATGCCTCCTTTATTTTTTCACATGGGTTCATGAAAGGGCCACCATCATTTGACCTTGGCCCTTGATTCTAACCTTCTTTCTGACCTCCACTCTCCTTGTACAAAGTGTACAATGCTTATAGTCAACGAACATGGCATAAATATTTCTGGCAATGTTTTTGTGCATGTTTTGAATCACCCAACTCCTGTCTATCTCACCTGAATAATTTTTCTGATTTGAGGTATTCATTTCTTCTGCGATAATGCCAAATCTGTGCTCTCTAGACAAGATCCCTTTTCTGTATTTCAGATTCAGGTGTCACCTGCATTAAGAAGCCATATCTGACTGCCTCCATTTCCAAATTCAGATAGGATTGACTGTCCCCTGGGTTCACTTTGCCTTTTATGTAAATCTGTATCATAGCCATCCATCACATTATATCACAATTATTTGTTTACTTGACCAGACTGGAAGGCAGAAGCCAACATTATTCATTAGGCTACTAGCTGTCACTTCCTATCCACTTCTGGTGTGTCTGTCTTTGGCAGTGGTTCTGCTAATCTGCTAAGGAAATAGCATAGCATGACAGTTAGCATTGCTGGATTTGGAGTGAGGCACAAATGAATTTCAATCCAATTTTTCAATCCTCTGCTTCTTTATCTGTAGAACAAGAATGGAAACACTATCTATTTCATAGAATATAATTCTAGGTCTAGTGTTATTTATGACTTAGCATGGAGGGGTACACCTAAGAATCAAACTTCTTGGTGTGAATTAAGTAAGTGAGCTCTAAGGCTTGGATTCTGAGATATTCATATTAATGAGTTAGTGTACTAATTGATTACCTCCTTGTTCCTGGATTTTTTTAAGATTGCCAGATAAACTGCACCATGGGTAAGTTAGTTTGTATTAGACTCAGGAATTCCTTTCAGATTCTGTGACTGTTATGCATCTAATTTTAGGTTCTGGATCCCAAATTTAAACAAGATAAGGCAACACTCAATAAAGTAAAACAATACCCAAACTAAAACAGTTTGCATCAATAGAACAGGAGCTTAAAAAGAGGATTGGAGATCTCAAAGCATGGATTGTGGTTTCCTAAGTAAACCCACTTTCAGAATGTGCTCTTCTGTCTGTGCACACAACATAGCAGCTTATCTAAGAACCATAAATGAAAGAATCAGGGGGCTAAGAAAGGCTATGTCATATTGAGCCAACTCTTGCCACTTTACTATGAAAACCAGCTGTTGTTCTGACTCCTTATTGGCCTGCATTCACTCCAATTCATCTACTTATCCTACCATTGTTAACTAAATATCTATTATGTGCTGGGCACTATGGCAGGTACAACCTCATGTCTGTGTGTTTGGGTTGTTTTCTGATTTACACTTTGCTACTGACTAGACTCCTTCTCCCATCCCTTCCCTAGAATTCAAATTTCCACTGGTAATATTGATGCAATAATGAACACTTTGTTTTCAGTTCTGTGGCACAGGGTGTCTGTTTCCCCTTTGTTTGTGAATTATCTTATAAGCTCTTAATCAGCAATACACTTGGCTGTGTATTCCTCTGCCTCCTAAAGGAGTATCCTGAGAAATGCCAATGGGACAGCTCAGAGGCCCTGATTGCTCCATGGGCATATTTTCTACTGTTTTATCTTAGACCCTAACCAGCATCAGCTAATCTTTAAATCTATTTCTCTAAGACACCATTGTCAAATAGAAGTGGAATGCAAGCCACATGTATAATTTAAGTTAAAAATGAGCAGATAAAAATTAATTTTTGAAATAGATTTTATGTTATCATGTATATATAATTACACATAATTAGTATCAAAACTATTAATGGACCGTTTAACGTTTTTGTCATATATATAGTTTTCAAAATTCAGTATATATTTTATGTTTATAGTACATCTTGCTTTGGAACAGCGACAATTTAAGTGCTCAGTAAGCCACATGGGACTAACAGCTACCATATTGAACCATGTAACTCCAAAGTTATTTCTCTATTTATCCACCTCTTCATTTATTAGAACATTTCTTGAGCACTTACTTTGGGTCCAGTAATCTTTTCAGTTCTTATGTTACACAAATAAAAGATATAGTTCTTGTTCTCAAGTAGCTTTTTAGTACATGGAAAAATATATAAGGATTTTAGTTATTTCAAACAAGTGACACTTATGACAAGGGTGTTGTATGTGCAGATATACAAAGGGCACCCAGGGGAGGAGCACCTGGGACCAGAATAGATGCTGCAGGAGGTGATAGTTGAACTTAATCTGAAGAAACAAGCAGGATAAGAAAAGAAACATACTCTCTGGGGAGAGAAAAGTGTAAACAGAGGCACAGGGGCATTGGAAAGTATGATGTATTCATGCATCATGCATCAGATATAAAGGTTTGGCCAACACTGGGGATAACAAAGCAATTGAGAAAGAAGAAAGAGAGATGGATGAGACATATGATAAAGGGTCTTTTGTGTCTTTGCAGTTTATCTTCAAACTGAAAATGAACCATTGTCTCTGTCCACGTGTTAACAGTGGTCCTTTCACCTTCTGAATGTAGCATTCATTGCTCTAAGGTTTATTTTATTTAATTTTTTTTTCTCTCTTCTCCCCTCTCCCCCTCCCTAACAGGATTATGGAAACTGTGTTATCTAATCTTCCCCCTAGTTAACTCCCTTGAGCTCACCCACTACAGGAAGGAGATGCCTGCTGAGGATCTGGGAAGTGAATATTTCCCAAATTAACAAGTGAATACTAACAAGCCATCAGGGTGCCTTGGGATCCCCGCCCCCAATAGAATGTAACCCTTGAAAAATTCCTTTAAAAATCACCTGTTCCTCCTGATGGAGAGAGTCACAGCCTTTAGAACAGGCGTCCTCTGTGTTTCTCATTGCTAGCAAAGCAATAAAAGTTCTTTTTCATTTTTCTCAAAAAACGTGTCCTCATTATTAAATTTGGCATTGATTGGCATGGGGGTCAGGGACTGGGCTTTTGGTTACCCACAGAATAAATATAAGTAGAAAAGTTAAATATAACATAGTGTGGTGGTTGAAGGTGAGCTCTGGAGGCAGACTCCCTGAGTTTTCTTCCACTTAATTGTAGATGTCATTGGTGTCTCCATTACAGAGTATTGTGAGAAATTAATGAATTGTTACATAAAACATTCTTAGAACAACTTCTAGAGAAGATTTGACAAATGGTAGATATTATAATTATAGAATCTTAATTGGGAACTTACCATAAAAGATCTGCATTTCATAACTGTTATAATGTCAGCTGAAGGTGAAAAACCAGTCCAATTAGGAGGTTGCTCAAAAGTTTCAGTCTGATCTAAACCAGGGCACAGGTAGTGGAAATGGCAAGCATTGACAGCTTTGAAAACTGTACAAGATGTGAGAGAGCTTGATAATGAAATTGATGAGGGAGATGAAGCACTGGAGAGTTTATTATGACCCTCAAGTTTCTGTCTCAGGCTTTTGGATCAGTGATGGCACATTTTTAACAACCTGGAAAACGCAGAGAGTACCTTAGTTTTGGCACGGAAGTGTAGGTGGGGAGTAAGAGGTGGAAAGGAGGAAATGGATGGAAAATGATTGACTTAATTAGACATGTTGAGTTTGGGCTGATTAAGGGATACTCCAGAGCAAATGTTTAATAGGAGAGAGGCACATGCAGCAGTACCTGGGAACTGACTTCACATTCTCTGAGGAAATATCTAAAGATCCAGTTGGTGTTGATAAATACTATGATTTTGAGACCATAATAGGCACCTTTCAGAATAATTGGTTAAATCCTCTTTTGACCTGAGAGATGACAAATTTATAGTTTTATACATAAACTGTAAACAAATCAGATTATGTAGTAAACTATTTTAAAGAAATTAGACAGAACTACCCAAAGCTATAACTAATCTTAAAATGAATTTTAAAAACAGAAGTTTCAGTAATACAGAATAGGTTTACTCTGTTTTACATAAAAACCCATGCTTTTTAAATTTTTATCTGGCAGCTTTTCCACACACATGTAATAATGCAGGTGCAAAAATGAAATAGAAGTGGAAGTTATGCTCCAAGAGTATTGTCTTCTTGGTTAATTTTGTCTATAACTGGAGTTCATTTTTATCATGTAGTAGGGATCCCTCCCTCCTACAGGCTATCTGCTGTTGAGCATGGAATGTGCTTTTTATATTCAGACTCAAGTCACTCAGTAAATTCAGGAAATATCTATGTAAACTAATGCCAGAGAAGTGGATCCCTGGACACTGGGGCTCTGCTAGAGCCATTTATAGGGGAAAATCTCCAGACCTAACTGAAGGGGTTCATTTAGCAGATGTGCACCTGGCAAGCACTGAGACAGGGAGAAAAAGGAAAGTAGTACACTGTGACAAAGGACAGATGCAGGGTGAGTTTGAGAGTTAGTGAAACCAATGGATAAATGGAATCCTATCGGGAAGGGTTTGGAGAATGGAAAAATGAAGCAGTAGGTTTGTGATAGATTTTGTTATTGTTTTCTAAATGTGCTGTCCGTTTTTGCATGAATATTATGAATCTCTGCTTCATAAACATCAACTTTGACCTTGTGATTTATTTTGCTCAAAGAAAAGTGAGTGGAACTGATGTGTGCTCCTTTCAAGCAGAAGTTTTAAGAACGGTTGCAATTGATTCCACCTTTGTTCTTCAGCCAGGAGACCAATCTACTCCAAATAGGTGTTGCCACAGATGACATGCAACATATATTAATCTCCACTGTTGAAGGTCACACCATGTTGGGATCCTTTATCACTACAGCGTAAATGCTATGAATGAAGGTTAAACGTGAGCAAAGAATGAGATTATGAGCAGGTCAAGGGCTGGTTACAAGAAAAAAAAATTCAAGTCTTCGGATTTCTGCTAAGGTTATCTTTGCCAAACTGCATGAATCCCTGTAGTATAGAGTCACAGCAGTGTGGCATTTTGGTTATAAAAACATGCAATACAGTGTCATCTTTATTCAATGGGCAGATTATTTAATGTCTCCTTTTTTTTTTTTTTTAGAGAGAGAGAGAGAGAGAGAGAGAGAGAGAGAGAGAGAGAGAGAGAGAGAATTTTAATATTTATTTTTTAGCGTTCGGTAGACAGAACCTCCTTGTTTGTATGTGGTGCTGAGGATTGAACCCGGGCCGCACACATGCCAGGTGAGCACTCTACCACTTGAGCCACATCCCCAGCCCTCCCCATTTTTTGAGGTCTTCCTCTCAAAGGGGAAAATAAGACCTCCCTCATAGTGTTTGTGATAAGGATTGAGTGAAGTACAAAGTATCTCATAGAATATCTGGCACACAGGAGACACTGAATAAATAGTAAGTGTAGTTATTAGGTTGGGTTTACATCATCTAATATACTTAGAATTGGGAATTACATGAAAGGTTATTGCATATGTCAACCCATTCAATGAAGGAATAAATCTTATAAAACTGCTGCAGCAGACACTTCTTCAAATTTGCTTGCACTTACCATACTTACCATAGTGATTGCTTAGAAACTTTAATGATGCTTCTCAAAAAATAGAACTAAACACACACAATTTTCCAGATTAAGTGCACTACTTACTATATGTTATTATAGCAGCATATGCTTTCATATATTGATACTATAGGAAAAGGCTAAAAAGGCTACCCGGTAGAGAAAGGGAATTAACCTCTGCAGAATGATAGAATGATTGGTAAGAGTGACGAGCCACTTGTAAAGTATGAAAAATGTGTTTTCAAGTAAGAAAACATGAATTTGAACAAATGGATGGTAGACAAATAATGCCCCTCCCTAGATGTCCATATTGAACCCCCAGAATTTCTAAATATGTTAAGTTACATTGCAAATATGCTCCTTTTAAGTTGAAAAAAAAAAAGCTTTTGTTTTTGTTTTAAAGCTTGTTCACCTCTTGTTGCCTGGGAAGCAATGAAAGAAAGAGGTGAATGGGGCTGGCTTACAATAACCCCTTCAAAGGCATTCCTTTAATGAAATTTCTTCCACTAGGCTCCACTCCTAAAGGTTCTATTTTCTCCTGTTACAGTTTGGGTTTGGAATGTCCACCAAAGGCTCATCTGATGAAGGCTTGGTCCTCAGCTGGTGATGCTATTGGAAAGTGGTGGAGACTTTATAAGCTGGAGCCTGGTTGGAGGAAGTCAGTTCCTGAAGGTATTACTTTAAAGGATATATTTCATCCCTGGCCCCTTTTTCTCTCTACTTGTGGGCTGCCACAAGGTGAGCTTTATCTACCATGTGCTCCTCATCCTGATATCTTGCCTCATCACAGCCCTGGAAACAACAGAACCAAGTGACTATGGACTGAAACTTCTAAAATCATGATCCAAATTAATTCTTTCCTTCTTTAAATTTATTTTCTCAGATAATTTGTCATAGCCATGGAAAGCTGACATGTCCCAATAGTGCCATGGACTGGAGATCAAGCCTTCAACCAATGGAGAACATTTAAGAAATAAACTATAGCACCAAGGAAATGGATTCTATCCTAAAACACAGCCCTGTGGACACCTGGATCTTAGTCTGCTGAAACATTCAACAGGGGAAGCTAAAAAATCAACTATTCACATAAAACATAATTAATTAACTAAATCAGAAGTAAATCATAGACCTAAATGAGAACTAAAACTATAAAACTTCCAAAAGAAAACATAGAAGAAAATCCATGAGTTAAGCAACATATCTTAGGTACAATTTTTGTTCTGTCTACTTTAAAAGATAGCTGCATGTTATACTAGTTGTTTTTCTCAGAGAAAGTCTAAACGAATTGTCATATGGGAAATTGGTTCCTCTGTGTATGGGTGTCTCATTTGCTCCAACCAAATCCTAAAATTTGTTTTTCTTATCTGTGATTATATAGCAAGTTGCTGTCTTGCAGAAAAGTTAGGATTATTCACAGGATAGTGCTTTTGTAAATGACTTCATCTCTAGCTCCATAAACTCTCTTCTGGTTTGAGAGGTAATTGAATGGAAAGTCCTACCAGTTGTGTTTTCAACTGGAGTATTTTTAGGTTAAAAGATTACACACTATATAATGTATTCTTGATTTTCCTTACTTCTTCCTCAAACCTAGTAATAATCTTGAAATGATAAGTGAAGGTTTTATGCTACAATTGCTCAGCTTTTGGCAGGCAGGTTAGCAGAAGGGATCCATTGTACAAATGCTGTCCTAATAACTAGTCTCTTGTCTAAAATGTTAGCACACTAATAAAAATAAGACAATTTCAGAATAAATCAGAACAAGATATTCTGCAAATTTGTACAAAATCTCTTGTTTTTATTAAGATTGTGAAGTTTTCTAAAGCTGCTCATGACATCATCATGCATCTATTACACATTGTGACATGCCATTTGTTTTGTCCTTAGTAGAATGTGAAAAAAAAAAAATACCTGGAATGTTCATAAAGGTGGAACTATCATTAGAAGAGTTCTATTAAGAATGTTGGCTCTGTGTTTAATAACCTGGCTGAAAGGTTTTATCTTATAACCTAATTCTGTTTTATCTTAAGCAAGTTAATTAAGCTCTTAATCCTCAGTTTATCATTTCTAATAGAGAGATAACAATAGTACCCATGAGATAGTTATGTGGGTGAACTGGTTAGAAGCACGACTAACATGTAAATGTTATTATTTTTGACCAAGATCCCTAATAAATTAAAAAAATAATAATTCTTACATCTGAATGAGAGAGGCATAAAGAAAAGTAAGAAATTGGTCCACATAGAAATTGTACCTGATTCAAATTTGTTTCCATGTTCCCTTTATCTTCCGGTTGCGGATTTCCTAGTTTCTCTCAGAAAGGGATAGAGTCAGCCCTGGGGAAGAAAGGCAGGTCACATTTTCCTTTCTAGTGCCATGAAGTCAGTGGTTTCTAAAGGATGGTGATGGTGATCTTCCCCTAGTTAAAGGTTGGTATTTTCCAGGGGACTTTTTCTTTCACTTGTCACGGTTTATTGAAAGATAGTCTCTGCTCATCTGAAATTTGATAATAGTCTCTGAAATGATTTTAACCTTTTTGCCCCAGAAACACCTGTATTTATATCCCTTAATTATATAATCTTTTAAACTAATTTGATAAAGCCCCAATTTTCTGGCTAAAATTTGGACAATCTCTCTCGCATGTTTTTGCTCTTTGAGTTATTTTCCCTATTTACACGTGCTGTGCATATCTATCTTGAAGAAAGCACGTAGGGCATTTTCAAAATCTGTGTGGGGATCATGGAGATTTAAACTACAGATTTATCTGTAGTTTGGGATCCCCTCTCTCCTCAGATGTTACAATCCATCTTCCAGGTTTCCCAGTCTCTGAATCCTGATGTGCATTTTCAGCTTTCTTTTTTTCTCTGCCTGTGTTGGAGTTTTTCTCCATCTTGCTTCTACTTTATTGCCTAAGATTCCCATCTTTCAACTTCCCTGTGTATTTGCATTTGATGGTTTCTTGCCTCTACATGGAAACTGCTGAGGGATTCAAGTAGGGCACTACCTCAGTATTGCAAAAGGTCACTCATTTTTTATTCTTGTTTTCATTTGTTTGTTGATGCATCCTCATCTACATCATTCCCAGTCTGGAATAATCTTATTAAATGATCATCTTTCTTTCCATTTTCTGTTCTTATCACATGTCATGTGTTTTCTCATTAGAAATGTTTCATCATGAAACTAGCACTATGGTTTGGAGACAAATTATAGTTTCTGATGAAAATGCAAGTGACTTAATGACAACCATAGAAGGAAGATTGTTGATATCTGTGAGTATATGAGAGGTGGCAATCAGACCAGGAGAAAAGAAGTGCTGTCTGAGAGCACCCAGGTGTTTGAGTTTGGATTTTAACTCAAGTTTCCCTGATTTTTTACATCATGAGGCCCTCACCAGAAGCTGAGAAGGTACTGGTGCCCTGCTCTTGGACCTCCAGAACTGTGAATGAAAGTAGACTCTTTATTTTTGTAAATTATCCTGTCTCAGGTGTTCTGTTATAGCAACAGAAAATGGACTAAGACACTAGTATTTTCAAAGACATTCACTTCAGCCTCATTCCAAAAAAATTCTGTAAACATTTGATAAATACAATTTTGGCAAAATTTTCTGAGTAAAGATTATGCTTGAATCCTGAATCAAGATAGGATTTTGCAAATATAGTTAAGAAATATGTCCTCTCACTTGTTTTTACATGTCCAGAGTTTGTTTATATATTAGGATGTCTTTGGGAACAACTTTTCCACCTCTAGTATTGAAGTCATACTGTTGAGGTTGCTGTAACCATCAATACTTTCATTTGTCACTGTCTGTCTTTGTTTACTGTTGTCTTCTTAGTATTTAAACAATACTTGGAGGAGCACAAGAGAACTCAATAAATACTTACTGATTGAAAAAAGAATGACATTTGATGACCAGAAAATTAAATAAGACATGAAAATCTGGGATGAGTAGAGGGGAATTTTGACCATGAACACAGTAGTTAGCAGGGGGATTAGGGAGAAGAACAACTTTGCAGACTTAAGAAAAATGAACCAGAAGAAAGAAGAAGGAAAGGAAGGGAAAGGGAAAGGAAAAAGGAGGAAAAGAAAAGAGAAGAGAGGTGAAGCAGGGCAAATTTGAAACCCAGGGACAACTAGGAGAGTCTGTGGCTGGGTTATAGGACAGAAGAGGCCTCAGGTGAATTTGAATACCAAAGGAAGAAAAATAGGATGGGGGAAACAAATAATTGAAATCTGTGTCTAGATTTTGCTCCTAGCTGTCTTGAATGAAACTTTGCCACTATCAATTTACCTTCTAGAGTAACTGACCAGTATAAAATGTAGTAGACTTGCCGAAGTTTGTTCTGAAAATTGTGATCCCCTGACTTTGGGCATAATGGTGCAATCCTTGCTAGACAAGCCTTATAGAAATCGTTGCTTTTACAACTCCTGAAAACAGTCATAATTCTAATAAACTGACTTTCTTCACCCAGGATTTCTGAGCCCTCAGGCAAAAATATCTAAACATGGTTCCCTACTCTGTTAATTACAGAGACTGATTTAAGTATTTCTATGTATATTTTCTTCCAAATTATTTGGTTTAGATTTATCTTCTAAATTAGCAGTGCCAAGTGTCAAAGGGGAGAGCAAAAGGAGGAAGCAAGAGCCCTGGTCTGCAGTGTTCTTCCAGAACGTTGTAGCAGAGAGGAAGTCCATTGGAAACCGAAGAGTTTGTTTCCCTTTTCCTGTTAACTGTTAAGCCTGTTTTGAGATATATAGTTAAAATAAGTTTCCTATGGGGCTGGGATTGTGGCTCGGTGGCATAGAGCTTGCCTAGCATGTGTGAGGCACTGGATTCGATTCTCAGCACCACATATAAATAAATAAAATAAAGGTCCATTGACAACTAAAAAATATTTTTAAAAATGCATTTCCTAGTTACAAATGGCAAGTGTTGGCGACAGAGATTTCAAATCATTGCTCTCGGCAAACATTTGTTCTGTTTGGATTTTATTTTAGCAAAAATAAATGTATTTTACTTTTTGGAAAATTGGTGTCTATCTGTGTATCTTCAGTAAGAAAATATAAAATAAGAGTGTTCTTATCATTTCATTTTGTCACCCTACTGCTTTTTTTGGAATCAATTGACAGTTTACCCCCACTTCTCAAAGAAGATTTAATGGTGAATGAGAGAGAAAAGAGAAGGGGAAAGGGGAGAAGAAACAGCGAGGGTGGGTAAGGGGCAGTGAGACACAAATCCTGTTAAAATAAATCCATTGCATTCATCTGGAGGTGTCTAACACGCTGGTCTTGCTCCAGACATCATTTACATATACTATACCATAAAACAATACCATTTAGTATAAGTGAATATTTTATTTCTATCATTTACTACTATGTTTAACTTTCTCATTTTTTCAAGGTGATACTTTAAAGTTGTTAGAATTCATGATTGCTATTTTCATTTAAAATTTCTGTTCCTTGACTGCATGCTTTGAAAGAGCAGGGATAGGAATTATTACTTATTTTTTGTTTTATTTAAAATATTTTATTCATATTTCAAAGGTGATATACCAAATACAATGTAGTGAAAGATGTTTTCTTCTTATACTGATGCTTAAGGCAGTATTTTATCCAGAGGAATCACTATTACCGGTTTTTTTGACATCCATCAAAGTATTTATATATATGAACATATATACACATATAAATATATATATTTTTTCTCTCAAGACATAAAAAAATTGCTTCATCTTTTCATATCTCTATTCATTTTGAGCATCTTTTTGTAAGCATTTATATATAAACAAATATATACACACCTATAAATATATATATTTTTCTCAAGACATTAAAAACATTTTGCTTCATCTTTTCATATCTCTATTCATTTTGAGGATCTTATTTTGTAAGCATTTATAGAACTTGTTTGTGTTTCAGGGCTGCATTGCATTTTTAATGGTTTCATTTTATGAAAATAATAGATGTGTTTAAGTTGTGCCAGTCATGTGGCAGAGGTTACAAAATCCATGTTCTCATCTTTGTGTTTCATATCTGTATAAGTTTATATATAGGATAAATTCCTAGAAGTGAAACTGCTAGATTAAAATATGTGCTTTAAAAAGTTTAGTAGCTCTGGGTATCAGTGTATCACCATTTCTCTTCATGGAATTTGTACAACATTAAAAATGACATTGTAATTTATAATTCCAAAGTAAAAGAGTTTCTGCTCTGGGTCAAGTCAGAAAAGCCCATGCTCAAATTTGCTCCTCTCCATTCACATCCAATCTGATTTTAGAGATCTTCCCTGAGGGTGACTAGGAATATATCTCAGGGGCACAGCACTTGTCAAGCATGCAGGAGGCCCTGGGTTTCATCCCGAGCACCACCAAAACAGACAAACACACATATTAAAACATATCTGGATTTCTTTCTTTTTTTAAATACTTATTTATGAAGCTAACAATATTCTGACAGTGGAGATCTGACGGCTCCCACCATTTATGAGGTGTGTGGCTTCAGAGATTTATTGTGAGAACTTAATGCGCTAACATATGAAGGACCTTTAAAACACCAAGCACTCAATAAATGTTTGCTATCATTTTTATTATGGAAAATATTTAGGTGTTTCTCCTATCCTAGGTGCTTACTATAGAGAAATTTGACGAGTACATGAATGCAACACATGAACAAAGGAATAGGAGACACTCAAATAAAAAATATGTAGATATGAGATATTATAAAAGAGTGAATGGTTAATGTATCATCAAGTATTAGAAACTGCAATCGTTTATTTGAATTGTCAACTTGATTGGATTAAGAGATGCCAAGGATTACAGAGGGTTATAGGGTGTGTCTAGGAATGATTGGCATGTGGAATAGCCAACTGAAATGAAGATACTCCCTAAGCATGGACAGCACCCCAATAGGCTGATGGCTTAAATGGAATAAAGTTGGAAGAACAAGGAAGCAGCAGCAGAGGCAAGCTCCATTCTTCTTGAACAGGTTCTTGATGGCTGCTGCAATGTCAGACTCCCACTATTTCACTCTTCCAAAGCAGACTCTGCCAGTGATTTTCCAGAAGCCTTTGGTCTCAGACTAGGGTAGCATTGTTGATCCCTCTTGTTCTCAGGCTTCAGCCTAAGACTCTGCAGCTACTGGTTCTTCCAGCTCTCCAGCATACAGGCGGCCATTGTAGACAAGCTGGCTTCTGGTTGTGTAAGCCAAAGTACGTCTCTCTTTTATAATTATACTTCCTATGGATTCTGTTCCTCTAGAGAATCCTAATACAGAAATTTACCCAATATATTGCATTTTATTTTTCTATTAATTTCAATAATGTTCTTTGCTCATTTAACTAGCATAAGTTTTTGAAGATAATTATTTAAAATAGAGGTTATGATTAATTTGGTTGTAATATGTTGGGAGTTTTGAAGATAATTATTTAAAATGGAGGTTATGATTAATTTGGTTGTAATACTCTAAATAGACTTTAGAGGTTTCTGTTGTGTTATTCTATCATCTAAAGGTGGGGGGGATATATATGCTCTTATGTGCCTGAGATGCAATTACTGCCAGGGATGTGGCAATTAAATCCTCCTTATCTGTAAGAGGAGGAAAGAAAGATTCTATAATGGATGGAAAAACAGTGTCTTTAAAGTACTTTTTCTTTAAACCCCACCAATGTCTACCAATAATTCTTTCCCCCATCTATCAAAGCATTAAGATACTGATGAGTGCTAGGATTATTTTAAACTTCCCCAAACCACATGAACTTATATTCTTGTTGGGACTCAACATACACAACTGAATTGGAGAATTGAAATCTAGTATATAAGAATAAATGTGATACTATGGGAACAGATTGTATTTTTAGGTACCATTGAAACTTACAGCAGAGAAAACATTTGTAATTTGGTATTGTCAAAGCAGCTTTCATAAAAATGTTCTAAATCTTCATAAAGTTATTTAAGAAAAATTTAAATACTGAAAACAGCCCACTTTTAAAAATAATCCTCTTACAAATTTTAAGACAGTTTCACAAATGATTCTTGTGAGCCAGCTATAGCATACCAGAGTACTGGCCAGATTCAGAGGTGTGCACATCAAATGCCAGGTTAGGTCTCATACTTCCAAATCCTACCACTTTCCTTCTTTGATTTGTAGATAGAAAATGACTTCAGTTTGTTGATTTCCATCCTGGATGCTTTCCAAGAAACAAGATTGTTATAATCCAGGACTTGCTTACCCTCCAAAGACTGTACGCAGAGGGGACAAGGAGACCTACTTCTCAACATGTACTAGAATTTCTGCCTGTTACTGTCCCCCAGTGGGGCATCTGAGTTATACAGACACGTGAGACCATTAGGTTTTGTGGTTCAGCTGAAGCGTTGGTTGAAGCAATGAGATATTCTAGAATAAGTCAACAGAAGACAGTCTTATTCTTTAGAGACAACATTTTCCCCCAGATATACTAACATTATGTCCTTTGAAAATCAGCTCTATGAGAACATGGAGAAGTCTGCCCATAAGAAAGGAGAATCAAAGAACAGCCTCTATCCTTGATTGAAAAAGAAAGAATCCTAGCTTAGTGGCTATGTACTGGCTAATCCTGGTCTGGGTTCACACTCTTTCCCCCTGTTCTGTGTTTCACTAGATGTGAAACCTCTAGCAAGTGATTTCTTCAATCTTTTGGCACATTTAGATCCCTATATTTTCATGGCCTTGCTGTGCCACTTCTCTGGTGTGATAGAGCAGCCACTCCACCTTCCCCTGGATTCTCCTCCAGCTCCTTTGATTTCTGGGCCAGATGTGCTTAGTTCTGTTGGCCAAGGACATCTGCTTCTCACAGTCCATGATCAGCTGGCCTGCTGCTATGGACCTGTGGCAGAGTAGCACATCGTGGCAAAAGCACATGGTACAGCAAAACCACTTACCTCTTCATGAAGGTTTTTCTTTATCATTGTGTTACTGAGAGAAACTTGAGTTGTTTCCAGTTTGGGGTTATTTTTATTAATGCTCCCTTGGATGTTTATATACATGTGTATGGTGAATACAGGTAGACATTTCTTTGGGTTTATACCTAAAAATAGAATTATTGAGTTATGGGGAATACATATGCTCGATTTTAGTGGAAATTGCTAAATAGTTTTTCAAAGTGCACTACTCTTTTTATATTTCTACTACCTGTGCATGAGGGTCTTAACTGCTCCATTATGTACTATCTTTCATTCTAGTTTTTCTTGTGGTATATTGGGGTATATTTTGTTGTGAGTTTATGGTTTAATTATATTAGTGAAACTAACGATCCATCATATAGTATTTTGTTCTTTAGGTTATTATCCCTTTATCACTTTTAGACTTTTCTTACTGTAATATTTGTGGCTACTGTTTTTTTAAACTGTGGGCATGGCAGGATTTCTCTATTTTTAAATTTCAATTTTTCTGAATATGTTTTAAATATGTGTTCTGTAAGCAGTATATAGTTAAATAGCTGAATATTGCTTTTATACAATTGAGTAATCTTTGCCCTTATTATTGAACATTTAAGTTCATTTACTCTTACTCTTCTTAATTTGAGTTTAAATCTATTTGCATTTGGTTATTTTTCCCCTACCTGTTTTTTTTATTCCATTTTGTTCTTTTCTTGACTTCTATTGGCTGAATTGATTTTTGCCAATCTCAGCTGCATATCCTTTGTCACCCCCCCCACACTTTTTTTGTTATTGTTATTTTACCACAAAGATCAGCAGTTTTTCTCTGTAAAGGATCAGATACTCAACTTCAAGGATCTATAGGCCAACAGGCAAAATCAAGGATCGTGTGTATTTTCTTATTTAACATGAAAACAAATTTTAACAAAATTTTTATTTGTGAATTTCAATAAATGAAAGTAATTAAGTAATTTTTTTTCTTTATTGGTAATACAGGTCTACTGATGAGAGAGAGGAGTGAATTCGTTCTTTGGGAGAAGACATTTCACTTGTTTTGGGTTCACATTTAGTGTTAGCTATTTTTATGGCAGAAATGTGGGCTCCTAGCTTTGCTTCTCTAAAACACAGTGAGATTTCTCTTGGGAATGCACTAGAATATGCTGTCTGCATCTCTGTTTAGAAACAGTGATTCTCATTGTGCTGGATAACTTTTCATATGGAGCAGCTTGTTAAGAGTGTAGTCTTTGGGATGAGATTCTCTGTGTTTGGAATTCAGCAGAACTAATCATCTGTGTAACCCTTTATTGTTTATTTAACCTATCTGGAAGCACCAGCTGCTGCTTCTACAGAATGAGTAATAAACTTCCTTCCAAAAGTTGTTATAAAAGACTTAAATATTGTAAAGATTAAGTGCAAAGATCTGGAACAGTGTGTGACACATCGTAAAGCAAAAATGACCACTCAATGGATTTTCCCCTACCATTTAGGAACGTAAAACAATTCTCATCTTGCAGACCATAGAGAAAACAGGTAGTGAGTTGATTTGGTCCTTCGCTTGTACTTTGTCAGTCCCTATTCTAGATATTACAGTATGAAACTTTTACTCATCAAAGTCTAATAGAAATTAGTATTTTTATAATTACTACTTTTTCATCTCTTAGTAACAATTTTAAACCTCCTCATTCCTTTCAGACTTCTTGCCCTCATGGTCACACAGTTTAATGCTGTATATGTTTTAAATTCCACAAGACACAGATGTATTGTTTTGTAGAATCAAATTCTTTTATATTTTCCTCATACTTGCTCTTTCTACTGAACATTGTTCCTTTCTATATATTTATGATTATTTTATTTTGCCTGGTAAACTTTCAGTATAGATACTACATATTGTCATGAGTCTTGTTGCCAATAATTTTTTTTTCTACTTTTGTGTATCTGAAATAATTTTTGTTGATGTTTTACATTTAAGGGGCTTTTTGAGATTAATGGTGAAGTTACTTTGATTTAAAAAGTTTAAAGAATCATTCAATTGTTCTCCTATTTCATTCATTTCTGTTAAGAAATTATTTTTTTTGTTGTTTTTGTTTTCCTATGTGAGAGGTCATTAGTCTCTAGTGGTTTCTAAGATTTTTTTTTCTTTTAAGTATTCAGAAATGTACCTATATATGGTTTTATTTATTTTGTTGGGGTTGATAGAACTTCTTACTTTTGTCACTTGTTGTCTTTGATCAGTCTTGGAAAATCTTGGTCTGTGTCTTAAATACTTATTCTTTCCTTCTCTCTTTGTTTTTTTTCTTCTTGAGATTTCAGTCATATATGATAGACCTTTTCACTATGTCACACATTTCTCTTGTATTCTTTTATATATATAAATATGTCTCTGCTTCCATTCAAGTATTTTCTATTGACTTATATTCTGTTTCACCAATCCTCCCTTCTATTGTCTTACATACTATGATACATTCTTGAGCCTAGTTATTATGTATTACAACATATAAACATTCATAGTTGTGTGGTGAGTAAGGTATGGGAACACTATAAAAATTCTATTAACAGTATGTGACTAGTTTGCTTATTTATTATTTTTCTCCTAGAATGTAAGACTCATGAAGACAGGTTAATATTTGTTTTATTCATTGCTGTTACATAGCATAACTTCAAGGAATATTTTTTGATGAGTTAGTGCTTGGTACATGAAGTTGTAAAGTTTGCAAGTTTATGTATATCTTGCATGGTTATTATGAGAATTAAATTGGAATGTAGAAAGCATAATATTTAGTATGTTTTTCTTCATTTTACTTCTTTGCAGACAATATTTAAGTAGTGTAGTAACATTACTACTTCAATGACATGTAAAAATGCATTTTCTCATTTATAATAGGACACTTGAGATATACATATTCAATAATTTGCTTGATGTAGTGATTGAGCTAGAGTGAAATCTCAGGGTTCTTTGCTTCAAGCCACATATAAATGACATGTATGGAGTGAATGTTTTCTTTACACTCTCATTGCTAAAATTGTATAACCCATAGTTCTCTCTTCTTCCATACCTTCAAATATCCTCTAAGTTGAATCCATCATGTAAATTACAAAATGATTTTAAATACGATATGCACACACACAAATATATATATATATATATATATATATATATATATATATATATATACACACACATATATATATATATACACACATATATATATACACACACAAACACATTTATATATATATATATACAAAAAAGTGTATATATATGTATACACACACACACACACACACACACACACTCATTCCCACAAACATATAAAACAGAATTACAGAATTTAAGGGGTATAACAGTAGTAATTTACATGGATTTTTAGAGTATTTATTTTGAACACAATTAAACATAAGTTATAATGCAAAATAGATAAAAATTATATATATAATTTTTGAAGTTGAGATTTTGGACTTGCAATCCATTTCCAATGCTAATCTTAAATTACTTATTGATGAAGACAGTTATGTTTATGTTAATCCTCCTCCTGGTAGTTAATCACAGTGGTAGGTGGCTGTCACCTTCCAGTATCATTAGTTGCCCCTGTTTTTTGTGCTTGCCCTTTTGACTGAGCACAGTTTATTACAGAGTATTTTTAAAAGGAAAAGAAAAGTTTTCTGAATTCAATATATCTTTTTAATTACATCTGTAGGAAGTGGGGGGAGGAAAGATTTGCACAAGGGGATACTGCTTTAAATTGTACTCTAATTACTCACACATGCAAATTTAATACGCTGCCAAAGTTGTGATGCCTTATTTGGGTCTATTTAAAAATGCAGTTTTGGAAATATTTCAATGGCTTAACACATTGAAAAGAATCGGCCAACAATATGCAGTGTAGTATTATAAAGTACGTATAATTTCTTAATACCTTCTAAGTTTTAGGTGTTTTAATAATTGCATTATAACAATTGTTATAACAGGTGGTTAAGGTTATATTTGTATTCATTTTACAGGCATTAAACCAGTTTCAATTAGAATTAAGTTTACACAGAACTTATTGAATAATCTGCAAATATAAATTTATCAAACAACCTCTTTAACTGTCACACAAGTTAACAACTCATCTTGTCCTTCAGTTTTAGACTAATTAGAGCTACAGCAAAATGCAATTTCTCCCTTTCTATTCATTTCTCTTTCTTTTTATGGCTGTGTGCTGTGGTACATGAGTTTAAATCTAGTGACTTGGGAGACTGAGGCAGGAGGATTGCAAGTTGGAGGCCAGCTTGGGTAACTTAGTGAGATCCTGTCTCAAAAAATAAAAAGAATTGAAGATGTAGCTCAGTGGTAAAAAACACTGGTTCAATCTCAGTAGCAAACAAAGAAAAATAAAACATTTTATAAACTTTCTTTTTGCATGAAACAATATAGTTTGAGGGGAAATCCCACAAATAAATCTTAAAGCTATTATACCTTTGTTTCTTCTTTCTTATTTTTTTCAATAACATTTTTTTTTTTAGGTCTCTAAGGAACTTCTGCATATAGGGGACATTTCTGAGAACTCGGTCATAGGTATTAGATATAACATCTCTTAGTCTGGGTTGTGATTAACTGCATTGACTGGCTTTCAATCTGAAAAGAGTGTGTTTTAAATTATGTATTAAATATATGGAATTCGTGTATCCATGATTCTACATCTGTAATGTGTGTGTTTGCACATACTGGTGGATTTGTATTTTACAAAATATGAGAGGAGGAAATATGGGTTTACTTACAGGTGGACTGTTCAATGCTGATTTATATATAAAATTGAATTTTTTGCACCTCTATGGGTGTTTTGATACCTACACATCTGTCATCATTACTCTACACATCTGTCTTGCTCCCTCCCCTCATCTCTTTCTTTGTCTCCAGTTTTCCTAGACTCAAACAACCATTCAGATCTGAAGGACTTCATGGTTAGATCTTTTCTTTAATTGTGTGGTTTGCAATTTGTTCCATGACAAATATTCTAATCTGGGGTTGTAAAAGTCCCAGAATCAGTAAAGTGGAAAGGAACTGGAGTAATGGGGGATATGAAAAGATGAAGCAAAGAAGGTTGGGCACCAATTCTCTGTAAGGCTATGATATTTCTGTTTCTACCAAAAGGACAATTGTGCTGCAATTTATATTCATTTTTCATAAGGGCGTAAACCATCTGGTTTCTCTTGTTTTTCCCTCTTTGCTCGTTTACATCTGTTGCTTCTTCATTCTTCTACATGAGCTTACATTCCATTTTTAATGTTCATTTCCATGAAAATTCCATATTTATGAGAATACCTAGATTTTACCTGTAGCTCTTCTATAATAATTGCAGTGAAATAGCCGCCAAGGTCCACAAGAAAAAGCACAATCAGATTAGATGTGCTCACTTCCACGGAAATCCCTGGCAAGGAATAGCTGCCGGCCATATTTGGCCTATCTAGGCAGTCATTTGAAGGGAGCACCAGAGCTAGCAGGCTGACACATCCTTCCTACTTGGGTTGCCACATTAAGTGTGCTTAGCTATTTGTAAAACTATCTGGAGAGAAATAGCATGTTAAATTGGAAACAGATGGGCAGAATGACACATGTAGCCCTGGAATTCACAATGCAGTGCAGCCGAGATCAGTCAGGTTCTTGACATCCTGACAGTCTTGTCTCTGTAGGAAAGGAAAGGAAAACACAGAGACCTGGTTTGGGTGGTGGTGAGTTCACATTTGGGGCCATTTGCGTTCATATTTTCTTAGATTGTTTCCTTCAGTTTCCCCTTACGTAGATCTTTCATCCACCCTCTTCTCCCATCCATCATCCCCACTTCCCATCTTACCTCCATCCTATCACCACATTGGGTCCCAACCAATCCATTTAGATTAAAGTCAAAACTCTGGATAGCAGGTTAGAGAAAAATGTGAACATGTTCATCATCCCCCCGACACCCCACCATCCATTCTGGAGTTTCTTCATGATCTCTGCAATTACCAAGCTTACTAATGAGTATTATATTTAAAATAAAACATTCCAAGTGTAATCTTGTAGAGGCTATATTCCTACTGTTGACTATACAGCCAGTGAAGAAGCAATCTAAGTAAAAATCAGTAGTTTTGATTCCTGTAAACAACATCTTAAAATGTCTTTAGTGTCATAGCTAAAATACAAATATACAAAACAGATTATACCACACAGTAAGAGATTAGCACATCCCACTAACTCTGCTGATAGCTGTAGTTATATTAAAAGCATTAATAGAAGAAATTGTAAATGAATTTGGACATTTTCTCAGGCAGGCAGTGGTGTGTGGTATTTTATAGATGATGGTCCATGGTAGCCTTCTGTTTCATCTTGGCTTTACATTAATCTGCTCTTTTTATTTTATTTTTTAAGAAGATGGGAGGATTTACATTAGGTTATCATTAAAATCCTGGCTGGATTCAAGGGTACACAGCGGCCTCAAGTGGGATGAGTACTTTTGGTAAGTTAATGAGAAAAAGGGAGCTGTGTGAACTGGATTACAAAGGTGGGTTAACCTGTGGTGCGGGCTGTCATCAAAGAGGTAGGATAAGGACGGGTATTAGAATGAGAATCAGTAGAGGCTTTTCTGAGGTGTCACAAAAGACTCTTCAACCTTAAAGAAGATAGTGAACAAAATACCTTGGGACAAATACAATTAGAACTTTCAGTGTGAAAGAGGAAGTTAGTCACAATAGAGAGAAGGACAATCTCAAAAAAAGATTTCTAAAGTGCACAAAAAATAATCTTTTTGAAAATCATAATACAAGGTACTGCTTATGATTTGTGTGAAGCAACATGTGATTAACAGTGTGTGTCTGTCTAAATCAGTGTTCTCAATCTCAGCACTATTGACAGTTTGAATGGACAGTTTCAACTATTTGTTGTGGGGGTGGTCTTGCACTTTGTCAGGTGTTAAACAGTGTCCTGTCTCTACCCACTAGATATTGCTCATGCCTTAAACATCTTCCAAATTGGTAGGAAAGACAGAAAACTATTAGAAGTGACTTAAAGCTTATAGCAGCTGTCCATTAAAGTTCATTCTCCCCTTTCTTTCACCATGCTAAGCCACATGACTTCTGACCTACACTAAATTTCTAAATTCTAATACTCCATATGGTGTAACAGCCCCTTGAGTAAGTTCTTCCCAATAGTCCAGAAGAATTAATGATGTATTCAACTTCTAGGCCTGGCTCATAAAGCCTTCCTCATATGGTAGAACTTCGTGTAGGTTGAAATACTATGATAAAGATTTAAGTATCTAGAGCAATTTTGTATGCCATGGGTAAAAAATGGCAGAGATGAAGTTTGGGTCCCCAAATAACTATACAAAGTAAAGTCTCCTTCCCTGGCTTTAAGCTGCAAGATTTGCCTGGACTATTTATTGAACAGAACCCTAAAGAGAGAAATAGAAGAAGATCTTAGAAGATGGAAAAATATACCCTATTCATGGATAGGCAGAACTAACATCAAAATGGCGATATTTCCAAAAGTTCTCTATAGGTTTAATGCAATGCCAATCAAAATCCCAACGGCATTTCTTGTAGAAATAGATAAAGCAATCATGAAATTCACATGGAAAAATAAAAGACCCAAAATAGCAAAAAGAACTCTAAGCAGGAAATGTGAATCAGACAGTATAGCGATACCAGACTTCAAACTATACTACAGAGCAATAGTAACAAAAACAGCATGGTACTGGTACCAAAACAGAGGGGTGGACCAATGGTACAGAATAGAGGATACAGAAACCAATCCACAAAATTACAACTATCTTATATTTTATAAAGGGGCTAAAAGCATGCAATGGGGGAAGGATAGCATCTTCAACAAATGGTGCTGGGAAAACTGGAAATCCATATGCAACAAAATGAAACTGAATCCTTTTCTCTTGCCATGCACAAAAGTTAACTCAAAATGGATCAAGGAGCTTGATATCAAATCAAAGACAAGGTGTCTGATAGAAGAAAAAGTTGGCTACGATCTACATACTGCGGGGTCAGGCTCCAAATTCCTCAATAGGACACCCATAGCACAAGAGTTAATAACTAGAATCAACAAATGGGACTTACTCAAACTAAAAAGTTTTTTCTCAGCAAAAGAAACAATAAGAGAGGTAAATAGGGAGCCTACATCTTGGGAACAAATCTTTACTCCTTACACTTCAGATAAAGCCCTAATATCCAGAGTATACAAAGAACTCAAAAAATTAAACAATAAGATAACAAATAACCCAATCAACAAATGGGCCAAGGACCTGAACAGACACTTCTCATAGGAGGACATACAATCAATCAACAAGTACATGAAAAAATGCTCACCATCTCTAGCAGTCAGAGAAATGCAAATCAAAACCACCCTAAGATACCATCTCACTCCAGTAAGATTGGCAGCCATTATGAAGTCAAACAACAACAAGTGCTGGCAAGGATGTGGGGAAAAGGATACACTTGTACATTGCTGGTGGGACTGCAAATTGGTGTGGCCAATTTGGAAAGCAGTATGGAGATTTCTTGGAAAGCTGGGAATGGAACCACCATTTGACCCAGTCGGTCTATTACCTTCTCGGTCTATTACCTAAAGACCTAAAAAGAGCATACTACAGGGACACTGCTACATCGATGTTCATAGCAGCACAATTCACAATAGCAAGACTGTGGAAGCAACCTAGATGCCCTTCAATAGACGAATGGATAAAAAAAAAAATGTGGCATTTATACACAATGGAGTATTACTCTGCATTAAAAAATGACAAAATCATAGAATTTGCAGGGAAATGGATGGCATTAGAGCAGATTATGCTAAGTGAAGCTAGCCAATCCCTAAAAAACAAATATCAAATGTCTTCTTTGATATAAGGAGAGTAACTAAGAACAGAGTAGGGAGGAAGAGCATGAGAAGAAGATTAACATTAAACAGGGATGAGAGATAGGAGGAAAAGGGAGAGAGATGGGAAATTGCATGGAAATGGAAGGTGACCCTCAGGGTTATACAAAATTACATACAAGAGGTAGTGAGGGGTAAGGGAAAAAAACAAGGGGGAGAAATGAATTACAGTAGATGGGGTAGAGAGAGAAGAGGGGAGGGGAGGGAATGGGAGGGGGGATAGCAGAGGATAGGAAAGGCAGAATACAACACACACTAGTATGGCAATATGTAAATCAGTGGATGTGTAACCGATGTGATTCTGCAATCTGTATACGGGGTAAAAATGGGAGTTCATAACCCACTTGAATCAAAGTGTAAAATATGATACGTCAAGAACTATGTAATGTTTTGAACAACCAACAATAAAAATTAAAAAAAGAAATGAGCTCCTACTGTGGTTAAGCCATGGCATTTGGGTTTAGTTGTTAAGTAGTTTTGATTAACCAATGAACACAGATGATGTAGGCAGTAGTTCTTTGAGGAGAGATCACTTGAACTGAAATCTGACAGATGAAAACAAAAAGGCAGCCATATGTGCATCTATAAGACTGTTGCTGCTAGTAGGAGCCATAATGGTAATGAGTGCAATGGAGCTGTCCTTGACTCCTTGACAAGTGACTAGAGACTAGCCATAGATCCCCTGCCACAGAGAAGGTTCATGTTGTCTTGATGCCCATTCTATCATATGTCAGCAGAATAGGACAAAATGAAAACATGGCCTCTGGATCTGCCTAGTTTATAAAATATTCTATGGCAACTGGAAGGACTTTATTCTCTTTTCCCAGAGAAAGCATTGACTGCATTCTGCCCAAACCTGGCAGTTCAGTTATCAAACACATCCAACACATGGTAGTTATGTATTATTTAAATTAAAAACAATTCAGTTGAATTTGACTTAGGCAGACTGTATCTGCAACAATTTAACATAAATTAATGAGGGTCTTTCCTGCTTCATCTGACATATATTTTAAAAAGCTTACTTTTCATTTGACAAAATGACTAACAATACAAGCTCTGGAGAGGCCTTAAATGTCTTGGTAGTTATTTGGTTAGCTCTTCGTGAAACTTGACTTGGTGCTTAGTGTATGACCGTAATATCTTTAGTTCTTTCTGTAGGCATATATTTTTGCTGAGCTGCATTTTTGCTGTACATACCTGCTATAATTTGGATCATGTGTCCATATGTTGAAGGCGTAGTCACCCAGCCTGTGATGCTATTGGGTGTTGGGACTTTTAGGAGGTGGGACCTAGTAGAAGGAAGTTAAGTCATTGTGGTTGTTCCCTTGAAGGGTCCTTTGGGAACCCCCCCTCCCACCTCCTTGTCATTATGAAGTGAATAGAACACCTCTGCCACATGTTCCCACCATAGAATAATGTGCTGTGACAAGCTCAAAGCAAAGAGGCCAAATGATCATGGATTGAAAACTCTGAACCCATGAGCCAATAAAAAATTTTCTCTTAAGAGTTAATTATCTCAGGTATTTTATTCTAGTGATACAAAGTTGAATAACATAATTTTTCAAATTTTCTGGAGATCTCAAGAAGATAAATTTTCTGCAGTGTTAGGACTCCTTGAATTAGGAAAACCCCCTTGTTTTCCATACTGTGATATTAACCCCATAATATGACTATTTATGTAAGACAGAGTTTACTTTTGGGATGCGATCAATATTGTTTCATTTCTTTGTTAACAAAAATTATACAGATATGTTGCATTATTTTTAATGTTTAGGCTAAATATACACAGACTAGATAAAATTGAAATAAGCTAAGGAAACAACATTACTATATATTGGCGTCTAAAATCTAGAGTAATTTTTCCTTTAAATTCCATTTGACTCAACATGAATGCTTAGATTTTCCCATCGTCACAAGAAAAATGTATTCTTTCATTACCATGTAAGTCAACAAGAATATAGCAAACAGAGCAGTGAAATGCTGAATTGGAAGTCTTGAGGATCTGATGAAAAGTGTAGAAAGCTGAGTCAGTAACATTTTCAAGTTCCAGGTTAGTGTCTTATTCTCATGAGGAACCTAGGAGAATGGGAGACCTGCTTCTTTTCGTGGACTCGTTTATTTCATTTGTGAACAATCAGTTTCTTGGCGTCTATCTTTCAGAAAATGGTATCATTTTCTATCTAATCACTCAAATGAAAGTTCAAGAGTTATCCTTGACTATTTTTCCTTTCTAGCTTCTTTCCCAGTTATTCATTTTAGTCCCATAGTCTATGTTCAAAATATACTTTAAATCTATCTACTCATTTCTATGTCCATTAACAAATCATCATTTCTTTATTGACCTGTACCAACAGATTTCTATTCTTGTTTCTCCATCATTTATTATTCATTCACTAGCCAGAATTTATTTCAATTTATATTGTACTAGGAATTGAACTCAGGGGCACTCAACCACTGAGTCACATCCCCAGCCTTATTCTGCATTTTATTCAGAGACAAAGTCTCACTGAGTGCCTAGCACCTTGCTTTTGCTGAGGCTGGCTTTGAATTTGTGATCCTCCTGCCTCAGTCTCCCAAGCTGCTGGGATTATAGGCGTGTGACACCTTGCTTGGCTCAGAATTATATTTTTAAAAAACTAAAAAGTCCAGATCTCTACCTGCTTAAAACTTCCCAGTGGTTTTTCTATGACAGTTAAATAAAACCCAAATCTCTTGCCTAGACTTATAAACACCAATGTTCTATTTCTTGCTTGTCCTTCCTAATTTGGATTGTTTTATATTTCTCTTCCTTATTCCTTACTCTACAATTATACTGAATAGACCGAATGTGTTCCCACTTTAGGGTTCTGTACTGACATCTTCTTTTCTATTTATTTATTTATTTATTCTAATTTGTTATATATGTCAGCAGAATGCAATTCAATTCATATTACACATAAATAGCACAATTTTTCATGTCTCTGGTTTAACACAAGGTAGAATCACACCATTTGTGTCTTCATACATGTACTTAGGGTAATTAAGTCCATCTCATTCCATCTACTTCCATCTTCCTCCCTGCCTTTGCCCTATCTAAAGTTCCTCCATTCCTCCCATGTTCCCCCCACCTTTCCTCCCATGTTTCCCCCACCATTCCCATTATGGATCAGCATCCTCATATCAGAAAAAAATTCAGCATTTGGGTTTTGGGGATTGACTTATTTCACATAATATCTCCAACTCCATCCTTTTACCTGCAAATGCCATGATTTTATTCTCTTTTAATGTTGAGTAATATTCCATTGTGTACATATAGCACATTTTCTTTATCATCATCTACTGAAGGGCATCTAGGTTGGTTCTACAATTTAGCTATTGTGAATTGTGCTGCTATAAACATTGATGTGACTGTGTCCCAGTATGCTGTTTTTAACTCCTTTGGATATAGACCAAGGAGAGAGATAGCTGGGTCAAATGGTGGTTCCATTCCCAGTTTTTTAAGGATTCTCCATACTTATTTCCAGATTGGTTCATTAATTTGCAATTCCACCAGCAATATATGAGTGTACCTTTTCCCCACATCCTTGCCAATACTGATTGCCATTTGTATTCTTCATAGCTGCCATTCTAACTGGAGTGAGATGAAATCTTAGAGTAATTTTGATTTGCATTTCTCTAATTGCTAGAGATGTTGAGCATTTTTTCATATATTTATTGATTGATCGTATAAGATTCTTAGAAGTATCTGTTCAGGTCCTTGGCCCATTTATTGATTGGGTTATTTGTTTTTTCTGGTGTTAAGATTTTTGAGTTCTTCATATGTCCTAGAGATTAGTGCTCTATTTGATGTGCGTTTGGTAAAAATTTGTTTCCTTCTGTAGGCTCTCTATTCACCTCACTAATTGTTTCTTTTGCCAAGAAGAAGCTTTTTAGTTTGAATCCATCCCATTTATTGATTCTTGAGTCCTTTCAAAATGACCTGTCTGCAGATTGCATTTTCAGTTAGTATGTTCTGTGCTTATTTTTATGGCATATTTTATAGAAGCAATAACTGTTCTGAATGAATTATGCAATAAGAGTAAATTAACCCAAAGTGATAGGAATGGCCTTATTTCCTGTTCTCTATGTCTCTCATAGCATGGAGTTATTAGTAAGACCAAAGATAAATACCTGATAGAGGATTGGATCCCAATACTTTTTACTCATTAAATCTTTCACATGCAATTCTAGAACTTCCAGAGGTCAAGCTCTATTTGGTATGTGCTCCTTATCCACTGGCACCTTCTAAACCAGCTTAACCTGTCATTGTATCTTACCTGTATTTTAAAATCCATTTGTTACTGTATAACATTTAATGGTGTGATTCAGAATGAGACCATATTTCATTTCTGTGTAATGTTAAAAATGGCAGTGCTAATGTATCAATCTGATAGCATTTTCCAGGAAACCTGGAAGGTCAATACTGACATCTTTGAAGTTAGTTATAAAATAAAGCAAAGAGAAAGCAAATTATTTTAGTCAACGATTTTTGCTGCTGTGACTACAAGACCTGAGAAGAAAAAAATTTAGAGAAGGAAAGGTTTATTTGGGAGCTCATGGTTTAAGAAGTCTCAGTCCACAGAGAGCCAACTCCATTCCCTGGGCTTAAGGTGAAGCAGAATATCATGGAGAAAGAATGTAGCAGAGGAAAGCAACTCATGATGATCAGAGAGCAGAGAGAGACCCCACCCACCAGCTACAAAATATGTACCCCAATTCCCACCTCCTTCAGCCACAAGCTACCTGCCTTCAGTTACCAATCAGTTAATCCCCGTCTCATTGATTGGGTTAGAGTTATCATAATCCAATCATTTTTCCTCTAAGCCTTCTTGCATTGTCTCACACTTGAGCTTTTGGGGGACACCTCACATCCAAACCATATAGAAGTTAAATTTTATTTCTATATGGTTTCAAGCCAAATGATGCAAATGTTTACA
Source organism: Ictidomys tridecemlineatus (assembly GCF_052094955.1). Classification (NCBI taxonomy): domain Eukaryota; kingdom Metazoa; phylum Chordata; class Mammalia; order Rodentia; family Sciuridae; genus Ictidomys; species Ictidomys tridecemlineatus. The sequence continues at coordinate 96,383,451 of NC_135485.1, forward strand.
GTGAAGATGTAAATAAAATATCTCATGCTTCAGACCTTGGCTTACTCTAATGTACCTATATCTGTGCCTCAGACAGGAAGAAAATTTTAACATCTTTTCAGGCTTAACTTTAGAGTAGTGGCTGGCACTAGATGGGTATTAGTTAACAAAGGGTTTCTGGGTTTTGATTCTGATGATTCATCTAAAGTTTATGAAGAACATATGTAGACCTGTAGTTTCATGGTATAGTTTGAAATATTAGATTTAAACCCTGTTTACATATTTGATCATGCCAAATCTCTGTTATTTAAATTTCAGAGGACCTTTTGAGATCAATGGAGAAAAATCTGGCTATTGCTTAATAGCAATATAGGTTTGCTTTCTATAAACTTTACTTTTTTGGATTTATAAATAGCCTCTTTTTTAATGAAATGTCTTGTATAATGCAATACAATGTTAAACATGTTTTATACACTATATTTGTATATATATGAATGAAAATTGTTTGATTATAGCATTTTAAATTTGTAAATTAACAGAAATATTTATTTTAAAAGATCATAAATTACTGTTGTAAATTCTTTCCAAATAAATTGACCTTTAAAAATTCTGAGAATGTTCAGTTTTCTTCTGTCTGTAGTCAATGTAAAACTGCCTGTGTATTTTGCTCCTCGTGTATAGATGTGATGATAATATTTTATCTCAAATAAAGTAAATTAGAACTCAAGATTTTACAAAAATTTATGCAAGTCCTGAGGTATAGGAAAGTTGTATGGACAGTAAGTGTGGATTCTTTGCAGGTTTTCTCAATAAATTATCTCACTTGAATGCTCTCTCCCTTTTTTCCTGGTTCTGGTTTTGAAGGTGATATTTCCATTCTACTGAATTCTGAACAAAAGGTGGATATAATGCAGCTGAAAGGAAAGGAAAAAAAAACTGATTTAATTGAGCCAAAAAAAAAATTGTAAAATGGCCAAACTTCCAACTAGGACTTTGCCCATTTCTGTAGCCTCTGAGCTACACTATCAATTGCTGTCAACACTGTTTATGTGGAAAATTGCATTGACATAAGATAATTGATTCTGCAATATAATTGCAACAAAATGAAGCAAAATAGCTCATCCAGGGCACGCAATACCTTAAATAGCCAGAAGCCCAGACATAAAGTAGAACTCAGCAAGCATACTTCAAAACACATACTTTGGAACTGAAATGAGACAGGGTGTAAGGGGAGGGTTTTTTGTTTTTTGGTTTTTGTTTTAATTTTTCAGTTGAACCTGATGATCAGCTTATAGAAACAATTTCATGCTGGTTAAAAAAAGAAGCAAAGAATGCTTTTGAATGCTGCCTTTTCTGTCACCACATTGAGACTGGAAAGGCTTAGTTTCTTCAATGGGCAGTAACCCAGGGCATCTGACACTGGATATGGTGCCTTGAAATGAGTACCCTGGAGGATGCTGCTACCACTGTAGTCAGGAGCTCTGTCTACTTCCTGGATGAGAAATCTGTTTTTATTCTTCTCAAATAAGATTCAGATAACTAGAGATTAAGATGATGAAAATCTTCTGGAAAAACTCATTTGTTCTTAAATTGTTATTACCAGTAGCTGTACATTCTTTGACATGATGATTCCTTTTATTACTAACCAACGGAAATACAACTTCTATCAAATTTTGTCATTTCCTTCTTCACCTTATATTTTCACCATCATCTCAGCTTCTAAGTGACCATCATGATTTGATTCAATGTATTCTTAAATTTCTGCTACTAAGACTGGTGATAAATATATAATTAAAACTGTATTATTTCCTCCCTGGAGAAATAAAATCTGCTCATGTGTAATGCCTATATGATTGTTCACAACAAGAATGTCAAACACACATAAAACATAAGATTTAGATGGGTGGACATAACCAAACATGTTTATCTTTTCACATATATGTTGATATTTTATATTAAGTTATATAATGCTTTGTATTTGGCATATTCCTTCTTAATAAATTATAAAAGAATCTAAGGGGATTAGTTAATATACATAAACAAACATAGATGTTAATATAAGTTTTCCTATAAAAAGTTTTTGAGATATGGAATTTATTGGTAAAGTTTTTAATTATATATATGCATTAAATTTATAAAAATAAATTTTAAGAGAGCCTGAGTTGGAGTACAAACTTATCTATCATGGAAGAAAAGATGAACATTTAATATGAACAATAATAAGGATTTTAATTCTAATTGTCATATTCTTAAACTAGTCCAATGAAGTAGAGATATAATTCTTCATTTAAAAAAAAGTTGGAATTGCAAAGATTGTTTGCACTATTAGGCAAACTCACAATTCCAGATACTTAAATCTTTTTTTTTTTTTTTTGGTACTGGGGATTGAATTCAGGGACACTTGACCACTGAGCTACATCCCCAGCCTTACTTTATGTTTTATTTATAGGAAGGGTGTCATTGAGTTGCTTAGCACCTCATCATTGCTGAGGCTGGCTTTGAACTCTCAATCCTCCTACCTTAGGCTCCCAAACGGCTGGGATTTCAGGCCTGTGCCACTGTGCCTGGCGGAAACCTATATCTTGATCCAGTTTCTACCACTGTAGAGGGCAGTCTATCTGCTACCTCTTTTTTTCCTTCCTTATGTAGCCTTTCTGATTTCCTGGCTCAGACACAGGCTCTTCTGATCACTGAAGGTTATCACTGAAATAGATAAAACCTTTAATTTTTCCCTCTGTCATAGGTCATTTGAAGTTGAACTCCTTCAAAATAACCCATTAAATCCTGCTAGTCTTATACAACTCTATCCTACTTTTCTAAATGATCAAATACTAAATCCCAACTGCCTGGAAACAGTATAATTCCATAAAGGTCAAAATTATTCAATTCTCTTTCCCCAAAGTAAAACAGCTTTTATTGTATCCCATTCTTGCGTTCTTCTTCCTATTGTAGAGATTTATCATTCAAAACAATTAATAGCTAAATGTGGGTAAAATAACTCATATATATTGAATCTTTTCCATATGTTAGACATTTCATGTGCTAATACAGTGCATGAGTGCAGTGAACACAGTTCAAGTTATTGCAAAACTTATGAATAATTGAGCTGTTTTGTCAATTTGATTAGTCTGTTTAAAACCCTGTTCTGATCAGCATGAAGCTTTATAAAAGAATGGAACCATTGGTGCTTGAAACATACATTTAATAGAACTGAGTAATATATACCCTGATTCAGAGTTTATAAGTAGAGTTTGAAAAATGACTTAAAAATTGACTTGCAAGTTGATTCTTGAAACATATAGAGTAGTTCTTAACCTCATTTGATTTTCATTACCATTCTCCTGTGGAAAATTTTAAACATTTTTCTCCGGATTGCTGCCATTGTCCCATGATATTTTAATACCACAGATATATTTTATATCTTCTTTTTTTTACCATAACTCTTAAGGGACCACAGAGCATTATAAAATGTTTTACCCTTTTAGGGGTAATATTTGCATTGGTGAGACAGCATGATATAGATGGTTTCTAGAATTTCTCACGCCACCCCACCCTTACCGCATTATTACTTATTCAGAAGAGCAGGCAGAGTGGAGCAAGCACAACTTGGACTTGAATTCTTTGGACTTGGATTCACAAATTTTGCCTGGATTCATATTCTATCATTTGTTCCTAATGAGAACGTGGGCAACTTACATTTAAGCCAGAATTAGACAGGCAGTCAGTATAGATAGGTAAATCAAGTCAGGTCGGATCAAGGAGGTCAATTTTGAGTGAATCCAGGAAGTTGGAGACTGTCCCTTGAGAGATTGAAATGTTAATTTCTTCAGAGCCCTTCCTCCACACTTATCAAGAACCTGCACCTGCTCCAACCTGTTGCCAAGGTAAACTGTCCCATGAATTGCCCCTGCCTACAGAGAGCTATAAGATTGTTAATGTGCCCTAGGCTGCTCCATACTGCCCTTCCCCCTTCTGCCCACCTGTTTCCCACCTGGCCATCCCACCTAGCATTCCTGAGCTTAGTCAAGTACCCAGGAAGGGGAAAGATAAGGGGAAGAGGGCAGAAGAACAAAGGAAGCCTAGGACATATTAAAAGGGCAGAACACCTGGCTTCTTGGGATTCCAGGATACCAGCTTTGGCCCCCTCTCCCTTCCAGGAGAAGTTTATATTACCCCTTTTTAAATAAACCCTGCTTTATATGCTTACCTTGGTGTGCTTCTCTAATGTTCAGACTTCAACATTTGAGGGAGCAGAACTTGTCACCATAATTGGTGGTATTAAGAGTATTGGTCAAACCTTTGGGAAACTAAAACTATGAATTACCTAGACATGCACTTTTTTAAATTTTTCTTTCTTTTCTTTCTTTCTTTTTTTTTTCTTTTAATGAGAGGGCTCATTTACAAGTTTCATTTTAGCCTTTCCAGTCTGTGGTTTTATAATACTTTTCTAGGCCCTTCCAGGGACATACAAGAATTAATCATGTTTTTAAAATTCTGTTGGCACTTGTATTCTCAGCATACAATGTTTTATAATAGTGTTTTTCTCCTTTTCACATCCTTGACAACCTGAATATTAAGAGCTAAGGACCACATGTAGCCATGAGTTGTACCTATTGGCCCAATAAGAAGACAAAAAAATTGGATTGAAAATTGCATTATCTAGTGATTTGCTGGGAATCATTTTTCTGGAAATATAGATTGAAGAAACTTAAGACATGTTTCTAATTCCACTTTGTTTCCAGTTATTGTAGCATGGAAATATAAATGATATCAGATAATTATAGCTTCTTTTAAAGAATATTAGTGAGTACATTATTGCTTTTCCATGACTGAAGTGTTAATGTTGGTCAGGAATTACTGCACAATAGAAAAAGGCAAAACCCAGAGCAGCAAATTACCCAATCACTGGAAGCAATTCTGTTCTCAAGGAATGCCAAGGAGTTTCCTTTGTGAGATAGCAAAGGTAAAGCAAGGAACTGACTTTAAGCTCTTCTTGTAGGTCTTATATTTTATGTATATATAATATTTGTATTTTTATTTGCGATTATTTCAAGCAAACAAAAATTCATAAAGAATGCTGGAATAAGCAGCCATGTATTCATGATTAGTTATCCAAAGGAAATGTTGCAAGCTCAGTGGAATCCCTTTGTGTCTTTTCCTATTGCTATTCCTTCCCTTTACCATCTCCATACAATCTATTTTCATTTTCATTTTTTGCACACGCATGTCTCTTTTAATAATATTAGAGTCATTTTGCATATTATACATGTATAAGGTGAATATCACAACACGTGTTTTTCTGAAATTTGCTTTATTTTACCCTATGTTATATTTATGAAATTTTATTTATTTTTGAATTTTGTATATTATTTTGAATGGTTAAATTGTTTTATACAAGATATACCCTTTGTACTATAATATGCTCTTATTTTATCAATAAATAATTGATCTGATTTATATTTGTTGCATATTTGTTAGTCACTTGAAAGGTGATGGACTTCAAAATCTCTTGAAATAATCATACTGAAATTCAAACCACTTTCTCATTAATTTATTGGTAAATGATATTTAAATTCCTTCCTAACCAAAGATAGTATCACGTCTTAAAAATTCACTGTTCTTCTCCTCATGAACATTAAAGTCTAATGGGAAGACTAGTCTTTTATTTATTTATTTATTTCATACATGACAATAGTGGAATGCCTTACACTCATTATTACCCATTTACAGCATGATTTTCCGTAACTGTACATAAAGTATGTTCACACCAAAATTATGCCATTATACATGTACTCTTTTTTTTGCATTACAATTCTTAATATGCATATATACCACAGTTTTTCATATCTCTGTTTGTATATAAGGTATGTTGACACCATATTCAGACTAGTCTTTTTTAAAAAAAATTTGCTAGTGGAGTTTGAATCCAGGAGTGCTCTCTCTGCCACTGAGCTACATCCGCAGCCCTCTTTCCTTTTTTTGTCAGGATCTACCTATTGATTTCCTTATATAGATTAAAACAGCAAATCCACTGGATTGAAAATCTCTAATGATGCAGAAATTTTGAGTGGTGTTTGAGGGTTGGGAAGACACATAATAAAATCATTGAGAAAAATCTAAAGTATATTTACAGATGGTATGTGCTGTGGGGTAAACAATGGAAGGAAGCAGGAGGCTTGGCAGTGAGGGAACATTGCTATTTTAAATATGCTGACCATGGTAGTCCTTAGGGGAGAAGGTGACATTTGAATAGATTCAAGAAGAAAGTGATGGAAGGTGAAAGAAAGATCAAGCTTCATTTTCAAAGAATGGCTGAGGGAGGGAGGAGAGGAAGAGTAGGAATTGAGATTAGAAAGAGAAAGGGAGGGACAGTTTTTGTTTGCTTTTTGCCATTGTAAATAATTTGGTCTTGGAGTGGGAGTAGTAAAGGTGGCATTATCCAACTCATGTTTAAATAGGGTCATCTGCAGACTGCATTGAAAATGAATGAATTGGGCACAAGAGCAGAAGCAGGAAGGCCAGTTAGGAGGCTTGTGTAATAATCCTAGTGAGGAATCATGGTGGCTGGGATGAGGGTTTGCATCAGTGCAGGTAATGAGAAGTTGTATTATTTTGAAGATCTAACCTACAAGATTGCTAGTGGGTTGATATGGGGGGTAAGAGAAAGAAATGAAGTGAGAATAACTGGAAACATTTTTGTATGAGCACTTGGAAAGATACTTTTGCCATTTCTTAGGCAATAGGGTTGTGATGTATTAGGGTTTCAATGGATATCAGTGAGGAGTCCTGCTTCCTCACATGTTGAAGTTTGAACATTAGAGAAGCACGCCAAGGTAAGCATATAAAGCAGGGTTTATTTAAAGAGGGGTAACATGGACTTCTCCAGGGAGGGAGAGGAGGCCATAGCTTGTATCCTGGTATCCCCAGAAGCAAGGTGTTCTGCCCTTTTTATATGTCCTAGGCTTCCTTTGCTCTCCTGCCCTTTTCTCCTGAGCTTATTTTTGCATACATGACTAGGCATTTGATTACAACTAGAATGCTAGGTGGGAGGGCTAAAAGGTGGGAAACAGGTGGGCTGAAGTGGGAAGGGCAGGATGGTGTGGCCAAGGACACTTTAACAACCTTATAGCTCCCTGCAGGAAGGGGCAATTCCTGGGACAGGTTACCATGGCAACAGGTTGGAGCCAGGGCAGGTTCTTGATAAGGGTGGAGGAAGGGTGGTGAAGGAATTAGCATTTCAATCCCTCAGGGACAGTCTCCAAATTCCCAGACTCACTCAAAATTGGCTTCTTTGATTTGACCCTGACTCTTACCTATGTATGCTGACTGCCTAATTCTGTATTCAATATTAGGTTGTAAAGGTAAAATTTCTAAGCTGATTCTAAGCTGCAAAAGCCTGAGTTAAAGTGTAAAAGACTGGGCATTGTAAAGTTTCTAAATTGAAAGGCTTGGGCTAAAAAATAATAGACCAGGTATGGTTAAAATTCCTCTGCTACCCCTGGAACCTGTAATCTCTGGAGCTGTTAGGACAATACCTGAACTGCCCAGTAAATATTTCCATTGATTCCCTGGTTGTTTATTAGCTAAGGGCTCTGAGTAGCTCGGCACAGGCCCCAAAACCAATCAGTTTAAATGTGTACCCCGCTCAGGAGTGACCAATCACCCCTGCCCAGACTGTTCCCGCCAATGAATGTACTTATCATGTCTCAAAGTTGTTGTTCAATTTTCCCGCGCCTCAAGATGATTTGTTCTGATGTATGCAAAGCCCCCCACCCTCTCCAAAAAGTGTACTTAAGCTCTGCTTGACCTCTACTCTGGGCTCTGGGCTGCTCTCCCTTCCTGAGTGAGCCTTGAGCCCCAGCATGCTGGTTCAATAAACTCCCCCCTGCCAATTGCATGAAGCTGGTCTCTTGTGGTCTCTTCCTCCAACGTTTCGCTGGTCCCTTACAAGGTCATCTATGATAATAAGTAGAATAGGCAATGGGTACAAAAGAATGTGGTTATATGTACATTTAGCTTACTTTGTGATGTTTGCCATAACAAAGTACTATAGACAGGATAGCTTAAAGAACAGAAATATATTTTCTCATAGTTCTAAAGGCTAGACGTGTGAAATCCGGGGTCTCAGATAATATCCCATTGTCTCTAAGTAAGTTCATTCTTGTGAGGCCTTTCCCATGAAACATTTACATGGACAGAAAGAAAAGAATAAAAGTTATAGTGATATTGGAGCATAACAGAAGACATCCTTCTGACTTAAGTTCATATTGTGTTTCTTAGAAAATAGATATTTTCTTTTTAAATTTTTTTTGTATTTGTAGATGAACAGAATGCCTTTATTTTATTTGTTTATTTTTATGTGGTACTGGGGATCAAACCCAGTGCCTCACACATGCTAGGCAAGTGCTCTACCACTGAGCCACAGCCCCAGTCCTGATATTTTCAATATGGAGAAATAATTTGGAAAATCTTACTTTTGTGTTCCCTTCTTTGTATCTTTGGATTGACTGACTTTTGTGTTCCTTTCTTTGTATCTTCATGGTTTCTTTGTACAAATCACTATTTGAACATTTATCACATTATGCAATATTATAATTGTTTATACATCTGTCTACCTCATAAAAAGGTGAATCCCTTTGGTGAAAAGTCATGGATGCTATCAAGTGCTTGTTATTATTGACAAAAATGATGCTGGGAATATAATGAGCCATCAGTCAATTATTATTGAATAGATTAAAAAAATGAAGAAAAAATCAAGCGTTTTCAATGACCAGAGTTAAACTGGACACTGTCAGGCATCCTTACTTTCTGTGTCTTTTAACAGAAGGTGAGGGCCGGTTGTCTTTTGAGATAGAATGCACTTGAATCCAGCAGTTTGTGAATTGTGCCTTGAATGTGTTTGTGGCAATAACCTCTTGCTGTTACTACACAGTATAAGAAGATTATATTACTGTTGCCCACCACCCGCCCCCTGCCGCTTTTTTTACTATCCTGATATACTCTAGGATATGTGACTGAGAATAAATTGTATATCTGTTCTAACCTCAGTTCAGGGGGAAGAGCAGCTTAGGACATTTTTCCATGAGCAGGGGAAGAATTTGTTGGCAAGCTCACATAAAAATATTCCATTTCTCAAATGATCCCACCTGCAAATGAAATCCATGATTGTTATTTATTATTTGTGGAACACAGGCTCTATACTTAATGCTATTTAAAACACACACACACACACACACACACACACACACACACACACACACACACCCCACTAAAAGTATCCAGAAACAAAAACAAACCACAGGGGACTTTATGGTCCATTCCTCAGGGCTTAACAATCCACACCAGGCACAGTATGCAATTCATATATGAAAAGAGTAGAAAAGTGGTTGCATCTCAAAAACATTAAGTTCTTGAAGATTTTTTTCTGATTACTGATGACTTGTAACATTTCGATTGAAAATTTTTATCAAAATGAAGAATTTTCAAGAGGAAAAAAGGAAAGGAAAAATGTGGTAGTGAAATGATAGATCTGATTTTAGGGTGAACTTAAAGTACCCTCTTTGCATAGTTAAACACTTGATTAAGCCTAAGTAAAGAAGTTTGTGTTCATAGACTAATTTTAAATGTCATCATTTAAATATATTTCTTAATATCAATCTTTGTAATAATGATGGACACATGATAGGTTCCAGTATTTTGGGGGGGAAAATGTGATAAAATCTCAAGTGAAATAAATAAGTAGAATAAACCTAGAGGAAAAATTTTTTCCCCAACATTTTGCCAAACTTTAATCTATGTGTACTTGATTGAAAGGCAATGACAGAATGTGCAAGAGGTTCCAGACAAATAGCAGAAGATTTGGATTAGACATGCAAAAAGCTAATGGTTTTTCTTGAAGACAGCAGGGCATTGCAAATAATTTGTTAAGGATGTCAGGCTTAGGGAGGCTTAGAGTAAGAAATGCACACCTGAAAATGTTTCCAAATAACATAGCTAGGAAAATAGATTTAGAGGTTGAACCATGCATTTTCCTCAGCAGCTTTTATAGATTGGAAGCAGAAGCTACAGTCAGATCATCTGAAAATTGTGCAAAAATAACAGTATATTTTCTTAGGACTGTGGTCTCAGCTTATTTGCCTTAGCATGAGCCCCACATTTAGGACCTCATCATTACAGAGCATTCCCATCATGTCAAACCTTGAACTCTCAATGTTTTTCTCTCTGATGATATCTTTACTGACCTTTTCCCTTCCAATTTGCTGCTTAATTAAAACATAATGAACACTCAACTCCTAGCTCATATTTCTGTCCAATAGGTTGATGCTCCAATATGGTCACCATGGTTCAATATTTTAAAACTACTTCCTAGGGCCACCCTAGGTTCCTGGACTCCAGCCTTTGCTCTTTCTAACTCTGAATTATCCCCACTGCCTGCTTGCTCTTCTCTTTCTGCTCTTCTCTTTCTGGGACAGCATACATGGAGAGGCTTTAAATAGAATGAATTCATAATATCTATGGGACCTAGGTCATTCCTGCTAGACTTAAATTATTTTATTTTATTTTATTTTTTATTTTTAGATAGACATATTTATTTGTATGTGGTGCTGAGGATTGAACCCAATATCTCACATGTGTGAGGCAAGTGCTCTATCCCTGAGCCACAACCCCAGCTCCTTGCTATACTTTTAAAGTATGAAATTATTTATTGTTTAGAGAACTGCACACTATTTTTTCCTGACCCTTTACTACCATTAAGCTTCCATCTATGATAATATCTCTTTTCCAGGACAGGAGATCTCTACCTTATTTTCTAGAAATTCATGTGCCTCAAGGGGAACTCTGAAATCTAATATTCTCTTCAGGATGCCTTTTTTTTCTTTCCCCTTCCTAATTATCTCTTTTCCCTTCAATTTAGAGAAAAAGTTGTACTTTTCTAAATCTGTCCTTCTATGTCCAAACTCTATCTTCCCATCTCAGGAGTTTTCATTTTCCATAATTATTACGTCTTTCTTCAGTGCTTCTGATATTGCTTTTCTCTACTGGATTAGTATTCAAAGAAGAAGCAGAAAAACTAGGATGTAATTTTTGGATTAGACATGCAAAAAGCTAATGGTTTTAACTTTATGCAACTGTGGGAGCTGGTTATGTTGAGTAGTCTTTGGAAGGCTTCTTGTCTTCTTGTCTGAAGTGAGAGCTTGAAGTCCACAAGGTTGACAGAAAGGGAATCTAGAAGTAAGGTGGGGCGAGCAAGAACAAGATGGAAAGCATGCAATAAGCTGGTGTCCATGACTAAGTCCATAAACCTGTATTAGCTCTTGTTTGCCTCTAGTCTTGATGTTGTTAGTATCTTGCAGAAGCCAGGGCCCTTCATCATAGTTAAACGGTTCTTGGCTCAGATGTCAGAGAAGCTGAGGAAGCATCCCTGGGAAGGTAGAGAAGCTGCAGACCTGCCTCATGCCATCTGATAAGTGACACATGTGAACTACAAAACAGCTCCTGCTTCACTCCCTTTACCTGAACTTCCCATAAGAATCTCTCTTGTAGCAAGGCCCTGAACCCAACACACACAGGAAAGGGAATTCTGGGAAATGTAGTTTCTTAGCAATATTATGTATTACAAAGCCCCCATAATTCACCCTCTGTCACCTTGCACCTGCATATACCTTCTGAAATGATATTTCAAACTCAATGTAAAAATGATAACATATTCATGCTTCTGCCTGATATTATACAACTTTGGCATGTACAACTAGTCACACATGGCAACCATTTTCCAAGAGTTGGAATTCAACTCTACTATTTGGCCTGTACAGTAGACACATGGTGGAAACATCAAAAGAAAAGAATGACATGCTAGGAATGACCATTGTGCATCATTCATTGTACAATCGTTAGTCTCTGCAATCTCTCCAGGAATTTGATATTGCTCTTGGTTTACTCTTTCAATAGATATAGGTGGATCTAGTGACTTATACTTGGCTTTTTTTTTTTTGGTAACCATTATAAATCTTGTTCTATAGATTTAAGAAACCAGAGTGTATACTCTGAACTTGCTGAGTATGTCTATCCAAATTCTGCATTCTGTATCTGGGAAAATAGTCACAGGAGACTTAGGGACCTAGCATGTAATGGATTTGAGCTTAAACTAGTTCATGCAGTCCTTGAACTAGGAATTTAAAGAACAAGGTTCATTGTTTTCACTCAAAGTTCTTTTGTATTGTTAGAACCACCTCATTATACTCTATATCTTTATTAAAATCTTCAAATATAGAAATTCATGTGATGGAATGTATGAGTTACATATGGGCTGCTGCTGTGTTTCTTTGGTGCTCCAAATCTTTTGTAGAATCTTTCCTGTGAACCCCCTGAATGGAAGCAGGCTGAATAGAGGATTCTGGAAAATGCTATTCAAATTCGCCCTGTGGACAAATTAGGAAGCCAACAGTTCTACTTCCAGACATTGATAATTTATCCATGCATTTAAAAACAACGACAAGATAACATTTTTGACCTTTCTTTTCTCTCTAGCACCTTTCCCCTCCTACCCTTTCTCCCTTTCTTTATTCTCTTTCTCTTTCTGTTGCTGAATATCCTACTTTAACCATATTTCTTTTTGCCCTGTAATTTGGCATCTACTCTGCTATTTATTGAAACATTTCTCTGGAAATGTTAGACTAATAATTCTAATAAAAGGGTTTTGCAAAAGCCTTTCTTCTTTGGCTTTCTGCCATGTTTGACATGGTTGATTAAAACTTTTACTTCTAATCTATTTCCTGAAGTGACTTTTTGGTTTTCTTATGTCTTTGATCACAGCCTTCTTAGTTTCCTTTTTATCCCCCTCTTCCGCTAATTTTAACTATTTCCTAAAACTGAATTCTAGGCCTTAACTTTCTTATTACAATTTAGAAGCATAAGTTAATTTTCAAAAATTTGATTATTATTTCTTTATTAGTGATCCCAAATCTATAACTCTAGATTCATGCATTTATTTGACTTTCTAGCCATCATCTGTATGTAACCAATAGATAATTTGTCATGATCTCAGATCTAGTGGTTATTACTTCCATTAGGAGGAAAGTTCCACAAATAAAGTTTTTGTTGATGCTGATTTCCTTCCAACAGGTGCTCAATAAATATTTGTTGCTGGAAGTAAGGTGGGGCAAGCAAGAACAAGCTGGAAAGCATGCAAGAATAAGCTGGTGTCCATGAGGAAGTCCATAAACCTATATTAGCTCTTGTTTGCCTCTAGTCTTGAATTCTAGGCCTTAACTTTCTTATTACAATCTCAGTGCATGATTGTGTAGACCCAACAAATATAGAAAGTAGTACATTAAGTCTCCCAGTAGTCAATCTCAACTTTCTAAATCTTTCTCAATGCCACCCACATTTCCCCAAGCACACGTGCTTATAAATGGAATCATTTTTAACATTAAAGAGGGAATTATCAATGGTGAATAAAAAGGTATCTGAGTAGATAGCCTTTATCTGTGTTAGATGAAAAATACTAGAAATATCTTTGGAAAGTTTCAAGTGGTTTCCTTTCCTACACTGTAGAGAGAATTGTAATGTAGCCTTTTGTGGGAGGCATTGTGGGTGGTGAAGTAGTTTAGATTATGGACTCTTGAGAGTGTTTTAGTTCATAACTCAAATCTGGCATTTGCTAGTGGAGTGATCTTGAAGAAATTTTATATTAATTCTTTCAAGCCACAGTTTTCTTGTATATGCAATGGAGGTGATAGCAATAGTACCTAACTCACAAGTTTGCTGTGAAGATTGAGTTAACACTTATGAAGCAGTTAGAATAATCACTGGTGAAAGGTATTAAAAATCTTATTATTCTATTGTTCTGACAGTCCCAGAAGTAAAATTAAAGAATTACTTTAGTGTACATTTTTGGAAGCATCAGCTTTAAATTTTTTGGATATGATCAAATATTCTCACTGATTTTTCTGTCAGAATTTTCGATCACTTATATACAATGCAATATCACTTAATTCAGCATATATTATTAGTCTTATGAAGGCTTTTCTAACTCAAACATTTTAATTTACTCATTAAAACTGTGACTTCCCCTTCTTTTTTGATTGTGATAAGAACATTTAACATGATATCTACAAATTTAATAAAATTTTAAGTGTACATTATTGTTGACTCTGAGTATAAAGTTATACAGAAGATCTCCCAATTCTTTAGTTTTTTTATTAAAGAATGTTTATGTATGCACATATATTCATGTATGTATAGATTTTATGTATGTATGTTTGTAAATACATATATGTGTATATGTGTGATATCTATCTATATATCTATCTAGAAAGATTACTATTAATGACTTCTGTTCATACCTAATGTTGAATATAATAAAAATGAAATTCTATTTAGTTTAATTTAAATCATGTCGATTAAAAGTTTTCTACTTTAAATCTTTGCACAAGTTAACACATTTAAAGAGACTACTCATTAGCTTTAAAGAAAGGAAGAAAACTTTGGGCATTTCATAACAATTTTATATTTGTTCTTACTACAGAAACAACTTGTGTTTAGATCCTCTACTACATTTAATTTTCGTATTTCTATATGTCAAATAAATGAAACTCAGAGTTTGATTAACAAAAACAATATAAATCATTTTTAACATATTCATGGTGGTTTAAGGATTTCATGACACATGTCAACACATTTCCTCACTCAATAGCAGTCTATGATATTTATTTCATTGTTATGTAAATTATGTGGTTGCTGGAGGATGCTGGACATATTTGTTTTATCCTGATTGGCGGTCAGTGAGGTCAAAACTGTTCCATCAATCTAAGGAAGCACATACATACGAAACTTTTGCCTTGTTTTTTTCTAATTTTAGTTTTAGAACCACTAATTAGTTATTGCAGGGTTTGCATTTAGAGAAAATTACTGCCTCAGGTGGTGGAAGAGCTAGGAAATTTGGCTGAGAACTAGTTGTGTTATCCCTCAGGAATGTTCTGCATTGGGATACTTCAGTTACTGCATCTCAAAATGTAGATTTTCTTATAAAAAGCTATAAACTCAGTCTTATCTCAAATCTCAATTCAGGTAAACTATGGAAAAAGAATTAGCAGCGATTTAACTACCTTTGGTTGGTACTGTACTCTCTTGTGAAAAGTGTGAGTGAAGAATGTTTTGGTGAGGTCTGTTTAGCATAAGAATATGATAGACAGATTTGAATGTGAAACCATTCTTATTCGTCACTTGTCACATAGCTTTGTGCTTTTTATATTTTACAAGATTTTTTTCCATTAGTAAGAATATTATATTCAACATAATGTACAAAGGTCATGCTCTGTGTGCTCTATAAATGGTTTCTTTCTTTTGCAGTGACTGTGTCATTCTTTAGGAGCTGCTGTGTTCTTCAAATATGACATGTCCAGTAGGACTATAGTTGTTCTATAGCTCCTTACATTTGATTCTTGCCCTAGCATCCAACTGTTTTTCTCTTTCCCTCTGCCCGTCATCCTCCCTTTCAACTCAAATAAATCTTAATTGTATTCTGTGCACTTAGCTTTCCCGGAATTAGGATATTTCCTTTTCATCCTCTAACACAGAATAATATCGAGTCCAGCAAATATGTTCTGGTTTTAATTCCATGGGCTTCAGATGTAAAATGTTCTTTACCATCTTTAATATTGAAACCTCTGCTGTTCTTTCACTGCATTTCATTTCCAATTCATTTGCCATTTCTCTTCATTTTTCTTCAAAGCTTTATTTCCTAGAAAAGGCTATACCAGACTTTAAAGTATACTACAGAACAATAGTAACAAAAACAGCAAGGTACTGGCACCAAAACAGGTGGGTGGACCAATGGTACAGGATAGAAGACGCAGAGACTAACCCATAAAACTACAACTACCTTATATTAGACAAAGGTGCTAAAAGCATGCACTGAAGAAATGATAGCATCTTCAACAAATGGTGCTGGGAAAACTGGAAATCTATATGCAACAAAATGAAATTGAATCCCTATCTCTCACCATGCATAAAGGTTAACTCAAAATGGATCAAGGATCTAGGAATTAAACCAGAGACTCTGCATCTAATAAAAGAAAAAGTAGGCCCTAATCTCCATCACGTGGGGCTAGGCCCCAACTTCCTTAATAAGACACCTATAGCACAAGAATTAAAACCAAGAATCAACAAATGGGATGAATTCAAACTAAAAAGTTTTTTCTCAGCAAGAGA
This sequence comes from Ictidomys tridecemlineatus, assembly GCF_052094955.1. Taxonomy (NCBI): domain Eukaryota; kingdom Metazoa; phylum Chordata; class Mammalia; order Rodentia; family Sciuridae; genus Ictidomys; species Ictidomys tridecemlineatus. The sequence continues at coordinate 96,399,642 of NC_135485.1, forward strand.
AATAATATGTGAGGTGAATAGGGAGCCTATATCCTGGGAACAAATTTTTATCCCTCACACATCAGATAGAGCACTAATCTCTAGGGTATACAAAGAACTCAAAAAGCTAAACACCCCCCCCCCCACCAAATAACCCAATCAACAAATGGGTCAAGGACCTGAACAGACACTTCTCAGAAGAGGATATACAATCAATCAACAAATACATGAAAAAATTCTCATCATCTCTAGCAATCAGAGAAATGCAAATTAAAACTACTCTAAGATACCATCTAACTCCAGTAAGAATGGCAGCCATTATGAAGACAAACAACAACAAGTGCTGTCAAGGATTCGGGAAAAAGGTACACTCATACACTGCTGGTGGGACTGCAAATTTGTGCAGCCAATTTGGAAAGCAGTGTGGAGATTCCTTGGAAAGCTGAGAATGGAACCACCATTTCGCCCAGCTATTCCTCTTCTTGAACTATATCCAAAAGACCTAAAAACAGCATACTACAGGGACACAGACACATCAATGTTTATAGCAGCACAATTCACAATAGCTAGACTTTGGAGCCAACCTAGATGCCCTTCAATGGATGAATCAATAAAAAAAAAATGTGGCATATATACACAGTGAACTATTACTGAGCACTAAATAATAATAAGATCATGGCATTTGCAGGGAAATGGACAGCATTAGAGCAAATTATGCTAAGTGAAGATAGCCAATCCCAAAAAAACAAATGCCAAATGTCTTCTCTGATATAAGGGAGGTTACTCAAAATGTGGTAGGGAGGAAGAGCATGAGAAGATAATTACCTCTAGATATGGAAGAGAGATGGGAGGGAAAGGAAGGGGAAAGGGGAATTGCATGGAAGATGGAAGGAGACCCCTCTCATTATACAGAATACAGGTATGATGATGTGAGGGAAAAAGAAAGAATAGTGCTACCTTAGATTAGATAGAGAGAAGTGATGGGAGGGGAGTGGTTAGGGAGATAGGAAGGATAGTAGAATGAAACAGACATTATATTACTGTGTGTATATATGTGACTGCATGACCAATGTGATTCTGCAACCTGTATACTCAGAAAAATGAGAAATTATATCCCATCCGATTCAAATGTATGATATGTCAAGGTCATTGTATGGTCATGTGTAACTAATTAAAACAAATAAAAAATAAAAATAAATAAGAAAAGTCAGTTTTGCTGAGATATATGCATAGTAGATGTTTAGGTTTTTGTTTTTCTTCCATCCTTCTTTGTTTCAGTAAGTCAGGATTGATCAGGCTGAGGAACAAAAATGCTCATATAGTTTCTTTGTACACAATTTGTCTCAAAGCAATAAGAAATTCTATTTCTACCCAAGTATTTGGGTTAATCCTAAAGTAGTGAAAGTTTCCTGAAGAAAAATTGTCACGGTGGCATATATGGTGACAGAAGTCATAGCAGAGGGTGGGCTCCAAGGAGACAATGGCCATGTCTAATTCATCTTTGTGTTTCATTCCAGTACCTGAGACAGAGCCTTGCACATTGTAGGCTTCTGCATATCTAGATTAATTTATCCTGATCTGGGGCATTAAGATGAACTGCCAAACTATTTCTACTAAGAATAAACTAGATTGATTCTGCTATATTTTGACCCAGGAATAGCTGCATACCTTCTGCATATCCTTCTCATCTTCTATTTAGTGGAAATGTCTGAAATTTACAGATGGCTCATAGAATTGGTGCAGTAAAGTAAATTTGTTATTAAATTAAAGTTAATATCCTGGATACTAGATTAGGAAAATGGAGAAGTATGTCTACAAACCAGACTAATTAGATCTGTCCTTGGCAATGTAAACATTAAAACTGGAAAATATTTGATTAACAGCAAAGAATGAGAGTTAAGCTGAATATCCTAGCCAGTATTTGATTTCTCTTCAAGTAGTTACTAATTTTAAATGATGAAGACCCTAGGACAGCTAGGAATAACTTTGAATTTAATTTAAAACCACCACATCATGAACCATACTGCCAGCTATTGCAATGGAAACTTATTTAACTTTTTTTTTTTTCCTAGGAAGAATTTATTTATACAAGAAATCTTCCAATCATGGGAGATTATTTACAAGGTTTTGTAGAAATATACTTAGCTATTGTTCAATCAATGAAGTTCCTGGTCTTGTTTTTCTTGTGAATTGTTGACGACAGCATCTAGAAATTTATGTTAGGTTTCTCTGGTTCTGAAATTGCCCAGAATACAAACTTCTTTAATTTAGTGAACTGAAGGAAGAAAATGCATGTTTTCATTCCCAGTGGACTTTAATGTGAATCCTAAATCAAGTTCAGCATAGAATTCTTAAGTATTATTTGATAGACTGCAGTTTACCCTTAAGTAAAATTTTTGCATGTAGTAAAGTACAGATATTTCTTACTAATTAAACAGTATGTCGTGAGAAGGAAAGAGTTATAGTGCCATTTAATTGTGATTAACGGTAGTATGTTCATATGCAATAGTAATTTTTCCAGTTTATAAACTCGTCTTCCTGTTTTCAAGGTACACTATTGCCAATGTCAGTAGGCATTAGTGACATAAGTAGTGGGAGTGTCATAGACTAATTTAATTATAGGGTCTTATCAGATCTAACCTGCAACCTGTGTCCTGGATTTGGATGGGCACTGTATACAAATTGTAGTCTATGTGAATGTCACCACTCTTGTCTTTTCCCTAACATAGCATATATAGCCTCTCTGGGGCTATATAAAGGCAAAATATTTTAACCAATAAAGCTACTTGGGGAATGTTTTATAAAGAACATGCAATTAGCAGTGATGAACTTATGATACATTTTGTGACATATTTACCAAGTGAACTTAAGCTGTACTATTCTAACTAATTATGAGTGTGTGTGTGTGTGTGTGTGTGTGTGTGTATATTTAACCAAAAATAATGTGTGTTTTGAGGAAATGATAATGTATCATCTCTTCAAATCTTGCTGTGAGGAACACTTCTAAAAAGGCAGGTTTTTTTTCTGTATACACAGGTGTCTTCTTATATAGGATTAAACCAGAGCAAAGATGTTCTCTTTTCCTATCTGAACATCTCTGAGTAGGAAAACACCATTATTAATATTCATGTGGAGCTGTGTGAAAGACTGAAGGAAATGAGAGAAAGAGGATGGAAATGAACCATAGGTTTTCCAACCTCAAAGTCTCCTGAGCCTGAGAAAAAAAAAGCAGAAGAGAGGGGGTCACAGCAGAGCAGCTGATTACCAGGGCTGGGATGGATCATTGTATAGCAGGAAATGATGAAGCCTGGCTGGATCCCAACAGGGAAACAACAGGAGAAAACTAATGCTGGTGCTGATGCTGGAAAGAAGGGCAGAAAGCAGCTGGAAAGAAGGAAACAGACCCTCCTCCTCACTAGGAAATTGCAGGCATATTTCATTTTAGCATTAGTTCCTGAAACATTGGTTATCATTACCATCAGTTTATAAGCAATTCAGAAGTCAATCATTCAGAAGAGAAGGATGGAAGTATTTGGTCCTCTGAAAGGAGAGTGGGTCCACCCAGGGAATCAAGGGTAGATGTGAAAACAAATGTAGATCAACTACTTGTGTTTTAATGAGTGAAGAAAATCACGTAAGGAAGCTTAAGACACAACATAACCAAAGAACCAAGTAAATAAACCCACATATTTTGAAAGGACTTCAGGATCTTCTGCATAAGCAGATAATTGATTTATTTACTTTATACTTATGTTAATCATTAAGAGAAAATTGAATTGCAATACCATATCCAGTATCACCATATCCAGGCAAAACTGGATTCGATTAGGGCAGAGCAGATGATACATGCGTTTTATACATACATTTGGAAATATTGGGGAAGTGGTTCACTCTGGGGAGCAGGGATGATGAGCGAGCAGGTGAGAGGCTCTGGGATTTTCTTTTTTTAAACTTTGGCTTCAGCATGTTGAGAACACTGAGCTTTTCAGGCTAGGTACTCATTTACCTGGGTAGGTTCATTTTGTGACAATTCATCCAGTGCTGCCCATGGCATGTGCATTTTTCTATATACATTTTATCTTTTCATAAAATATTTTGAAACAACTCTAGGGAGGAAAGAGTTGAGAATCAATCACTTGGAAAAATGTTCTAAAATGTTTAAGATATATGTACTAATGATATGGGATCCAGAAGTAATTCAAATCAATAGCCTCTGCAGAGGAGCATGTTGCTTCTTCCTGGATTTCACCTGCATAGGGAAACAACCTCATGCTGACTCTTTCTTTCTTTCTTTCTTTCTTTCTTTCTTTCTTTCTTTCTTTCTTTCTTTCTTTCTTTCTTTCTCTCTCTCTCTCTCTCTCTCTCTCTCTCTCTCTCTCTCTCTCTCTCTCTCTCTCTCTCTCCTTCTTTCTTTCTTTCTTTCGAGATGAGTTATGATTGCCAAGTCAATCCCAAATTGGATAAACACACCCTGTATTATTTAAATAAAGGTTCTTTCTGACAGCCTTTGAAGAATTGGTTTAGCTTTATATATAATTCAGTCAAAACAATAGAACTAGTTTGTGTTAAACTAGTTGCCTTTGGTTAACTTTGAGGTTTCAAAATGCTGCTGTCCGAGAAGGGAATATTAACTCATTGTGGAGCAGTAGGTTTTGAGATGATAAAATTGTTATTTAACCAATTTTCATGTTTTCTCCCTAGTAATACAGAGATTAAGGATTTTTTCCTTTCTCTTTTCCAGATAAATTGATATAAGAAGGCAAGGTAAGAATGGCTTCAGTGTTATATTAGATGATGAAAAAGTATGCATGGATTTGAGCAGGTTGAGAGTTTGAGGTGAAGAGGAGAGCTGTGGTTCTCTTTTTCCCTTGTGCAGTTGCTCACCTGAGGCCCCTCCAGGCTTTGACTTTGTACTTGAAGGCTGCAAACTTGGAGGGAGAGTTAAGCAATACTGATGAGAGAAGAGTAATGCAATTTTCTCTTCAGTAGATTTCAATGGAGGAGGAATATGCATTAGATAGAGTCCTGACCTCTATTTTCCTGGCTGAAATATATTGATGTGGATTCTCCCCTCATTAAAATAATCTTGAATGGAAGGTTTTGGGTTGGTGACTCCTTTCCATTATTAGTTGGAAAGGGGACACTATCTAATGCTGTGCTATGGGGAAAAAAAGGATTCACTAACCCAATATGTTAAATTAGCTTAGGGTGAAATTCTGAAATCAAGAATAACAACAAGGGGGCTTTGTTAAAAATGAATTTTCCAAAAGCCAGAAAGTACTACTGTAAGCCTAAAACTCATTTTACATTTTATTGATTTTCAATGCTCATTTAAATTCTCACCATTTCTTTAACAATGGATGATTACAAAGTTTTTGCTCAAATTTTCCCTGGGACTAGAGAATAAATTGGCACCAGCATGCAGCCAATATTTGGAATTATATAAACTAGATTGAAGATGATTTCATTAATTTTTTTAAACCCATGTCAGGTAATAGAAAACAAACATGCATCTTGGATTGCAATGAGATATAGAGTGAGTGATTCCAGTCATTTAGAACAGAGTAGTGTAAGATTTTCCTTCTTTGTTATGATGGATCACTGTTTCGGTAGAATTGTGTATTTTAAAAATAATCCTGTTGATAGCAAAACAAACAAACAAACAAAAACAGATTGCCTAGGTTTAGGGAGAATAAATTACTGTTTGGTAATTTTACTTCACACTTGACAATTACCTTTCAAATACAAATGACTACCAGTGAACAACAACTAGTGTTAGAAAGGATGATGAATCTAATTATTATAGGCTGGTGTATATGATCAAATTCTTGCCGACAAAACATAGCATGGAGCAGTTGGTGTCCCAACACGTCACTTTTCAGCTAGCCCAAAGAAGCGTATGCTCTCTCATAAATTCTATTGTAAATCTGAGGACAGATTTAGAAACTGATAGCAATCTGAGGTGGAGAAAACTCAAAACATGGTGCTTTTTGATTAGAATTTCAGGCTGCAAAACCACATTTCCAAAAGTCAGGAGTCTGTTGGGTGCATAGTTACAAACCTTATTGTTTTCTGGTTATGTTATATAGCAAAAATGAAACACCTGACTTTCATGTTGTGCTTTATCCTGATCGTAGAGGATAAAGCAAGACTGAGATTGTGAGCAAATGTTAATTCTGAGGTTGATTTGCCATCAAAGTGGCATGGTGTTTCATTAAAGACTCAGAGTCTAGGGAAGGCACTGGAACATAATCTATATAAAATCTGAGTCTTTGGTGCATGGCTTTATCCAAACACCTGGGACATGTCCAGCTCATAGTAGGTACTGGATAAATATTTGGAATCAATAAATGACCGAGTTCCATATAATAGGTACTTTTTGTAGGCATAGCTTAGTGAAGAATCATATGCTACATTAAGATACTTTTTAAATTATGCAATGAGACTACTGAGTGAATAAAAAATTTAAGTAAGTCTTGTACTAAACATAAGTGCAAATTTGTTAGCTGACCCATTGGAGGGGGAAGGCAGAGCAATGGAAGGTATAGGGTCATGAAGAATGTACTGGGCAGGTAGTTCATAATTGGAAGCATGAAAGGCTAGTTGAAAGTGGGTACAGAGAGGGAAAGGAATAGGAATAGAGAAGGCTGGGAGTTAGATAGTGGTCAATTGATGAAGAAAACAAAAAGTACCACATTCTGTCACTATTGTATTTAGTCCCCAGTGTTGTTTTCCTTTCCACTTACATCTGTGTGCATAGATTCTTTGTTCCACCTGCATACTATGGATGGATTGTTCATTTTCACATCATGGGCATCCTCTCCATTTGTACTTTAAATCTCATCTCCTCTCACTCATGTAAGGAGAGTGCTTCAGAAGTTCTTTCTTCTCTCCCTCATCATAATTTTAACGTCTCCACTGGCTTGACTGATTCCCGAAGCCTAAAAGCATGCTGCGATATATTTCATCTTATTAAAAAATTCTCTGCTGGGTGTGGTGGTGCAGGTCTGTAATCCCAGTGGCTCAGGAGGCTGTGGCAGGAGAATCATGAGTTCAAAGCCAGCCTCAGCAACAGGGAGGTGCTAAGCAACTTAGTGAGAGCCTATTTCTAAATAATATACAAAATGTGGCTGGGGGTGTGGCTCAGTGATTGAGTGACCCTGAGTTCAATCCCCAGTACCAAAAAAAAAAAAATTCTCTTTTCACCAGGGATCTTCCTCTAGCTATTGCCCCGTTTCTCTTCTCCATTTTATAGCATATGATGTTGAAAAGAAGACTGTCTCTGAGTTCTCTTCTTTAACTCACAAACACATTTCACTGTTTAAGAGCAACTGTATCAAATGAAATCTTATGATTACCTCTACATTTTTAAATTCAAAATTAAAGTTCAGTCCTTATCTCATTTGACCAATCAGTGGCAAAACAAAACAAAAACTGTTTTTTTAAAAAAACCATTTCTTCTTGGTTCTCTTCTCATTTCACCTATAGTTCATTGTTGGGTTTCTTTTGTTGGCTTCTTTTAATATATTTAATCTCTAGATGTTGACACGACTCAGAGCTCAGTCCTTAGACTTTTCTTCATTTATACTTATTCTGGTGGTTTTATACCATTTCAGGGCCTGATCTCAAATTTATGATTTTAATCCAGTCTTCTATTATGAATGCTGGACTTTATATACTTATATATTCTACTTCCAATCTACCATCTCCATTTGCACATTCTTTTATATATTTGTTGTCTGTTTTCTTTCAAAATTATGAGCTTCATGAGGACAGGGATTTTATGTTGTTCATTGCTATTCCTGATATTTGAAACAGCCTGGCACAGAGTAAGCTCTCAATTTTTAAAATTATTATCTTGGTACTTTGTCAAGTGAAATATATACATGCCCTATGACCAGTATGTATCCCAAAGAGCTCATGTCCTTAAGGATGTTAATGTCAGTATTTTTATGAAAGCAGGAAGTTGGAGACCACTTGGGTGTTCACCCCTGAAATAGTGGATGGATACAATGTAAAAAAAAATGCCTATTATGGATAGTATACAATAGCTAGAAGCATCAGCTAAGATGGTCATATAGTTACATAGGTAAGTCTTAAAAATAATTCTGAATAGCAATAATGTAAACCTCATAAATAGATATTCTATATGTATACAATGATTCCATTTATGTAAATGAAAAACATATGTACTATACATTTGGTAAGTATTCATCTAATCAGAAAGGAATACATTATACACATTACAGTGGTGACTCATGGGGAGAAGGAGAAAGTTACATGTTAAAAATGTGGAGTTGAATGGATGACTAGATAAATGGACAAGAGAGAAATTGTGCACGGTCCAGTGGTGACAACGCTTTGAGCTGAGAAGGATGACTATCTCAACTGTCTGCAGGTGAAGCAAAACATGAGGAAAGAATGTTGGGTAAACAAAGAGGAGACTCTAAGCTTATAGGCGGTGGATAGGGGAGTGTTATAATGAGAGAATGTTCCACCCAAAAGGGACAGAACACTGTTTATTCCATCCTTGAGTCCCTGAACTCAAAATTCAACATCTTCAATGATGGAATTTAATGAGTCAAGTTTTGCTCATCTGCCACCTTCTCAATAGTGTGATGTTTTAAGAGGAAAAAAACTGGGGAAACAAGTGTCAAGGGAAAGCAGGACAGGATTAAGATTGATTTGTTTACACACTGGGAAAGATGGCTTCTCCAAGTAAAGCCAGACAACTCTCAAGGAGGGGGAAGGAAGCTACACAGTGAAAAACAAAACCGTCAGAGACCATATGACATCAAAAGCTCCTTGTAGATAACAATTGGCAAAGACCTTAAGTGGTTACTGAATGGAATCTTTCCTGGAAAATTCAATATTATTCGCTCTTGGAAAAAAATTCATACTAAAAAAAATCTAGTTTTCAACTATAAATTAAATTGAAAGTTGTCCTAAATTATCCAGAGTTATGCAAATAATAATTTATATTCAGACAGTGGTGACTATGGCTATATAAATCAGTGCATAATTGAAATCATTGTCAACAAAACCAAACTAAAACAAAAACACAAGAAAAGACACACACAGAATCAGTCTCTCTCTGTTCCCAGCCCAGAGCTGCTTTGCACATGCTCTCTCTGTGTCTCTCCCTTCTCCCTCTCTATCTTTCCCTCCCTCCTTCCCTCCCTCCCTCCCTCCCCCACCTCTCTCTCTCTCTCTCTCTCTCTCTCTCACACACACACACACACACACACACACACACACACACACATAATTTCTCTAAGTTAATAGAATAGTTGAGTTTGTAATCATATAAGATCTACAAATGAATTATCTTTATGTGGGAGGCATAAATCTGTAGAACACAATTTCTTTCCTTGCACAGTAGGTATCATTTTCTGAATTTTAATGGAATGGCAATGCAATTTAAATTTAAAATCCAAATTTTTTATTTAGAATTTTGGTTTTCCTTGGCTTCTCTTGTTTTTCTATCTTGAAACTTTTGATTTTTATAATTTTATTTATTTATTTATTGGTATTTTTCCTCAGGAAATTTGGGAAGAGGAAAGAGCAGTAAAAATTTGAGGTGGAAATCATATCTTTAAACTCCTATAAAATTTTTTTTAGATAAGTGGAATCCAAGAACTTCTTATTTTTTCCATATTTTTATTGGTCATTATAGTTGTATATAATGGTGGGATTCATCGTTACATGATGATGCATGCACACAATATAACAATATAATTTGACCAATATCATTCCCCAGTATTTCTCCTTTCCCTCACCCTCCACCCCCTCATCTCTTTCCTCTATGCTGTCTCCCCTTTGATTTTCATGAGAAAAATAATGAAAATTTCTATTCCCTCTCTATCTTCCACACATGATAAAACATACAGCTTTTGACTTTATGAGTTTGACTTATTTTGCTTAACATAATAGTCTCAAGTTTCATCAATTTTCTTACAAATGACCTGATTTTATTCTTCTTTATGGCTAAATAGAATTCCATCATATAAAATATATATAATTACATTTTCTTTATCCATTCACTCATTGACATACACCTAAGTTGATTTCATAGTTTGACTATTGTGAATTATGCTGCTTTAAACATGGATAAGCATTTGTCACTATATTAGGATGACTTTAATTCTTTAGTGGTATAGCTGGGTTATATAATATAACCCATTCCTAGTCTTTTGAAGAACCTCTATACTGATTTCTATAGTGATTGTACTAATTTATATTCAACAGTGTAAAAGTGTTCCTTTTTTTCAACATCCTCTTCAGCACTTATTATTGTGTGTATTCTTGCAGGTTGCCATTCTAACTGGAGTGAGATGAAATCTCAATGTGGTTTTAATTTTCATTTCTCTAATTACTAATGATGTTGAACATTTTTAAATATATTTGTTTACCATTTGTATTTCTTCTTTAGAAAAGCATCTGTTTAATTTATTTGCCCATTTATTCATTGGGTTATTTTGTTTTTTCTTGTTACATTTTTGAGTTCTTTATATATTCCAAATACAAATATTCTGTCAGAAGAGAGGCTAGAACAGATTTGCTTCCATTCTGTAGGTTCTTTTCATATTCTTGTTTCCTTTGATGTGCAGAAACTTTTGATTTGATGGCAACCCATTTATTAACTCTCGGCATTAATGAATCTGTTGTGAAATAAATCAGGAAAACAATTCCATTCACCGTATCCTCAAGACAAAACCCCAAACCAAACAACAACAAAAAACAAACCAAACAACAACAACAACAAAAACAAACTAGGAATAAATCTAACCACGGAGGTGAAAGACATCAACAATGAAAACTTTAGAACATTGAAGAAGAGACAAGATGGAAAGACCTCTCATGTTCATGGATAGACAAAATTAATACTGTTAAAATGGCCATACTACCAAAAGTAATATACAGATTTAGTACAATTCCCATCAAAATAGAACTAGAAAATTAGTGCTCAACTTCATCTAGAAGAATACAAGACCCAGAATAGGCAAAGCAGTTCTAAGCGCGCGCGCACACACACACACACACACACACACACACACACACACAAAAAGGATTGCTAGAGGCATCATAGTACCTGACTTCAAATTTCACTACAGAGGTATAGTATCAAAACTGCATGGTACTGGTATTAAAACAGACATATAGACCAATGGTATTAAAACAGACACTTAGACAAATGCAAGACTCAGAGACAGACCAACACAGAGTCATCTGATACTTAACAAAGTTGCCAAAAACATGCAATGGAGAAAAGAGTCTTTTAACAAATGGCGCTGGGAAAATTGGTTATCTATATGTAGAAGAATGAAACTAGTCCCTTTTTTCCTAATCCTACATAAGATCAACTTAAAATGGATATCAGAAACTATGCAACTCCTAGAAGAAATTGTAGGGTCAACACTCCAGCACAGAGGTGCAAGCAACAAATTTCTCAATAGGACCTGTAATGCTCAGGAAATGAAGCCAAGAATTTATTCTTTAATTTATTTATTCAATATATTCTCAGTGTCTATTCTGTGCCAAGCACTGGATTACACCTACTAGATTAAAGAAAGGAAGGTTGAAAAAATGTTTTTATTCTTTCTAGATTGTATATGTGTGTATATTTACTAAAATAGTTAATAATAATTTATAATGTTTGCATATCAATTCAGTTCTGTTTATTCGGAAAAAAATCCACAATTTCTTTCAGTCAGGATATAGAAATTTCAAAGACTTTTCCCCTTCTGATTTTCATCCTTTCTGTTTTTAAAATCAGAATTTTTAAAATAAGAATTTTTTTTCCCCAAGCCCTATTCCTACTCACAATGTGTCACCATTCTCTGCAGTCATTTTGGCAAAGTGAATCAAAGAAGTATCAGCAATTCCAGGCTTTAGCCTGAACACATTGTCTGAATCTTCCAGCTGATTGTCAGAGAGGAATGCTTATTGTCTGCCTACCCAGCACTGGGATGCCACTCAATGACAGCATATTGCCCTTGGACTTTGAAATCAAGGGACCTCAAACTCAAACAGATTGCAACTGAGAAGACTCTCAGATGAGACCCAATCACCCCCTGGTCTCCATACCCTTTATTTACTTGTTTCCAACATAGTCCATTACTTTATATGAAATCATTGATCTCTCACACCCAGGGTACATTCCTGTGGTGATCTGTTTCTGCCAAGTTAAGATAAAATGCCTTCAGAGGCAGTCATTTTGCAATTTTCCATTTTAGATAATGGTGATGTGTGTTTTATGATTTTTCTTGGTGGCAAGGTTAATATCATGCAGCTTTCTGGATTTTTAAAATTTATTGATTGGTTTGTTTGTTCTGAGCTCAGGAAAGGCACAATTCCATCTGGCCTTAGCTGCTATATTCACCCTTTCATCCTTCCAACCTGGAAATCTTTGTGCCTCATTGAATATAGAGCTGGGCTGGATAGGTTCCTCTTTTTAAAAATAGATGCATTCTGGGCATAGATTCTATGGGAACATTTTTTGACATTTCACATTCCTCCCCAGTGGGCACCTAAAGTCATGGCCGTGAAGACTCGCCAGGAACAGTTAATGAGTAGCCACATTCCAGCCCAGAGGTACTGTTCTTACCATTATTTGGCTTGATCATTCTGTTTCTCTCACTGGTTGAAATAAAGTGTCCTGAAGCTATTCTAAGCATACTCTGTTTTCACAATGCCCTTAGGTGAAAGACAGTGGTGAGAGAAACAATTATTAGTTTGTTCTTTTCCTTAATAAGCTTGGAGGCTTTGTATTACCTTTAGGAGTTATTTGTGCAATGTTATTATTCAACAATTCCCCCTCAATTGTTTAAAGACTATAGTAAGTGCTTAGCCATCCAATGACATTACGATATTTTTTTTTAAAAAAAGGCCTCGATTTAAAATCTGAGCTCTATAAGTTAAATGGAAGTATCAACCATTTAGGTCAGTAAAAGCTACATTAAGATTTATCCTTGGGGCTGGGGTTGTGGCTCAGTGGTAGAACATTCACCTAGCTTGTGTGAGGCCCTGGGTTTGATCCTCAGCACCATATGAAAATAAATAAATAAAATAAAGGTATTGTGTCCAACTACAACTGAAACAAACAAAAGAATACTTAAAAAAGATTTATCCTTAAGTTGATTTTCTTAAAATAATGTTTTTTTTTGTTTTTTGTTTTTTTAGTTATCAAAGCTGTGTGGAAATATTGAGGAAGTATTAGGATATCTCATTATTATCTCTCTATCCACCCATCTGTATCTAATTTGCTATTTTCTTGTATTTTCCACACACATATATTTTTGTAAAATTATATGAATTATTTTATACCTAACTTTAATAAATCATTTAGCAATTTTCTATCAGGATTATGTCTAGAATAACTTCTCCACTGCCACCTGTGTCTTATTCTTACCTCATCTAACACATAAGCTGGAATACATTAAAAGGTAAATACTTAGGCATTGCCTGTTTCCTGAGAAAATTTTTTTCAGGGTTATTTAAATACCCACAGGCAGTGGGTATTTACTGATATGAAAATGTTAGAAGACAGTTTTTTTTTAATTGTCTTAACAAATTAAAGTTTATAGTCAGATCAAATCTCCCTTTCAAGGCTATATTTTCTTCTAATGTAGGAGGAACTCAAAGAAACTTCAAGGGAAATAGACACTGCTACAGAAAAGCAGATCCAGCTCTTCTTGGAGCTCTGGCCACAAGCAGGAATTCTGGGATGCCCAGGATGGTGGCCCAGTTCCACTGAAACTCAGCCAGAAGTTTCAGAATTTCCCCCCCCCCCACTATCATGAAAGCTTTATCCCACTACACAAATCTCTTGACTCTTACTTAACTCAGGATTTCCAAAGTATCAGTGTGCCTAGTGAACTGAATGATGAAAACCCATTTCTTCTTTGTTTGTCATTGTATGATTTTCCACACTCCTGTCTACTTACACTTAGAAGACCATGCTGACCAATGACTTCTCATTTCAGTCTTCCTCTGTGGGCTCAGCAGTGATGTGTGGGTTTTTTTCCCCCACCCCTGTCTGGAGTGAATAAGCTTGAGATCTGTTTTTAGTCATTCCTATTTGTTCATTGTGCTTAATCACTGAGCTTTGAAACAAGTGGTAGGTGTAGCTTTTTCATAAGTCTCTGTAATGTCCTTGAACAGTCCTAACTAAGCACTGAGTGCATCCTTTAATAATCAAAAGGATATTAGCATAACTTGCTCTAAGAGATGTTCCCATACTTAGAAGGAACAAGAGAAGACTGGTGGCTAATCCTCTGAATTAATGTGCTCAGGTCTCCTGTAAAGCAAACTTTCCTTGTCTCCTTCTGATCTGTTATCTTTCATACCATCCAGGCTCTAGTGACAACCTATTCATTTTCTAATTCCTTAAAATATAGCACATATCCTTGGGGCTGCTTAAATTGCTCATCTTAGGGATGTCAGTTACATCACTAAAATCACCTTAGTCCCCCATCTCTATTCGCCTATATTTTCATCTGATTAGTGATAATTTCAAGTATAATTTTTCTAATTCCCAAAACCATCTTTTTCCCAAATTGCTTTATTTATTTTCTTTATTGTAACATACCTGGCTGTTTCAAGATTTTCTTATCCCAAGCTTCTTCCATATTCTCTTAGATTATGAAGACTATTTATTAACATAAAATACAAGAATGATAACCCAAACAAAGCAGAAATAGAAATTAAATATAATGAAATACCTCCATTCTCATTTTTAAATTTTGTTCCTTGGTAGATTGTGAACATCTTGAGGGCAAAGGCTTAGGTCCACTTATTTCCTTAACACAATAAATAGTTGTTGGAAGCTCATCATCTTCGTGTTTTCATTATTTAATGGTAAATACACATTAAAATAATCCTATAGTCTTCAGATTAACTTAACAGAGGTTCTTATCAATTTTAATAATAAAGAAGTTTTCAATGTACTTTTTTACTAAGTAAAACAAGTACCCACATGCTTCTCTTCTCACTCATCCATCTCCATCACATGTATTGTTTTTCCATATACTTTTTGGGCATTCTTGTACCCTTGGGATCCTCTGGTACCCCTTTGTGGTCTCTCTGTGGTGGTTCATTGAAAAGTTACTGCTCCTTATTTTTTGTAAATAATATTTCTTTAATAATTGTGTAAGCATGTCAAAGGGTGGTAATAGGAAAGAAATGAGAAAAATATAGCGAAGAAGAATGGTGGACAGAAAGGAATAGTAGAGTGAAATAGTGGATGTTAAATAAGGAGGGATAAGAGATGACATGAGAAGAGGGCATCACAAAGCAGGTATGAAATATTAATAATTCTCTAGGACCAGAAAGTTTCAGGATTTAGGCTAAGATTTGGACAGGGCTTTCAACTGAGAAGGGGACCATGGCACAAAGCAAGGTAATGGTACTCTCCATGGATTGGTGATTTAACATATTCCCAGACTGATGTGAGTTCAGAGAGAATAATTCCTAGCGATGTTATGATTTATTAATTTTCATTTTGGGATAATCAGATCCATGGTCTATCAGTGAAGAAGTACTAGAATATATGGAAAAAAATATCAAGCCTGGGATGATACCAGAACATTGACTCATGGTAAGATGTGGGCATTTGGAGAGGAAAACAGAGGTGTCTATTTCCAAGAAGATTGAGTAGTGCTTGCATCCCATCATTTCATGTCCAATCAGAGTTAGGAAGAGGTTTGAGATGTACTAACCATGGGCCTGGTTTTATATCTTTATAGTAATAATAGTAATCATTACTGCTTATTGTGTATTTTACAAGCCAGAAGCTAAAGTGAGTGTGCCATACATGGATTATTTCATTGAATCTCCCAATAATTTCAGAAGGTAACAACAATATTTTTCATTGTGTGAATGGAAAAGCAAGGATTAAAGAGGTGAAATAGCTTGCTCAAGGTCACAGAGCCAAGAAGTTACATGGCTGGGTTTTTAACCCACTTGTTTGGTGTCAGATCCAGATTTTAACCACAACTTTAATCTAAAGAGCAGACCTGAGACAAGTCCGTTTAGCGGGGGTGGCTAGTGGTAGTTGGAAGACAGATATACCTGGCCCAGGAACCCACCAGCCGAGGAGAGGTTAGTCATATATTTGATTTCTTCTTCTCAAATTTTGAACAGCTGTGAAGTGTTTGGAATACTGAGTCCAGTATCAGTATATATAAATAACCCTCACTTGATCCCCTTTGATTTTATTTTTGGATGCCATAGCTTTGTTCTTTCTTTATTTCAGCTAAGCCTCTACTGCATGTTCCCTGAGCAGCAGAATGATCCATTTCAGGAGCATATTTTATGTGATGCTGACACCAGCTGCTCCATGGAGACCATCAGGCTCCTGCCAGAGTGTAATTGGCACCCAGGAGCAGGCAGGCTCCAAAGCACCTAAAAGCAAATGTGTTTCACAATAAGTCTTTATCTCAGCATGAAAAAAAGCAATAAATTGTGATGAGTCTGAACAGCTATTCTCCAAACACACACACACACATTTATTATGCTAAGGTATAGCTTATTGCCAAAAAGGAAGATTCTAGGGCTGCCTCTTTAACAGCCTCCATGTAGCCCCGTTCTTCACGTTGACTATTTAGAGCTCTTGACTATCCAGTGCTGGGTGATTTAAGGTATTCAGTCGACATTCATTCAATCACAGCCATTTCTGAACACTGATGTCAGGCAATATGGTGGGAAGACAAGCAGTAAACAAAGACAAATTCCTACTTTTATGGAGTTTACATTGTGGATACAAATATGCTTGAAAGAAGTGGAGCAGGTAGGGAAAAAAACAGATCCATAATTTACCTTTTTTAAAGCTCCCCAAATTCTCCTGTTAGGAAAATTTATTTTTATGTCAATCAATTAGGAAGAAAACATGGGGCAATAATTTTTGTGGATTCAGAATGCTTCCTTTCTATTTCTCTGACATAATTGCAAGTCTCTGCATCAGAAACCATGACAAAATACGTGTGAAACATATTATTGATTTTGTCTAAGGAAAGTCCTGATTTTTACATGTTGGTATATCACTAGTAGTAATTTAACAGCTTGCCATGGGTCCAACAACCACAAGTTAGATGACTAAACTAAAAGATCTCAGAAGTTTCTTTCATTCCATTAAAGATGATTTGCTGTCTTGTGGGAACTTATAGATGCTCCCTGATAGGAAATATTTCTAAAAACCCAGATAATCTCATACTTGGCTCATCTTTTCTATATCAGAATACTTTTTAGAAAATTTAGTGTATTTCCTTTAATTGTGAAATCATCAGGGTATGATATTGTTCCTGAAGTTTACCTTACCTTGTTCTATGTTAGACCGTCATTTCCAAAATAATCACATAAAACAGGCCATTAATTCTTTCATTCTCATTTAAACACAAGGAAGTTGAATCAGTTTGGTTTGTAATTAGACCTCACCATGCCTTAAAAAAAAAAGCATTACTTATTTTCAGTACATTCTCATCTAAAGTTTATGTTAAAATACTTTAAAAGCAGGAAAAATATTCAGCTTCCTTGCATTATTCTTATTGTACTTGTAAAAATTTTGAAGAAAATTACACCAATGTTCAGAAAATTTCTTTTTAAAAAATCACAATAAAATAAATAACAGGTATCATCTGGTTTTTCATATCATATCTGATAAATCATTAGGCCCTCCCTACATTTATCCAGATGGATCATTTCTGTGATGTTTCAGTATGGTGATTGAGCTTCCAATTCCAATCTCAACAAAGTCATAATTCAATGGCTCTCACTAGTTTTAATCTCATGCAACAGAAAAATATTGGCATGATAGTGTGAATTTATTGGATGTAGACAAGTTTTCACTTAAAATATTTTCATCTTTCAGAGAATTCACTTTTATAGGAGAGATCTGAGATGGAATCTCGGGTTATTTGGAGTGAAGAAATGTTTCTAAAAAACTTGATCTTAACATATTGGCCTTTTAAATGCACTTGAGGTGGTTTAAAATCAATATTTTGATCTAATTTAAGTATATATTTAAACCCTAATTATTCTATTGATCACTGGTTTCAATTCCTTGTTTGGCAATGAGAACAAGGAAGGAAAGAGTGTGGAGACAGTCATTTACTATCAGTAACTGAATCTGAAAACATCAAGTCCCACAAGAAGTAAGGGCAATCCAGGATCATCCATTGATTACTTTCACTGGGTACAGAGCTCTCTTTTAGATGATACAAATGAACTGAAAAATAAGTTCCTTTTCTTAAGAAGTTTGATATAATATTTATATGGTAGCTGAAATAATAAAGAGAAAAATGCTAAATACTAATTACATGTTTAATATATTTCTAGATCCATTTTTGAGTATTATTTTTGTTTTCTTTTTAAAAATTTTATTTATTTTTATTAGCACATAAGGGTACATATTAATGGAATTCCATCAATTCATATAGCATGCATTAATCATATCTATTCACACTTCCACCTTTGCTCCACTCTCCTGCCCCTTTGCTAGTCCTTAGTAAACACTCTTCTATTTTCAGATTTATTTTTTCAGTATTCATATAAGAGAGAGAACAAGTCAGACATAAAATATGTCTGACTTGTTCTGTTTAACATGATGCTATTTCTTAAAGATGCCCTCTTTTGTAATTTTTAGGCCTATCCACTCAGGAAAATGTGTTTTTTAACAGGAAACTAGAGGATCAAAGGTCAAGGGGCTAATCATTTAAAAAATTTAGTTTATATATATGACAGGAGAATGCATTATAATTCATATTATACATATAGAGCACACATTTTTCATATCTCTGGTTGTATACAAAGTATATTCATACCAATTCTTGTCTTCATAAGTGTACTTTGGATAATGATATCCTTCACATTCCACCATCATTGCTAATACCCTGCCCCCTCCCTTCTAACCCCTCTGCCTTATCTAGAGTTAGTCTATTCCTCCCATGCTCCCTCTCCCTACCCCACTATGAATCAGCTTCCTTATATCAGAGAAAACATTCAGCATTTGGTTTTTTGGGATTGGCTAACATAACTTAGCATTATCTTCTCTAATTCCATTCATTTGCCTGCAAATACTATGATTTTATTCTCTTTTATTCCTGAGTAATACTCCACTGTGTATATATGCCACTTTTTAAAAATCTATTTATCTACTGAAAGGCATCTAGGTTGGTTCCACAGTTTAGCTATAATGAATTGTTATTATCAAGAACTTGTTGAGAGCTAAAGGAGTGATAAAAAAGGAAAGTGAACCCATTAATTCTTGTGTCAGGAAAAAGAAAACAAACTATAGTAAAGCAAGTATAAAGAAAATCTTATGGGTAATTAAAGAGTAAGTACATATAACCTACAAATTAATGTCAGAGAAGGTGCAGATGTGTCAGCAATGGCAACAGAAACCAAAACATCGGATGGAATGTTTAAAAAGTGCTGCAATAAAACATTCTTAACAATTTCTATACTGAGTAAAGCTACATTTAAAGAAAGGAGACAAAAACTGAATATATTATCCTCAGAATCTTGCTGAAAGAATAGATAAACTTTGTATTTTCAATGCCCCCTCCACCAAACTGGAGCTAAGCTTGAGAGGAAGGATTGAAGGAAGCTTCACTAGTAAGTAAAGGCACTGAAAGATGTATGGGTAATTTTTTTTTCCTTTTCCTTTTTTAACTTTGGGTAAATCTAAAGGAGCATTAACAGAATGTCACATAACGCTATGATTGCAATAACATGATGTCATAATAATAATGCATGATTCTGGTGCTCAGAATCAATGTCACATTTAAGTACCACAAAACAATAAAATGTGTAGAAATAAATTAAAATATTTTTAAGATGTTTTTATTAATTAGGAAGGAAAAATACTTTGAGGATACAGTCAGCAAAATTCATATTCTTTTACCCTAGGCGAGATCCCTAAACTCAATGCTGCCTTATTCATCACTTACTAGCTGTAATGTTGGACAATTTGTTTAGCCTCTTTGTTCCTCAGTTTCTGCACATGAAGAATGCAGCTGAGGATATCTTCTAGTGTTGTTATGATAAATTTAATGCTTACCAGGGATTTCAACCAGTGTCCCAACATTGAGAGTATTATTATATTTTACTAATTTAAATATAAGCTTATTTTATATTTATATAATTAAATATATAATATTAAAATGTATAAAATATTAAAATTTACAAAATATTATTATATTTTATTAATTTAAATATATATTTTACATGGATGAAATATTTCCTAAAACAAACAAATAAACAAAAAACCCAGACAAATAGAGGTCCCATTAGTTTGAGCTATCCTGGACCTTACAGCCACTGTAGATTCTTGAATGAAGTGTGATATGATGGCCCTTGGTTGCATTAGAAAAAAAAATGCCAACCTTATCTTTCTTGAATACAAGAGGCAACTAGATATTTTACTTTTTACTCTCAGAATTTACAGAGTGATATACTTGATTTATCATTTAGACAAAGATAATAGAACTATAAAAATAAATTAGATACAAATGTTATGATAAGACCTTAAAGTGGTTTTTGTATTTTTTAGTTCAAGGTAGTACATATAGAGAAATAGAGAAGTGTTAAAAGGCAAAGTAACACACATGGAACAGAGTTTTTTTTTTTTAAAAAAACCTTTTCCTAAATCTATTTTATATTCAGTTAAAACAATATCTGTATTATAGGGCAGCATCACAATGGGTTGACTTATGTTGACATCATACTGTAATCAACTTCTTTAGAATGAATCGCCCTGCTTTTCTTCTCCAACCATATTACATTCACTGAAGATGTTGGAAATAGGAAGGCTCACTCCCAGTGTATGGATCACGTGACTCTAAATATAAATTTTAATCTTTTTCGCATTTTACATTGTATTGCATCAGAAAATTTAGATAAAAGACAAAAGGAGGTAGAGATGGCTAGCTGTCCTTAGCTAGGGGTTATTTCAGTTAGACAGGGAGCTCACTTTAGAAATAAAGTTCTCTTGATTGGACCTAAACCAGGGACATTTCTCATCTACTGCCATGGAAAAATCACACATGCTCATCCTGCTTTCATTTCTCTGTCTGTCCTTTTCTGTGAGCAGGCAGCGATTCTGCTCTCTGTTGCTGGGTGCTAGTAATGTTTGCCTTCTAAAGTGACTCTTAGCCATGAAGCAGCGTTCAATTTACTGGGTTCAGCTGTGGTTATTTCAATGCTGTCTTCCAGGGCAGTCACTAAAACTGCTTGCCAATTCAGTCCTGAAGACGGATTCCCCGTGGATCGCTCATCCGAGTCTCTTCAGTGTGCCCTTGGCACAGCTGTGCAGCCCTGGCTCTGGTTCTGAAGGGTACTTCATGCTGAATAAAATAATTCCATCGGGCTCTTTGATCTGATCCCATTTGGTCAGCTGGGAAAGTGAGCTCGCTCTCTGCACTCCTCCGCAGCTCCAGGTTGGCTACTGGCCCTCTGATGTGGTCTCTTCTTCTCATGCCACAGGGTTCTAGCTCTCCCCAGCTGCTGGCACTGGTGTGGGCCCCCATTCTGGCGCAGTCGTTGATCTGCTTGGGTCTGGCCACGTTGACTTTTGTTTCTCTGCAATGTTGATCAGTTTTCTCCTCACTCCCTGTGAAAGTCCCAATCCCCCAACAAGCCTGAGTTGTAAACACATTTCAACTGCTGCCCCCATAGGAGGTACCAATTCCACTGAGATGAAACGGAAGAAATAGGTTCCCAGATTGAAAGTTGAAGCCAAGGTTGACTCATCTCTGAGCCACATTAGCAGAAGAAAAGGACATACTCTCCAAGGTTTGGATTCTGACTTGAATATGAAGGGGGTGAGGAGATTCATTTTAGTAAGTGTGCTTAGAGTCAGTATGAGCTTTCATCTTTCCTTTGGAAGGAATTGCTTGGAATTGCTGATGAAGAGTTGCTGAAAGCCCCCCATAAACAAGTGGAAGTTAAATCCCATTGCTTCAAGTCTACTAAAACAGAAAAAAGAAATTAGTGAAGCAGCAGAATATGAAATCGTTTCACCAATCCTCTTCTTAAAAAGCAATGCCTCTTGTTTCTCACCTCAGTAGGAGATCTTGTAGTGCAAATTAATTTGTCAGAGACTGATACACTCTGTTTACTGCAGAGTGGGACTACTCTGACAGTATTAAAATAGCTAGTAAACCAAAGGTGTCCATGTCCTGGGTTTAGCAGCAAGCAGAATGTCTCAGGGATTGGAGGTAAAGGCCAAGGAATGAACTTGGAAGTGATGGTCACAAAAGAGGAAGAATCTTCTCATTCTGCTTGTCTTTTGAATTTTCTCACTAGAACTGACTCCTCTCTCTCTTTCATATATATATATATATATATATATATATATATATATATATATATATATATATAAAGAAGTCTATTCTGCAGAGCAATATGTGTATATATACACAATTGCCCTGCAGGTTGGGAGGGTATGCTAATAGAAAATAAAATTTTATTTTCTTAAAAATACAAATGCTACTTCATTCAAACCAACTTTGTTCAAAGAAGGAACTCAAAATTGTAGAATTTCTACAAAAGAACAATAATGAAAACAGGAAAACAGAATATGTGGGAATATAGTTATCAAATAAAAATTTATAGCATTCAATATGTATTTCAATAAAAATGAAAAATGACCTAAACACTCAACTCAAAAATCTAGAAAAAAATAATGAAGCAAATCAAAAGAAAGCATAAAAAAGAATTATATGGATAAAAACAGTAAAACAAAAATATTCCTAAAATCATTTTAAGCAATTTCTTTAATAAAAAATTGAGAAAGTATTACATAAGAAATTTATAAGAAACGTTCAAAACTTAGATGAGAAAAGGTACACAAAATTTCCGAGAGACCCCAAAATAGAATTGAATGAATAGAAAGACATACTCCATTCTTGGATAGAAGACTCAATATCATAAAAATGTTAGAGTTGGGTGCCACATGCGTGTAATACCAATGACTCTAGAAGCTGAAGCAGGAGGATTGCAAATTTAAGGCTAGACCCCAAAACTTAGTGAGGCCCAAAGTAACTTAGAAAGACCCCATCTCAAAAAAATAAAAGGGCCGGGGATGTGACTTAGTGGTAAAATGCCCTTAGGTTTAATCCCTATTACCAAACCAAATGAAACAACAAAAATGAAGCAAAAATAAAACAAAAATAAAAAAGATGTTAGATAGACTTTAATTACTTATTAAATTTGATGTACCTAACTTCAATAAAAAACATAATCAAAGATTAGAAGAAAAATGAAGGCAAAATACACAAAATTAAAAACCAAAAAGAAAAAAACAACAAAAAACCAAGCAATTAAAAAAGATTTACTTTGCCCTATTCTATGGAAATAGATTTGAAACTTGATAAAAATGGATAAAATAGTCTACTTATCATAAATGATTCTAATGAAATTATAACCTGAATAGTATCCATAAAAGAAATAAAAAGGTAATTAAACTCTCCCATAGAGAAGCACCAGATTTAGTTGATTTCATAGGAAAATCCTATCAAACCTGGGATCTGAGGTCCCAGTTCATTTAATGTATTTCACAACATGTAGAAAAAGAACTCTTACAATTTTATTTTCTGAGTCTACTATAACTTTGATCACAAAAGCTGACAGTGCACCAAGAAAAGTGTAGATTATCTAATGAATACCAAGGTAAAAGAATTATAATACTGGCAAATAGAATTGCATAGAACCTTTAAAAAATAATGTATTATTATATAAAATAATGTTGGGATTAATTCCAGGAATTTAACAGTGGTGGATAGCTCAACATTAAAAATTCCATGAAATTGATATGACATATTTACAAGACTAGACAGAAAAATTAAATGACTACCTCCAAATATACAGAGAAAGTAAGCTATAACACTTAACATGCATTCATATTATAAGCAAAAACCCCAGCAATTAATGGATACTTGCTTAACATTATCTCTTTATCTTCCTTAAAAGTCAGCATCTAGGAATCTAGCATCTTAAACAGAGATTTTTTTCCTCTGAAGTTAAAAGCCAAGTAAGATTATTCATTTTCTCACTACTGTTTAGCATAATGTAAAATGCAAATACCTTGAGAGAAAATACCTATTCTAGGCATAAGAATCAGAAAAAATAATATAAAACTATACCTATGTGGAAATGATATAATTATATATAAGTTAATCCAAAAGGAAACAATGGAAAGCTACAACAAACAGTGAAGAATATAGTATAATAGATTATTAAATTAGTATACAAAAAACAGCAGGCCTACTATGCAAAAATACACATGAAAATTGTACTCTAAAATGAAAATCTCATCAAATCTAAATATAAAGTAAATTCATTTGTATAAATGTTATGTTGTGTTCCAAACTTAGATGAGAAAAACTATACATAGTTCCTGAGAGACACAAAAATTGAAGGATTAGAATTGAAGTACTAAAAAGACATACTCCAGTCTTGGATAGAAGACTCAATATCATAAAAACATTAGACCTTAATTGCTTATTAAGCTTAATGTAACTCAAAAAATCAGATTTTTTTCTGTAACTAGATGAGTTGATAATAAAATTTGTTTGAAAGAAAAATAAGTATGAATAAATATGAAAAAACTAACGAAGAAGAGGAAAGTGTGTGTGTATAATAGAGGAACAATTAGACATACCTGAAATTACAATAAACTATAAAGGCTTTGTAATTAAGGCAGTTTTTTAATAGTATGCAAATAGATGGATTGATCAATGGAATAAAATGAGATCAGCAGTTGACCCAGTTGTATATGAATATTTAGTATATCATAAAGACCACTCACATTTTAACTGATGGGAAAACATAAAAGTCTTAATAAGCAGTTTTCGAGATAGCCCTGTAGAAAAAAATAACATCACTTCCTTTCTTACTTAACTTTACATAAAGCTAAAATCTAAAAACATCAGAGATTACATAGAAAAAAATACAAAACCACACAAGTACTGGAAGTATTCAACCTGAGGGAATTCTTCTATGCTTTGGGAATGGGAAAACTTTTCTAGCTCTGATTTAAAATCCAGACCCAATAAAGAAAAAAATTTAAAAATTTTGAATGCATTAAATTGTGTTTGCATGAGAAATTATACTTTTACTAGGAATACAAACAACAATATGGGAAATATATTTGTAACTTGTATTAGAAGCAAAGAGTTAGTATATCTGTTATATAAAGAACATCTGAAAATAGAGAAGAAACTATAGAAAAATAATTTAAAACATAAACATTTAAAAGAAAAAATATGCAGAATTTCTTCTTGTCTAGAGGTTTAGAAACAGTTTCTTTATGGAACAGATCAAGAGATCTCAAGAGTATTAATCAAAATATGTTAAGGTGGAGCATTCCAGGTGAAGTCCCTAAAGTGTGGGAGGAATCCCAGGAAAGAAGGAGGCCTAGAGGCATCTAGCAGAAGGCAGAGTGGTTGGAGAGGTAGGAGAAACGTGAGCAGAGACCAGTTCTTGTAGGCCCTGTGGGTCTTTCTTCCTGTGCTTATGAGACTGTGTAATGGGCAGTTCTGACTGGACAAGCGATATCCTTAGCAGCTGGTTTTAGTTACAAAAAAATTCAAGCTTATAAAAACGTCTGCTCCTAACTCCTCAAATATTTACTAGTATGTTGATGATATCACAATTCCTCCATTTTCTAGTATACTTTCTAGAATTTATACTCACAAGTTGAATAAATATTAAAAATACAGGTAAATATTCCTGTATTTTGCAGATAGTAATGTTCTAGGGAAGGGCTCTGAAATCCTGCTCCAGCCTTCTTTTTAGCCGTATTCCTTCTAAGGGGAAAAGGGATTGTGAGGAGAAGGGTTGATGTCAATCCAGGACCTGTCCCCATTCTCCCTTCTGGATTATTCTCTGAGTACCTGGGAGCCTTAGCTTCCCTGTCCCAACAACTGGAGATTGCTATCTGGGACTGTTAGGGATTTGTTCTTCTGGAGGCTGGAGAAGGCCAAGAGATTAGAGGTAAGGTGGTGGGAGGGCAATGGTGGACCAAGTCTTGAGTGTACAGCCTGGGAGGACCACACATTGGAATATGAACACCTTTGAGCCTGGGACAGAGCTGGGGTAGAAAGAGGGGCTGAGGTGAGGGACTATATGGAGGATACTACAATTGGGACTATGTGTGTGTGTGGTGCATGCACACACACTATGTATTGGTAGTGCTGGTGGGGTTCTCCCTATTCAGCCATTCATAAATATTGAATTCTTAGGATTTAAAGCAGTCTAAATTTGAATTTGGCTTTCCAGATTATTGTGAAATATATTTTTCAAATAAGAAAGATATAATTTTTATTTTACTTAATAATCCATTAACTTTTAAAGCATGTAGACATGTAAGAGTTACTTTCAATTTGTACTTGAATTCAGTGTGGTTATGAAGGAAGTTTTTATAATTACCTTAGAAGTGCTTAGCTATCACTGCAAAGGCAAAAACAGGTATTTTACATATGCATCCTTATTTTAGTTTTTTGTTACTATTATAACAAAATTTTTCTATGTCACTATTATGGTTTGGATATGAGGTGTCCTCCAAGAGCTACTGTGTCAGTTCAGAAGTGAAATGATTAACTTATAAGAGGTGTAACCTAATTAGTCCATCCTAGTTTGAATATACTAGTGTGTGATAACTGTGGTTAGTAAAGGTATGACTGGAGGAAGTAGATCACAGGAGACATGTCCTTCATGTCATTACTTAAAGCCTCTTCCTCTCTGCCTATGCTTCCTGGTTGCTATGGGGTAAGCAGCTTTTCTCAACCATGCCCTTTGGCCAGGATGCTTCACCTCACCTCGGGCCCAGAGCACTGGAGTCTACCATCATGGACTGAGACCTTTAAACCCATGAGCCCCAAATAACCTTTTTCTCCTCCAAATTGTACTTGTTATATATTATGGTCACAACAACACAAAGTTGACCAACACATAAATTGGTACCAAGAAGTGGGATCATTGCTATGACTAACCTGATTATGTGTTTTAGAGTCCTTTGGAAATGGTTTGTGGGAAGAGTTTGGGAAAGATAGGAAATTAAGTCTGGAGAAGACTTAGAATTTTGTAAGCAGAGTTAAATAGGTGATTCTAATGGCAACCAGAATGCTGATAGGAATGCAGACAGTAAAGACTGTGTTCATGAAGTTTTAGAAGGAATGAGGACTCGGGAATTGGGATAGAGGACACACATGTTACATTCTGGTAAAGAACTAGTCTACATTTTGCCCTTCTTCTAAGACTTTCTGTGATGCTGAACTTAAAGATGATGAATTGATCTGGTAGAGGAAATTTCAAGGAATCACAGCTTTTAGTCAATCATAGATATTGCTATCAGTTTTTAGTCAGGTTTACTGTAAAAATCAGGAGCAGAAAGCAGAATAGAAGGATTTAAAAAACTTGCAGTTTGGCCAGAAAAGTACATGTAAAACTGGGGTCACAGAGCATGTGGTTTTTGAAGAGATTACAGCCCTAAAGAAATGTTGACTACTTTGCCAAGGGACAATAGGAAAGATGCCTAAGGGTATTTTAGGAATCAGCAAGACCAGATCCATCACAGGCTCAAGGGTGTAAAAGTGAAAACTCCTTTAGGAGACCATGGGGGCACCCTGCTCACACAGGGGGTACCAGGAAGTTGTTTCACTGTGCCAGCTGCTCAGGTACTCAGAGGCTGCTGCTTGAACTGTCAGCCACTGTACACACAGTGCTGGTTCTGCAGAAATGCAGGATGCTGGTGTTATGGAGTCATAGAGGCTTCAACCAGATTTCAAAGGAAGGCCTGGGAGGCCAGGAAAAATATAGCAGGGTTGGAATCCCTGTGGGCTGCCCTCGAAAGGGCAATGTGTGAAGCTGTAAAGGTTAAGACAGAGCTAAGATGGAGACCCCAGGAATATAGATAGTCCATATGGATGCAGATTGCAGGGAGAGACAGGCTAAGAGAGAGATGATGAACACTGCAACTGGCAAGGTTAAAGGGGTGGGATTGCCCAAGCCCCTTGGAGATCACATTTCACCACCATGTGCCTCTGATGCTGGACATGGAGTTATAAGACCTAATGCTCACTCAGCTGGGTTTTAATCTTATTTTGGTCCCATCCTTTTTTTTTTTCTGTGCCCCTCTGTGCCATTGTATATTGGAGATTAAATGTATATATCTTTCACCCCCTCCCCCTTTTTTATGACTACAGGGGCTTACAGCCCAGAGTTTGCCCAGAATTGGCCTTGAATCTCAGATGAAACTTTAAACTTGAATTTTTCGGCAATGCTATAACTGTTAAGACTATGGGAACACTTGGAGATGGAGTAAATGCATTTTGCATTGTGAGATGGACGTGAACTTTGTGGGCACCGGAGGAGAAATGTTATGGTTTGGGTATGAGCTGTTCCCTGCAAGCTCATGTGTTGATGCAGGGGTTTTCAGAGGTAAAATTATTGGATTGTGAGAACTAATGAATTCATCCTAATGTGAATGGACTAACTGGGAGTAAGCCATGGGAAAGCAGAGCATGGCTGGAGAAGGCAGATCACCGGCAGCATGTCCTTGAAGGGTTCATCTTCCCTGCAGCCCCACCCCCTCTCTCTGCCTTTGTTTCCTGGCTGCCATGAGGTGAACAGCTTTCCACTGCCATGCCCTTCTACCATGATGTCATGCTTCATCTTGGGACTAGACGGATGAGGTACAATGTCCATAGACTGCAATTTCTGAAACCATGAACCAAAATAAACTTTTCCTCCTCTATGTTGTTCTCGCCAGGTATTTTGGTCCCAGTGATGCAAAGCTAACAAAATCACTAAAACAATGATAACAAGGCAAACCATAATTTATTTAATCATTTGTTTATTGTTTGGTTTTCAAAATATTTCCTTGTACTTAACTCATTACTTTGTTTGACATTGTAAATGTCACATTAAACATCTGTGTCCATAAACCTTTGTCCTTATAGCAGTATGCCTATTACATCCTAAATGTACTTTAGATAACTAATGGATTCTAACATTATGGAGAAGCATCAGTGTTACCAAGCATAATAGTAGCTAATATTTGTGGAGTGCTAACTATGTTCCAGGTTTTGTATTAAGCACTTTAATGTATTTTAAAAATTAACTGATTATACTCTCATACCAACTCGATATGGTTGGTAAAATTATTTTCTCCATTTTAGAGAGAAGGAAACTGAGGTTAAGGGACTTAATGAGTGGTGATACTATTGAGGAGATGGCTCCAGAATTCATATTCAACCCACCTGGCTGTTCTGCTTTCAGCTTTTCTTATTGAGAAAGATATGTTAGTTTGCTTAAATTACAATTGACACAATATTAATTTACTATAGTATGAAACATATTCATATGTTACCTTTGGTATTATCATGGGTGATTAGTTTTACTTCTGTAAATCTTTTACTATATGTTTTTATCCACACAAATCTGATTTCAGCTTTTGATGCTCTGTATCTTTAAAGTAGTTTGAAAGTTAATTTTAATTAGTATGTTAATTTAAATTTAATTTTTAAAATTTAATTTAAATTTAGTTAATTTTAATTAGAAAATTAATTAATGTGCTTAAAACATAATTTATTAATCATTCATTTATGATTTGGTTTTCAAAATAGTTCCTTTTACTTAAACCATTATTTTAATTTGCCATTATAAATGTTGTGACATTAAATATCTGTATCCACAAACCTTTGTCCACACATCAGTTTATCCCTTAGGCTGAGTTTCACGATGTCAAATTGTATGAGGATTTTTAGGGCCTTTGAAATATATTATCACATTTCTCTTAATTTCCCAGCAATAGGCTAGGAAAGTGCTGATTACCTTTTTCTCAACATTGACTGGTATCACTGAAAAAAAACTGCTTATCTAACAGTATAGTGGGTTTTGGCACAATAATTGTTCTTAGTTCTTTGTGAAATTATTTATGGGAATTTTGGTATTTGTTTTGATAATTTCTTTGAGATTTTATATGGAAATGGTTTTCTCACCCTGTCATAATTTTTTGAGGGGGAATGTTTGGTTCTAGTTCATATTGTTTGCTTTTTGATTTTGATCAGTTTGGTATGTAAAATTTGTAAGTTTCATGTAGTTAAATTTATCTGTTTTTCTTAATGAAAATTTCCATTGCTTTTAAGCATTGTGATCTTTTCCTATGCAGAAATCAAATTATATTCAACAGCATTTTGTCTTCACAAATATTTAGAATTAACTAATATTTCAAATTAACTCTTCAACCCACATAGAGATTATTCTAGCATAAAAACCTACATTGATCCTACATTGATTTTTCTCTCAATAGATATCTGTTCTTTTAACTCTTGGTTGAATTAGAAGATTCACTTAATTGATTTGTGATTGCTTTATCTGTTTAAAAACACTAATTCAGGTTATTATTTGTTTTCATTGATCTATTTTTGAATCAGTATGGGAGTTTAAATTATTCTCGTGTTCCATTATACCAACCTGTCAGAAGAATTAAGTAAATGGTTGTATATCTAAGAAAGCAGTAAGAATGGAAGAAAAATGATTTTCTCTACCAGTTCTCAATTGCTATAAATACACAACAGGCTCGTCAAAGAAAAACACTAAATCTTATTTTGTTTGGAATGTTTCCACACCATCCAGCAAATGAAATCTATTCTGTGCACACTGTTAACTATTTTGTATTGTTTGCCTAGTTAGCGGCCAGCAGGAGAATGAACTTCAGCAGTTACTTTTAGAGAAATGATTGAGATTTCTGTCTTTAAATCTTTCCAGGGTGAATGGAAAAGTCACACGTGACTAGGTGGACTGACTTTTTGTCAGCTTATTGCCCTTCCTCTCAGGTCTCTGGAGAGGCAGCTGCTGTTCCTTGAAACTAGTGAATGTGTCACCTACTGAGATTTTTTTCCATTATGGACTTCTCTATATGATGAATGGATAAAATATGTTGGGGGACATTGGAATGAGGCATAATTGGAGTGATGAGTAGCCATTTGGTATATTTTTAAGGCTTACTGTGATACTGCAAAAGGAAGAGCTGTCTTTAAATCTCTTATACATACCTTGAAAATAGTGATAGAACTCAAACAGCTATAAATGATAAATGACCCCAAGAATTTACTCCGATTATTCATAGATTGGGAGAGAGAGATACAAGGAAGCTAAGATCTGCTGTCTTGGTGAAGCAGTTAATTAAGAGAAGCATCTCCTCAATCCTTTTTATGTATTCTTTTTATCACACCCTGACTCCATGAATTAAAATGGCAATTACAACTGGTACCCTTCCAGAACCTCTAACACTTTTCTTTTTCCGTAGCATATAGATAGAGAATTTATGTTTAGAAAATTCCTAGTGAATTCAATGAGTCTCTTAAGAATTTCACCATTTTTATTCTCTTTCCAATCCTAGTAAAGTAGGTCACAGAAGCAACAATTCATTGTAATTTAATGTTTGTTCCTTTTGTTCTGCTTTGAGTGCATAATCTCCTAAAAGCCAGCTCTAAACTTGGGCATGTGGTATGCTTTCTGCTGTCACTTTTAAGACAAAAGTCAAGAGGAAACTGATGCAGCTGAACTTTTTCAGAATTGCAGTCTTTGCTGCAGAATTACAACAGACACTCTGCCTTCTCTCCCAATGCTGTGAATCATAAGGGCTTTCACCCAGTACCAAAATATTTTGAACTTTAAAAATTTCCTTTCCTCGAGATGAAAAGAAACAGTCATTTTCATTTGAAAAGTCAAATGCAAAGTTTGAATCAAGACAAATCTATATGATTTTGAAATGGGAGACGTGTTGGAATCCAGATTGGTTTTTCCTTGGTTATCCCGAGAGAAGTCCCTTCTTTAGGATACTTAAAAACCACCTCAGAAAGCAAATAGCTAAAGGTATGTGTAATTCATGACCCATAAATGTCATATTATTGAAATTAATAGTACAGATACTAAATAGAGAACAGGTTCTATATTACACAGCTGTGTATGTCCAAGTTCCTGTTATCACTAAATCTGGTGTTAGATTTTCCTTTTGAGGACCTTGTGGGGGCTAAACTGCTTGGTGAATATTTGTTCTTGTGTTTCTTATAAAAAAAAAATTCAATGAAGCAAAATGTTCCATGGATTAATGGGGAGCTTAGGCTTCAAAAGTTCCCTTCTTTATTTCCTTTGTATTAATGCAGGAAATCAAAGGAGGTCATAAAGACAAGTCTTATTATCAAAGGGTTCTGCATGGTCTTGGACATAGCAGAAAAAGAATGCTTGATATGGCAACTTCAAAGCTTAAACTAGGAGGACTTATAGTATTGGCTAGAATATGTTACACTTAGTTTCTCTCACAAAAGGAAGGGTTTGACTATTGTTTAATGAATTGTATAAATGTTGTCTTTTATGCTTTGGGTCTGTTATTGCATCTGCATTTTATGAAAAGCTCATATTTTAGGCTTAGCAGATGGACTCATTTGAATTAGGTTTGCTGAGAAGAATATTTCCAAAATATATTATGTAAAAGGCTATAGCAGTAGACTTGCCTTAAGATTTTTTAGAACAATGATTAGGCCCAAAGACCCTAGGATAAAGAAATACTTGCAATATCCAACACTGGGAACTATCTCAGGTGAGAGGGGTAGAGGCCTAATAGGAAAGTCGTGGAAGTTTCATGACATTCCCAAAACCATGGAAAGAAGCCCATGGCTAACTGACCAAGATTCCTCAGCTGTCGAGCAAGTAGCCTATGAAATTTGATTTTAATATCCAAATGAAATGCATTTGACCCACTCTCAGCATCCGAACATATTGCAAAAACAGAAAGAAGTTTCATGAAATTGTCTAAACACAGTTCGCGTGTGTGGCAAAAATGCCATGAGATGGGCCAGTTGCTTTAGAAGAGAAATATTTCAAAGAAGAAAAAGATCCCCTATTCTTTTATTTTAGGCCTTATGTGGAAAGTGGTCACAACAACCATTGGATCTTGGTAACAATTTGCTTTTATAAGCAGATGTCTGCCTAACTTCCTTCGACTTTTTCATTGTAGGTGTATGGTTACTGTTCCCGCACAAGTTCTGTGAACATGCGGACAAAAGGCTTTTGGGGAGTAATGGGCTAACAGAGGAAAAGAGTAAGAGAGTTAGCTGAATGGAATAAGAGAGGAAAGAAAAGATGAATGGGGCACAATGGATAGTTTCTCTTACATACTAAGATTCAACTTAGTAAACAGTCCAGGAAAAAAGTTAACGAGCAGAATTGGCTTTTTTTTTTTTTTTTTCCATAGACTAATGTTTTCTATTCTGGTCATGAGAAGTAATGAGACATGGGCTAGTAGGAGTTATTTCTTCCTATGCCCCCTGCTTTCTTACCCTTCCTCTTTTGCTCCCTCCTTTCTTCCTTTTTATCTTCCCTCCTTTCATTCTTTCTTCCTAAGTAAAGGACACCATCCTGAAGGGTGTGTACATGAACTTACGAAAATCAACTCACAGTTATTCTTGGTATTAAGAATGGGGTATTTTGCCTCTAGGCCCTTGCATTTACTCATCATACTTCTTGAGTCTACTTTTATCTATAACATTTCCTCAGTTTTTCTGTGTCTTTCTTTATATTGATACTTTTGAAGATTAGTGATTATTTTGTTGACTGTCTCATAAATTCATAAACCATGGTTTATGAATTCCCAAAATTGTCAACATGTACTTATCAGTATTTTTCTGGGGGAGAGAGAGTGAGTTCTTATCTTTCACCAGATAATTTAGTGGTTCCATTACCTAGAAAAGTACAAGGACCACTAATAGCACAATGAAAAACAAAAGTTAGTAGTATAATTTTAAAAAGATAAGTTGATATATGCATGAATTTTTAATGTATAATTTTTCAGTAAGCTTCAGATTGTAATTTTCCATGTAGCATTACTAAAAGAAAAAAAATTCCTATTTTAGATTCTGTATCTTACTAAAATTAGTAGGTAGAGGTTTGGGGAAGAAATAGGACTTGCAAATAATCTCCTCCAAAGTATTTATTTATTTATTTATTACCTATAAAGAGAAACATAGTAACGTTACAGTGGAGAAACTCAGCATTATATCACTTTAACTGAGTGATCAACATAAGTAATGATCACATGTGTACAATTGATAACATCGATCTTATCCCTTGAAAAAGAAATAACATCATTTCTGGGACATTATTGCCAAAGATGTAGAACCTTATTCAAACCATGTATCAAAAACCAGAGAAACCCAAACTGAGAGACAGTCAACAAAATAATCAGTAATCTACAAAAGTGTCAATATAAAGAAAGACACAGAAAAACTGAGGAAATGTTATAGATAAAAGTAGACTCAGGAAGTATGATGACTAAATGCAGGTGGGGTCCTGGTTGGATCTTGGAAAAGAAAAATGCCAATTAGTGAGCAAACTGGTAAAATTTGAGTAAGGTCTCAAGGTTAGTTAATAGTATTGCATCAATATGAATTTCTTAGCTTTGGTCTTTGTACTGTGCTTATATAAGATGTAAATAAAAGGGGTAAATTTACTTCCAAATAAAATGTTAAAAAATAGAGAACAGCTAGATGTGGTGGCGCATGCCTGTAATCCCAGCAGCTCCGGAGGCTGAGAAAGGAGTATTGCAATTTCAAACCAGCCTCAGCAATGGCAAGGCACTAAGCATCTCAGTGAGACCCTGTCTCTAACTAAAATACAAAAAAGGGCTGGGGATGTAGGTCAGTGGCCAAGTGCACCTGGGTTCAATTCCTGGTACCCACCACACTCCAAATAGAGAGAACAATATATTCCTGATGATGTCATTTTAACTTTTGGATCCAGCTCTGTCTGAAGCCTGACAATCTTTTCCTGACAGCATAGTCAGGGGAGACACATTCCCTCTTTTCTGAAAAGTGCTAAAATAAAATAAGATTCTCTATCTCTCTTTTGTTACTCTAGGCAATGTATACCTGGGCCTACTAATGTAGAATTCCCTGAAGATAAGTCAGTTTGATTTGTTTTCCTTTTTTGATTTTGTTGCATTCTGAATGTTAAAGGAGAAACCACTTTCTTCTTTAATGAAGCCTCCTTGTCTCTTTGGTGCTTTTGCCTTGATCTTGGGTGCAGATCAAATCTCAGTTTCTTTAGGCATGGACCATTTACATAAAGTACCTGGCCATTGCTTTCCTATCTTCCATAATTATTAGAATCTCTCTTGTAATTTTTTGTCAAATTTTAATATATTACCCTTTTTTTCCTCATCACTTTTGCCAAATTCTTCTTTGCAGAAGCACTATGCTGTTTACTATTAGACAGACTTCCAGTAACTATGTGGATCAAGGGGATATCTTGCACTATCCCTCTCTCTCTCTCTCTCTTTTATTTTTTTATTATTATTATTTTTGTCTGAAAATAAGATAGACAAGATTCCTGCTGGCTTGTCACCACCATATCTGCATTCTATCCCTCAAGAAGGAGGAAAAGAGGAACCTCAGATCAGTGACTCACATTCTGCTCATAGACAGTAGCCCAGACTTAGTTCCACGGCCTCTTCACCTTAGAATAAAAGAGGCAGAGAGAGAATTCTTCTATTGAGAATGCTAGTACTCCCTAAAACTTGGTGTGTATAGGGATTATTATGTAAAGGGAGGCAGAGAGATTGGGGGACTGGTATCTGCTGCACTGCATTTTAAATTCAGGAGTCATATATTTTAATCTGTGTCTCAGAAAGTTTTCTCTAACAGAGTTTAGTGCAAGCAAAAGCAGAAATGTGGAGACTAAGAGATTATTTGTAGTAGATAGCTAATGTTGGTGGTTTCTTGGGTGTTGGCACATTGACTAGCAACTAGTATTAATTCTCTACTGGAAAATGAAATCATAGTAAAGCTTAATTAAAAAGTAGAGTATTTGTAATAATTATGGCTGTCTTAATCAATTTCTCTACATGGAGGTTAACTGCATTATTATTGACACAATAAATTTAGAAGTAAGTACAATAATTGACTTAGGCTTTATTTTGGGCACCAAAATAAATGATTATGATTCACTTCACAACATGACATTAACTGGAATATGAGTTAAGAAAGGTTTTGCAGTAATGCAAGTAAGAGATGATAGTGGCTTGAACTAGGGCTATAGCATTACAGACAGAGCAACAAAAAAATTCAGAATTTATTTAGAGAGAAATCCAACAGAATAGAAAAAAAAGGAATGTGAGATGAAAGAAAAAGAAATTAAGGATGGCTTGGAGGTTTTAGCCTTTATCAGTTTGGTGGCTATTTCTGATATTTACTGGGCTGTAGATGTTTGGGCAAGAAATAGTTTGCCAGAATAAGTGGAAATCTAGATTCATGCTTTGATTATATTTGGCTTGAGATTCTAAATAAAAATAAAATGAATGTCCAATAGGTGATTCAGTACAGAAGTTCGGAGTTTAGGTGTCAGGTCAGAGGAAAGATAATCTGTGAATTAATAACACACAGATGCTCCTGGGACGTTTGAAAGATAAGATGAGGTAAGTAACCCAGGGGAAAAGAGAAAAATTCCAGAGAGTAAGTCCTGAAGAGATAAAAATGACAAAGAGATGGGGAATAAATGGGCTTAGTTTCTCTGCTTAACTAAAGGCTCTATCTTAAGAGAAAAGTGCTTTTTATCCCCCCAAATACTTAGATTTTTATGACGACTTTATGTGAGTGAGTGGATGTTGGTAAGAGTGGGTGATGATGTCCTAGACTTTCCTCTTTTAGAAAAGGCCTCAAAGGATGTCCTTATAAAGTATAAGCTTCTGACTTCTGCCCTTCTCATAGTCACCACTCTTTTGGACAATGGTGTCTTTTCCTGAATGTCCCAGACCTGCTCACTGAGCCCTGGTAAACATTCAGAGTCAGTTGATATTTTCACTAGGATAGGTTAGTAGAACTGTATGGGCAAATCCTAAAGGCTGAAGGCTTTACTTATATAGCCTTGAAATTGAGCCCAGGTCCAAGGACTTTAAAGGAATACCCTGAACTCTTTGGAAGTGGCCCGTCATGGGTAATAACGATACTCCAATTAGCCAACACCCAAGAGTAAAATTGGGAATGATGAAGTGTTATTTTTGTAGTGCTTGCTACTTTGAACTTTTTATTTGATCTCCTGCAGTTTACTTCTCTCTTTCCCTTCCTATTTCATCTTCTCTCCACTTGTATTATGTTTTTAGCAGTTCATCATAAAGAGAAAGTGGGAATTGCATGGTCTCTCTTATTTTTTTTAACACTTTTGACTAAAAGTGTATTTGTGACTGTAATCATTTCCAGAAAAGACTTGAAACATGTGCCAGGAAATTGACTATTGTCACCAAATATATAAGCATGAAGGGGCATTGTGTGTGTGGGGGCGGGGAAGGAGTTCTGCTGCTGAGACACTGCTGTTTGTCTGATTAAACATTTTAATAGGGCCAGAGCCTGTGTTGCCTGCCCCCTTTCCTATGTTCTCTCTCTCTCACTTGCCCCTTAAACTCCGTATCATTTACTATGAAATCAAAACAGAAAAACAGAACAACTCATCCATTCACTCACTTACTAATTTGTTGCTTAGACATTCATCACTTATTGAATAGTTAAGTTGCTTAGCACTGTACTGAGAATTTTAAAAACTTTAAGAGGTGGTTTTATGGTTATGGCTTTTGCATTCACCATCTAAAATATAATTCTTAACCAATATTGGATTAGGTTTGAATTGGGTGAGTCAGGCTCAGAGTATGCATATGCAGGAAATTCAGATTAAGAGAAAGGCCATGGTGGGGCTGAATTAGTCACTGGTAACTTTTTAGAAGGGGAAGTCTTAGAGTAGCCTTGAGGGAAGTGTAGGCTTTGCACAGGTTATCCAGTAGACAGACCACAATTCTTTACCAAATTTTAGTCACTCTATGAGAATGGAAGGGGCTCTTAAGAATTCTAGGAAATAGTGTTGGTTCTTATCCTTCTCATCATATGAAAAATTATTTTTCAATGTGTTTTGCTTATTATATTTAAGTCTTCTCCTCATGCTTAATGCCATAGTGACAAGGTCTATTTCCACTCAATCTTAGGGTCTCCCTTAGCAATTGCTACATATTCCTAAGTCGCTGACTGAGTGCTTTTTGATGTGTGTGTGGAGGGGTAATTGGGGACTGAACTCAGGGGCATACTACCACTGAGTCACATCCCCACACCTATTCAGGTCTTACTGAATTGCTTAGTGCCTCACTTTTGCGGAGGCTTTCTTTGAACTCACATCCTCCTGCCTCAGCCTCTGGAGCTTCTGGGATTACAGGCATGTGTCAGGGCACTCAGCTGACTGAGTGCTTTTAGAAAGTGACAAAAAGTGAGATGATGTCTGTTTTAGTCAGCGTTTTCACTGCTGTGACTGAAAGATCTGACCAGTACAACTGTAGAGGAGGAAGTGTATATTTGAGAGCTCATGGTTACAGAGGTCTTAGTCCATAGAAGACTGGCTCCATTTCTTATTGAGATGAGGCTGAACATCATGGCAGAGTGTGTGGCAGAGGGAAGCTGCTCACATCGGGGTGATGAAGAAGCAGAGAGAAAGAGAGACTCTACTCACCAGATACAAATATATACCACAAAGCCACGCCTCAATTCCCATCTCCTCTACCCACACCCTATCACTTCAATTAATCCCATCAGGGATTAATTCACTAATTAGGCTAAGGCTAAAACTCAGTCATTTCTCCTTCAAACCTTCTTGCATTGTCTCACATGTGAGCTTTGGGAGGACACCACATCTGAGCCATAGCAATGTCATTCAGGTAATGCCCAGGTGACATTAGTCTCTCTAAGGTGGTTGTTTGGGAGCTCACTGGTAATGACCAGCAAATCAAAGCTCTGGAAACTTTATTCCACATTCTGGACCAACCTGATGTTGCACAGTCTTATCCTAAACTAGGTAGCAAAAACAAGCTGAGAAACAGGAAAAGCAAATATTAGATAAGAAAAGATCCTTGATATCTTCAAATGTAGTAGACATTCATTAAGGTGCATTGGAGAAAGTTATAATGTTGATGAGCATGAACTTTAGATATTGGGTTCAAATGTAAGTGGTGCCCATTTCTTCTATCTATAACTGGAAAAACTACTTACATCTTCTGTATCTCAGTTTCTTCATTTTAAACTGAGCATAATAACCTTGCCTGTTTCACAGTGGTGTTGTGAAAATTAAACTAGTACACACAAAGTGCTTAAAAAAGTGCTTGGATA
The DNA here is from genome assembly GCF_052094955.1 of Ictidomys tridecemlineatus. Classification (NCBI taxonomy): domain Eukaryota; kingdom Metazoa; phylum Chordata; class Mammalia; order Rodentia; family Sciuridae; genus Ictidomys; species Ictidomys tridecemlineatus. The sequence goes on from NC_135485.1 coordinate 96,438,815, forward strand.
GCATCATCATCATCATCATCATCATCATCATCATGTTTACTTAATAAGTAGGAATAAAATAAAACTATAAGATCAGTTTTGGAAAGAGGAGATGTATGGGTGGTTTAAGTGAGGAAGGGATTCTGCATGGAATATTTTAATGCTAAGCTGAGTAGGTTACAGATAGAGGTGATCAGCAGACATTGGGTGTTGTGGTTCCAACCTTAGGTCTAGGGGCCAAACTATTCATAATTGGGAAGAAACTCATGGCCACAGGTTGGACTGGTGATGGTAAAAGAAGGAGAAATAGCTGAACATGTCAAAGAGAACAGAGATAACTAACTATGAACTAATTTTGAAGTTAGTATATGGAGGTATTTTATTATATCAGAGAAAGTGATTGTGCTTCTATTTATTCAGTAAACATTAATTGAGGCATTCTGTTTGAGTTATCAAATTAAATAATTTTGTCATTGTGTCTGCTCTTGCGGAGTATATGGTTTGGGGGGTAGTCAGATTGTTAAATAACTTCAGTAAAGTGTTAAGTTTGTGAAGACAGAGAAGCACAGAAGGCTGTGGAAGGCAGCCCCAGCCTGTCCTCTCCTTTCTACTCTGTACTGCCAACTGGGTACATCCAAGAAGCCATCTTGAAGCCAATCTTCCACCAGAAGTCATGATGGACAGTCCCATTAATTTGATTTTCTCTTGTCCTTAATTATGTTGCTCTACAAGCATGCATTTATATTCTAAGTTTTGTCTTCTTCTAAATATATAAATGTAGAGAAAAATGGAAAATTCCAGAGCGTCTGTTCTACAGAGATAAGAATGATAAAGAGACTGAAAATGAGCGAGTTAGATTATCTACTTAACTCAGGGCCCTAGCTTAAGAGGTGCCCATATTCTACAAAGTTACATTTTTGTGATGACTCAAGAAGACATAGGGACAGAGTTCTGATGTGTATGTCTACATCTACTTCCCTGTGTCTTTTCTGAAAAATCCTCTGGATATCTTTCAAAATGTATTCATTTATATCTTCTTCCAGAGATCTTTTGAAGTCCAGGTATCTCTCTTTGGTCAGCATTCACTCATCTCTTTCCCCCAACTTCACAGAGCCTTTCCTGGATCTTTGCTCTTTGATTAATGCATTTTATCTTCCTTTTATCTACAAGAGCCAAGTTCATGATGAAAGTCCGGAAGTTGGATGTCCTGGCACCCTAAGAAGTAGCCAGTTCTGGGTCTCATTTGCAGTTCATTTTTCTGTGATGAGCACATATTTTTTTTTTCTTCACAGATCCAAAGAGGTAGAATACATGTTTATCAAACTACTGAAAACCTCACTTATTGTAGGGGCAAAAGAAATCAAATTCCAGCTCTTACTACAAAAAGAATGAATAATCTTAGTGAACATTATTAATAAAATTGAAGTCTTTAACAGCAATCTTATTTATGTCCCTAAACTTGATGGGGCGCGAGTTTAGAGTCACATAGCAGCAAATCCAAATTAGCAACTGGAAACCTTCAAAGTACATGCTCAAAGTGGTGGGTTACAAGATAATTCATTTTTAAACATGATGGGACAGGCAATTATCTATTGTCTCATACTAAGACTCATCTTTGCACTGACTCATTTCAGACTCTTTCTCCCTCTGGAGAATAACATCTGTACAAACTGTAAGATGCAGGATAGCAATGATCTGCTAGACATATGCAGAACAGATGGTTGAAAAATCATCTGCCCATTTCATTGCTTCATTACTAATTTCTGCCACCTTGCTGTTCCTACAAACCTATGACTGCACAAGGCTGGTCTTCAGGTTAACTCAGGAGGGCCACTTGGCATGAATGCCTGTGTAGGGGCACAGGGGCCAATGGCTCTAGTCAATGTTGCCCAAATTTCTGGTTGAGTGCTTTTAGAGTGACAAGCAGTAAGATGAGGTCATTCAGGTAATGTCCAAGTTACATTCCAGTCTCCCTAAGGTAGTCATTTAGGAGCTCAGTGGGAATGGGCAGCAATCAAAGCTCTGGGAAATTAGTTCCCTTTTTGGACCATCTTTGTATTGCACAGTCTTAACCTAGATATTTACCTAGCGAGCAAAAAGAAACTGACAAGTGGGAAAAGCAAGTGCTTAAGATATAATGGTCCTTGATGACCTTGAATGCTACTTGCTCCACCATTTCCTCATCAAAACCAAAGGCTGTTGGACTGTCTGAATCTCTCACTAGAGGAAATCATCAGCATTTGCCTACAGGTGTTTCTCAATCTACTTCTTATGCCATAGATATATGTTGCCCAGAAAACAACAACAAAATAATCAGGGAAAACAGCTCTAGAAAATGTCATTTTAAGTTCTTCAGTTGACTGAGTATTGGAAGAAATCATATTCAATCAATGTGTCCTTGCCCAGAGTTAGGCTTAATAATAACTTAATTAAAGCCAGGTGAGTTGAAAAGGTCACTTTGAGAACCTGAGGTCTTTACCACAGCATTGTCCTGTTTCCATTTAATTGAATTTTAATTGCGTTCATAATGAATTGCCAAAATCACCGTACTGGCTCTATCACTCAGTTTTAATTCGCAACTGGGAGTAAAACTGTCCCAATTTAATTTAGCAGTGAAAGGGTTATTTTGAAGCCTGAGAAGAAGTAAAACAATATGCCGTGTTAGAGTTTATTTTATTTCATGTTACTTTTCTGTGGTTTCTTTGAATTTATTGTATGCTAGCTTCATGCCATGTGCTGTGCTGGGGACAGAGCTTTGTGGTACTTATATCATGTAAGATCACTTGATTGTTTGGCTTGAATAAAAAAATATTTCAGAGAAGAAATTTCCTAGAAGAATCCTGACACAGTAAAACCATCAGCAGGTGAAAGCATATTAGATTTAGCATACTCCACCTTCTAGATCTATTTCTACAAATGGCTGTTCTCAAGCTGAAATGATTTCCATTCTCTTCGAAAATGCTAATTATAATGCTTACTTTGTTAGGATATTATTCAGTATAAGAAATACCAAAGTTTCTTTTAGTCATAAAAAACAAGTAATTTTTATTGTAAAAAAATAGCATAATAGCAAAATAATATTTATCACCTTTTTGGTGAAGGGGCAAGAAAAGCCCAAAGCCAGCAAAGATTTTGAGTGAAGCTTTTCAGGGAAATATACAACCATTTAAACATTTTGGCCTATATGGCTCTAATGTGCTCAAATTTTGGCCTATATGGCTCTAATGTGCTCTTCTCTTCCTCTTCCCCTTTGCTTTTTCCTTTTATCCAGAAGATGCTAGTATGGAATAAATAACATGGTGAAGTGGCTTTGCTTTTTTATGGGTTCCTAAGGCTATGACTATTTTACAGAGATTAGTTCCACTGGAAGTCCCAGGTTTCCTGTTTCTATTATCCACACTTCACATGGTGGTTTAGACTCAATTGTCCATTGCAGACTTTGGAAAGCAGACTGTTTAATGCAGTAAATTGTGCTGCTGCTTCCATGCCCATCTCTCACAGTCCATGTTCTGGGGCCGATCAGATATACAGCTACTAACACATAAGAACACATAAATGCCTCATTTCCCACCTATTTTTGAAGTTAGCTGCTCTTTGAGGTTTGCTTGCTTTCATCATTTTTATTGGGCCTTTTGAGTGGATATCAAGAAACAGGTACCTTGGAAGGAAATATAACTATTGGAATGTAATTTTCTTTACATCCAAAGCTGCTCCTTTTCAGTTTGGACTCGACAGCCTCAGACCAGTGATGCTGAAGCTCAGTAGTGAGCTCAGGTTGCCTCCTGAACTTGAACAGGGAAGCAAATGTGTCTTGATGCAAACATTCTGTGCTGCTAGCCAGATTAAATCCCTGGCAAGCTCTTTCACATGGAATTTCTCTTCTAGAGGTTTGTCAGCGTATTCAGCAAAGAGTACAAAGTTATCTATTCCATGTGCGCGGTAATTTAGCTGGTCAGCAGCAGAAGAAATGGGAATGTACACAAGAGGCTTGTAATAGCTGGTAATGAGGTAGACACAGCAGATCACCCCAACACAGAATAACCAGGAGGCAGCAGAGGGAAGCTCAGATTCCAAAGTCATGGTGATGAAGTCCTGTGTAAACTGGGGAGTGAGCGGTGAGTGAGCACACCGGTGCTGTTTGCTCTGAGCCTGGGCAGCTGTGTGCTCGCTTGCCAAGGGCACAGGCTGGGTTAATTGTCCCGTGCAGCAGCTTGTGGCCCCTCAACTAGCTTCCCAACAGACACCAACTGTTCTGGTCTCAAAACTCCTTGAAGTGATTACAGTTGCTGTTTTTCTTCTGTTTTCATGACTTTGACAATATGTCAGTAACTTATGTCCATAGATGGCAGTGGATTTGGCAAACAAGACTGAAAGCCACTGAGACCCTGTCAATGCAGATCTCCTTCCAGTCTCCAGGCATTTCAGGGATTGCAGCAGTAGCATTTGCATGCAGTGCTGGCTGCAAACTTAGGCAGCCATGCTACAGTGTGGGAGACATCATTGTCTTTGTTGTAAGCAATAGAAGAGGATTGTTTTTAGATGTAGACAGGATTCTTGAGTCCCGAAAGATTCATACCCCATCCCCTGCTTCCGTGACTCCACATAGTTTTGATTTTACAAAGCCATTTTGCAGTTTTCATCATCTTGTTTTCCCTGACTGCTTCCTCCCTCCAGTATTCTAACTGGGCTATGAAAAGGTACCAGAGAAAAAATGCTAAGGGCCAGGTAAAGAACATCCTAATTGTCTTAGCATTTTGAAAGAGGATGTGGTCCAACTGAATGTTGTTTAGTGGGCTCCCTCAGACCTCCTATGAACAGTAGCCAGACCAGTTTCAGCTCAATTTACAATTTTGCCCTTCTGTATCCAAATAGTGTGCATGTGTGTATGTGTGCTCACATGTGGGTGAGTATATGCCTGTCCTTGTAATTTATAATAGGTTCGTGCTATAGGAGCTATGTCGTTCTATGCAGGCTATGTGGAAATACTAATGTATACTATCATTTGTGCTATATGCAGCTGTTAATCCCCCATGTTTCTATAGCTCTAAACAAAAAACAAACCTGCGAACTGTCACTGATTCTGCCAATACTATTGATTGTAAGAGGCTGAGGTGACCACAATACATTTGGATATTCTCCATTAATTATTTTTCTATGTGTTAATCACAGAATAAGAAATCATTAAAATTATCCACAGATATCTTTAATGGTAGAACAACTAAACCCTCAGAACATGTATTGAAAAGATGGGAAAGAAAATGTGCTATTTATTCTTTCCTGAGTAATAAAATAATAAGGAAAGGGTCAGTGTCCTTCTGTGAACATGCTCTGGGTAGGAATATGTTCATGGTTTATATTTTCTTAAGTGCTTCTTTCTCCTTAGGCTCCATCTGTCCTTGGGGACCAGTATGACTAGCAATTGGTGAGTGGAGATGGAAACGATAGTTCAAATTTTCGTCACATATATTCCTTTTCTCCAGTAGTACAGCACATAAGCAAAGCACAGGACATTCTATGCTTTTGTGAATGTGATTGATTAGCAGGTGAGGTAGAAGAAGAACATAGACTCAGGGCTATCCTATTATACTTTAAAATATAAGGGAAGAGAGGCAAAGTGGGTAGAATTCTGGAGAATTTGTACAGATACACAAGTAGAAGAAGATATAGCCACATGTTTCTTGGATTTCCAATTAAACCAGAGGCTGAGAGGCCTTGAGTCTACACTTCTATTCTCAACTCCTGAGTGTCCTTAGTTGACACTATGACCTTGCAGCATTAGTTATCATTTTTCATTTGTATGTTTGTTGCAGTGCTAGGGATTGAATCCAGGGCCTCATGCATGCTAGCCAAATGCTGTACCTCTAAGCCATGTTGCCACTTCACCTATAACTCTCTGTACGCATTGATTCAATAGTAATTTATTGATGAATATAAGGGCTCTATTATTTTTTACTGTTGTGGCATTTTCTACATAGGAAAGATATTGGGATGACAGATTGGTGGCAATTGGAAAAAATTGGCAAATATGGTGAAATTAGAATTACATCATTATAATGATATTTGATTTTTTTTTGTCTATTTCAACCTCACATCCACGCAGACATTGAATTATTAACATCTTGCATAGCAAGGCATTCTAAAGCTCCTGTTAGGGTAGACACACTATTTTACATAGTTGGTGTCTATGTCATACCAGTTACTCAAAGTTTTGAATATCACACTTGAATAAAGTAAGAAAGCGTGTGTGTATATGTGTGTGTGTGTGTGTATGTGTGTATGTGTACACACATACACACAGACACCCCCCTCAGCAATAGACCTGCATGAGTGTTAAGGGTAGGGCCATGTGATTCGAGACTTTTTCTATGAAGGAACTTACTATACATTTTTTTGTAATCAATAACACTAGTTTTCTCAGTAACTGTTAATACTGATACTCGACTTAGACATTTCTTCACAAATAGCTCAAAATATTTGAGTGGCAGGTATTTTTACATGCTTCATACATAGTAACATTTCATACTGGTGAAGTTGTTGCAGGTTTAGGAATGAATCAAGGGGCATCCCTAAAGGTTTTTTTTTATTATTATTTTCACTCAGTGTATTACCCTGTATTGATATTGATAAAGCCATGCATAATATGGTGACATTAAGGAGATATTATATCTTGATCTAGTAAGCAACTTCTTTGGCATACTAATTAATATTGTGCATATATACTTAGTCCCCCAAAATTTCATTTCTGGTTTGCTAATGGAACCTGAAACTGTTAGCAGTGGTTAAGTTTACAAGATTAAGAGCATACAGATCTAGAGTCAAATTTCTACATCCTCTGTTATTCATACATGATGATTTTTCTAAGGCTGTTTCTTCATTCATACAATGATAATTATATGAGCAATTATTTCACAAGTTTGTTTTAAGGACTGGAAAAAGTGATGAATGAAAAGTTCTTATAACTACTTTTCATAATACATACTAATTTTGATTATATTTTCTTTCTCTTTATGATAAAATTTTTAAGTGGGCTCTTTTTGTTGTTGTTTGTTTGTTTAATTTCCTACCAGAAATGTTAAGGGATATTCAGTTTGATTTAATGGCAATTTCATTTCACTTGAATCATTGGAATATTACTTTAAGAAAAAACTTCACTTAAAAATAATGGAAAAAAATTCTTCTAGACCTATAGTAATTTTAACAAAGGAGAAATTTTTATTACATCCATGCATCTGATCCCAGTTCACTAGTCTGTGCTTCTTTAGCCTTAAAATACATGTAATTTGGATATGTGTTCTGTGACTTATATTAAGGAAGTTTAGAAATTATTTGTGAGTCTGAAATGAGTTGGATCAAGCTAAAATCTGTTCTTCAGGCCTTCAAACATTTTTAAAGCCTAGTGACAAAAAAATAAAGGGGCAAACAGAGTCAAGTCTATAAAGGTACTAGACCTCAGGCAGTTTTCCAGAAAATAAATGAAATTTAGAAATTCACAACTACAAAGAATGTTAGATGTACTTGCAAATTTTCCAAGGCCCTCTATGGTATTTTTTTTTTACTTTATCATTTTTTCCACAACAGGATTAGCTTTCTCATTCCACATCACAACAGTTTTATATTTGAACTGTTATACCACTTATTTATAATAACTTCAGTGTTATGTTTTGGCATCAGCACAGATGGATGATGGTAAAAGCATCAGCATCTTAAATAAAGTCTTATATTAAAGTTCTTTGATTTTACTAGACTAAATTCCTGAGCATAAGGATTATTCTGGATCCATTTTAAATCTACTACGGAGTCTAGCATTATACCTTCCAGTATTTGGACTGTTGATAAATGTGTTTAATTAACATGAATTGGAAATAATATCATTGAGTTCTTTGAATTCAGCAAATGTCTAGAGTTCATTATACATTATTTGGCATTACTCCTTTGCACAACAGCTTCTGTCACAGGTTTAGCTTGTGAGTGTTCATGTGAATCCAGATATCCATGTGTAAAATTTACGTAGGGGATGAAAGTTCCATAAACATATGTTTAGTTAGGGTACAAGGATTTTCTGTAACCATAAGATGATTTATATCATTGAAAAAGAACATCTGATAAATTTCTTTCCACTGAAATATTTGTGCCAGAAAAACATTATTTACATAAAAAAATCATGCCTACTTAATTCCAAATTATTATTTTAAGCGATTCACTCAGGAAAATATGACATTTCCAAGATTTTTATTTTTTTTTAAATTTTTTAAAAAAATTTTTGAGTTGCATTTGGAGAGAATGCCTTTATTTTATTTGTTTGTTTTTATGGGCTGCTAAGGATTGAACCCAGTGCCTCACATGTGCTAGGCAAGCACTTTGCCACTGATCTACAGCCCCAGCCCAAGATTTTTATTTAATTGTGAAAAATTTTCTAAAATCCTGCAAAGAAGATTAAAAATCGTTAGTGGTGTAGGGACTGGAAAACATCTTATATTTTGGCATCAGCACCGATGATGGTAAAAGCATCAGCATCTTAAATAAAGGGAGAGAAGGAAATGACAGGCATCTGCGTCATTCTCATTCTTAGGGATCTTCTCATCTAATCGCTCTGCCTTCTATTTCACTTTGTCATCCCTCATAACTGTGGTTTCCTGGAGGTTCTCTGTTACAGTCTCTGGTCCAATTCATGGGCTAAACCCATGCAGAGCTCACACTGGAGCTTTTCAGCTCTGTTTACTCCTGAGGCATCTCTCAGAACTCTTCTCACTTGGCCCTGTCACAGGACAATATTCCTTTGGAAGGAAAGTGTTGGCTGGATCTCTGTTATCACCTAATTCCCTTTCATTTGATGAAATCTTAGATCCCTCTTTCAGAGAAGCATTCAACGAGCTGAAGTTGAAACGGTCAAATGCATCTATAGCTAAAGTGTATGTGAAATCATGCTTATTCTGAGGCACGCTGGAAAGAAGGAGTAGTTTTTGGTCACTATGCGTCTGAAAATAAGAGTTCATCAGGAAGGGGTGCTTGATGAGAAATAAAAGAGCCCCTTGTAGCATAAACACATTCTTTTAGTGCCCCTCTACTGAGGCAGGGGTTTGCAATGAGGAGATCTTGGTTCCAGGTGATAGCAGTTGCTGTGAATACCCTGCCCTATTGCTCCCAAACCTACCTGAGCTCATCTGCCGCTGTGACGGACAGTTTTCTACATGATGAGTCTCATGTCAAGTATATGTGGTTCTCTATGACTTCCCGCAGCACTTTCTCTGGAGCACTGGGAACTTACTCTGTGTTCATAACTGCAGAAGTGTTGAAGACCCCAATGACAATGCTCAGTCCTTAGGGGATTGGAGGGAGTAGACAGAAGCACAGTCTGCCAGTTCTATCCTTGGATAATTCAGAGGAGTGATCTTCATGGTTTCTCAGAGAGAAACTTGTTGCCCTACTTGTTGTTCCACTTGGATACCTTTTGTTGGATTTTTTTCCTTCCTTGTATCACTGTCCCTATTCTCTCATGTTTCTGAAGATTACTTCCCAGAGAAGCCACTTGAACCCAAGCCATAGCCTTAGGATTTGCTTTGAGGAGAACACAAACTAATACATGGTACCAACTATACACTTAAATAACTCTGAGACTTTGAGGAGATCATTTTATTTTTCAGGCTCTAGGTTGATTAACATATCAAAGAAGACATTTAGACTAAATTGATAATTTTCCTATTTATGTAGTTGAAGAACTATTTGTTGTAAACAAATTAAATCTTAAATAGACCCTTAAATTCAAAGATAGTTAAAAGTAATGAATGTGCTTCTTGGGTAAAGTTATTTTGTTGTTTCCCTGGTAGATATTTACTTTGTAGAATACTGAGGCATATTCTTGACTTCCGAGGATTCCTTGTAGCAAATTTTAAAAATAACTACGCTAGATGATCTTTAAGCCTCATGGAAATTCTAAAATTTGGGAATTCTAACCATGAATAAAGTCACTGAGGACTTTTCAACCTCTACCCTAATTGCAAGGTTATTTCCCAAACTTCAAGTCCATTCAGATCCAGTTTAAAGTCTAACAGTCTTTCATCCCTACACTGTTTGTATGCTCATCACCAATTGGAAAGTGCATATACACATGTGTACATGTGTCTTTTCATATTCCAAGTACCAATAATTTCATGGTATGTGGCATGCCATAGTTTACAAGGAATTTTAGTATAAAGACTGTGGTTTCTGTTGGTGTACAGGATACTTATGGGGGTAAAAGTAGCCCTCATTTGAATTTGCTTTAGACTTTATCAGAGGGACTTCCAGACTTTCTCTCTGCAAGTTCATCCATGGGAACAAGTTCAATAATACTTTCAGTTTTAGAACAGATGAAAACATATATATGGAACTTATAAATATTTTAGGGAGCCTATGTGTTGTATAATATTTTCCATTTCATTCTTAAATCTTAACTTTTGGCCACTCATGTAATTCTCAAAAGTTGTTTTCCTCTCTGCACCAAGGTATATTTTGACTAGAGTTATAAAATAAGATGACTTTTTCCTAGAAGCATCCTTAAGTTTCTTTATTTCCTCTTTTCCCACACTTTCTGTCTAAATCCGGGTCTGGATTTTCATCACCTTGTCTTCTCCTATTATTTTTCTTAGACTATGTCAATATACCCCATTGTCTTTCCAGGTCGACCATGAAACCTCCACTACTTGTGTTCCCTAAGGATTGCTCCCTGCAGATCCTTCACCTTGCCACTCCTTCTAGGGACCATTTCTCCTCAGCTCTTAAACCCCAGACTTTCACTTACCTTGTGTAAATTACCTTTCTTGTATTTGTAGTTTGTTACCTCATTTCCATTATATGCCACATCATGCCTTTATGATCACAGGGTATTCCTTTTGTTTTTTTTTTTTTCTTTTTCTATTCTTGAAGATCCATAGAACACAGAGTCAGATTCAATAACAGGATTCAAATTCAAGAAACGCTGTGAAAGCTCAATATTTCTTAGGGAACCTGAAAGTCAGGGAGAAAGAAAATAATTTATACAACCATCTTGACCCAGCCAGAGTCCCACTTTTCCAGGGGAGCTGATGGTTTTAAGTTTCTTTTACAAGCTCTTTATTTACCCAGCAATTTTCTATAGTGTCTAAATGCTTTGAAATAGAAGACGGCTGTTATGTCAACACTTTCAACCTTCTCGAGAACACACACTTCCCTCTCCTATGCAGAGTTTTTCTGGAGTCATTGAGCTGCATACTTTGCCCTTTAAATGGTTTCCTTTCTAACCTCCAGCCTTTCATTCATAAGATGTATACCTGGCCATATGACATCATCTGGAAGAATTCCTTACCCAAACCACCCAGAGCTGGGGAATGTATCTCTTACCTCCCACACCTGACTGTAAGTTCCTACAAGGTAGGGATCTTATTTCCCAGAACCAAGAAACATGTTGAGAATGTGATAGTGCCTTAATGCCTTAATATATGCTGGTCTAAGAAATCATTAAATTATTGTAACGTGTGTGTATGTGTGTGTGTGGGGGGGGGTGCGGGGGATCAAACCCAGGGCCTCATACATGCTTAGGCAGGTGCTCTACCAATTAGCTACATCCACAGCCTTTTAAATTTTTTTTTGAAAGAAGGTCTCCCTAAGTTGCCCAGGCTGACCTGGGATTACAGGTGTGCCACTCAGCACTGGACCACTACACACGTTTTAGGAGTTACTTTTAGATGAGGCTTCATTAAAAACTTTCTTAAGGGCTAAAGATGTCATGATTTGACTGTTTTTAGGTAACTAAGACCAGCTTTTTTTTGTTGTTTCCCATTCCATGTATGAATTATGGATCTGAAGTTTCTTTCCTACTGTGCTTGGCTTTGATGGCATCCCAAGCATGGAGCTTTCAGTATCTTTTTTGTCAGATTCTGATACTTTATCTCTTTCTTGGTCTGGCTTTCCCACCTCAGACACTGATGTGAAAAACAAATCCCTTTCATTTACTTTCCTTCTATCATGTGCATCTCTATGTTTAGCTGTGGTCATATCGAGTGTCAGCGCATACCCTATGGAGATGACCAAAGGTCCTGTGACAGATGCCAGGGTGGTGGTATACTTACCACAGAGTAGGTTTGGGGGCATTCCAGTTAGCAAAACAACTATTTTCTTTCCTGTTTTCATTCCAGGATCCTCTGGCAAATTCAGCCATGATGTATCTGCATTGTGTTTTATATTATTTCTGGGCAGGAATCACTACTGATTTGTTATCCCCTTTTATACCAATGCTCCTAAGAGCTGGCCAGCATTTAGTTATAGGTACAGCAGTTAACAAATATCATGTTTTTCTTCATTTAAAAATCTTCATATTTTTATATCCTTCTCTTTGGTGGAACTTTTCTTGGCACATTTTTTTTTTTTTAGTCATTTTTGTTCTTTATTCTTTTCTTGTGGTGCCTACAGAAAGGTGTTGCCAGGTCAAGACCTTAGGGTGGTGAATCACACCTGGAAGCCTCCTTAGAGTCACATATTGGGTTCTGATGGATCTGCTTCGGGGTATGAGGAATAGTGAGGTAGCCCCAGCAGTCTGTATGTATGTTCTCTTCCTAATCTATCACTCATCTCAGTTTTCCTCCATCGTTGATGATGAGGTTGAACAGGACCCTGTCTTCTTATTAAAGTACATTTTTAGATGGTGGTAGATGACAACTACAAAAATAATTAGCTGCTGCATGCTACGTCTGTGCCAGGCAAAGTTCTGTGTGTTTTACATACATATTTTATTTAATCCACACAGCAACCATATGAATTAAGTGTTATTCACCCAATTTCTCCAGATGTCTCTGTTTGCTCTTCCCATCTGCTTGCTAACCTGGAATTTCCTGTCTGTTCCTGCCATATTATGTGATTTTCTCAGTCTTAAACCCCTTTGCTTTTAACACATCATGTCTCCTTTATACCCTATTGTTGGATGATGATTGAGGGATTATTAATATTCATCTTATTTCTTTTTCCCATTCAAAGGTTTTGATGCTGCCAGTAAACCCCAAGTGGCAAAGGGAAAAAGAGGTAAAGTGCATATGGAGTTATTTATCCCCATACTTCAGACACCATCCTCCTGTATTTTCTTATTCTTCTTTTTTTAAAAAATTAATTTATTTATTCTAATTAGGTATATAGGACAGCAGAATGCATTTTGATTCATTGCACTCAATTGCAGCACAACTTTTCATTTCTCTGGTTGTCCACAATGTAGCGTTGCACCACATGTGCTGTCACACATGTACCTAGAATAATGATGTCCATCTCATTCCACCATCTTTCCTGTCCCCATTACCCCTGTATTTTCTTCTTATTCTCGTTTCTTCTCATTCTACTTTCCCTACCCTTGACCCTAACTTCAGATATGTCACTCCCTTCCGCGTTTACCATGCTTGGGAAGTAGACTCTTCCAACGTGTCTTTTCAACACTTGACTTATGAAGACTTCTCTGGGTTAGTTGATGAAGTATCAAGGAAAAGCACAGTGAAATGGCTTGCCAAGTTCATTGACATATGACAGAGGAATTCTTCTGCAGCAGAGCTTATCCCTCTGAGGTCCAGCTCAAATCTCACTGCCTCTGTGTCTTTCCTGAGTTCCCCTCCACATTCTCTAAAGGCAGAGTTAGTTATTCCCTTGGGCCTGTATTATCTTATGTCACTTTATATATCCCTCAGCACAGCATTTATCTCAGGATATGATGACTAGAGTTTTATTTCTCTTCCCTGTTAGCTTGTGAAACTCTTCATGGCAAACACTCTACCATTCATCCACGGATCCCCTGGGCCTGAAACAGCGCTTGGCACATCTTATGTGTTGGATGAGTTAGTTCTGTAGATGACTGCTTCCATGCCACATCATTGGCTGCTATTTTTACACTTGTTCCCTTTTTTTTTTGGGGGGGGAGGGGTGGTTACCCGGGGTTGAACTCAGGGGCACTTGACCACTGAGCTATATCCCCAGCCCTATTTTGCATTTTATTTAGAGACAGGGTCTCATTCTGTTACTTAGCACCTCACTGTTGCTGAGGCTGGCTTTGACCTGGTGATCCTCCTGCCTCAGCCTCCCGAGCCACTGGGATTACAGGCCTGAGCTTGTCCTGCCGCTTGTTTCTAATGTCCTGCTTTCTGTGGATCCTGTTGTGTAGTGGGTACAGATAAGAGGGTACTCCTGTTAACTCAAATACTGAGACAATATGGATCCCAATCACAGAAGTTTCACCACCGAGATTCCATTTTTAAATTAAAAACCTTCAGGCCCAATCCTCTCATGTTGTAGAATTTCCTTTATTAAAACTATGGAATGAGTTTAAACACGAAGGTCAAATTTCAAAATAAAAATTTTACTATTTATGGTCAGGGTTTTCTCAAGTCAGTGAGAGTTTTGTGTATATCTACACACACACACACACACACACACACACACACACACACACATATACACACACACACACAGATGCTGGTGCACACACGTATTTGTAGCCTGAGGTCATTTTATGTGGTTAGGTAAGCTTTCAATTTACATATAAAATAATACCAAATTGTTTACATCCCTGGATTTCCGACATGATTTTAGCTTGACCTGTGGTAAATTTCCCCATGTAGGCAAAGAACAAGACACACCTTTATCCCAGATTTCAACTCACAAGCAGAAGTAAGTTATTAAAGGAGTCAGGGACAGAAGAAAAAAAGAAATAGCCGGGCTTCTAATAGAAGAAAGCAAGCAAACGTTGATCTAATCAATTGATTTACTTTTAAGTAAGAGAACAGATGTTTTCTGTTAGGTCCCTGGTGAAAATTCAGTAGGCGCCAGTGATACTTTAAGGCCGATGGCTTCTGATAAAATTTGGAATGAAGGTCTGGGCTGTTCTTGCTAAATGGGTTTTTGCACAGCAGGCTCGTCACTGTGGTGTGATTTTTCTCTTGAAACAGGAGTCAGCTCTTTCTTCTTTTGTCTTTCCATATTTTCTCCCATCGCCCATTCCCTTTTGCCCCTTATTGCTTAAGGTAGGATCCTTTTTATACTCTTGTGTTGTTTGAAACTTTTAATTTTGAAGTATGTAATTCTCTAACTACAAATGGCTATTCAAGTCCCTCAGTTTCTGGCCCAGGAGAAACACCGTGGTGTCTTCTGACTGTACCTGGGCTATAGCCTCCTTATGAGCAGTCAGCTTTGAAGACTGAGTGAGGTGTTCATTCCCCCCTATGCCGTGTCCACAGCCTGTCCCCTAGCCACGCTGTGGTGACATTAACCAGAACCCCACACACTAACACTTCAAAGGCTTCTCCAAAGGTTTCTGAGAGTCTACATTCTCCCATATACCAGCTTTTCCTTTTTAGCTTCTTGAAAATCACTTGCAGTAATATGAGCTTTCTCCTTCTCATAAACACTCCAATTATGTTCATATTCTTACAATTTCTTTGCCAAACATAATTTGTTTTTACACTTTCAAGTAATGCTTCATCTTCTTTACATTCTTTTTGTCCCAGACAGCCACCCTCTCACTCCTCATTTGACAAACAGTTCTACCAGACTGTAAATTCCTTCTGATCAGGGAATATCTTATATGTTTTTGGATCCTATACAGAGCATAGTTCCCAATGCATAGTGGGTATGCAGTAAATGTTTGTTGAATGAAGACAGATGGTCCTTTTATAATCAGATCCCATGTTTAGGCAGACTATCTTAGTCTATCACAAATGGCCCACTGAGGAAATCAAGATAGCCAAATAACTAAAGAGATTTGTTCTTTGGTCATATTTTCCATCTTGCATTCCCCTCTTATCACCTATGCACTTTGTATTATTTGATAATATTGGTTTATATATCCATTTGGTTATTACCAGTCTGTATGGGACAACAACAATAATAATGTCTAGAATATACAATGACTGTTTTTATGGAATAATCTAGTCCTAAAAACAGATATCATGGCATTAGCAGGCTAAGAAAACATCTTATTATCTATTAAGAAATTCTCATTCTATGGGAGATGGGATAAGGATCCACTTTTTGATACCCACTTCAAATAGATTGGCATCTCCTTGCCAAGTGGCTCAGACTTGAGGGGTGATAAAAAATAGAACTAATACACCTGGAAACTCATCCATGGTTCCATTCCCTATGCAGCTGCATTGGGTCTGTTCTGATTTTCACCCCACAGTGTCATCCTTTATTCTGTCCCCCAAACTAAAACATCTGCAGTAGGAACAGGAGAGTGTTTCCGAAGCAGGAGCCTGGAGGAATGCTTATTTGAATGGAGCTGACTTCTTACCCTCCCTAAGGGGCAGAGGTGTTGATAGTTTCCATCAGTAATGACCTCATAGGAAAGCCATGTGCATCGCAAGAGCCACCACCACACCTGGCACTGATTCAGGGAGAAGTTGGAGCCTGAGTCCAAGTGATCCTTGAGACGGAACTACCCTGTCTCCAATCTGGGCGATCGATCTGTCGGCCCCAATCTGGAAGCAGATTGGGGAAAAATATTTTCGAACACTATCTTCTCTCTGGACATGGAGAACACCTGATTTCACAGCATTAACATATTTAAAGTGTATCTTTTATAAATGTTAAGATTACATCTTCTTAAATGAACCTACCACTAATTAGTTGTTAATTCATGGTTGTGTTCACTCATTAATCACACCCTGTACCTGGGGAGCATCTGCTATGAACTAAGCCTGGTGTGATACAACAAGAATACAATGGAGACCAGGACCAGAATCCTGTCTGTCCTCAGGAAGCTTTTAGTCTCTGACAGACAAGTCTCAACTGAATGATCACACAGTTGTGCAAACTGCGATAAATGCTACAAAGGGAAAACATGTTGTCTATAACAGAACAAACTTCGTATAGTTTGGGGTCAGGGATACCTTGTCTGAGCTACAACATTTGAAGAAGAATAGAAGTCACCCAGGGGAAGGGACAGAAGGAGCATTTTTTCAGGCACAGAGAGCAGCATGGGTCATGGGGCTCTGTTGCAGGAGGCAACATGAAATATACAAGAAGTGTGTAAGACTTTCAAATGAGTCTTGAAGGATAAGCAGGTAGAAATCATTCAGATATTCTCTAGCTTCCTTTTACAACTTGTCTGTTGTTTTCAACTTCCCTCTAGTGTTTCACTTAGAAATTCAACTTCAATGGAGGACAGAATAAACGCATGATCATGGCAGAACCTTTGCTACTTCTTAGCACAGAGTAGTAGTTTATTGCCTCCAAAAGCAATAATACCACTTTTCATAGAACTGATGAAAGCTAGGTAGAGAAGAAGTCTAGCAGAGGGGCTTGTCAGATGTCTTTGTCTCATTGAGCCTGGATCCTTAGGAAGAATAGTTTCTAGAATGGGCACTTCATATTCTTCCAGGCAAGAAGAGTGTGGTTACCTGCCTTTTATTACAATGAACTTAAGCCCCTGCTTTTTGATATGCTTGTTTCCTTTTATGACATTCTCAGATGAAATGGAGTTTCTCAAAGTGAGTTCTTTTTAAAAATTTGTGTAATTATTCAATGTCCTGTGTGATTATTAAATGTCTACACCTTTAAATAAAATGAAAGTCTCCATTTTCTAAGTAGAGTCGCACATTCACCGGGGGCTCTTTTTCCACCTGGTTTTCTAAACTTACTTTTCACTTAAATTTCTCTTTCTTTGTTGACACTGTCATCAGAAATACTTTTGTCACTTGCAAACCTGACCACATAAGTTCATTGCTCAAAGTTTGTTCAAATGCTGTTCATTAACAAAGGTTAATAATCTAAAGTCCATAGGAGGATTCCTGGAGTCCTTCACTGTTGGCCTCCTCTCTGTAATTTATTGTTTTCCTCTTCCACTCTGTCATGTATTTCAATTCCAAATT
The DNA here is from genome assembly GCF_052094955.1 of Ictidomys tridecemlineatus. Lineage (NCBI taxonomy): Eukaryota > Metazoa > Chordata > Mammalia > Rodentia > Sciuridae > Ictidomys > Ictidomys tridecemlineatus. Next base: position 96,456,646 of record NC_135485.1, read on the forward strand.
GAGCAACTTACTGGTCCCAGAAGCCTCCATGATATTTCCATCCCCATCATCTGCTGATACAACAGCCAAGATGCCAGCTCGTTCTCCTATGTCAATTTCCTACTTGCTGGCCAAAAAAAAGTGAGTTTTACCATTGCTTCTTTTGGAAAGCCATCTCTTTCTCAAGAGATGTCTATTTGTATACTTTCAGAGCACTAAGAAAACACAATTTGTTTTAATTACTTCTTTGTATATCTTCCTCCATTGGAGTTTGAAGAGAACCATGTGGTTAGTATGCCTAGCACCTAATATGGCACCTGGAATGTAGCTTTTACTCAATAAATTATTGTTAAAAAATATATAAATAAATGAATTTAGGATATTTTAGTGCTCTCTGTGAAGTAGAAAACTTGCCTTAAGACAGAAAGAAAAATGAGAAAGTTATACCCTTATAGAAATTCTGAAATGCTGATGTTTTAATCAGAGAACTGATTTATGTAACTTCTATGATAATCAATATTTATAAGTGAAACATACTTGCACTAAATTGATTTCCAAAATGCACCTGAATCTTCTTCACTCCCCATATGCACCGATGATGCAAGAAATCTTTGCAGTTTTCTTCATCAAGAAGTAAAGTTTAGTTCCTCATTCCTTGAATCTGTGCTGGTTCCATGAATTTCTTTAGCCAATAGAATTATGTGGAAATTGCTGTACCTCAGTTAAAAATACAGATTTCCAATGATTTTACATAATTCTGCCCTGTCTCTTGGAGTCCTGCCACTGCATGAGAACAAACGCAGGCTGTCCTGATTGAGAGACCATGTGGAGCAGAGATGAATCATCCCATCTCAGGTCTCTGTGAACCAGCCAACCCTTAGTGGACCTTCCAGTTGAATGCAGATGCATGTATAAGCCAAGGTCATTTAACTGAGTCCAGCATATATTGTAACTAATAGAATCATGATCTGAAAACAATGTCTTTTTAAAATAAACTACATTATTAAAAAACTGCCACACAAAAAATATTTCACAGTGACTGGCCGTTTCTGTCTTAATAATTTCTATTTAACCCACAAAGTATTTCTTGAGTAAATTTACACATATACCTCTGTTTTAATCTTTCATGAGGTACACAGGTAAATAAGATATTATCCCTGTCTGCAAATGAATGTGATAAAACTAACAGGAGGTGAACACACATATGCAAGGTGTTTTAATCAGCTTTTTTTTTTTTTTTTTTTTTTTTGGTCACTGTGACCTGACAAGAACAATTAGATGGGGAAAAAGTTTATTTTGGGTCTTATGATTTCAGAGTTCTCAGTCCATAGACGGCAAACTACATTGCTCTGGGCCTGAGATGAGGCAGAATATTATGGAGGAAAGATGTGGAAAAGAAAAGCGGCTCAGGATAAGGCACAAGGAAGCAGAGAGAACTCTGCTCATCAGGGACAAAATATGTACCCTAAAAGCAAACTAACCTCTAGCGACCTCTTTCCGCCTGCAATATCCAATCTGCCCATAGTCACCATCCAAATAATCAGTGGATTAACTCACTGATCAGGTTAAGGCTCTTATGACCCAATCATTTCACCTCTGTATGTTCTAGCCTCCTCTGGATGAGAAATCAGGATGGAGTGATCTGATCAGAGGAATCAATCTTCTTTGAAATCAGTTCCAAGTGATGGGGTCGATAGGCTTTTGAAGATAGTAGGCTATTCCAGCTAATCAGTACCTTCTACTCCTAAGATTAGGACTATGATCTATGACTAAACTGCTGTCTTATGTCATCTGTATAATTGGGGATAATTATTTTACAGCATAAATGCAAACATAACACATTAAATTATAACATACTGAAAATAATTTTCTAAATCTCACACCACTCTATCATTTATATATGGTTTAACTGTTATTGAGTTAAACCATATATAAATGATGGAAATTTTTGCCTGAGGCAAACTTGACTGATAGTAAAAAAATTACTCCAAAGTTTCTAACAAATTTCAAGTAGCTCAGAATTTTATTCCAAGAGCAATGCTGAACACATAAATACTAGGGACTCACACAATAATTATTGATTTGAATTAAGTTGAAGGTTTTTTGGTGGGGGACAGTGGCAGAAATGAAAGAAAGAACATTTGAATTCTTATTGATTTCATATGTCAGTAATCTAGTATACATTCAAATGTCTAGACAACAGAAAACAATTCTGGATTAATTAAATAGTCTGAGTAGCAAAAGATTCTTCTATACAGTTATGGTTTACATAATAGATAATAAATGTTTAATTGAAATTCCAAAACTAAAATAATAGAATTGGACTGTTGATATAACCTTCACATTGTATTTTATAATACTTCAAGCAGTACATTACTGGAATTTCTGAGTGTTTGTGTTTTATACAATCATGAATTTCCCACAAAAGCTGTTACCTATAATATTTCACTAATATCACAAGAAATCACATTATAAAGACTCCTGAATTTTCACTTTTATTTGACTCTTTTACATAGTAGCATATCAAAATGAGACGTTAACTTATAACGTAGAATGTCTCTTCCTGCATTGAAAAGAATTTATTTTCTCCAGATGTGTGACAAATCTTTTGTATGTTTTTCTATTTTGTCTGTAGCTATGTAGTTATACATACCACAATGTATAATTTTTTTTAAAGATTCACTTGAAATTAGAATAGTCTAACAGAGAAAGAGTTCAAATATAATCTAGCAGAAAGTTAAGGCAAATTATACACATAGAAAATTCTTAGAACTTAAAGCAACAAATGCAAAGAGATTTTTATCTTCACAACATGGGTTTGCAATAAAGGCATTTAAGTGAGAGTTCTCTTCTTTTGAAGGCAGGACATTAAGAGATACTTATTTTGTGCAAAACATTTAGAATAAAGAATATGAGTGCTATATTGAAGTTAGAAGATAGAGTAAGCCTTTGGGAAGTACTAGGTAAGAAAATATACAATCGTGATTATTATCTCTATGGTCAGGTTAGGATACATTAGAGACATTTGGAAAATTCATTTAACCAACCTACTAACCAAGACACTGCTCAATGAACTCTGTTTGCTTAATGCTGAACACTGTTTGTTGCTAGGTTGTTTCCAAACCACAACAGGTTAGTAACAAGGACAGACCCTTCAAGCCCTCAGTTAATGGCAATCAAGTTTAGCTGAATTCAGTGGTGTATATGACTGAGCCACTACGTATCTATTTGTATTTGAGTAATTCCTTTAGCCTCTCTGGGGCTCTAAACTGTGACAGTGTCTTGATTTATAGAATTATAAATCTTTTGGGGCTTCACAAATCATGAAAATCAAAACATAGTCTTTATTTTCTTTGGGACCAAGTATCCCTTTGTGGCAACAAAAGAAATAAACTGTATACTTGCCAGACTGTACAGTTGTTCTATTTATTAGTACATCGCCTAGCAGGTTAAGTCCTGAAGAAATGATTGCCAATTATTTGACACCTTTTTATTTATTTCTCTCAGCCCTTAAAGAGTATTATCAAGCATGACCTCAGCCATCTACAGAAGCTTCTTTGACTCGTACATTTCTTCAAAGATCTTGTTCAGTATAGTTAGAGCCAATACTGACTCCTGTTATTGCTTATGAATATGGCAATTAGTGGCTTTAATTAGACTGACTTAATAGGTATACTTATTAGTGTACAAAATGTGATTTTGCCTTTTCAAAAAAAGTTCCATGGAAGCTCTTAGGATATAATGCTGGCAACATTATCAGGAAATGACAGAAACTTTGTGCAGGGTCCCTCATGCTATAATAATTAAACAGGAGAATAATACAGGGATGACATTATTTTTTCTCACATAGTGTCTAATTTCATATTTGTGATGAGTCTGTAAGGAAAATATGATTGTCCCTATTTTATAGAAGGGGAAAATCTTAAAGAGATTTGTATTTTTGGTCATATTTATGAAATTCCTTCTCATTTGTGTGGTTGGTCATGTTTATGAAATGACTTCTCTAGGAGGCAATAGCAGGGAGAAGGGAAGCAAGATCCATTTCCATGAAGTTGCATTCTAGGGCATGGTAGTAGCAAGAGATACAAGTATTAAACAAGTAAAGAACCCACAAACAAATAATCTCAGATACTTTTAAGTGCTATGAAGACAATACAAGGTAACGTGAGGATTGTTTGGCGTTGGGGGTGCACATCAGAGGGTCTCTCTGGAATGGTGACAAGTTAAGATCTATCTTGTCCAAACAGTTACTAGGATTTAAATTTATGATTAGCCTGGTTTTCAATACTCTAATAATTTATTTTTATAATAGTTACTCCATGGTCGAAAATACTAAAATGCCTGCATTAATAACAGAGGAAAATCCAAGAATTTTGTCAATACCTACACCCTGACTCCTATTGAGATTATTATTAAGATAAAATAAGAAATGAAAGGAATGTAAGCTCTATAAAGAATCATGTGCACTAAGGCTTCATTTTTCTTGTGTGCCCTTACAGTCTGGCATGGGATGCATGCTGGGAGAGAGAAGAAAGAAAATGAATGAACTATGTATGCAATTTCATCTGAAGAGATAGGAATGTGGTGACTTAGTTATAGATCAAATGCAATTATATTTATTGTTTTATTGATCCCAAATATCTCGAAGATGCAGCCTTTTATAGAAGAAAGTTAAAAATCAGTAATCTGCTCTCATGTTAAAATGATGCTTAATATGTTGTTAGTATTTTTTTCTTGTGTATTTTAATAAAACCGAATTCAAATTTATACACATTTTTTTTCTTTCTTAGTTTTTAGAAAAAATAATTTTAGTTGTCAACAAACCTTTATTTTATTATTGATACATGGTACTGAGAATGGAATCCAGTGCCTCACACATGCTAGGCAAGCACTCTACCACTGAGCCACAACCCCAGCCCTTTCTTAGTTTTTTATTATTATTAATATTTTCTCATCAATTTTTTTTCACTTCATGAAGCAAAATTTAGAATGGTCACAGTGTAACTGTCCCATGTCTGTACACTCGTCTGTAACCATTCATTTCTGTGGAACATTTAGCATCATTTAATCTTTTAGCCTTTTAAATAATGCTGAAATGATGATTTTCAGGCATATTTTTTATGTTTGCTTGCCTCAGAATGTTCTTAGGATGTATTTCTAGAAGTGAAATGACTGACAAAGAAAAAAAGTTCTCATAGTCAGAACTATGCATGTTTCATTCACAAAGTTTCTATATAAAAGTTGCCAGGTTGTTTCAGGCTCTTTAAAAAAGCCCAGTTTGACACCATCTTCAGCCTGTGTTACTTTGAGTGACTGAATTTCTAATGAAAGTCATTCTTTTCTATGGGAGTTAATGGTCTAAACTTATCAAGTCTGATGGTCATTTTCCCAATATTTTGTTAATAAAATCTTTATTTTAATAGACATTAGAATCCCTGTCCAATGATAATTGATACTTGCAGAGTAATGCTGAGACTTCAAAATCCTAAATTGGTCACCAAAAATGAATAAATTATGTTCAACAGTTTTTGTATTATGTGTTTTAATATTGTATGTTATTTATATAGAATTTAGTGTATTTCTAATTTTCTAATTCTTTTGGAATAGCAATTCCTTTGTTTCTGAATGGTACCTTTTGATTATTTATAATGAATAGTCAGTTGATTCTAAAAGCTCAGCCCTAAGTTTAACAACAGAGTTTATTACATCCTTGAATGCATTTTATTCTTACTTAATGTAGTAAAGTAGAAGTATTGTATAAGCAACACCCCCATTCTGTGCTATAGTATGTACTCCAAATAAGCTTTTCTCAATTTCATTTAAAACATATTGAAGTCTGTCAGAGTAGCCATGAAGCCTGTCAGATGTCCTTAAGGGATTAGCAAATTATAATTTAGTTAAAAAATGACAATTTTAACAGATCAGTGTTCCCCCCTGGAGGCTAAAAAAAACGCATCAACTATTCTAAGAAGAAGGATGTTTATTTGAAACTTATCCAAACACTCCAAAACCCCTAGATGGAAATCTTGAAGAAAAGGGATTTCCCATAAATTTCTACTCTCCTATTTCTCACTTTTAAATGTTGTTCTAGGAACAATGTTCAACAGCCCCTCTTGTTTTGTTGTCTGAAGTGAAAACAGAAAAATAAGTAGTGTTAATGAGGGAGAGGCCAGGGAGACTCTCTTGGAAATAATTTGAATTTTGCAGATATTTATATTCAAGAGAAGAAGGCAAGAAGAGGACATTGCACTTTGAGTGAGGTAAATTTGGAGTCATGTTGATGTGTAACGCAGAAGATAAATAAATAAGAACAAATTATCCCATATTCCCTTCATCCTTTTCCCATTTGCATTGAGCAGTGATAAATGTCTATTTCAATGCAATGACATTATCTCTCTAGTTAGAGGAGAAATGATTTTCTTTAAAATAGCCCACTTTACATTCCAGATTCCTTTCAAAGTCCAAACTGAACAGAAGCTTAGTTCACTTAAAGTAGGTCGAGGGGCAGAAAAACTGCAGTGGGATTTTTGACTCACTTTGTCCCATTTAAAGATTTGGGACTTCAAAAGAGTCAAATTCCTAGCCAGGTGGCACAAGCCTGTAATCCCAGCAGCTTGGGAGCCTAGAGTTCAAAGCCAGCCTCAGCAAAAGCGAGATGCTAAGCAACTCAGTGAGACCGTGTCTCTAAATAAAATACAAAATAGGTCTGGGGCTGGGGCTCAGGGTAGAGTGCCTCTGAGTTCAATCCCCAGTACCCTCCCCCACAAAAAAAGAGTCAAATTCTTTACTCATTATTTTCCTGTCTTTGATAGGATTGGGATAGATAACATGTGTATTCCCTACCCCATAAAAGTGAAGAGCCTCAGTTTAAAGTTACCTCCTCTTTTATTTCCTTGTTCTGCTCTCTTTCTCCTTCCTCATTTTTATTTACAGTTGCTTGCATGTTGGATTCTCTAGGAGAGGTAGAAAAATCAAATTGAGTTTTCTCTTCCCTATTAGTTTCCAATGTGCCTGGGAGCAGAGCTGTCCTTTTGTTTCTTCTGTGCCTTCCTTACAAGGTCTTATTGCTTTTCTGCGTAGAGCAGTTTCTAACACTGTCTTTACATGCTCCCTAGGAAATGTAAGGAAACAAATAGACGCCTATGTACAATCATTGTGTTTTATCTGCTTAGTCTGTATGGGTGCTGTGCTCCTGAGGCCAAGTGTCCAGGTTCTAAATCTTAGGTCAGAGTGATTATCTTGTTTCTTAAAGTGTTCCCTTCAAGCTAGACAAACCACCCCTTTCAGATTTCTACTAGGAAATGGGAGAAGTACTCATTACTCTCAATCAAAAAAAAAGTATAAACGTGATTCCATTTGGCACCTAGAGCCGAAGGGGTCCAGTACTGTTCTCCCTACCAAAGCTCTGCCCTGGAGTGGGTAGTCTACCCCGGGGTCACGGAAGAAGGACAGAGCTGCGATTCATCATGCTTGCCACTAGAGGTCAGTGCTGACCATTCACAGAGTGAATCCAATGCAATGGCCTCTGCACGCTGGATGTCCAGAGTTACAAGAGTAGGTTTTTGTGCCTTTGGTTGAGATTAAACGCATGCTGAGTCCGTTATGAATTGTGTATTATGTGAAGGATTTACTAAAACTAATTTGAATTTGGCTGACTATATTCAAGAATATTATTTAGTATTATTTCTCTTTCCTGGAGATAGATATATATATATAAAACAACTGTTTAGAAACTTCAACAAATTCCTGCTCCAAGGGATATCTCCGTGAGCTCTAGGTTTCCCTACTTGCTCCTCTTTAAACACGTTGTAATGAGTGCCAGTCTACAACCACAATGGAGAAATAAATGGAGGGGACAGAGTTGGTGTGACTTGGCGTACATTGATAATAGTTCTATGTTCACACAACTTAAAACGTGTTTCTACTTTATAGATACAGAGGCTTGTCATTCTGTCATTTGACATTTGTCCTTCTAAACCAATCCACTGAGCTTCAGTCCTTTCTACTACAAACATTTGTAGTTTGCATCTAATATGACAGGAACTGTGTTTTAATTTTTAACTTCAAGGATTCACCTACTCTAAGTATTACCTAAAAGGGTTAATGCTGGGCATGGATTCCAGCTTATGTGTATTTGACAGAGTTCATTGAAATTTTTTTTATTGCACTTCAATGAATTATCTTCCTAGAGTCAGCTTTTGCTACACAGGAAGAACTAACATTTATTGAACACCTGCTATATACAAAACATTTCATGCATATAATATCTCATTTAATGCTCACGAAAACCCTGAGGTAGGAATTGCTTTTCTTTCTTTTGCTAGTGAAAACACTGAGCTTCAGATTTTAAATAATTTGCTCAAGACTACACAGCTCCATCATAATTTAATATTAATTATAAAAGATCTGGCATGGAATAAAGGTATTTGAACATTATAGTGCACCCCAAGTCCCTCCTTACATTTAATGGAAACTCTAAAAACTAAAGGGCTTGTGTATCATAGAAAACAGCATAAACTTGGTACCTTAAACACTAGAAATCTATTTTTCACAGTTCTAGATGCTCAGAAGTCTATGATCAAGGTGGTAATGAGGTAGGTTTCATTCTGAGTCCTCTTTTCTTGGCTTATAGTCAGCTACTTTCTCTATGGATGGTTTTAGGGCTAAGAGAGACAGAAGAAGCAAACTATCTGGTGTCTCTTCTTATAAGGACACTAATCCTATAATGAGGCACCAAACCACCCTCATGACCTCATCTAGATTCAGTGAATTCCCAAAGCCCCCATTTCCAAGTAGCATCACATTGGGAATTACAGCTTAATTACAATTCAGTATGTTTTGAAGTATATTAGTTTTAAATTTTAATGAAGCCTCAAATCAATTCTGTCATTTACTTTTTCTCCTTTTTGTTGTCTTTTAAAAATCTTCATTGAATCAAAGTTTGCCAAGATTTTCTCAGACATTTTACCTGGAAACTTTATAGTTTTGTGGGTTTTTTTTTAACATTTAGTTCCATGATCATTTGATGTTTGTCAAGTGCTATATAACGGTCAATATTCACTTTTTTAAAAATATAAATATCCCATCTCAATTTCCAGGGATTTTAAGGAGTAAAATGCAAAACTGGGACCTTCCTTTCTTACCACATGAGTTACAATTGTTTTGATCATCGACTTGGATGAATTTAGTAGCATAGAGACTTGGAAAAATATTGTCTGATTATTTTCCTATATCTATAACTTCATTGATATGTGCACCCATGTCTTTTATAAAATTATGCACAATATTCACACTACATCATTTAGAAAAAAAGTCAAAACAAACAAACAAGGAAAGGTCAGCTGTAAGAAGAGTTTGAGAAGCAATGTCCTTCCAATGTACTTTAATTCATTCCAGAATCACTCAGATTCAGAACACAGAGTTATGAAGGAAAACTTTCTAATAAGCAACTGTAAGGTGCCAATGAAAGTTTCTGGGTTAGAATCTTTTGAATTTAATGCATTTAGTGGGAATATGTAATAAATGACTTTCAACTATATGTTTGACAAGTTGTTAGAATCTATCATATATGGTCACATTACTTTAATACACATTATAGAAATAAGCTATTAGATAAAGACAAAATGCAGAGGAACCTTTTAAAAATAGTTACCATGGCTTTGGGAAAAAAAATATATATATATTGCGTGTGGGCTAAGTACTCATTTAGAGAGAGAAAACAAAGAATGTGAATAAATATGCACTTTCTGAGGTGGAGGATGGTTATGGTGAGGTCCTTGAGAGAATAAATATTATTTAAAATGATTATTAACTTTATAGTAAATAGTGTGAATAATCAAATCTCCAATAGAAGTCCGTCCCATGATTTTGACTAAAAGATTCCAGGTGCAGGTATATATTTAAAGGTGAATTCTCAGTTATAGAATGTAACAAACTAACAGATGAACTGCAATGTATGTGTAGGTTGGAAATACATAGAGACAAACAAACAAAAAGGCAGAGAGTGGATGGCTTCAAGGTGGTAGCCAGACCCAGCAAAGTGACCTAGGAAACTTTGCAGCTGTCTCCTTAGAGTATGAATGGTCCACTTCATGAAGGATATGGGAAACAAAGAGAAAACAGATTAAAGTGTTATGTTCTCAGTGCAAACGGAAGTAAATACCTCTTAGATTGGTAAACTTATTTTTCATTTTATGCTCTTCAATTAAGGTATTTTAAGGGAAGATAAGTTTCCCAACCTATACTGAGACAATCATATTGATGACTTTTAATGAAATTTTTAGTAAAACTTTGCTATCTCTGGTATTCACACTCAGAGTTTTTAAAAAATGTGTTCTAGTCTGCATGATTTCAAATTAAAAAAGTAATAGAAATACTTTTTTATATTGATTGTATTGGTTACATACATGTTAAAACTGATCATCTTGCATACTTCAAATATGTGCATTTTATTTTACCTCAATAAAGCTATGGGGAAAAAAAGAAGTTCTAACAGTAAAGAAAAAGATTGATAATTGCATTCCATTAATATTAGAGAGTATGGTTCATCAAAAGAAACCAATGGATAAAGAGTAAAGTCATATAGTAAGAAAATATCTATTCATATATAACAAAGGACTTACTTGAAGAATAAATAAATTTTAAAGGAAATAAAAAAGGATGTTGTGAATTTTATAAAATCAATAAAGTTTGAACTTACCCTTTACAGAAGATGATATCCAAGAGTTGGTGAGGATATGGAGCACACAGAAAGTTTATTCTCTACTGGTTGGAATGTAAATTGGTACAAGTCCTTTAGAAGATACTTTTACAATATTTACAAAAGCTCAGCTTATAAATCCTATTCACTATTAAATTAGACCAAGACTGCTCATGGCAACTTTTCTAAAAACTTCAAACAAGGCAAATATCCATCAACAATAGAATTGTAAACTGTGGCTATGTGAAACAACATGAGAAATCTCATAAATATAAGGTGAGTGAAAGATATAGATGGAAATAACACATTCTATCTGATTTCCTTTGTATAAAGATCAACCACAGGCAAGAAAAATTTACAATGCCAGAAATCAAAGTAGTGTTTCCCTATGAGAGGTGGTAATAACTGAGAGGGGACAAAATGGAGACTTTGGCAATGACAGTAATGTTCTATAACTTCATCTGAATTGTTGCTACATGAACATGCTATCATTGAGCTGTAAGTTTATCAATGGGAGTTTAAGAGAATAAATTAGATTAAAATTTTTAAAAGTCTGTTAATTATATACATATGTGTATATATAAACATGTTTACATATATACATGTATATATATACACACACACATTTAATGGAGCACTAAAAATAATTTTCTACATTATTATAAAAATTTAATTTTATTATTACATTCATGATCACTGCACGTATCTATTGTAATGTACCCAATCATTTATTTATGAGCATCTAGGTTTTCTTTAAATTAGGCTGAGCTTTTCTAGAGTGATATTGAGGAAAATAGTCATGCTTCTTTTAAAAAAATCCAATAGAGGATGCCAATATAAAATGAAAGAGTGGAATTTGGAGGCAATGAAATTATTGCAAGGTGTTCTAGAATTGATAATTTCCTCAATAATTAACTATAGACAAAATAAATAAATAGCACATGACAGAGATTTATGATTTTTAATTTTATTAGTTTAATAAACTATGGATTTAATAAAAATACATTCACTTTACACTATCAGGGAATGCAGAGTGACTTTTTGTTATGTATTTTGTCAAAAGTACAATCACAGGCAGCAAGGGAATTCATAACATTTTTAATTAAAAAGAGATTTTCATGCTTATAAAGATTAAGAATAATTACTCTGTGGTCATCTTCTGAGTGTGAATACCAGAGATAGCAATAGTTTTACTAAAAATTTCATTAAAAGTCATCAGTACAATTGTCTCAGTATGAGTTGGGAAATTTATCTTCCCTTAAAATACCTTAATTGAAGAGTATAAAATGAAAAATAAGTTTACCAATCTAAGAGGTACTTACTTCTGTTTGCATTCAGAAGTCAAAGATAAATAAAACATAGTCAGTTCCCCAAGATAACTATAAGCTAATTAATAAATGATACATATGTATATATTATTAAGATTTTTATAAGAAGTGTGATAGAAAGGGAAGAAAAAGGAGCTAGGTAACTTCAAGAAGATGATGGGACTTAAGTTGAACACTGAAGGGTAGAGCTTATGCAGGTAACAAGCAGGATTGAAAATCTTCTATTGGGAGAACAAGGTAAGCAAACCTACAGAGATGGCAAACCCATGGCATAGCTAGAAGTATTAAAGTATTATCTTGGCTAGAGTAGGGAAAATCATTCTGGAGGGTACTAGAAAATGGGTATACATAAAGATGGGAGATAGGCCCTCATGTGTAATGGGCTCCCTAGAAGAGTTATTTAATAGTAAAGGGATGTAATGAGGATTATAGTCTTAGATGACTTAACCTAGCCATGATGTGGTTAGTGGATTGGAGTGAACGAAACTGGAAATGAAAGTAACAGAAAGAGTGGAGAAGTGGGAGAGACAAGCCATTGCTCAAGTAGTCAAAGTGAGTCACGGTGATAGTCAAGACTCAAAGGGAGGTACTATATAAGAGCATGGGTACTATATAAGAGCTGGGACTGATTGGGGGGACAATCTTTAGAAACTAGCAAGGATAGTCCACCATCTGACATCAACTCTGTTATCTATTCCACATACAACGTTCTCTGGATACCTTCTCAAGGCTGAATCTTATCTCTCTAACATCAACAGGCTCAGGTTTGAAGTCCAGGATCTCATCATCTACTCAGATTCTGATATGCAGAGTTTCCTCGTGTGTTCTTTAAGGATAGTTCTTTTCAATATGAAGCTCTGTGACCTAAAGAGATGAATCATCTGCTCCCACATACACATGGTGGGGTAGTCAGAGAATAACTGCAAAAGACACCCTTGTCCAACAGGGGAGAACAAAAGGTGTATGGTAGTTATTGGTCAGTACCATTTCTTAAATTCCAGCCAGAGTCTTGTCACCAGTTCCTTGATTAGGATCCATTTCTGTTCTTGGATGTGACTCAGGGGTGAAAATGGGAAGTGGAGCCAGTACAAGTGAGATGGAGTAAGGAAATTGCTGGAGAAATACACATTATGCAGTTGTGGCAGCTGGAAGGCTGCTGGTGGTGTGAAGTTGCCATAGGCCGGCTGTCATAAGGAAATGCTGGTCCTGACATAGAGGAGAATATAGACAGTGTAGAACATGTGAGGGTATAGTGGAGTAACTGTCCCTTATTGCTTCTGATCTTAACAGTACAGGAGCTTTGCAGAAGAAGCCAATGCCCTTTGACAAGAAGGTGCATGCATGCATCTGACTCAGGATTCTGGACTCAGGAAAGCTGAATTCAGGAGGGTAGGAGCTGGAGAGGCAGCAGTGTGCCTGTTCCCAGCCATGTTCTCAGCAAATGAGCCCGCAGATTACTGAAGAGTTCACAAGCATTAGTGATACCTGATGCTCCACACCAACCCCAGAGCTAGACACGTGCAGCTTCACTCCAGCATTTTAAATATTACAAACAGTTGTCTTTTGGGTTGCCTCTCTGCCATATTTACACCGGGAAGAGGATTCTAGGAAATTTCATCCTGGTTTAGCTATGTCAACATTAATACAATCACAAAGTTCTCTTATATTCCAGTAACATAAAAGCATTTTTTTTTCATCTGCTGTGAGTATTTCACTGGTGGGGTTAATTTTAGAGGTGTAATTTGCTTTCCACAAGAAAAAAATGAGATCTTTGGAGTTATCTAAAAGTGATCTTTTTAGTTATCTAAGTGAGGCTTCTTTATTGCTTAGATATTTACTGGCCTTTGAGTTTTTCCTTTATATCACCAGCATCTGGACTTACAAAATTTGCATGAATTATCAGGTAACTAATTGATCTAGTTCTATTCTTATGTAGGTTCAGATGGAAAATTTTCTAAAGAACATTACTGTAGGGAGAGGTAAACTGAATGCATTTTGCCTTCGGATGTCCTTCCTTGAGAAAATAATTTGAGTACTACTTTACTAATCAACTACAAGAATGTTTCAATTCCCAGTATTCCCATAATAATTTTCCTCTAAGAAAAACCACAGGTCAATCAATGATGATCAACCCTTCTCCCTATGAGCAGATCTGAAAGGGAAATGAGCCCATAAATAGTATGTTCAGCATTTTGATGTGACAATCTGGAGGACACAGAGCAGTAAGCAGCTGGCCCTGACAGGAGTGGAGGATATGTGTCTTGGTGACAAGGCACAGTGGCTGCAGGGGGCACACCACATGCTTTCTTAGTGACCCAGAAATCCAACTGATGTGTGGATTCTCATTAACTAGAGCCTCCACATTAGGGCTGTCAAATCATGGTCCAAAAGTGTTATTTTCATTGCATGTGCTGTAGGGGAAGATAACTGGACAAAAGGGAAAAATGAGAAAGAGGGAAAATAGCAATTGTGGTCACTTATTGTGTCCACAATGTCTATTACACTTTTTAGGAAGTGCCTTCTTTTGAGGACACATTTTTATCTGCTCTTATATGTGGGAAACAGGACTCAGATGTGCTCTTTCCCTGTTATAATTTCTTCTTGTTGGTTCAAAGGGATTTGGAACAAGATTTCACTGAGAGATATTATTATTGAAACTTGAAATGTTTCTCTAAGAAAAATTCTGGTTTTTCCATTGTTCCTATCAGAGAACATTCTGGATTTGAACATTGGGCAAGTAAAGCTTTCTTGAAAATTGTGTTCTTTTCATTACCAAGCCACAGTTCTTCCATAAAGAAAAACTTGGTGTAATGAGAAAAACATGATATAATAGAAAAAGCACAAGAATCCTGAGTCTTGGATCTGCTAATAGCTGTATAACTTGTGATGATTTGGGGGCTCGATTACCTTATCTCTAAGTGGAGTTTCAGTAATTATCTTTTCAGGGATATGTTCGGTAAGAAGATGAAATTTAACTAAAGGAAATGTGGATCTTTCCTATCAAGCACACTCATGTTTTACCTCTGTCCAGGGATTGCTGAGCATCAGCGTGGCCTTAGAATTCTTCATACTCCCCTCTTCCCACCATGACTGAGCTCTGAAACCTAACACTATCAAACATTTTTGTCACAACCTCTTATTTCCACTCACTTGATTCTACTTGCAGGTAAGAAGAAAACTGAATAGTAAAAATGAGTTTTAAGATTGTAATAGTAGGAGCTGGGGATGTGGCTCAAGCGGTAGCGTGCTCGCCTGGCATGCGTGCAGCCTGGGGTTCGATCCTCAGCACCACATACAAAGATGCTGTGTTCACCGAAAACTAAAAAATAAATATTAAAATTCTCTCTCCCTCTCTCTTAAAAAAAAAAGATTGTAATAGTAGTAGCATTCTAATATTTTAGGGAGGATTATACTCTATTTTTTAAATAATATAATTGACTTTTTGTTGTTTTTGTCAATGGAACTTTATTTTACTTATTGTTATGCAGCGCTGAGAATTGAACCCAGTGCCTCACACATGTTAGGCAAGTACTCTGCCAATGAGAAACAAACCCAGCCCTATACTTTGTTTTAATGTGCTCTTTCAAACATTTCCGAACTTGCTTTCAATATACAAAATAATCAGAATATGTCTCAAATGGATACATTCATGACATAAAGATTACCATAGGCAAAAAGTTCTTTTTAGATGCAATTAAGTTATTTTCTTTCTGGCTGGTTTTAGGAGAAAATTCAAAATGTTCTTTATATATCATTTTTTCCCTGCTTGATCCATTGAAAGATTAAAACTTAGAAAGATTATTTTAATCAGCATGTAGATTAATGTTATACAGTTCATGAAATGTCTTTTCAGTGAGAATAAACCCAGTCCAGGAAATGTTTGAATTTTGTAGGTGGAGAACACAGTTGGTTGAAGTCTGGCAAGTTTTATGTAGAGGCAGGAAAGTGAGGTTACTGAATTTCTTCTTTATTCCCCATACCTCCATGTTTGCATTTTAAATTATTACAAGGAAAACTCTATCCTCAGTAGGAAAAAAAAAGTCATTTCTCACTAACAAAAAAAAATTGGTTTTTGATATGGCATAGTAATATGGAGATACTTGTTTAGAAATAGGAAAATAATATTCAGCCTTTTTAGGTAGACTCTTCCATAACCCAGATACCCAATTTCCTGCTCACTTAGGTAGATCATTTTTTAACTGAAAAAGTTGTAGACTGCTTCAAAGGAAAAATAGGCATCATGTATAGGATTTCTCAGGGTTGAGGAATATTTTCTCTACTGGGTAAGCATTTTTTTTTCTTTCAGTGTTGATGAATGCAATTCTTGCATCCATTTCTCAAACAGAAGGTAGTTTTGTAGACTTATAGCTAAAATAAGATGGGGGGGGGGCTAAAAAGAAATGCAGTTATTCTGAATACTCATCTGCTAATTTTTGATCCTGATCCAATCTCTGATACCAGTGCTGGTGGTGATGGTGGTGGTGTGTCTATGATGTATACCCTCTCATGTCGGGTCACTGAGAAGAAAGCCAAAGCAAGAATCGATTTGGCATTACATAATGATTGATTCATGTCAGTGGATAGTTTTCCTGTGTTGCAATTTGTTAGCTTTTGTGTTTTAAAGGTTACTGTGAATGTTAGTGCGGGAGTTGGGAATTGGAAATGGACATGAGCATGGGAAAGGAGAAGTGGTCTATAAAGCATCTAGGGGGACGTGATTCTTGAGTTGAATCAAGAAAACATATTAGGATTAAACTGGGTTGAAGTGGGGAGGAAGGATGAGGTTGACATTGACTAGTTTAGGTTGAGAATGAGATCTGTGAAAACATACAGAATGGTGAGGACGTGTTATCATTTGGACAAGAGCTAATAGGTGGGGAAAATAATAGAAAATAAGAAAGGGTGTAGGCAGAGGTCAGATGAGCAATACCCTTGCATGATGTGCTCCAGCAACATGGATTTCATCCTGAAGATAAGGGAAACCATGTTAGCCACAGGACATAGTCATCCCCAGATGTCACTTGGACAGGAGTGTAAAGGATTGCTAGAAAGGGCCAAGTAGTAATTAGATAACATTTTGAAATGAGGGAATTATGAGGCAGTGATATTCTCCTAAACAAATGAAAAAACAAAATCAAAATATTCCCCAAGCAAATAGTGGGATAGTTGATTTTCTGTACTTTTTTTTTTGGTAAGAACAATCTTTGTTTTCTGATAATAGTGGTTTATATATTACTTGTGCATATATATTATATTGATATAACATACAAGTATTTATATAATCCTAATTAATTTTCATGTTTGTGTTAGAAAAAAATTAGTAAATTTGCCAGTTATTAAATTAATATTTTGAATGCATTTATTCAAATACTTATATAAATACTTAGATTTTTAAAATATTTACTTACGTTTTTTCAATTATAGTTCTAAAAATAGTTTCATTAAAGATGATCAAATATTCTGATAGAAATCTCTTTTATTCAAATTACTTCCACCGTTTTGCTCAAATTGAAAAAGGTAAACATTTTCAGAATGCCAAAAGAGAACAAAAATCAAATAAAACAATTCTATCCTAAATTTATCTTCTTGTTTCTTTAAAAAGGTTGGAGTGATCACTTAAAAATAGGGTAATATTCTAATACTGCTTAATGCTAGTCAATAAACTTGACATTGAAATAAAAAGACCCCTTTAGAAAATGAATTTTTTTTTAGATTGCGGAAGACATAATTAAATAAGACTGTTTCATATTTTATAAAAGGTATTAGCTTTCTAACCACAGTACACTTTGTTTCTTTGAAATAAATTTACATTTGAGGGAACTTCTTTTGTTTATTTTGTAAAAGAATGAACTCTAAAAAGTGATTATGTTATTATTTATACTTAAGAAAAATCGCATGCAAAAAGTGAAATTGTAGATTTGTGTCCACATATTAAAGGAGGAATGCTTTTCTAATAAGAAATGTATGTGGACTGTCTAAATATTAATGTTTTTCTAAGTGAAATGGGGACTTACGTGAACATTTTGACAATCAAAAGAGAGAAACCAAGGACAAAAATCATTGATGTACCTAGACAGTACAAACCACTGTTCACTTTATCTGCTTAGCTCACGGATGGAGTACTTATTAAATGAAAACATATATATATATATATATATATATATATATATATATATATATATAACCAACATATGTTCACCATATGCTTTTGAATACTTGAGTCGGTTGCCTGGGTAGTACATACAGGCTCTAACACAATGTATTTACAATATGAGAAATAGGTCCTTGCCATGCTAATTCCATTTACAAATTCTGCTAAAGGGCAACAAAATATAACATTCAGAGATAACAAAGAAGAGAGATCCTTTTTGTCTAACCCGGGGGCAGGGGGGAAAGGGTCAGCCCAAGGGAGTCCCAAATCAGAAGAAACTTCCTCCTAGAAGCAGCTTCCTCCGGGATGTAACTTCCTCCTGGAAGGAAGACTTTAAAATGTTTTGTCAAGTACAATTTGACATTTTCAGCGGAACAATTGTCCTTTGGGCTCTTCTTTTGTTTTTTGGTAAAATTTTCTCCACTTGAGTCTCATGTGCGAAAGAACAAAAATCTGAGCCATAATGATATTTATCCAAAATTTTTTGTAAATCTATTTGTTCTGATTTTGGTTAATAAACCCATTATGTTATAGAGTTTTCTAATGTTAATATATTTTAGGTTCTCAGTTTCTTTTACTACTGGGTTATGTGTCATGATATCACTAAATATTCTGCTTCATTGCATTTGACTTCAGTTTTTTAAGAAATGTCATGTTCTTAGTGTAAAAGGTGTAGTTTTTAGGCTCTTGTAGGTTAGTTGCCTCAAGACTGGTACTTTCCTTTATAGTCATTTATTCTTTATCCACTAAGCTTTGTCATGGTTTGAAAGCTTCATTGTAATAAATATCCAGAAAAAAACAAGATCCCAATAGATTTCTCTATCCTCTGCAAAATTGTGTTAGATTCTACTGTAGGCAAGGGAGTATATTTACTTACAGTAGAGAGTCAACCAAAATGGTTTATTCATTTGGTGTGTCACTGAATTGATAGCAATTGTTATTTTAGTATCTTTGACTATGCTTCAAAGAACTTTTACATATCTCATTAACATTTCCTAAGGGAAAGAAATCAACATGCTCAAACAATTGTTTTGTAAAATATAGCCTCCCAACCAGATGTTGGAAAGCTCATTGATGCTTCCTTCCCAGTCAAAGTCATTTTTCCTAGGTAGAAAATCAAATTTAAGTTCAGTGCACTTCTTCCCTTGAAATTCCTGCTTAAACTTTTCTCCCTCCCTTAAGTCCCTTAAGATATTTGTGAAGACTCCTACAGCATCATGGCCTGAAAGACAACTCAGACTGGTGTGGGTACTTCCCAGAATTCTTCCCTATTGAAACTGTGAAAAGTCCATCTACTTTTTTTCCTAAGTTTAAATGCTCATTCTGTTACCACTAGTATTCAAAACTGAGATTTAAAAAAAAACAAAAAACTATCCATATCATTTTATAAGATGTGGCTTGAACATTCCTAACAGACTTTCTACTTCTGTTTTTCAGGTAATTTATAAAAGTGAGTACATAGGAAGATGGTAAGAATAAGTCTTAGGTGTAATTGTGTCTATTTATACTGTATCTATTGGGTAGTAGACCATATTGTTTGTTTTAAATATGGGTATCTATAGGGACCCTTCCTGCTGACCTTCCTTCTGGCAGAAATGTTCCTCCCATCAAGATGACATCAGTGTTGGCCATGTGACTTCCATTAGCAAATGGAATGTGAGCAGAATGGATGCATTCCATATCTGAGTAGAAGGTTTTCAGAATCCTTACACCATGCCGCCATTATTCTTGTTTCTTCTCTTAGAGCAAAATGCTTCCCAGGTGGTGTTACTCTTTCGCCTCTTTCTACTCTTTTTGCAAGTCACTGAGGTTTTGGGGTTTTGTTGTTATCATAGTCTAATATAGTCAATGCTGACTAACAACATATTGCATGTCAATGCAGCCATTGATTAAGTACACATGGCTTTTGATACATTTTCCACTGGTACTTAGGACATACATGTTTCTAAAGCAAATGGAATTTTTTAGGCCAGATATTATGGTAAAAACTGTAGTCACTCCTTTTTATTGCTAATTTGTTAATCTTAAAAAGAACAAAGGATGAGGCTTAGTGGTGTATGTTGCTCAGCAGGTTGAGGTAGGAGGATGACAAATTCAGGGCCAATCTGAGCAACTTAGGGAGACCCAGGCTCAAAGTAAAAATTAAAATGGGGTGGCCATATCGCTCAGTGGTAAGGCACTTGCCTGGCACACAATGTGAGGTCTGATCTCAATTCCTAGTACAGCAAAAGAAAAACAAAAACAAAGCAAAACAAAAAAACAAAGGGACACAAGTTTCTATTTGAATAATAATATATATCTCCAGTTACAGTTGATGTAACACTTTAATATTTGATTTTAATATTTGATATATCTAATTTTATATTCAAAATAATATTGTGTAATAAGTATTATTATGTCCATTTATAGGAGGGAAATAGCTGAGGTCTAGAGAGATTAAACACTTACCCAAAATTCTTCACCAGTGAATGTGGAAAGGGAATAAAAAATCAGAAGATTTTCAGTTCAGCCCTTCTCCCTGCTGTCCTGCCATCTCAAAGTCTTGCCCTCACAAGTGACTTTCCTACATATCAGTTTTCTCTTCAATGTACTTTACAATTATTTTTTTAAATGAAGTTTATAAGCACAATTATTAATAGTATTCGATTGTGAGTTAAATGAAAATTCCTGCAATTAAATTCTGTAGGATAATCAACTCTAATAAGGCTGTAAAGATTTAGAATGAATACATTGGAGTGAATTATATTCCATAAAAGCTGTCCACAGTACAATGGTAGGAATAAAATCAATTTTGAAAAATTAGGAAACGTTAATATGGCCAGTTTATTTTTGCTGTTTGGGCTGTAATATAACAAAATTCACTAAAAAAATTGGTTCTCTTTCCCTCTGCTTTGTTTTTTCCTTTCTTTCTCTGCGTGTATGATCGTTAACTATGTCATGGAGGTGAGGTAGTCTTTGTTTTTCTAGAAGTGATTTATGTTACCTCTAAATTTTCATGCCTAATAAATAGGTATGCTTTTGAAAATATTCATCTTGCCTCTAGTTACATAAAAATTTGCATATGTATGTGTGGGTGCTTGTGTTTTTAATATTGGCCCTCGTTGCTTTAAATTTGTCTTGATTGTGTTGTTGTTGGATGTAGTTTTTATTGTTATTTTAAAATTTCTTCCCATATTTAGTATTGCTGCATTATAATGATGAGATTCATTATTACATATTCATACATGCACGCAACATAGCAGTGTAATTTGGCCAATATCATTTCCCAGTATTTCCCCTTTCCTTCCTCTTATTCATCCCTCTTTCTTCTACTCTATTGATCTGTCTTTGATTTTCACAAACCCACACTGGCTTCGCCCCCCACCACCTTTCTTTTCCTTTTTCCCCTCTAGCTTCTATATATGAGAGGAAGCATACAATCCTTGACTTTCTGAATTTGGTTTATTTTGCTTAACATAATGTTTGCTCCATCCATTTTTCTACAAATGACATAAATTCAATATTCTTTATGGCTAAGAACCCCTCCATTGTGCATATACACTATGTCTTCTTATCCATTCATCCATTGACTGACACCTAGGCTGGTTCCATAGTAAGGCTATTGTGAATTGTACTGCTGTGAACACAGGAATGCATGCATCACTGTAGTATGGTGACTTTAATTCTTCAGGATAAATACCTAGGAATGGGACAGCAGGGTCACATGATAGTTTTATTCCTAGTCTTTTGAAGAACCTCCATACTGATTTTCATAGCAATTATCCTCATTTATATCTTACCCCAAATGTAAAAGTGTTCCCTTTTCTCTACATCCTCTTCAGTGTTTATTACTGTTTGTATTTTTGTTGACTGCCATTCTAACTGGAGTGAGATAAAGCCACAGTGTGGTTTTGATTT
Source organism: Ictidomys tridecemlineatus (assembly GCF_052094955.1). Lineage (NCBI taxonomy): Eukaryota > Metazoa > Chordata > Mammalia > Rodentia > Sciuridae > Ictidomys > Ictidomys tridecemlineatus. The sequence continues at coordinate 96,478,700 of NC_135485.1, forward strand.
GCTTTTCCCTAGTTTCTAATGATGTTGAATATTCTTTTTTTCATATATATTTTTGGTCATTTGTATTTCTACTTTTGAGAATTGTCTAATTTATTTGCCCATTTGTTAATTGGGTTATTTGGTTTTGGGGGTGTTAAGTTCATTGAGTTCTTTTTATATTCCGGTTATGAATCTTTTGTTAGAAAAGTAGCTAGCAAAATTTTTCCCTCATTCTGGAGCCTCCTCTCTTCATATTCTTAATTGTTTCCTTTGCTGTGAAGGTTTTTGCTAGGGTGTCATCCTAGTTATTAACTCTTAATACTATTTTCTGAGCTTTAGGGCACTTAACAAGAATGTTGTTTACTGTGCCTATATGTTGGAATGTTGACCCTACGTTTTGGATGTACTTTTTGTATACAAATGTTGAATATAGGGGCTGGGGTTGTGGCTCAGTGGTAGAGCACTTAACTGGTACACGTGAGGCACTGGATTCAATCCTCGGCACCACATATAAAATAAATAAATAAAATAAAGTTTTTTTTAAAAAAAGACAAGAGGGATTATTATTAAAAAACAAATAAATATTTTATATGGTTATAAAAGTTTTAGGATCTCAGGAAAACATTGCAATGTTACCAAAACATGATACAATGAAATTAGATATGACTAAGTATGGTTAAATTTTCTTAAGTAGGAAAAAATTAACTTTTTCACCAATTTCACTGTTATGATAGAACTCCCTTAGACTCATAATAGGGTTGAAAAGATCACATTGCCATAATGAGATAAATAATGGGAAATTTTTTTTTATTTGTGAAGCAATGTCATTCAAACTAGTATTTGATCATATGTTGTGTAGTAAATTCAATGGACAAAAATTAACATTTTGGAAAATGAGAAGCAGCAAACAATTAACATTGATTATTGTGCTGTGGATAAATATTCGGTTATGAAGCATAACTTTTGAATGAACAAATGATTATCTTAACAAATACTGAGAATATCCAACTACTAACATTTAAGGAAGAAAGAAAAATTTTGATGTTTCTTTGAAAGTCATTTGCATAGGTAAACCCATTGTATTTTACATTCATATTTTGTTATGCTTAGTACAACCTAATCAGCACGAGCCTTCTGAAATTCTGTTTCTCTGGTCAATAAACAGCTATAGTAAACTCTAGCCTTAGATTCTAGAACTGTTCATTTTTGTTCAAGGAATGTGTCCTCCATATCAGGAAGTGCTTTGATCTTCAACCAAAAGAAAGCATCACAGTGATGGCACTGCATGGCCAGTGGACAGAATTACACATGACATGCAGATGCTGGAGAACCATGTGAAGGGCAGAGAGGCAGACTGTTGAGCTTTCACAATCCAAATCATCACACCTGTCTCTGAGTTGTGCTTTTAGAGTCCTAAAACAAATATTTGTCTTATGTGAAATATTGTCTCTTTCAACTTGAAACCATGAACCTTGGTTTTCCTTGAACAAAATACTAAAGCATACAGTTTGAAGCCAATGTGACTTACCTTGTTGCCTGATTAACTTTAGACACCTAGTTCATATTTCTGAGTGTTTGGAGAATCAAACTAAGGTCTTATGCATAACATTATATTATACATATATGCAGTTAGCCACTAATTTGTCTAGCTTCTATCCCATGTAGTAGACTGCAAGGAAAACAGAAGCAATGATCTACTTCTAGTGATATTGACAGGATAAGGGTGAGAAGGAGTAAGCATGAAAATCTTTCTGCTCCAATTATGAAACTAGTGCAGGAGTCTAGTCTGTTTCTACTCCTATCTTTTCTATGCCGATTCAGCCAGAAAGGGAGGAGCAGCAGTAAACTTGACCTGTCAGGCCTCCAGAAACCTACATCACAGATAACAGAAAGCAATCCATGAGTGAGGCTGCATTCCATGTTACATAATTAGAAATTTAAGAAAGATATTCTTCAAGAAAGACATAGGTGAGGACCGTCAGAAGATGGCAGAGTAGAGAAGGCTGTTTTCGAAGCTGCTCTGTGGCATGAGACCAAGAAAAGAGATGAACAGTTTCTCAGTGAAGTGGGTAAAAGAGAGATTTTTAATGCTGGCCTCTCAGAACAGCTTCAGGACTCAGAAGGTTGTATACAATAAAACACAAGAAGAAAGCCCACTGCAAGCCAGTGACTGCCAGAGCTGATCCACTGCAGGTAAAATGGGGAGGGGACGAAGAGAACCTGCATTTCAGGTAGCACTGTGGCGTGCATGTTCTGGTACTGAGAAACCAGAGATCAAGAGCACGGACATACTGATCCAGAGGGTGTGTCGCACTATATTGTTGTGTGGGAAAGATGCCCCATGTCTCCTGGTTTTTACATGGAGATCTGGGGCAGGAGTCATATTTCCTCTGTTCTAGGGCAGCCTGAGGCAGTGGGAGCAAGTTCAGGAGCTCAGAACTGGGAAATCTGAGCTGGGTCTGAAAAGCAGACCTGATAGATAGCGGGCACACAACACTGTGTGCCTAGGAGATCAGGAGATTAAACATGGAGAGTGTTTAATCCAGGAGAACAGGGATCATAGAGACCTGAAAAATACCAGGTCCCTCCCTCCCTTTGAGTCTGGTGGCTTTCCGGACCAGCTGTAGTGGGCTGGGATTTGATTGGGCCAAGTGGGAGTGACTATGTGTTTGGGGACTGAGCCTGGGAATCCAGGAAGGACAGGATCCATGGGTGGTGGAGAGGTGAAGGATTGGCTCTTCCACCATAGCAGTGGGAACCAGGGGGGACTACTGGGTGGCAGTATCCCAGCCTGCATAGGCAGCTGCTGCCAGGCCCTGGAGGTACTGATTTAAAATCTTTAGACCAATCACCAATTGCCTGAATAAACCTAAACCCCACCTTTAGGAGGTCTACCTACAGTAAGAACTCCTCTCACAGAACTCTACAGCTACCCTATCCTGAAAGTGTAGTAAAAAAACTCTATCACTACACTGCAAGAAGAGTCAGTCAAATTAAAAACTAGAAATAAATCAAATGTCAGAGAATAAAAATCATTTCTAAATATTAACATTAAATGTAAATGTCCTAAACTCAGCAATCAAAAGACATAGTCTGGCAGATTGTATTAAAAAACAATATTCAATGATATGCAGTCTCCAAGAGACTCACCTCAGACACAAAGACATCTACAGACTGAAGATGAGAGAATAGAAAAAAATATATCAATCACATGGATTAAAGACCTAGGTATTAGACCAAAAATCCTGCACCTACTTGAAGAAAATGTATGCCCCACACTCCAACATGTTGGCTTAGGAACTGACTTCCTCAACAAGACTCCTAAAGCCACAAGAAGTAAAATCAAAAATCAAAAAATTAGATGATATCAAAATAAAAAGCTTCTTCATGGCCTAGGAAACAATCAAGAACATGAAGAGAAAGCCTACAGAATGGGAGAAACTTTTTACCACCTGTACCTCAGATAAGGTATTTATTTGTAGGATGTACAAAAACCTCAAAAAGCTGTTAACCAAAAAGGTGTTAACCAAAAACAAAAACAAAAACAAAACAAAACAAAAAACAATAAATGGGCAAAGGAACTAAAGAGACACTTCTCAAAAGAAGAAATATGAATGATTAACAAATTTTTGAAAAAATTTCAACATCTCTAGCAATTAGAGAAATGCAAATTAAAGCTACACAGAGATTTTACCTCACTCCAACCAGAATGGCAATTCTCATAAATACAAATAACAATAAAAGTTAGCAAGGATGTGGGGGGAAAAAGTACACTCATATATTGTTGATGACACTGCAAATTAGTGCAACCACTTTGGAAAGCAGTATGGATATTCTTCAAAAAACTAGGAATGGGTCCACCATTTGACTTAGTTATTCCACTCCTCTATATATATCCAAAGGAGTTAAAATCAACATACTATAATGATGCAACAGTATTAATATTTGTAGCAGCACAATTCACAATAGTTAAGCTATTGGACCAAACTAGATGCTCATAAACAGACAAATGGATAAATAAATTGTGGTATATATACACAGTGGAATATTTCTCAGTCATAAAGAAGAATGAATTTATGACATTCACCAGTAAATGGATGGATCTGGAGACTAGCATGCTAAGTGCAATAAACCAATCTGAATAAAAAGGTTGAATGTTCTCTCTGATAAGTGGATGCTAACCCACAACAAGAGGGTGGGAGGGAAGAATAGAAGTTCATTGAATTAGATAAAGGGGAATGGAGAGAAAGGAGGGGGGCCTAGACTAGGAAAGACAGTGGATGACTCTGACACAACTTTCCTAAGTACATATATGAATACACCACAGTGAATCTCAACATCATGTACAACCACAAGATTGGGATCCTAATTAGAATAAGATGTATTCCATGCTTGTATAAATATATCAAAATAGATTCTACTGTCATGTATAACTAAAAAGAACAAATAAAAATTAAAAAAAAAAAATCCCAGGATGTAAAGTAAATATAACAATCTTGTCTTCGAAGATGTGGCGGAAAAGCCACACTCATACACTGCTGGTGGGACTGAAAATTAGTGCAGCCACTATGGAAAGCAGTATGGAAATTCCTTGGAAAACTTATAGAGGAACCACCATTTGACCCAGCTATCCCACTTCTCAGTTTATACACAAACAAATTAAAATCTGCATACTACAGGGATGCATCCATATCGATATTTATAGCAGCAAAATTCACAACAGCTAAACTGTGGAGCCAACTTAGATGCCCTTCAATAAATGAATGGATAAAGAAACTGGTATATATACTCAATGGAATACTACTCAACATTAGAAGAGAATAAAATCATGGCATTTACAGGTAAATGGATGTAGTTGGAAAATATTATGCTAAGTGAAGTAAGCCAATCCCCAAAAACCAAATGCCAAACATTTTCTATGATACAAGGAGCAATAATAACTTTAATACTTTAATACTTATTGTAAAGCTGAAACAATCAAGACAGTATGGGTTACTATACAGACATACAGATCTATGAAACTGAATTCAGACTCCCGAAACAAGCCCACACATAAATGGTCAATTGGCTTTCCACAAAATTGCCAAAATAAATAAATAATAGGGGAACATGCTTTTCTAAAACTTCTTTGAGCCAGACATGGTGGCACATGTCTTCTAATCAGCAGTTCAAGTGGCTGAGGCAAGAGATATTTCAAGTTCAAAGCCAGCTTTAGCAACTTATTCAGGCCCTAAGCGACTTATACAAACCCTATCTCAAAATAAAAATTAAAAAGGGCTGGGGTTGTGACTCAGTGATTAAGTTAAAAAATAATAATCACTTTGGAAAAACTGAATTTTTAAATGAAACAAACAAAGAAACACCCTTAACCCTTATCTTATACCTCCAAAGAAAATGAATGGACTCAATAAGAACAATAAGCATGCTAGACCTAAATGGAAAAACTTAAACCATCAAACTTCTACAAAAGAACAGGTGGAAAAAAAATTGTGATTTGGGATTACGCAAAGATTTCTTAGAACTGAAAGTACACAAACCATAAATTAAAAAATGAAGATATCAAAATTTAGAACTTCCATTTCTCAAAATATAGTTGAAAAGGGAAAAGATTAGACACAGACTAGGAGATAATATTCACAAATAATAATCTGGTAAAGGACTTGCGTCAAAAGAGCACAGGCAATGATTTCATTGATAGAACCCCTAAAGCTCAGGAAACAAAACCAAGAGTTAATAAATGGGATGGCATCAAATTAAAAGCTTCCACACAGCAAAGGAAATAATTAGGAATGTGAAAAGAGAACTCACAGTATAGGAGGAAATCTTTGCTAACTACTCTTCTGACAGAGTATTAATATCCAGAATATATAAAGAACTCAAAAACACTCCCCCCATAACCAAATTAATAAACTGGAAAAATGAACTAACAAACACTTCTCAAAAGAAAAAATGCAAATAGCCAAAAAATATATGAAAAAATGTTGACTATCATTAACAATTAGGATAATGCAAATCAAAACTCTACTAAGATCTCATCTTGTCCAGTTAGAAGGGCCATCATTAAGAATACAAACAATAATAAATGCTGGAGAGGATGTGGCGAAAAATGAACATTTTTACACTGTTGATGGGATTGTAAATTAGTACAACTATTATGGAAATCAGTATGGAGATTTCTCAAAAGGCTAAAAATGGGAACCACCATATGACCCAGCTATAACACTCCTCAGTGTTTATCCTAGAGAATTAAAATCATCAAACTGTAGTGATACATGCATACCCATGTTTATAGCAGCACGATTTACAATATACAAACTATGTAACCAGCCTAGATGTCCATAAATGGATGAATACAGAATGCAGATTTATTAAGTCATAAAGAAAAATGGTAAGTGCTGGAAAGTGATATTGGCAAAATTATATTGTTATAGTGTAGGCATGTATGAATATGCAACAACAAATCCCATCATATGTACAACTACAATGCACCAATAAAAATAAGAAAAATAAATCAATTAATACAACAGGAAAAAAAAAAAGGAAGACATGGGTTATTTTCTGATACCCATTTTCCTCTTACCATCCCAAAGTAGAATTTAAAAAATATACATGGAAGTTTTATGGGTTTTTTTTAATGTTTTATGCTTTAGTGGGTTTTCAAATAAACCTAAGAATAAAAATAAAGCATCATAAAAATACAAAAAAATAAAATTGTGATTTATTGTAAGAAAGTTGTAAGTTTATTTTTAAACAGTTTAAGATTTATGGAAGAATTGAGAAGATTTAAAACAGAGAGTTCCGACACATCAATCCAGCTAGTTTCCCCATTGTTAATATTGTGCATTTGTGCTTAATATTAGTAAGCCAATATTTATACATTATTTTTAACTAAATTTCCTTAGTTTTTTACCTACTGTCTGTTCTTATTCCAGTGTCCAGTCCAGGACATATCATTATGTCTAATTTTCATGTCTTAGGATCCTCTTGGCTGTGACGAGTTCAGACTTCAAGGTCTATTGGTAGTCATACAAAAGCTCAAGATCTTTTTTCTTGGAAAAATGATTCCTTTATCATTGTATAGTAGCCTCTTCTTCTCTCATACTCCCCCTTGTTTTGAAATATCTGAAATTTTATCCTAGCTATTTCTATTCATTGGTGTTTCCATGATATATCTTTCTCTTTAACCTATCCATGTCTTCATAAAGATTTTTTTTAAGGGATGACATATAGTGGGGGCTGTTTTTAATCAACCTTGTCTCTGTCTTTTAATTGATGTATTTTGAACATTCATATTGAAAGTGATTATTGATAGAGTTGGGTTAACATCGAACATGCCTGTAACTGTTTTCTATTTGTCACACTTGTTTTTCATTTCTTTTTTATTTCCCCTCTTCTGCCTTCTCTTGTTTTAATTATGCATTTTATATGATTTCATTTTCTCTTCTCTTAACACATCAATTATACTTGCTTTTAAAATCCCTTTAGTGGTTGCTCTAGGGTTTGCAGTATAAATTTTCCACAATCTATTTTTAAAAAATCCTTTACTTCTTTCTGGGTAGTGTTAAAAGCTTATGATCATATTTGAAATTTTATGATCATATTTGAAATTTATCCCTCCTGTTTCTTAAAGATAATGGTCATCCATATGCTACAATCACACATAACACTATTACTCTTAGTACTTGTTTGTTATATTAAGAACAAGAAAAATAAAAGAATATATTCATATTCTTTCTCTTACATTACCTTTTTTATGTAATCTCAGCTTATGACCTATATATAATTTTCTTTCTCCCTGAACAGTATCTTTTAATATTTCTTGCAGAGTGGGTCAGTTGGCGATAAATTTCTCAGTGTTTGTTTCCCTGAGAAAGTCTTTATAGTTCTACTTTCTTTTTGTAGAATAATTTTCCTGGACATAGAATTATAAGTTGATTTTTATTTTGTCTTTTCTTTCAACGCTTTAAATACTTTGGTATGTTCTCTTCTTCCTTTCGTAATTTTTTAAGTAAAAAAATCTACTGTCATCCTTACTTTCCCCACTGTATAGGTAAGGTGATTCCCCCCTCTTCACACAAACCACCACTTCTGTCTTCTTTTAAGACTTTCTCTCTGTTGGTTTTCTGCAGTTTCAGTATGACACACCTTGGTGTAACCTATGGCTACGGAGCTTCAATGTCATTTAGTGTCCTTGTTTGTGTGTTCTCTGTTGTCACTTTGGAATAGGCCTTTGTTATGGAGGACACATGGGGTATATTTCAAAGTGGTTACTTTTCCCCTCACTCTGCTAGAAATAGAAAAAATGATTTTTTTCTTTGATCTCCAGTATAAATACATGATTGAACTCCTGGAGGTAAAAACCCAAGAAACTCTCCCCTCTTGCAGAAGACTATCCCCTATAGGAGTTTTTCATTCTAAAGGCAGTCCTCTGCTTTAAGCATTCACTAATTAGCATTTAAGTCCCTTCTGATGTAAGAGTCATTGGTTTCTACCCTGGCTAAGCTCATCTCAGCTGTGTTTCTTTATATTTGCTTGTCTCTCCAGATCTGGGGTAGTGATTTGCTTTGTGTCCTCGAGTTCTCTGTCAGGTCCAGGAGAGTCACTGATTTTCAGTTTGTTTGCCATTTTTCTTGTTGGAAGGCTGAAGTCATGTCAGAGATGAAACAGAAAGTAAATATTTTTGATAAAAATACCAAGTGTTTCATTTTTTTAGGATTTTTTTATTTTTGTGAAAAATAATCCCTGCTGATGCTGCTCATAAATGTGCACCCAGGCAAAATAAGACATTATTATAATGCCCCCAAATGAGTGGAAAGTACAAGCACTTACAATAGAAAAACTATGCAAAAAGTTCCGGGTGTAGGTGCTTTATTCTGTGCATTCTTCAACTCAGGGGCACTCGACCACTGAGCCAATTCCCCAACCCTATTATGTATTTTACTTAGAGAAGGGTCTCACTGAGTTGCTTAGTGGCTCAATTTTGCTGAGGCTGGTTTAGAACTCAAGATCTTCCTGAATCAACCTCCAGAGCCCCTGGGATTACAGGTTATGTGCTACCGTGATGGCAAAGAGTATATTTTTAATAACACTGATCTTAAAAATATTGCCCAGAAACTATAATCATACTTTACAGCCTCAGTGAAAAAATGTGAAGAATTTAGAAAATACATCTATTCAGTGTAAATTGAAGTGATTATCAAATAAATCATAAAAATTATTGTGCCACTAGAAAATAACAGAAGTAATATGGATAGATTCTTTTGAAACTGTGGATTGTATTAATAAAAACAGAATTGAGGGCACAAGCTATGGGATTATAAAAATGTCTACTTTAAAAATTATTTTTTTCTCAGTTCTAATTGGTCATGATGTTTTGAGTACCATTATATCAGAAAAAATTTTAGTATTCATATGGCACTGGAAAATATTGAGATTAAGAAATTCTTCGAATTGGGCTGGGGATGTGGCTCAAGTGGTAGTGTGCTTGCCTAGCATGCGTGAGGCACTGGGTTCGATTCTCAGCACCACGTAAAAATTGGAAAAAAAAAAAGATATTGTGTCCACCTAAAACTTAACAAGAAAAAAAAAAGAAATTCTTTGAATAATTAAACTATAGCACTGATGTCATTGTCTTTTCATAATATAGAATGTACCGATGTAAGGAGAAAAATTAATCCTATGATCAATTCTTCTGCATTTTAAAATCAAATCATTCTTTTCTGTAATGGGTACCACAATATAAGTTATTTTGTTTTGTTTTTTGGTACCAAGGATTGGACGCAAGAGTGCTTTACCACTAAGATACATTCCAAGCCCTTTTTATTTTGAAAGGGCTGGGATTATGGATGTGTGCTACTGTAAATAGCATAATTTAAGTTTTTAAAGGTAGTTTTTATAACCATGCAAGCTTGTTACCTTTTTTTCAGCATTTTAGGGTCACACTGCCAAAGCAAGTTTCCGGATGACATAAGGTCACATAAAATTTGAAGAGTTAATTGGAAAGTGAAATACTGTAACTCCACACACACAAAAAAATTTACAAGTGAAATTTTCTGATGAACATATAAGATCTTTGTTTTGGATCCTAGACTGTGTGAGTCCTCTCCTAAGATATTGCATTGCAACAATAATTTACTAGATATATTTCTGAATATGGTTTTAGCTGTCAGTATATTTATCTTTACCACAAATAATTGATTAAATGGCAATGAAAACAGAGTTTTGAACTTAATATTCAAGTTTATTAAAAAATAACTTGAAGTCTCGAATGTGAATATTATCAAATTTAACAACCTTTTTTTAATAGAAAACAAGATATTGGAACATGAACACATTGAAATTTGTATAAAGAAGTAAGTTTATGAAAAAGTCCATTGAGTGTTTTATGATAAAAATAATATATGTCAGTCACTTGTTTCTAATTATTGTGATTAAAAATTCACTTCTTAAAATTTTAAGGTAAATAATTAGATTTCCATAAATTATAGTGTTATGATGTTACTATTAATAAATTAGTAACACATCAACATTTTTACTTAAGGAAGATATGTTTTTTTTTTCTAGTTCACAAAAATATGGTGTAGGAGGTATCTTTTTTTGAAAATGTAATATTCTTTTGCTAATTTTGCATTTGGTACCCGCACCATGACTGAACAACATTTCAGAGTATGGGAATCATTTTTAACATAAAAATTTCACATTTTTTACAATTTTTAAAACCACTTTTGAAAAAGTCTATTAGTGGGGAAGATGTATAATAATATAAAAGCAACTATATATACAGTAACTGTTAAACTAAATTTGTCTGATATTAAATGTTACTATACCTACATAAGTTTAAAAGATGATTATGTGTTTACATAATATATAGTATAGTATTTTGATATGAGGTGTTCACTCAAAGGCTCATATATTAGACAATGCAAGTATGTTCAGAGGTGAAATGATTAAATTATAATAGCTGTAGCCTTGTCCATGAATTAATCCACTTGATAGATTAATAATTTAAATGGAATACTGGGTGGTAACTGTAGGAAGGTAGGGTGTGGTTGGAGAAAGTAGGTACTGTGCTCTTGGGGATTAGATCTTGTCCATTTGGCTTCTTATTTTTCTCTTTATTTCCCAGATGCCATGAGCTGAGCAGCTTTACTCCACCACACCCTTCCACCATGATCTTCTGCCTCATCTTAGGCCCAGAACAATAGGGTTGGCCAACCATGAACTGAACCTTGAAAATATGAGCTAAAATAAGCTTTTTCTTCTCTATGTTGCTCTTGCCAGGTATTTTTGTCCCAGATATGAAAAGCTAACACAACATGTAATATATATATAAAACCTATATTATATATATATATATATATATATATATATATATATATATATATATATATATATATAATGTCTAACATGTAGTATATTTTGTACACATATTATGATGAATTTTGTTGTCTGTCAATAGATAACAGTCAATACTTAATATGTATATGGAAGCATGGACCATTTTCCATAATTCTTTCATCTGCAATTTTTCTTTTCTCCTTCCCTCCCTCCTTTTCTCTCTCTTTCTTTCAGAAATGTGACTTGAACTCACATGCCAGTATTTTGAAGTTTACAGTCTTACTGTATGATTTTATGTTTACTTTCAGCCATTTGGTCAACGCAGCTCAAACTATACTATTTTTTAGTCTTTGCACACATTTTAACCTATTGCTGAACCTCAGCTGTTGAAGATTGCTCTGATAGAGACTGCACTGCTCTAGGAGTCAGTTTACTAGTTCTGGAATGCAGGACACACTTTGGATCTCAGTGTAGTGTGCATTTAATTGGCTAAGGAACAGAATTTTAGCTTTAGTGGACAGATCTGGGTCTGCTGAGAGCAATTCTAGCTTTGGGTAACTTAGATGTTGAAGAATATTGGCAAAATATTTTTTATATTTTTAAAACACTCCAGTTTCTTATTTTTTTCTCCCTTACCTTTTCAATCTGACAAATCCTGAAGAAAACTGAAATATATTTCTAAACTGAAATATTTTCTCTTTATCACAGAAATTACAGCTGTTTATTACTAACTCCATCCTTCAATCAGAATATTTCTATGGAGATATTTTAAGATGGTACAAGGAATTGATGTCTTATACTTTTCAACCAGGACTTTCTTTAGCTTTGAAATGAAGAAAATAGAATTGGTTCCTTGGTCATTCACTAATGAGTCACAAGACTCTCATGATTATGAATCTTTGTCCAACAATCAACTTTTAATACATTAAGAATAGAGTTCCTGAGGAACAACTTTCAGGAAAATATCTTATTCCTTTAAGCCCTGCTTTTATTATCTTTTAATATCAAAATACTTTTTAGAAATCCAAGGTATGTCTATTTTTTAAATTCATTAATTTTTTTTTTAAATGGCCGATCTTTGTACCAGGCATTGTGCCAGTCAGTGGAGATTCCCGGAAGAACACTCAAAGAAAGAGCCCATAGTCAGATGTCTTCAGTGTCGTTAATACTGTATTCTTGGCCTAATGACAAAATATCCTTCTCCTTTAAAAATATCAGTGATCCCTCTTTCCTATGTTTGGACCCACATGCTCACATGGAGCCGTAGTCACTCTCACAATCACTCCCAGCTCAGCACAGATCTTCCTGAAGGGATTTTCATTGCAGTTTGTGGGACAGTATCAATATACTTGGTAGCAGAATAATTCCAAAGAAAGGATCCAAGGACATTGTTTTCCTAAACAGATAAGTCAATGATGCTCCCTAGCACAAACAGTGTTGTAAACCATAGAAGACCAGAAATAAGTGGTTGCTGTATGTAGGTAGAAGTACAGAGAGGCATTTTTGCAGTACAGCTTAGTGGAAAGAGCTTGGAATGGAGAACTCTTTCTGATTCTGTCCTTTATTAGCTCTCTGATCTTAGGCATGATTCTCTTTGAGCCTCAAATTCTTCATATGCCAAATGGCAATAATATTTACTGGTTTATATGATTATTTTGAATATTTATTCAGAAATGGTACAAGGCGGCAGTTATAGGTGGTAATCATTACGTGTTACCTGACTGTATATTTTATATAACGATTACTTATGGACTCAGTATGAATTAACTTGGACAAGACTCCATTGGCCATGAGTATGCCCCCATTTCTCCATCAAACAGCAACTTGTCCAGTAATCTCTTTGAACCCTGGGTGAGGTGTGTGTGTGTGTGTGTGTGTGTGTGTGTGTGTGTGTGTGTGTATGTGTGTGTATACTCCATTTGCATATCACTTTCTAAAGAGTGAACCAATCCAGGATGTTTGGAGGCACAACTTCTGAAAACAGCACTTAAAAGGCTTAAAACAATCTCCTTGTATATGTAAGTTGTTTCCCAGAGAAAAAAAGGGGAATAATTTAGCAAAAGAGGAAACTTTACCATCATGCTCTACTTTCATTCAGTCATTCCTTTTTTTTGCATAAAATTAGAATATTTTCATACCTTTCAACTTCTGACCCACCATTCCACCGACAAAGCACAGTGCCAGTTCCATGCTCTGTCACGCAAATAAATACAGTAGCACCCACAGCACTTAGCATAAGCTGGTAACTTGATACTTATTACAAAATGACTGCAATTTGCCATTAAAAAAATGTAGCTTTCCTTTTTTTTGTAAACATGGATATTAAAAATCCATTTTAGATCTGAAAGTCGGCTAAGTTTTTATATTTATCATTGGCTTTTGTCCAAATGTCATGTGAAGAATTTAGTAATATTGCTATAATACTTCAGAGGACTGTGGAATGTACATTCTAGGCAGATTTTTTAAGCTCTGTAGGGGGAAAGGGAAAGAGCAGCGAGGATGGTGTGATGGAATCTTAGTCTCTGCAGGAGGGAAGAAGAGAATTTTCTTTATGCCACTCTTCCATGCTGAGAATCTCCACTGCAGTGCCAGTGGCATCCTAGCACCATATTAAATTGATGTTTCCTAAGGGCTATTTGCACTATTCCAATGGAATTTGATAAGAATTCTAAAAATGTGTTGGCACTAAAAACGTGGAGAACAAAATATTTTATAAATACATTTCTTGGGCAAGCCTGTACAATTTTAGTAAAGTAATTTTTTAAAAAATTACACTTTACTAATAATACTTTCATCATTTCTGTTTTGGTTGTAAGTATTCCAGAATATTAGTTCTTGCATTCCTATAGATACAATAAAAGTTTTATTGAATACTTTTAAAGTTCTTAAAGTAATGGGAAAACTGACATAACTAGTTTTTCAAAGGCATTAAAAGCAGTTTCTAAGATTAAAAAAAAGTTCTTTTTAGTTATATGTTTCTAAGATTTTTAATGAGTATTTACTTCAACATTTACCCATTTAAGATCATTTCATTGATAACTTAATCATGAGATTCAAAAGTCTATTCTCCTTGACCTACTTCCTGCATTTGTTGGAGTTTTCCTCCCTTTTCTTGTATAAACCTCATTCTTCCTTTAGCTTCTGGTACACATGCCTCTCTGCTACTGATTATTTAGCTATTGTCTCTCAACTCCAAGAAGCCTTTTCTTATTCTTCTATAAGGTTGGGCATGGAACTCCCCAAATAACTCTCTCAGATTGGCTTATCAGCTGGCTTCCTGTTAGGTTCTACCAGTAGGAGTCACTAGAGAGAGGTTGAAAAATGACAATAGAGAGAGGGGCTTCCTTCCTGGTTTTGTAAGTTTCTAGCAGCCGTGTTCCAGCAATGCATACAGTTGACTCCAGCCTGTAGCTTTTCTTACCACTTCCAGAAACAGGCTCTGTGAGCAACAAGAATGTGATTCCTTCAATACTTAAGTATATAGTGTGCTATGTTCCCTCACAACTGGGGCACATGCTCCTGGGTACTGAGCTCCATACCTTTCACAGAGTTCCTAGTACCTGTTAGATTAACTCTACCTTCTCCTGCCTGGAGATAGATCAGAGACCTGGGTTCCTAGTGCTTTCCTCAAAGGACCCAGCACCAACTCTTTGGGGGTGCTTCCTCTGAATTATAGGCTCTTTTCCTTTTATTTTCCAGTCCTCTGGCCACTGACTGCTTCCTATAGTTACTATCTCTGTGTATTTTCAGCATCTCTTTTCTGTTCTTACAGCTAATACCTATTAGTCAAGGTCCCATGTTAACAATCACACTTTTGAAATACTTAATGTACTTTCTGTTCACCTGGGTGGACTGATAATTCTCTCCTTTACCAGATCCTTTTTCTTCTTCCACCCATGTTTCTTTTCTTAACCAATTTGTCTCTTTGTATATGCTCTATCACAGAACTAACTGCTCCATTTCCTCAGCTTCAAATAGAGCATTTCTACCAATTCATATCATCAACTGTTCTGGAATTTTCTATAAACTTATTATATTTAATATGCCCACAATAGAACTCTCTTTTCTCAGATATCACTTTCATGTTTTACCTTATTCCTCCTCTTCAAAGTGTTTCTGCACCCCACCGGCCATCAGTATGTACCTCAATAGTCCCAGAAAGGAGACTGATAATTTTAGAAATTCTGATTAGATCCACATATTCAATCAGTAATAGTATCATCTAGATTATTCTTTCACATTATATTTTGCATTAATACTTTCCTTTCTCATTCTACGGTATTTTAATTTATATCTTCATTAGCCTCTGTATACCTGACATAAAGTCCATGCTGGTTTACTTGTTTCTGAACTTAGTCTCACCTATGCATTGCTGTTAGAATAATTTTCATGGATCCCCACATCTCCTTCTACCAATTTTCAATGTTTCCCTCAGATCACAAGGTATAATTTAATTCCCTTGGCAAGAAACTTCCTTTCAATAAAATGACTTTCTCTCACATCACTATCTCCAATGAAACCTTTAGGAAAACAAGTTTGTTCTATGGATTCCTATTTTCTCTCACTTTACCTCTTGATATACTGCATACAAAGCTCTACTTTGTGAAGCCTTCCAAGGACCTCCTATATAGAAATGATCTCTTCCCATGAAGGATCACTTCTCTGTATTGCTTATTTGGCACTATTTGTGAGTTCCATGTAATATTGTAGTGAGATAAGAGGAAATATGTATTTAGCAGGTAACAGTGTTGAAGGCTGGTCATGCTGTGTATGTGATGATCCCTAGGACTTATATAGCCAATGTTAGGTCAATTGACTAAGACGTAAAAAGGAAATAAAATAAAATCTCAACAAACAGCTCGTTTTGAATCCTTGACACTGGTATAAGAATTGTTATTGTTGTTTTTAATCTTTAAGTCACTGAATTGGTCAACTGTATTGCCTTAATGATTTTTTGGAGGTATAACTTATTAATCATTCCAGATATTTTTCATTTTTCACTTTATAAAAACATGTGCTCCATTCTTCATGATTTTAAAATTTTGTCTTCATATCAAGAGATATGGATTCAATTAAAAATATACAACAAAAGTTGATGTTACTTCTAGTACACTTAAAGATATATAAAATATTTTGGAGAAGTCTTGATTTAGACAATTTGTGTATATGCCCCTCCTCCTTCCTTCCTCTTTTCCTCCCTTCCTCTTTCCCTTCCTTCCCTGAATATATGTGGTAGGAAATCATTCCCCTGAAAGTCAAGATTCTGTTAATGTCTGATTTCATGATTAAATCTGACCATGCCAATTTTCATAATTAATTTGACCCATCAGATAAGTCTCAGGCTTTATATGGTAGTGATCATAAATGCTTCAAAGGAAAAAAATGATCTACAGCAAAGAGTATTGGCGGATATATTATAAAAATAATACTGACAGAAAAGCGTGGAACTGCTTTGCTATACTTTCATGAATGACTTTCTGTAATCCAATCCTCAATTGTGCTAGACAAGAGGAGGGGTTAGCTACGTATGCAAAGCTTCCAAAGAACAGAGATGAATTCTTGGACACTGTAGGTTAGAAAGGAACATAGAAATAACATCTTGGTATTTTGCTTCTAGAGAGGTGTATATTTGTATAATTTTAATATAATTCACAAAACTGATTGGGCTTCTATTATGTTTGAGGACAGTTATTAGCAGGAGCAGCAATTCCCATGGGTGGCAACTCTACACCTCCCTCAGTATCTATTTACATCATTAATATTTGAAAGTCAAGATGATTTAATTATGTCTAACAACTGGATAATGAACTTATTCATTTATGTAAACATATATAGTAATGAGATAAAGAGCCCAATGATGGCACTTAGGCCCTCAATAAACATAAATGAATAAATAATGACAACAGAAGTTTCCCCTTGTTTTTCTACTTATTTAGTCTTTCATGGATAAAGAAAGTAAATGATAAAGATTTTCCTCGTTAAAATCCTTCGTATATTGATTTCATATGTGATGGATTTCATAGTGTTTCCTATTCATAGAATTAGCACGTTCACTGTTCGCCCAAGACAGTCCCAGTGTGGGTCTGTTGTGATAGCCGCCCCCTCATGTTTCCCAGATTTGGAAATGTGTGAATTATGTAGTCACCTTATCTATTTATCCTCTCGAAATCAGGCCAAACCATCCAATATATAAGCAAATCTTTTTAGGTCCATATTTTTTTCTTTAAGTCTTCTCTAGTGACAATGAAGACGTTTGTAATTTTCAGTCCATAATAGCGTGGAGACATTTCAAAGCTAAAATTGCCTGTTTTGAAAGACGATAGCATCAGATCCAACACTGATGTCCATAATGAAGGAGTAGCTTAAGGAGTGGCAGTGTTAAGAGTGATAGTACTTGGAGGAAGACAGCAAGTGTGTGGCTGAAAAGTTTATGATAAGAAAATGAACTCTCGTTGGTGAAATCAGATACCACCTATTTTAATTCCCGTCAGAGGTTCAATTAGAAATAGAATCCTTCTTTGCTTCCTGCCCTACACTGTCATGTTGTTATGGGCCATGCACTGTTTAAACAGCTGCAGACTTTTACCTTAGGGGTGACTAAATTGCACTGGTGATGTTGATCCCTACGTGGAGCTAAAACTGGGAGGAAACTTGATCGTTTGCAGAGTGACTTAGGAACTGGGAGTAAATTATGTTGTCTGTTTGAGAATAATGAATTAAGAAATCTAAAGAATATAAAGTCTTAGTTCTAGTTTTCCATGGTAAACTTAGTGTTAGAGTTTCTTTTTTTTTTTTTTTCAGGAATACACCAAGAATAAAAACCATGGAGACACAAAGATACAAATAGTGAATTAAAAATAAAATTTGAGTGTGAGCATACATGCTCACATGTGAGCTTTTGAAATAGGAATATTTCATTTGGACTTTCTTTCTTTCTTTCTCCTGCATTCTCCTTTTCTAACCCTGGCTCTATTCTTGTGTGTTGTCATGCACGTTCAGGACACTTGTGAATTAATAGACCAAAACACTGTGGTTCCTCATCCAGTGGTTCTCGGACTTTACTGTGTATTACAACACCTGGAGAGCTGTTGAAATGCCAAGTGCAAGGCCCCACTCCTAGAATTTCTGATTCCACAGATCTAGGGCAGAGCCTGGACTTGCATTTGTAATATTCCCAGGTAACACTGATGCTGCTGGTCTCAGAGATCAAACTTCAAAAATCAATGCTGTAGCTATTCAGTGACTTCCTCATTGGCAACAGTAAATTATTGAGAGGGAAAAGGGAAATGCAAATGAATCATTTGGGAAGCTCTACAGAAAGAGAAGCATTGGCCAGCTTCCTTGGGCCCCTAAAAGGATCATTACCTGCTTTTCCTCCATGACCCCTTCTATCAGACCTGCCTCCTCCTTCAAAATTCAATGCTTAGGAGTCAGGACTCAGATCATTTTGAGTTCAGTGATTTTGAGCTTATTGATCAAAAAGAGAATCCATGGACTTGAGAATATTAAGAAAAACTTTGGAATAATTGAATTTTTGATACACCTTGAATCAACCCTGTAGTGGTGGTATGGAAGATGGCAGCCTCATTTTGGTTTCTCTGAAATACAGCCTAGATAATACACAGGAATAGTGTGCATTCTTCAGTCAGCATGTATTTTGAATGGCTTTACTTCCATGGATATATCAAAGTATTCAGTTTATTCCTATCCTGTCTACAGACTCTGTCTCTCTGTTTATATTTCTTTTCATTTACTACATTCTGGCATGTATTTTTTTCCCCTTTGATTTTGTCAGAGATTCCTTCAATCTTATCATGTACTAACTTCCATATTCTTTACTTCTAAGTTTACGGATTTCTATCTCTATTGAAATTACTATCTCTTGCCAAAATAGTTTCATTCTTTTTTTTTTTGATTTTTTTTTAATTTTTTATTTTTTTATTGGTTGTTCACAACATTACAAAGCTCTTGACATATCATATTTCATACATTAGATTGAAGTGGGTTATGAACTCCCAATTTTACCCCAAATGCAGATTGCAGAATCACGTCGGTTACACATCCACAATTTTACATAATGCCCAATTAATAATTGTTGTATTCTGCTACCTTTCCTATCCCCTACTATCCCCCCTCCCCTCCCCTCCCATCTTCTCTCTCTACCCATCTACTGTAATTCATTACTCTCCTTGTTTATTTTCCCATTCCCCTCACAACCCCTCACAACATATGTAATTTTGTATAGCAATGAGGGTCTCCCTTCATTTCCATGCAATTTCCCTTTACTCTTCCTTTCCCTCCCATCTCATGACTCTGTTTAATGTTAGTCTTTTCTTCCTGCTCTTCCTCCTTGCTCTGTTCATAGTTGCTCTCATTATATCAAAGAAGACATTTGGTATTTGTTTTTTAGGGATTGACTAGCTTCACTAAGCATAATCTGCTCTAGTGCCATCCATTTCACTGCAAATTCTATGATTTTGTCATTTTTTATTGCTGCATAGTACTCCATTGTGTATAGATGCCACTTTTTTTATCCATTCATCTATTGAAGGGCATCTGGGTTGGCAAGTTCAGGTAGCTAAGTTCACAAGGTAAAAGTATGGAGAACAGAATTCAAATCAAAGCCTTCTATATCTAGTATACTGGTTCTCAACCAGGGGCAATTTTGTCCCCCTGTGGACATTTGGCAATTTTGGGTTGTCACAAAAAGATGGAAGGGAGCAGTTGCTTCTGAAATCAGTAGTTAGAGGCCAGGGATGTTGCCAAACATCCTGCAATGCAAAAAAAAAAACAAACAAACGAATAACAACAACAAAAACCCTTCATTAACCACAAATTACCTGGTTTAGAATATCATCAGTACTGAAATTAAGAAATCCTGGTCTGCTCCAATGCGTTAACCATCATATCATATACCTTTTGGTTGACAACCTGTTATGGGAGCTATAAACCCTTTGTTTATAGAGCTGTGATTTCCAATATAAGAGCCATGAATCACATGAAGTCAAATGAGCACATGAAATGTATCTAGTCTATATTGATTAAATATTTTATTTTGTGAGCATGCATGATTTGTGGTTTGTTTTTGTTTGTTGTTTGTTTGTTTTGATCAAACCCAGCATCTCATGAATGCTAAGCAAGTGCTCTGCCACTGATCCACAGCCCCAGCCCCTTGTGGTCCCTTTTGAAATATGCTAGAGACATAAAATATATTATGGGTTTGAAGACATAGAACAAAATAATGCATATAAATGATGTCATTAATATTTTATATTGACTACATGTTGACATAATATTTTAATCTACTGAATTAAATAAAATACATAATTGAAAATAAAAAAAAGAAATTACTATCTCTTATTGACTACTAGTGCTCAGTGATTTTTTCCATCCCTTTATCTCACCTTTTTCTCCTCTCCCTTTCAGAATCTATTTTTTTTTTTGCAATATCATGAAGTATCTAGTTTTATTTTTTTTCTCTCTTTAGCGATGGCTCATTTTTGTTCCACAAAATTTCAATGTATAAAATCCAGAAAGAAATGCCTAAATTAAAAAGTCAAGGCCATGAAAACTATAGAAAAGCAAATTCAGGGAGAATTTAGAACAAAGAAAGGCATGTTGTAATGCCTTAAACACAACTTAAACAGTTCTGTGCTTTTTAGTTAACAACTTTAACCCTGAGTTTCTTGGTAGTTGAACAGAAACAGGATAGCTTTACAAGAATGATGTTCTCTCTAAGGAGAAAACGCCCTAACTGTTTGTAAGGTGGCACACAGAAGCCCATGTTGTAGATGGGTTTTTGCATGGAGGACTCTGGGTACTAGTGGGTGACATTTCAATAGCACTATTAAGTGGCAGTAGTTGTCTATTTTGTAAACCTTTCCAGGTGCTTCTAGAGCACCCATAACTGTAAGCTGAGGGCCAAATATAACAAAGAAAATGTCTTGTCAGAGGCTGAGAAAATATGGTTTAAATGTACCATGTTTTGTTAGTACAGCATGATTTAGGAGTTAAAAAGATGGATGTCTAGAGAAAGACATGTATTTTATTTTTCAAAACAATTTCCAGGAATGAAATTCCTTTCAAATGGCTTCTGATAGAAGTTAGCTAACAAAGAGTTTGAAGCATGTTCTCTGGCAAGGAACAGTTAGTTCTTTATTACTGATTAAGGACAGACTCTGGATTTTAAAAATCAACCAGATGAACAGGAGGGTTGACAACCTCTTGTGAAAACTAGGTCCCAAATCAACACTGCTTCTCAAAGAGATGGCCACTTAATCTCCTCATTGAGGTGGGCTGACAAAGCAGGCAGGTCTAAAATCTACGGAAGAAAGAGATCCTGAGTCTTTTTTAGCGTATAAATAAATGAATTATTATGCCTCCAAAGTTCTTTAACCTACCATGTGACCAAGATGATTAAGACTGGAACATTTTCAAAGCATAAGATACCAACCACCCACTATGGCTATAGAAAAAAAGAAAGAAAGAAAGAAAGAAAGCCCAACAAATGCACTGATAGAACATCTGGTTTTGAGAAACTAATTTTCTTGGTGAATCTGCCAAGATGAATTATTTACAAATGTACACTTAAGTAACCAAATAAATTACTTATCTTGTTACATGGTGTTGATATAACCAATAACATTTTGAAAGATAACTGACTCAAATAATAATTTTGGTTTTGAAGTAAATGATTTTAAGCCATCATTCCTGATAATAGTTAACAAGCAAAACCAGTTTCCCATGGACAGCCCTGTTGGTTTGTGAAGATAGTCTTGTCGTAAGCATTAGAGAGAAAATTGATTCTGTTCTCATTATTGGACATAGTTATGCTCATCGAATAACATATCAGTGAAATCTGTAAAAGGAAAGTGGAGAGAATCAGAATGTCAAAACCTTTAGGTCCTTGAAAATTGTCATATAATTAGTTCATGGTCCATTTCTTTCACTCTTCTTCCAGTGGAGCTATGGCTCTCCCAGCAGATCCATAGAGAGCACCTGCCCCAGACAGCACATCATTGAGGCAAGATTAAAACTAGTTTTTGCCAAACTAAAGTAAATAAAACTATATATATTATTCTGGATTAATTTTAATCACAAATGGACTTAGAAAAGAATAAAATTCAACCAATTGTAACATTGAAACCTAGTAAAATAAATCTTGCCACCAATATGTCCTTTTTGAATAAAACCTTCATCCAAGAAATATATATTTGTCGTTTATCAAGGAGAAAACTGGCATGGAGTTGGAGACAGAATGTATATTTTAATGACAGCTCAGTTCAAAAATACTATGCTTTGCTACTCTTTTGACACAGATCTCTCTTTTGTATTTTCCTAGTCTAAGAAAGCTATTGTTCTGCTAATGGAACAAAGAATTCTTGGTTGTAAAGGAGTTCAAGAATTCTGAATTGACTGTGCCTAAGAACTGGAATGCTTCTCCTTTCTTCTTTTCTGTTTCACCATATTTCTTTAATGATAACGAAATGTCATTTGAAGCTTGGGATACATGTGAATTGCTCTGAAATAATTTTGCATAGAAGGAAATAAATGTTGGCACCTTTTAGAGATAAGACATGTGAAAATAACTGGTATCAACACTGCAGCAGGTGATTTTATTTCCAAAACAAGCATGAAAATGTAAGAACTGAGAAATAATTTGTTTTACTCAATAGAAAAATTGTAAAAAATACAAATGCATTATGTTCTTTGACTTCAAAAACACCTTCTGGTACTTCTTATATGCATTGTATAAATAATGTTACTTTAGTGAAATAACCTGAATGAAATATACTACATTAGGTATTACATTTAATATTCACATGTAAACTAACATTACTATAAATACACTTTCTGGGGGTGATCATTTGAAATTAACTAGTTTTACAAAATTATTTGTTCTTCTCATTACTGAAAGCTTGTCTTAAATGAGTGATTCAGTTATAAAGTGGAACAACTAACAAGGGGAAAAATGAAAAATGGTACCAACTTGTGTGATGGGACATCTGAAATGTTTTTCTTTAGAGCAGTTATGTATCCCCTTTTCCTCACCATATGACTGGAATAGTTAATTTATCATAATGATAAGTCATGTGTACTTAGTATGAATGAATTTTTTCTAGGTGTTTACATCTGCCTCAAATGAGACTGAAGATGTATGTGTGTGTGTGTGTGTGTGTGTGTGTGTGTGTGTGTGTGTGTGAGAGAGAGAGAGAGAGAGAGAGAGAGAGAGAGAGAGAGAGAGAGAGACTGACTTTCTAATAAGAGCCAAACCAAAGCCAAAACAAGTTCTTATACCAGAGATTTTCACAAAAGTAACGCCTAAATAAATAAATGCCACAGTGCATCTTTCTGTGTTTACTAAATCTAGAATAAGTGATAGATGTTTTAAAGATTTCAGTGGCTCTGCAAAATTATCAGTTTACTTAAAAAACATTAAGAATTCTCCATCTAAGTATCTTCAATCCCTCTTCCCTAACCTCCTCATTGGATTTTCTACGTATGGGAGAATCTAAGTATGCAATGGCTTTCTGGAAACGTGGAAAGTTTCAGGAATGACCCTTTTCTCTATGGTTGTCTCTTGAGATATATTTCTTTTCCTATCATGTCTCAAAAATGTAAATTTCCTGCATAATCCTACATACCATTTTATTCTTCCTTCCTTGAATTGAAACCCAAGCATGCTCCAACAGAGTAAAATTTTCATTTGGCATATAGCCCATACACTGGTCCTCTGAATGGCAATTTTCCTAGAGCTTGCTGGCTTCATTACATATCAGAGGTCATGCCTCACATTGCATTATATTTATCTGAGGAAATTTTATTGTTTATATCTAAAAGTAAAGTCACCCCCCTGTCTTAAAAGAGTACATTGTGTGCTTTTGTACAGAAATGACCTGGAATAATTTAGATTCAAATACACTCTTTCTTTTTATTGGTATGTTGACAAATAAAGCTTGCCATCAAAGTCAGAGATCCTTAGTAACTTAGGTCCCTCTACAGAGTCCAAAAAGTTCAAAAACTTTGATTGACCGAAAGGAAGTTCATATTAGCCCATTTACTTTATTTAGGATTATGTACTACATTTAATAATCACATGTGAACTAACATTACTATAAATACACTTTACACAGAATGATCATTTGAAATCAACAAGTTTTATAAAATTATTTGTTCTGTTCATCACTGAAAGCTTGTTTTAAAAGAATGATTCAGTTATAAAGTGGAAACACTAACAAGGGGCAAAAATGGTACTATCTTATATGATGGGATGTCTGGAAGGTTTGTCTGTCCTGAAGATTCATTTAGAAATTTAAAACTACCTGATTTGTAGCTCTGAGATTTTCAAAATAACTCAATTTCTCCATGCTTCAGAGAAATTGTAGCAAAAAACAATAATCTTCCTTCACTCTAAATTCACCAGTAAGAGGAACACATGTGAGTCCTAGCTTTCATGTTGACAATTATGTTCAGTATTAATTAGAGTTGAGGACCTCTATAAGGGCTAAAGTTGGGTAAATATTTTTTTTGGTACAAACAGAGAATTTCTTAAGAAAGAATGATATAAACTTTAGTATAATATATAATGTTTCCTAGCGGGCAGTATGAAATGAAAATAACAGAAGTGCCTAAATCAGATATCAGCTACCACACTGGTAGAATGGTGTTATTGATACTGACTTGTCTTCTTTTCACCTGATTATTATCAAAAGCAGAGACATTACATCCTGGGAATATCCCCACCTTCTTGGAAAGAAACATAAATACACTACTGACTCCTATTTTTTTTCATACTAGGGATTGAACCCAGGAGTCCTTAACCATGGGGCCACATCCCTAGCCCTTTCTATTTGTTTTATTTTTAATTTTGTGACAGAATCTTGCTATGTTGCTTAGAGCTTTGCTAAGTTGCTGAGGCTGGTTTTGAACTTTTGATCTTCTTTCTTCAGCCTCATGAGCTGCTAAGATTACAGGTGTGTGCCACTGTACCAGACCTAAAATATTAATGTTAAAAATATAATGTGTTCCAGAAATATTTCTCTATAATTTCTTCCAATTTAATAAATGATCATTGGGTTACTCAATGTTATAGGCAACATTAGCAGTGTTTAAATTTTATAGCTGTCAATAAATCATAGTACCTAAGATCTAGTTAAAACAACAAAGAAAACCCCAAAATGTATAAAACTAGCTATATTGCAATAAGCACATTATTGATGATATGAATAAATGGGTATGAAAGCACACAGTAAAAAATAATTCATTTTCTTAGGTAGAATATTCAGGATTTATTCTCAAGGACAAAATGTGTGAATTTCATTTTGTTATGAATTAGAATTTTCTTTTGTCAGATGAACAAAGATGAAGCATTTCTACCAACAAAAATGAATAGGAAAGCTTTAATATCATTGATTTTTTATTTGAAATAAAAAATTTAAAAAATTGATTTTATTTTTTAAAATACACAACAGAGGAATGCATTAAAATTCTTATTACACATATAGAGCACAATTTTTCATATATTTGTATATAAAGTATGTTCATACCAATTCATGTCTTTATACAAGTATTTTGGGTTTTTTTGCACTACAATTCTTATTTTATATATATATCACAATTTCTCATATCTCTGTATATAAAGTATGTTGACACCCAATTTGTGTCTTCATACTTGTACTTTGGATAATGATGTCCATCACATTCTACCGCCCTTGATAATCTCTTGCCCCCTCCCTTTCTCTCCTACCTCTCTGCCCTATCTAGAATTCATCAATTCCTCCCATGCTCCCCCTCCCTACCCCACTATGAGTCAGCTTCCTTATATCAGAGAAAACATTTGGCATTTGTTTTTTTTTTTTTTTTGGATTGGCTAACTTCACTTAGCATTATCTTCTCCAACACTATCCATTTACCTGCAAATGCCATGATTTTGTTCTCTTTTATTGCTGAATAATATTCCATTGGGTATATATGCCACATTTTTAATCCATTCATCCACTGAAGGGCATCTAGGTTGGCTCCACAGTTTAGCTATTGTGAATTGTGCTGCTATAAACATTGATGTGGCTGTGTCCCTGTAGTATGCTGTTTTTAAGTCTTTTGGGTATAGACAGAGGAGAGGAATAGCTGGGTCAAATGGTGGTTCCATTCCCAGATTTCCAAGGAATCTCCATACTGCTTTCCATATTGGCTGCACCAATTTGCAGTCCCACCAGCAATGTATGAGTGTACCTTTTTCTCCACATCCTCACCAACACTTATTGTTGTTTGTCTTCATAACAGCTGCCATTCTGACTTGTGTGAGATGATATCTTAGAGTAGTTTTGATTTGCATTTCTCTGATGGCTAGAGATGATGAGCATTTTTTCATATACTTGTTGATTGATTGTATATCCTCTTCTGAAAGTGTCTGTTCTGGTCCTTGGCCCATTTGTTGATTGGATTATTTCTTTCTTTTTTTTTGGTGCTTAGCTTTTTGAGTTCTTTACGTACTTAGAGATTAGTGCTCTGTCTGAAATGTGTGAGGTAAAAATTTGCTCCCAGGATGTAGGCTCTCTGTTCATCTCACAGATTGTTTCTTTTGCTGAGAAGAAACTTTTTAGTTTGATTCCAAATCATTGAAATCTGTCACCTTTTGCAAATAATATTAAGCATCTTGGTATGGTTGTATTGCAGTAAATGTGGCAGAGGAAGATATTTGTTGAATGAATGAATAAATGAATGAGGAGTGGCATAAACTGAAGACTGCTACTTAGAGGATGTTTTAGTTAATCTAGTGTATGTAGAGTAATCGGATCCAGTAAAGATTTTAATTAAGATAATGAAAGGACCAGATTATATTTTGGAAACCCTGTCAGGCAGTTTGGAGGATAGGACGGAGAAGAAAGCAATAGACAAACTGGAAATTCAGTGAAACAATTTGTTTTTGCCAAAATTATCAAAGTAACTAAGAATATCAGTAGTTTTTGCCTAAGTTAAGCACATAGCTGTAGCTGGATGCATTCTTTAGATTTATGCTTTTTTTTTTTAACTAAAGAGAAGCCTGGGTTAGGGTTGTTTCTCTTTTCATCTTTTCAGTTTATGCCCACACAGTAAGAAGAATGGTATTTTCCCCCTTATCTGTCTCCTGTCTATGGAATGGCTCATGACATATTTTTATCAGAGGCTTTGAAGTCTTTGAAGGGGAATGCCATAAAGTTCATAGAGTGTTATTGTACCTTTTGATCAGAGACTTGCCATATTTGTCTTATTTATGCTACTTTTGAATGTGGACCTTATAAGATATCAGCTCTTGATCCATATTTTATATAGTCTTTCTTACTAAATGAATCAGATAAACCATATCTCAGGACCTGGTACCCCAGAAAATGTTGCTTACAGACAACAATTTTGAAAGTCAATGTGAATATCAATTCATTTAATGACAATTTTTTTTTGGAAACTGCTTGACTTTTGGTGTTGTTTTACCATGAACATACAATTTATTGTCCTAAAGTAGAAAACGTCATCTTTCTGAAAAAAAAATGCTTGGCTTCAGCAAATATTTCTCTTCCTTTTCAGAGTTCTTCTTAACCAAACCTTCTTGAACATCTCTACTCTGCAAAGCTTTCAGATCATATGTTGTCTTGTACATCTTACTTTCTAAAGCTGCTGCTAATGAAGATGTGTTTCTAGGCCCATCCAAAATGTTCTGGCTTTTAAATGAAGCAGATCACAGGCAGATTGGTCTCTTAAAGTAAGTGAGGAATCTTTGATTTGCTTGAAGGAAAAACTGGAGAAAATCAAGAGGGCTCTGTTTTTAATGTGACAACGCTCTGGCTAGAGTTTCCTCCTCTCCACTTTCTGACTCTAATAAAAATATCTTTCCCTTTAATATTGAAAGTTTGAAGAAACTGTAACAACAAAGTGTTTTAACCTACCACTTTTGCTCTGCAGCAGCCCCAAATTGTGAGATTTTTATTCTGTTGTAAGTCATTTTAAAAACTCTAGAAATGAAGGTATAAATTTTAGCTTATTAATTTAGGTATATGTCACTCAAAAGAGCAATGTTGCCTTAAACATCACAAGTTGAGTGCCATAAATTAGCACATGCTGTTATAAATTAAGATTTTGAGTATTAAGCAATTCAATTTTGTGTTATAATTGAATCCATTTCAACAAATGCTTAACTCTTTAGAACTAAGATTGAAAAGAAATCTCTATGCATCTGTTCTCATGTCTCTATTTAAATATATATCCTTATGTATATATACTTATGGTCATTTTCAAAGTATGTCAACAACCTGGAGATACATTTTCTGATGTTTTGAAATATGTATACATGATTATTATTTTTTGGTATTTTGGTACCAGGGATTGAAGCCAGGGTTTTTAACCGCTGAGCCACATCCCCAGCCAGCCAGCCCTTTTCATATTTTTTGTTCTGAGACAGAGGTCTCACTATGTTGCTTAGGGCCCCACTAAATTGCTGAGGCTGGCTTTGAACTCATGCTCCTTCTGCTCCAGCATCCTGAGTCACAGGGATCACTGGTGTGTGCCACTGCACCCAGCTGAAATGTGAAGCAACTACATCAAGTTAATTAAGATAAGCAATTCCTTATATCAAGTTAATTAAGATAAGCAATTCCTTATATACTTGTTAAGCCATTCTGAGTCAACACTGTTACTAATACATCAAAATATATCAAAACTAAAGTTACCTGAGCCTATCAAATGCAATCAATGGAAATGAGTAGCTATGTAAATATTTGGTTTGGGGTTGAATCAACGGGAGATATTACATGCAATTTTCATGGCAAGATGACTATAATATGATGAGTTTACCTGAAAATAAAAGTCACTTATGACCAATAGTCTTAGGTTTTGCTTGTGTTGGTAATTATTTGTTATAACCAAGTATCTACTGCATTTTCAACATTTTGTCATAAAAATTGTTAAACATAAACAAAAGTAGACTGAATACTACAAAATGAAGCCCTTCTCCCCACAATCAAAAAGTATTCTTTTAAAGATGATTCTCCCCCACTCCCTTGGGTATGTGTGGGTGAGGGAGGGGACAGTGGCTGTTGAGGTCCACTTTGTATACATTATAATATTTCATTTGGGTTCTTGAGATGGCATTTAAGATTCAGCAGCTTAAACCCTGTTGTTTCAAAACATGTAAAAAAAATGTTTTGAATTTAGGTTGCAAATGCAACTGCTCAATGGGTTAATCCCTTGGTAGATAATGACCTTCAACACTTATATCAGTACCAATACTTGAACAGTCAAAGCAAAGCAGAAAGAGGAGTATGCTTAGTCCAGGATTAGAGTGATTAAAGGAAACCTGTTCTGTTTCTTTTATTCATCAGGCTATTTGTAAATGCACGAGGAGGTAAAAAATAGCTTCCATCGTGAACAAGAAAAGTACATTTACCCCACCACCCCACCCTCTTCCATATTAGCACTGATTGTCCTGCATGTATTATTTGTGTAGAAAGAGAACACCATGTTTATTTCCACACTGAGCTGTATTTTCAGGACAAAGTTGGCATTTGAGCTACCCTGCTTGACTCTCCCTGGAGTCAGCAAACACAGGCCTGTGAAAGTTGGATGTTCTTGAAGGCATCGTAAGAAAGAGATATTCACAAAGTGATATTCTTTTATGGGAATTTATATTTTAGTGTGACTCCTGAACAAAATTTTAAAAACACTTCAAGCCTATATTAAAAAATATGGAGACTTCACATAAAAACCTAGATTTTTCTCTTTCTTGAAAAAGTACAGATTCAGATGTCACTGCTCCCATGATGACCTACTGGAATCTATTACTTTGGAGAGGCCCATTCTTTCTAATGCACTCTAGTTCCCACCTGGCCAGTGTTCTTCCTTAACGTTCCCTGTTAAACGACTTGAGATTGATTGCTAGCCATGGTCTACAACTATGACGAAAATGTGCTCTTCCCAACATGTAAACTGACTTGAAGAGAGAGAAGTCCTATTTAGGCTTTCTGATAGGATCTAAAATTTTACATTTTGATTACGTCATATGAAGGCACAGAAGATGTGGATTTCTAATATGTTAAAGATGAAGAGGTAATTTCCAAATAGATGACCCAGAACCAGTTATATAGCTATAAAATTCTTGAGGAATATAAAAAAAGAATGAGAGAAAGAACATTTTTTTTTCCTGAGTGCTATTCCTGATCGTTGAACCCATTGACCCTGGGGAGTGACTGTTCAGGGAGCTACAGCTCTCACTTCAGTTCTAGTGAGGGGAGCTTCCTTGCAGTCATTTAAAAATTTGAAATATGTTCCCTATGGTTACTTCATTAGAAGATGCCTAATTCATACCTGACTGAAAAAGGAAGCAGGAAAGAGAAACATCACATTTGGGTGGTACTTACATTTCTGTTGCCTATGGAGAAAACTTTTCAGCAAACCAGATGTAGGGTAGCCATCAAAAGAGAACCTGTCCTGAATCTTCTTCAGCCAGGAGGGTAGGGACTCTAACTGTAAGAAGCTGGGAGGAGTGGACAGCCTCACAAGAACAAGGATGAGAGTCCAAGTAAGAGAGGGCAGAGGGAGGAGAAAAGCAAAGAAAAACTCACCACACATTCCAGTCCAGACTCCACAGGTTTTAGCTCACTAGGAAGGAAAGAATACTTACTGCTACACCGCGTTGAAAGTACATTACATGGAATTTTTCATTACTTACCAAATCAAAGCCATGTTTGCAACTTAGAGTGGCCTTAAGAATGTTAGCACTTTAATATCATCATGAAAAAGCATGTGATTTCTCAAATTCTCTTCAGGGTCAGAAGATTATCACCACCGAATACATTTTATTTATATTATTATTCTAACTGATGATATCAGCATGTGTTTATTTATGTGTTTAATATTTTCTCAGCATCATGGAGGTAAAATTGTCAAAAAAAAATAACCCTATAGAAATTAAGGCACACAATTCGATGATGGGGATTGTATATGTATTGTGGAATGCTTATCCCAATCAAGTTGGTTAACACATCCATCACTTTTTGCATATGTGGTGGGAACATTTAAGAGCAACTCTCTTAGCAAATTTCAAGTATAAAAATATGATGTTATTAACTATTGCCATCATGCTGTATAGTAGATCTTTATAACTTACTGACTTATAACTAAAAATTTGAACCCTTTGACCAACATTTCCACATTTCTCCCATACCAGCCCTGGCATCCACCATTCTACTCTGTTTTTCTAAGAGTTTGACTTGTAAAATTTCCCATATAAGTGGGATTGTATAATATTTGACTATTAACTCCTTATCAGATATATGGTTCATATCAGATACTGCCTGGCTTACTTCAGTTACGATAACATTCTTTTTTTCATTTGGCTTACTTCAGTTACAATAACATTCTTTTTTTCATTCATGTTGTCCCAAATGGCAGTATCCCTTTAAATTTTATGGCTGAATAACATTTCATTGTGTGAACGTGTGAATGTGTGTGTGTGTCTGTGTGTATGTGCACGCATGCGCACACATGTGCGATGAATGCAGATGAATACATACATATAATATTTTCCTTATCCATACATCCAAGGACAGACACTTCCATTTCTTTGCTATTGTTAGCAAAACTGTAGTAGACATAGGATAACAGATGTTTCTGGGATTCTGATTTTGTCTCCTCAGGATTCAAATCTAGAAATGAGATTACTGAATCTTATCATAATTCTATTTTTAATTTTTTGGTGAACTCCCATCCGATTTTCCATAATGGAAAACATTCCTACCAGCAGTACAGAAGGATCACCTTTTTTTTTTTTCATATTCTTGCCAACACTTGTTGTTTTTGACAATAGCTATTCTAAAAGACAGGAGGTGATACTATTTGGTGGTTCTGATTTGCATTCCCTGCTGATTAGTGATGCAAATCACATTTCCATGTACCTGTTGGCTATTTACATGTCTCCTTTGGGGAAAAAACTCATGTCCTTTGCCTTTTTTAGAAATAGAATTATTTTTTACTTTGCTATGAAGTTGTATTGAGTTCCTTATATATTTTGACTATTAACCCCTTATCAGATATATGGTTCACAAATAATTTTTACTATTTGGTAGGTTGCCTTTTAATTTTATTGGTGGCTTCCTTTGCTCTGCTGACACTTTTGAGTTTGATGTTCTACTTATTTAATTTTGCTTTTGTTGCCTGTGCTTTTTGTGTTATATCCAAAAGTCATTACTAAGAACAATGTCAAGGAGCTTTATTATCTATGCTTTCTTGTAAGAGTTTTTTGAGTTTATGTCTTACATATAAAACTTTAAGATAATTTGAATGAATTTTTGTGAATCGTGCTGAATAGGGGACTAATTTCATTTCTGTGCATGTGAATAGCCAGTTTTTCAGCCCTCTTTATTGAAGAGAACATCTTTCCCATATTTTGTGTTCCTGGGTTATTTCTGTGTTCTCCACTCTGTCCTGGTGATTTATGTGTCTGTTTTTATGTTGTCACCTTACAGTTTCAATTACTATAGCTTTGCAATATAATTTGAGATCAGGAATTGTGATGCCTTTGGCTTTGTTCCTCTTTCTTAAGATTGTTTTGGCTATTTTGGGTCTTTTGTGTTTACATATAAGTTTTATTGTATCATTTTTGCTGTTTCTGTGAAAAATGCCACTGGAATTTTGACATAAATACACTGAGTCTTTGGTAGCATGGTCATTTTAACAATATTAATTCTGCTCCACAAATAGAGGATATTGTTTAACTTAAATGATATCCTTTAATTTCTGTCAGCAATGTCTTAGAGTTTGCAATATAAAAATATTTCACCTTTTTTCTTAAACGAATTTTTAAGTATCTGATTCTTTTTAATGCTATAAGTGGAGCTGCTTAATTTTTTTCCAGACTGTTGGTACATGGAAATGCGAGTGATTTTGATTTTTTTGTCCTGTGACTTTATTAAATTTATTTATCAGTTCTAAAAATTTTTTGGTGCCACCAGTCAATGCACTTTAAAGGGACATAGAAAAGCATCTTTTAATTATGTCAGGAGCTGTGCTCATTCATTATATTAGAAACAAACATCAATGGCACAGCTGCATAAGCCACTGGGCTCTGTGAAGAGGTTGGTGTTTTGTCTTAGGGCTTATAGAGCTTCTGGTTTTCACCTATAACTATGAATCTTTCGATAGTTTGATTATCTACTCAGAAACCACCAGTATATTACCTAGCATATCTTTTCAGTTACCTTCCAAGTCTGTTGAAATTATAGTTGACATTACTTTGCTTTATTTTTTAAAACTACATTTTATTTCCCTTGACTGTTTCTTTAAAATCTTAAATTTTATCAAGTTACTGTTATTTTCCTCAAAATTAACTTCTTTTTAACATTTTCACAATTTCTCCTATTTGCACAATGATTGCTCCAAGCTAGATATGACATGGTACATCTTCACTTAACAGTCACTTACACAAGACAATCCAAAGCATTCTATGCAACCTGACCTTTGTCAGAGAGTTCCTGTTGGGAGATTTTAGGGTATGTTCTACTGTCCAATTTATTTATCTAAAAATAAAAGGAAATGAGCATTTTGATGTTTCACAGAAGTTTATCTAGAGTTAGAGAAAGAGAAGTAATTGAAAAAGAAAGAAGTTGAGGGTTGGGGCTGTGGCTTAGTGGCAGAGGGCTCGCCTTGCACGTGTGAGACTCTGGGTTCGAGCCTCAGCACCACATAAAAACAAATAAACAAAATAAAGATATTGTGTCCATGTATGACTAAAAAATATTAAAAGAAAAAGAAAGAAGTTGAAGTTAACACAATTTAAGTGAAATAGCAACAACTATAAAAGAACAAGAGAACCACATTTGCTATGCTAGCATGTGAACCACATCCTAAGCACTTTCCCTGGAAAGAGAAGCCCCAACAGAAAAAAGCAAGAATGATGTAGGCGAAGTCACCTATGTCAGAAACAATTGATACTTAATAATCATAAAATTCACTAATTGGACATATTTATAGGAAAGGGAGCAAAAATAAATCAATTCATAATTCCCCAGTTACATTCATTTAGATTTAAAAAATATGAAGACAGATATTTAAAAGGAGAGGAAAGGAAAAGGACTCCAGAAGGGAAAGACCTTTGGGAATCCACAAAACATTCCCTATACATGTACAGATGAGCGTTTGTAGTTGAGAAAGAGAAAAAAAAGTATTGAATTTAACTGATATTTTAAAAACTACTAATATGTTCACCCCTTCTCCAATCCACAGTGAAAATTTCATCAATATATTACTTCTCAAATAATAGAAACCATGTTAGTTAGGTAGGTCTTATTTATCAAAACCTCTTCTGGCAAGTGGGAAGTCAAAATGGCATTACTTTAAAAATATGATCTGAGGACATAATGCAAAAGGGGAAGCTATGAGAAAAATTACGAGCATGCTGATTCCTCCCTGTGAGAGTCCCTTGGGAATACTAATTATATTTATAGTTCAGAGCCTAAAGAGACTGATGTTCAAGGACTATGGCTGAAGCATGAATGAATAAATAAGTAATTAGTCAATGAATTAGAAAATGGATGAGCAACTCAATGCCTATCTGTGGAAGATTTCAATAATAGGAACGTCTGGTTTTACTCTCCCAAGTTGGTTCTTTACTCTGAATTTATTTATTTATTTTTGGAATATTAGACCTAGACTAATGAAATATCAGGAATTTAGTCTAATCTTCTTCTTTCACAAAGGAGAGAACGTGGGAGATGAGAAGCCAAGGTCATATAGCAGATGCCCAGCTACAGCAGATTCAGGCTTTTTTAGTTTTCCAACCTGTGTTCCTTTCACTACAGCTTTCCTTGGACACAAGCATGATCATTAAAAAATATATGGAGAATGAAACAGATCAAGAATAAAATGTACAAACTTAACTAATGAGCAATGAATGGTTTACTTCTTCCAGGATGCATGGAGTTACAGGGGATGTATTCAGATCTCAGTCCAACAGACAGTGCCCTGGCTTCATTTAAATTATTTTTTTTATTGGTAAGTGTGTGTTATCAAAATTGGAAAGCAAAGGGTATAAGAGAATGTTATCTTGAGGTCTTAAGAATTACTGAAGCTAGATAGAAATCAGGGAGAAATTTAGCCACTGACTCTTAGAGAAAGCTACTTAAAAAAAAAAATACAGGGCCTGTAGTTAAGAATTCCCTTTTCTAAACTTCTAATCAGTCTTCAAAATAAAGTAAGGAAAATTCTAAGTCAGTGCACTTTTATTTGACCCTTTATTTATAGTTGTTGCCAACATACCCTCATTTATCCTCATCTCAATGGAGGCTATTGGGTATCTCTGAGGTATCACACAAGAAAGACTTTGAAACTGACTACAGCTTGTTCATCAATTATAGTAATTCCCATAATGGCAAAGAAATACAAGGCTAATATTCCAGTATTCTCAGAAACAATGATTAACAATTGCAGGATATAAATGGAAAAAGTGCCATTGATAATAATGCCTGGGCTTTTAAACATTTGTAAGAGTCCATTGATAGCATCTCCTGCTACCTTCTGCCTTTCAGTGGAAGGAACCCTGCCACCCATGAATGGGAACATGGATCACTTCCTCCAAAACAATTCCATTCAGTTTAATCATGAAGAAAACCTCTTTTATGCAGATCCCCCACTTCCTTCCCTCTGATGTCCAGATCTTTCAAACTCCCCAAGTCACACAGCATTTCTGTGCATTGTTACCACCTCCTCAGTGAGGCTGCTGGGAAGCACTTCAAACAGTCTGTTCTGGAGGGGTACAAAACTGGCCAGGGGGTCGGGGGAAGAAAGGGAAATCAAGTCAGTGCTTGCCAAACAATGAAAAAAAAAATGTGAGTGTTGGTGGTGGTGGTGGAAAGAGAGGAGTGATTTTTACTGAGCCTGAAAGAAATGTTTAATTCCTTCCAAAGAGAATGAATTGATTCAACAGTGATAGCTTTAAATTTGTGAAAATGCATAATTAGAAAAATGCTGTTAAGAGAATAATTTGGGTGTGAAGGGAGCCCTGAATGATTGTAGAGATGACTTTGTCGGAGGCTCTGAATTTCCACTTTAATCCACTGAGACACAGGCATTGGGTATTAGTAAAAGCGATGGTGGCAGCTGAGACTCTTATGTGGCTGCATTCATTCTGACGTGCAAACCTATGTAAAAAATTTCTCTCAGTGACTTGTTGCTTGTAATAAAACAGCTATATTTAATATGTATAGCATAAAGGCTGACTGTTTTTAAACAGGAGGCTTTTCAAGGTTTACTGCATGGAGTCGGCTATTCTTAAAGTTAAAATAATGTTTGACAGGTCAGTCGTGAGACATAAAAGATTTTTTTTAAAAAATACCAGACAATTTTGTACAAATAAAGGGGCAGAAAGAGAAACATCAAAGCCCAGGAAGTGTATACATTGCACAAAGCATTAGGAGTTTCTGTTCTCTTTAAAATTTTGACATATGTTGTATAGTGTGGTTAGTGCTATTAAGG
The DNA here is from genome assembly GCF_052094955.1 of Ictidomys tridecemlineatus. Lineage (NCBI taxonomy): Eukaryota > Metazoa > Chordata > Mammalia > Rodentia > Sciuridae > Ictidomys > Ictidomys tridecemlineatus. The sequence goes on from NC_135485.1 coordinate 96,515,510, forward strand.
GAATGCAAACTTCTTTCCAAGCAGTTGTTTTACCACTCACGTCTTCCCAGGGTCAGGGGAAGGCTGCTTTGAAGTTTCCTTGGAATAAGGGCAAGGTGCCTGTGTGCTTTGCTGGATAGGATAAGTACCAGCAGAGATGTCGATGGAGGCATGCAGTGTAGTAATCTGGGATGATAAATACCAGCGGAGAATGCTGATGAAGACATGCAACGGAGTGATCCTTCAATTAAGCAGTATTTATTCTTGGTTTAAATGGCATTTTGATTTCTTAACACAGGGATTATGAGAGAATTCTGGCCTCTGTAGTCACCCAGTCCTATTAGGGCTGAGGAACTTTTAGTAGATGGGAGAAGCACTGGAAGTCAGTATTGGCAGGTTCACTGTCTCATTAAAGAAGTATGTATGGATTACATCCCAATTGGTAGATGTGAAACTCCATATAGATTTGAAAGGAATTTTTCATAACTATTATGTTTTTCTCACCAAACATTTATTATTCGATGGGGTAGTTTTTCATTTAGATTTAGCTAAATTATAGGAAGAATTTCTTGGATGGAATAAGATAAGTCTGATCATTTCTGAAATTGAGTGTGTGTACTTGGCAGAAATGCTTCTGCCGAGGAATGCTTTTTAGATTAGGTTATAGCTTAAGGGACAGGGAGCCCCTTCTGTTTTCCCATAATTAACTATTTTCCTCAGTATGATTTCTGGAGCCAAGATATTCCCTGAGTAGTCAACATCCAACCTCAAGTCATGGAGGAAGCTTGGACTTTAGAATGAGACATGTGTAGATTTATATCTTGCCTCTACTACTTGCCAGGTGGGGGACCTTGAGAAAGGTCTATTAGCTTCTCTGGGCTTTGGGGTTTCTCATCTGTAAAATTGGGATAATAAACCAATTTAGGGAGGTTTATTGTAGGAATTAAAAATGCAATTTCTGTAAAGCTCTTAACATTGAACAATTACCAATTTCCCCTTTCTACCTTCAACAGAAGGAGAATTGATTGGAAAGACTTTCATTTGGGAGCCCTAAGGAGCATGTTCAAGACTATGCAAAGACAAAATCTTCTTTCTATTAATATTAGATGTTTATTTGGGTAGTTTCAAAACCTATCATTCCAAAAGCTTCAATGTTGGAGTCAGAACAAATGAACAAGGGGTTTAGGTGGACTCATTTATCTCGCCTCCTTATTATTTCTAACCTCCACCCCCGCAACCATGGCTTTAAAAGTAAGCCATTTGGAGGATCAGCACCAGTACATCAAAGGTATACACAGATTCCTCAAATTCAACTTGCCTCATGTCCAACTTAAGATCTTTTTCTACCACTACCACACACTCACACTAGAAGTCCATTATTTATCCTGTCTATCCTTTCTGATGCCTCTGGCATACGATCCATCTCCAGGAGCTTTTATTGGTAGCTTAAAATCCAGTACCAATGGTTTCTTTCTCTATTCCCTACTTGGTTGCATCTAAGTTTTGGTATTCTTCTATTCTTTCTATGATTACTGTTAACAATTTCTCCATTGCTGTCTTCTCTGGGTCTCAATCTGTTCCAATACAAAACTAATTATGTAAATTTTCTGCTTAGAATCATTAGATGTCTGTCTACAACAATAAAATCAAAGTCTGAAGGCTGGGGTTGTAGCTCAGTGGTAGAGCACTTGTCTCACAGGTGTGAGGCCCTGGGTTCAATCCTTAGCAACACATATAAATCAGTAAATAAAAATAAAGATATTGTGTCCATCTACAAATATATATATATAAATTAAAGTCTGAGTTCCTTGGCAGGATAAATAGGACCCTTTCTGGTGTTGTTCCAGCCTGTGTCTATAGTCACCTACCCTGCCATAACTTCCCTGGCTCCCTAAGCTCCATATATACACTGAATAAAGCCTATGCTATTTAGAAATTCAGCAGCTTTTTCTACAATATTCCTTCTATATGGATCTTGTGTTAACCAACCGTCCACCTGGAAAAGTTCCCAGTTCAAACATTATTTCCTCTAAACCATTCATTGATTTATTGCTGTTTGCTATGACCTGATCAACAAAACCTCGATGATGATCATTCCCCTCTCTGTACTCTTAGAGTCTTGTATAGACCTCTAAAATTATACTTACCTTACTGGATTAGATGAATTCCTTCTTTGGACTATGTACAAATTTCATGAGCAATGAGCTTATCTATCCATCTTTGTGTTATTCATAAGATTTTTTTTTCAATTAATACTAGCTGGACAACTGAATTTAGGTGACAGAATCAGGTTATACAGATGATACAGCATACAGAGACAGAGATATGATGATACTAGGTCACATTTGCAACTTGGGATGGAAAATAAAGGACAAACTCAATGTTATTTAGAATAATTTTGGCATGGTAATTGAAAATGTATTAATGGTATAAAAATAATAATGAAAAAAAAAACTTAGAGGTAATGATATCTTTGCTTCAAAATGGCAATAAATTGACACTTGAACTTTTGGAGCTGTTGTTATCAGTCAGTTGTGGCCCACATTCTTGTAACAAATAGACTCTAAATTGCAGTGAGTTAAAGAAAATGATAGTGTATTTCTCATGATGTCAGTGTTTGTAAAATATCAGGAGATAGTGAAGGAGTAACTCATGAAACAGTTAGATGAAAGGAAATCCTGAAAATAAATTGGTATTGAGTTGAAACCTGTAAGCTGCTTAGGACTTGAACAGGTCAAAAATGTCAGGAAAAAGACACGTCTGGTAGAGGGAATAGTAAAAGAAAAATAGACATGAAACACAGGCAGTGTCCAGAGGAATGCAAATAGTATGGTATAGTAAAATATGAAAGCAGAAAGAGATGAAATAGAACAGGAAAGTGGGGACCATGCTAGGACAATCCTTAAGTGGCAAATTGAATAGCAGACTTTATGGGAAATCTATACAACACATCACAAATGAGAATCTATGTGAGGCTTTTGATCCAGTGATGGCATGACCTTAGCCTATGACAGAGACGGATTCTTCAGAAGGATAGGATAGGAAGCAATCACCTACTACTTCATGGCTATATTGTGTCCTGGTCATTCCTATGGGATATAACATGGGAAAGGGATTCACTATGCTTAGAAGTTAGATTTTTCTAAGTCCTGATGGAGAAAAGATTTACTTTGTATAGAATAGTAGATTAAGCTAGAAGGAATATCTCGTCATTCTCATCCCCATTCAAACATCAGAATACCTAGAGGAGGAGAAGGTCAGAAGGTGAAGTTATCTCCTTCTAGGCCTGATGAGAAGAGCAGGATATAATTATAAAATGAGACACACCAGGAGTTGAATGGCTCACTTAAATCCAAGCAAACTTGAAATGTCTGACCCTAAACTACATGCCCCCCAGTCTATCCACAAAAAAAGATTTGGCTGTGTACTATTTCCTCGGGGTGGGGGTGGAAGAATAGCGTATACATTTCTTCACACATCTAAAGATTCCTTTGAACTCATTCTACTTATATCCCTACACACTTTTCTTTGAAGACTGCACTGCCCACAAATGCAGGCAGATAATTTACATTTTTATGTAAGCAATTTTGGATGATTTTTCCTCTCTATATTTTTGGCCAAAATTTTTGGTTAGAGAACAATGAGTCATAAACTCATAAAAAGACATTTGGGTCATCAGTGATGTGACTACAACTCTGGGTCTGTAACAGATTTCAGTTTTTAGTTGGTTGGATTTTTCACATCTAAATCCATATTGTATTATGCCATGCCAAGGAAGTTTAGTGGATATCACTACTTTTATCTTCTATCCACTGGAAAATAATTTTACATTATTTTTGAAGACCATGAGATCCTAGGTCATGACCACAGAAATTCATCACTATGAATTTTATAATACTAGACCTATAAGAAAATTAAGATCTGGATGTGTAAAAAGAAATGTAAAGAGGATGCTGGAAAAGTAGATTAGATATGTAAGAAAAGCACACGTTCATTTGTCATTCATTCATTCATTCACAAACATTTATCAAGTTAAGGGAGCCCTTGTTATAGTCTAAGCATGAAGAAGCAAAGGTTACTGAGGGTTGAAAAGGAATAGAAAATCAAGAATCATAGGCTAAGAAAGATCAGAAGAAATTGGTAGCCATGGTGGCTATGGAGAAAATAGAATAAATATTTTAGAGAGTGAACTTCAGTATAAATACTGTTTATTGTAATATCTACCTTGGTACATTCAGGATATAGGAATTTCCTTTTAGTTGTCTTATGAGTTTACTACTGTTTTGATGAAATCTAGGATATTTGGGAACATGATCGATCATCTAGAGGAATATGTGGAAATTTAGGTGTCATTGTATAAAAGAAAAATAAGCAATTATCTTTAAAATAATTATTACAAACTATTTCCCACTATAAATAGAAAATAAAATTTTGCTAATCTATAAGTAGGAATCAAACATTACTCAAGAAATTATTTTTTAAAATAATTGTTAGAAGATATGTTAGTATGGTCTTTACCTGAGACTTAGGTATATAAAATTTTAAGGAAAGGTTCCTATATCAATTGGTTTTATAAGGATAGAGTAAGTGGTAGTAAGCCAGATATTAGATAAAACATATTCATGGTAGATAAAGCAACTTAGGCTTTTCTGAGCTTTCATTTTAAGTGGCTAACTGAAAATCAAGTTTTGTCTAAAAAAGCAAACCTTTTCCAGAAGAGCCATTCTCAATTGAGACACATGAGGCTCCTGGTCTTGGATAAGCCAGATGGGAAGACAGTTAAGGAGGGGAAAGTTGGTGAGGGGACTAAACCTAAACCATGATCAGGAGTGTATCAGGTCTGAATCAGGAAAGAGTAGGCATAGAAATAGTTCAGCTCCTTTACAGAAGAAAGCTGGCAAGTGTACTTGGGTCTTAAATAGTTGAGTGTACCCTCTGGTAATGATTCAGCCTTTGTTGGAATCTGGTTCATATTCTTTCCAACAGCACCACCCTTATCCCCAGATGAATTACATTCTCTCAAACCTCCTTGCATATTTTTATATCATTTATCAAACTTAGTATAATTACACATTTCTGTGATTATGCAAAAATTGTCATTTTCATTGAATGATCAGCTTAATAATGAAATAACAGAAGGGAGTGTCTGTCTTGCTCACAATAGTATTGTTAGCAATAATTAGAGTGTCTGGCACATACTAATAAACATCCCAATAAATATCTATTTTTTTTTAGCATTTTTGTGAAAGTTTCTAGCATGCCTGGAAAGAAAACCTGAGAATTTCCATGACAAAGTGATCCAAACAATAACATTGGCGATTTGACAAATAATGTCAAGATGGAGGCTGAAGCAATTATTTAAAATTGGATAAACTAAAGTTATGCTTAAACAGTAAGAATACACCCTCCTTTTGGATACATCCCCCTACTTTAGATATTTGTGGGAAATTGGAGACATATCTCATTGGTACAGCATTTGCCTAGGATGTTCAAGACCTTGGGTCCAACCCTCAGTACTTCCAAAAAATATATATGTATATATATTGAAAAGATTAATGTTTAACACTCTGATTCCTCCACATATCTCTTAAACATCTATGTATAATTGGAAACCAGATGGAAAGGATAGGAAAAAGGTAGGAAATACTGGCAATTTTGAAGACTTTAAGTGACAAATATCCACATCGGAAGAGGTCATTGGTTATGAATTTATGAAAGAGGTTCAGCTAGGACTCTGAAATTATACATTAATTGATTTCACTTTTATGAAGGTAGTCAACTTAGAGAAAAATTAAAAAAATGGAAGTGAGACTACTGGAAATTCAAACTGTGGTGAAAGCTATGCCATGGCTGGAGGGGAAAATTATACCTGATCACCTCCCATGTTTCAATGGAAAGGAATTGCATATAAGACTGCAGTCAAGTATAAAGCTCAAATGTAATCTACCTTCACTTTTCAAGAGCCTTTGGCAACATTCTGCCTCAAAAACCACTGGAAAAAAATCGTGTCACTGTGGACCTGGGAAAATGTTTTGTTGTGTGTAGGAAATTGGCCTAGAAACAGGAATAAAGAGTAGCGACAAATGGACATTTTTTTGTTAGAAAAGGAAAACAGTAAGGTTCTCAGGGATTGGCATTGATACGACTTTTGTTCAACAATTCAACAGTTTCTGGAAAAGAAAAAAGCCCTCTAGAATTTTTTACATCTAAAGATTACATAACTCAGATAAGGAAATGTGAATTATCAAATTAATAGGCCAGGCTGCAAAAATATCTTTCATACTGTGTGTGGGCAAAAACTTAAAAGTAAAAGATGTTTTACTATTTGTTGTTACAAGAGAGACCACATAATCTGGAAAATAATACAAATGGTACAAAAGGTCATAAAATAACCTGATGCTCTCCCTTCAAAGCATCCTGGAACTGCCTCATCTTGGTTCCACTCCACAGAGGTTGCCACCAAACATGGGGCTATGACTTGCATATGTTAAAGTGTGTCCCTCAAAGGTGTATGTGTTGAAAGACTGGTCTTTGGAGTGGTGATGTGCAAGGTACTTGAACATTTAGGAGGTGGAGCCTACCAGGAGGTGCTTAGATCACTGGAGGTGCTGACCCTGAAAGGGATTAATACAGTTCTTATGTGACCCTAGTTAGTCTTCATGAGAGTGGTTTTTTTATAAGTGAGGGAACCCGAGCCCTGAATCCCTTTCTGGTTTCCTGTTTTGCCATTTGATCTCTCCCTCTTGCATGTACTATCACCACAATGCTAACTTTCATGATGTGATACAGCCAAAGGAGGCTCTTACCAGTGACCAAACAGATGAGACCATCCAATCTTGGGCTTTCAGTCTTTAAAACTGTGGACTAGACAAATCTCTTTTCTACTTTTGTACTGGGGATTGAGCCCAGGGGCACTTTCCCACTGAGCCACATTGTCAACCCTTTTGATTTTTTATTTTGAGATGGGATCTTGTTAAAATGCTTGGAGCCTTGCTAAATTGCTGGCCTTAAATTTGTGATCCTCAGCCTCCTGGGTCATTGGAATTTTGGGAGTGTACAACCATGCCCAGCTAAACCTCTTTTTTTCAGAGTACCAAGTATCAAGGTATTTTGTTATAGCAATGGAAAGTTGACTGATATGCATGGTTTTAAAATTATTCTTCCTAAAATATTATACAGATAAACATGTACTTTATACTTATACCTTTACATATTTACACACAAAGAGCTTATCATATATTTAATGAATTACATATTTTACATATTAATAGATATTGGAGATAGGTTTTCTATATCAGACACAGACTTAATGCTTCATGTTTAATGACTGTTTATATGCTATTGCATAGATTTCTTATGTCTAGTTTGTGCAGTTCCCTGATGATGGATCTTTAGGTTTTTTCCTGTTTTCTTATTATGTCTATATGATTATATTTTATTTTTGCTATTCTTAGAGTCAGCAATACAAGGACATTCTTGAATGAGTATTTCTTCACACATATTTATGTAGAATAAAGTTCCAGAAATGGGAGTATTTCTGAGTCAAAGAGCAGATGGTTATAGTTTACTTTGCTTTTGCCCAATTGCCTTTCAAAAGATGTTCTGTCAATGCATATTCTCACCAGTGGGAAACAAATGGGTTTCCCCATTCTATAGCCAATAGCAGGTATTATAAAAATTTTTATAGCTTTATCAAAGCATGATCTTTATGTTTTAAAATATATGTTTAGTATATTTACTTTTTCCTTTCATTTTCTTTTTAAAAGGTAAGTGATGCATATCCATACTGTTTTCAGGAGACTGGAGGAAATGGAGCAGACCGCTGACTGAAGAAGAGAAAAGGGGAGGCATTAAGGAAGGCTGTGACCTTGAGAGAGGTCTGAGAAGGAGGAGAAGCAGGGGACAGGAAGCAGGGTCAAGGCTCAAGCCAGGAAAAGCATTTCATCTGAGTTTTCTAGAATTGTTAGGGCACGCTCTGTCCTGAGGTAGTAGTTTCCATTAATGGAAATGGAGAAGTTGTGGCTAATATGGCCTGTGGCCAGAGATGTGGCTGAAAAATATGTGCACTGGAGAGATGGTACTAAAAGCATCTTATCTTAGACTTTTTTTTTTGTTTGGTTTTTTTTTTTTTTTTTTTGTGGTACTGGGGGATTGAACCCAGGGCCTTACCCATACCAGGCAAGTGCTGTACCACTGAGCTATATTTTTAGCCCTTATCTTAGGCTTGTAAGAACTTAAAAGTCAAATGGAAAAATGAAGAACAGCTAATCAAATCTTTTCAAGAACATATACCTTTCATGAACCTGGAGAATCTGCTTGGGTATCTCTAATGACACAGAACTCAGTGAAGTCATTTTCTTCTGATTTGAAGTTTTATGCCTGATACATTAAGAAATGTTTATATTCAGTATCAAAATTGGGACAGAATAATATGGTTGATCAAATCCCTGTATAACTTAATTCTAGGGGTTTAATTTGACACAAAAAATGTGAACAGAAAACATTTATTGAAGCTACTGTTTCTTGAGAAAACCCTGCAAGGTCAATAAATATTTAAAGAAAAACAAAGTTTTAGCTAATGACATCTACTCTGGAGTCTTACTACATATATTTGATTTTTATATCTTCTCTATTTACATTCAACAATTCCTCCCTATAGTCAAATTCATTCCATATACATTCAATTTACAACTGCTTAGTCCACATGAGTATTTCTCATGGACAACTTCTTCCTCATCTAGGATTTATACAAATTGGTAAGATGATTAACAAACAAAATGAAAAAGAAAGCACTTCACAAATATAGAATTTGAAGTGGTTTTTTTTTTTTTTCCCACTTGCAGTATTTGTAGGATTTCGCCAAAAGCCTGGGGTGGTACTTCACTATAATTTAGTTTAGAAGATAACTATCAAGGTTGTATCAAAATATTTTTGCCAGTTTATATTGAGATGCATGTTTTCAATATGGGCAATCATTCAATGCCTGATTAAATTCGTTGGAAGTTTTGTTTGTTAAAGCATTTCACATCCTGGGAAAATAAAACCAAATATGTTGTTTTTCTTTGTTCTCCACTGAGCCATGCAAAGTTAAACAGAGCTTAAAAAAAATCAAAATAAAAAAAAATATGAATAAATCCCCTCTAAATCAAATTGACCTTTTCTAGGCATTTTTTTTTTCTACATCTTGGCAGGGACTGAATCTATATCCTTCTCTGCTTGGAGCACTCTGTGTGGTCCACTTCCTGTGATTGCTCCTTTCTCTGAAATGACAGCACTTTCAGACTACAGTAGCTTAATAAACATCAATTTCCAGTCATTGGAAATAACCTGCATTTTACTCAAGACAAAGAAATCGGTCCCCCTTTCTGATACTTGAGCTTTATTGCTGCTGATGTAAGTCAACCCAGGCCCTGGGAGGTGAGAATAACTTTCTCTGGGAGCCATTGCCTCCTGGTTTGCTCCCCTTTCCCTCCTCCCTGCCCCCATCTGAACTGTCACCACATTCTCTGTGGGGTGCTGGTCATGGGGAAAGAAGAAAAAGGTGGGAGCCTGGAGAGTTTATTTTAAGTGAAGCCAACTAATGGCAAAGTTTTATTTTTACTTTTTTATATGGTGGGGAAAAAAATTCACTTTAGAACGTCAGAATTTGGGAACTGAGACTAATGGTAGAGATACTCAGTTTTCAGACTTCTCTGCTTTTCCCCTTTACAACTTCTCCCCTGTCCCCTTTGGACAGAGAGCTACTGATTTGTAGTAGACTCGAAATAAAAACCAGTTTCCTTCAGTCCACGATATTTGGGAAAATTGGGCTACTTGGAAGAGAGGAAAGCTTCCCAATTAAGAGCAAAACACACATTTCCCAGATGTCACCTAAGCATGGGCTGGGAAAAATGCCTCTGATTTAAACGGTGGGAGTGCAGGAGCTTCCTCTTTTTTCCAGACTTCAGTGAGACAGACTAACATTTCATTTTAAGTGTGTGTGTATGTACCCAGTAGCAAGCACATCATTAATCACGGTAAGCCTATTCACTATAATTTATGAGTGTGCAAATTCAAAACTCACATTTTTTCTATAATCTGACACAAAATACTCTCAGGGGCTCTAATTGATAGAAGTTGATCCCATTTCACTTTCTTGTACGTTGAGTGGATGTCTTACTAAATATAAGAGAATTGCCTTAATCCATTTCGTTTCTTTCTTGGCACTGTTGTCTATGCACTTGGTTTCCAAAATAATCTATTCAATACTGTTTTCTGAGCATTTATTATATGGCAGGTAATTTATTGTTATCTATTATAAGCCACTTAATAATCCCATGGGATAGTCATCCTCATTTACCAGATGAGAAGCTGAGAATTGGGTAGTAAATTAATTATCCTATGTTTCTCTGTTAGTGAGTGGTGAAGATTACAGAGATTTTCACAGTATTGTATATAATGCTGTGCATATTTAATGTCATATGATTATTAGTCACAACTTTTTACCTGTTGGAGACATTTTATATAGTAGGAAGCCAGGGACTTTACTGTAATAGAGATTTAAGCTAAACTATTAGCTCTCCTTGGGCAAGTTATACAAATTCAGTGAAATGCAATTAAGCAAGACCAAATATCCCAAGCTTATTCTCTTGATGTAGAACCTAAAGCAGGGATGTGGGTGCATACGCTTTATAGAGGAAGTTCTCTTCAGAAAAACACAATAAAGGAAAAAGGGAACCAGGATACAAAAGTGGAAAGAGTACAGGAAGGATGTGATCTCAGGCAAAGTCTAGCCTTGGTCTGACCCTCCAGATTATAAGACATACATTATTTGATGGCAATGTTTGTCCCACCTGAGGCTAGTTGGCTCCAGTCAAGGGAAATTGTCCTGAGAAGGTTGTAGGGATTGTAGAAGACTGTAGCCACACTTTGCTCAGCACCTGGAAGATGAAATGTCCCAGAAGGTGAAGGGGAGTAGGGTAGTTAACTTACAGCACTTACCAACTTTTGTTGAATGTTACTAGCTGCTGTTTACTACAACTCTCATCCAAAATGAATTCAAGATCTAATGGCAGAGAGAGACTCTATAGGGTTACTGAAGGACTAATCAAATGAAACCAAACGGAGTGACTTTGAGGTAACTGCTGGAGATCATTTAGAAGTTCATGGATGGCTTCGGAAATGTGTTTCAGATAGTTGGAACAGCCCAAACAAAAGAGCGTACCTAATCATGGCAATTTAGGGGCATAGTAGTAGATCTGTATACTAGGATGATTGGAGCTTTTGAGGATTGGTGGGAGAGGAGATGGGAAAGAAACAAGAGTCACCTCAGGAGGGGTCTTTTGCTTTATGCCTAATGGTAGAAATGGGAATGTCAAAATGTTGAAAAATTATTGATATTTTCAGGTGTTTTTTTTTTTGCTATGACAGTAGTTTTTTATAGACATTTTGCTTCAAATTAGATGTTGATAGGTTGGTCTATATATTTTTTTTGTCTCATGTCCATTTTCCTGGGAATATTTGAAACACAGGATACCATAGTAACATAGTGTATTGGAACTTGTCAAGGGTAATTCTGAGATTGGTGTAAAAAAGGAGAACATTGCCTTACTCCCCAATGCGACATAAGTTCAATTTTGAGTACACTGCCCAAGCTAGCTGAAGCTGACTGTGTGTCTGGCTCCTCCAAGCCTGGGATCACTGACACTCCCTGCTCTGTGAGGTGGCTCCAATTCCCATTATTTGCACTCCCTAAACCTCATGGCTGTTAAACCTCTAACTTGGCAAGTTAAGTTGCTTTTGCTGGAGCCCAACGCTCACATCATTGAACACTCATAGGCTTCTTTAGGGTGGGGACTGACTTATTTATTTTTGCTTATGGTAACCATTGTTTTCTCTCCATTTTGATAAATTTTTCCCTTTTCCTGTCATAGAGCCATATCGCTTTTCCATATGGTCTCTGCAGAGGAGGTCCTCTGCAGACTGTTGAACTCCCCTGAATTCCAGCCAAGGTGCATGTGTGAGACTTGCTCTTTTGAAAGTAGTACTGGGCATGGGCTGGAGTATGAGGTGGTGGGAAACAGAGGTACAGAGTCCAGTGTTCAATAGGGAACATATACAAAAAATTTCTTAGCACTGTTTATAATAGAAAAAGCTGGAAGCAATCCAAATGCCCTTTGGAGGAGGGGATGAATGATGATGGTATAGTCATACAATAGAACATTGTATAACTGTCAAATGAATAGATTACAGTCCCACCCAGTAATATGGATGAAACATAGTAATATCAAATTAAGTATGAAATTCAAAAAGTTCACATATGGCCCAATACCCTTTTCATGATGTTGAAAACAGTAAAAGTATAAACAAACCTTAAAAGAATGCAAGTATAGCTAATAAGACCATGTTTGAAAAGGAAGCAAAGGACAAAGATTTGAAGTGGTAATTATCATGGATACGGGAAGCAGAGGGCTAATAGAGGGAAGTAAGTAGATCTATGACAAGGTTCTAGCTTTGATTTTGAAGGGCGGGTTCATATATGCCTAATATAGAATAAAAAATAACTGAAAATTTGCTAACTCCTTAAAAAAGGTTCAATTTCAATCAATATTAAGAATGTGCCATGTGCCAAAAATTATGATTAAACTATCATTATACTTGATATCTAGAACAAAAATCATATGTAACTATTGCAGTCATTCAGGAGATAAAAGGGGACATTGATTCATTCTTCTGTCATGAGTTGTTTTGAGAATTAAGAGAGACAAGCTGTAAGTATCAAGTTAGAAGTTCTAACTAAAAATTCATCTGTGAAAACATTATTCCATTTTTTTTTTCTTTTTCTTTTTGGTACCAGGCATTGAACACAGAGGTACTTGACCACTGAGCCACATCCCCAGCCCAGTCTTGTATTTTATTTAGAGACAGGGTGTCACTGAGTTGCTTAGTGCTTTGATTTTGCTGAAGCTGCCTTTGAACTTTTGATCCTCCTGCCTCAGCCTCCTGAGCCACTGGAATTCAGGTGTGTGTCACTGCGCCCAGTGAATTTCTTTATTTTTTATTTAATCAATTGAATTTGACACGTGGTTTAAAGGAACTTCAGACTCTTCTCTCTGTAACCTGCTTCCCCATCAAGGTTGAGCCAGATGTCTTCCATGTCAGAAAGGAGATAGTGGGAGACTTTATGGTCATTAGTGAGAAGTCTGTTACCCTAGTCCTGAGCGGTCCCTCAGGCTGTGGCAGCTTTAGAGCCTCTTAACTGATCTGGGAATGGGGTTGCATCTTTGGTAAACCTAGGAACCAGGATCCCTGGTTGGGCCTTTCAATGAATTTAATTTTTTTTTCCAAAAGTTAGAAAAATGTTTGACTTCAAGCATCTTCTGCTTTGTGGATTGCAAATACACCTAAAGCAAGAGATTATTTCAGGAAATGGAAAGGAGAAACATGGAGAAGGGAGAAGCACAGACATTTTAGTACACATTTCTGCCTCTATGTTAAGCACTGGTCAATGGGTCATTAGATTCTAAGTTAATATTCCAGACCTATCTCTAAGTTAATAACAAGGACTACAGACCTCTGTTTCCCTTTTTGACTCAGAAAATCTTATACCAGAAAAATTAAAAGGCCTTCCACTGGGCATGGCAGAGAAACCTATTCTTGCATTTGTCTCTTTCAACTCTGCTCTGAATCCACAGAGGACAACTAGCACTCAGATGCACAGAAGAAGGTTAGCCTATCAGGGATGCTTGAAAAAAAAAATAAATAAAAATTAAAAAAAAAACCTTCCAGACTGACTACAAGATAGAAGATGAGAAAATACTTTTTTTCTTGAGAAGAAGAAACCTTTGATGAAAGAAGAAGAATTAGCACATGTTGTTGAAGGGGCTTGTGTCTTTCTGTGGCTAGGGCACTGCAGGCCGTTTCCTGTTTCTTGACTGGAATGGGCTGTTCTCCAGTCCAAGGGACAGGAAGCCTACTTCTTTGAAGTGAGACTTAGAACATCCATACATACCTTTTAAACATCCCACCCACCCACCCACGCTCCTTCCCAGCATACATGACAAGATAGGAGCTGAGCTCAGTGCTCTTCCTTTGCTGTTTATTGATTTGTGCAAGTGAACACACACAAAAAAGGCACTCTTTTCTCTTAAAAGAGCGATAGTTTATTCTGAGAAAAGTCATTGTAAACAGCATACTGGCCATTCAGGAAAAATGTCCTTTGCCTCCCAACAGTTTCACAGAGGTAACAATTATTCATTACAGGCATCTCCCGAGTATTCTGCAACCTCCAGCCAATCTGTCCAGATGGCCCCTCCTATCACTGGGTGTTGCAATAACATAAAAAGAAACCATGCTTTGTGTTAGCTGATTTGAAAATGGAGCTCTGTTATGGAGATAAATATAGAAAAGTTATCAGGTTACTAATCTGCCATTGAATGTGGGCCTCAAAGGAAAGTCATAATCATGCTTGTCATATCTGTCTTCAAAGGCTGTCACAAATATAGCTAATGAATTATAAAAGCACCTGCCTCCACCTTATCAGCTTCCCTTTATCTACTTTTCTTTGTCTTTTGAAGATGATATCTACTGATATATACATAACTCAATGATGATAACCTAATAGTGATTCTGATTTATTTTATCAGAGTGTTGTATCACTGTGTTTTTTAAACCGTAGCAAAAAACATAGGGCGATCAAACTTTCATCTATGTTATCTCTAATCAGTAATGAAATGTTCTGGAAGGAACAAATGAGTAAGTGTGCACGAATCAGTCAAAATATCTCAAAAATGCATAAGGGTATCTTTTTTTGTCTTATATAAAATGTGTTCGTGATTTCAATCAATAATACATTTTAAACTATTTTTAAAAACCAAATACTTTTCCTTGTTTGTTTAAAGATTAAACAGAGTGGACTGCATCTGATGCATATAATTATGAAATTTTAAAAATTATTAAACCAACTTCCAGACTTATCAACTATCTCTTTACCTTCAACTTTCTCCCTTGATTTCAATTTCCAATCCTTGGTCTCTTCTCAATAAATATTTAGTATGCTTTGTTGCTTGTAATTATCAGACTACATCTCAATTTATAGTATTTATTTGAAGACTTGAGCATAAAAGAAAGGCAAACTGCTCCTATGAATATTGGTATCATTCACAATTAAGAGTAGATTTGTTATTGACATTTTAAAACCCATTTCTAGGTTCAAGGTAAGTAAGATATTGTGACTAGAAATTTCATCTTAAAATTGAAATGCAGATAATTAATTATTGAAAACATTTGGACTGGGTACTTTTGCTTTTGCTGTGATGCATTTTGACTAATGATAGTTTCTAATTTTGCAGTGGTCCTTGATTGGCAATTCTTATTTCTTTTATTCATTTTCTAGTCATACAATCTCCAACTAGTTTCTTTTAAAATAATAAAATTTTATTTTACAGAACAGCTTTAGATTTACCAAAAGAAAAAAAAATTGTGAAAAGATTTCTCATCAACCACCATAACCAATTTACCCTATTACTAGTTTAATGTCAATATGATTTGTACTTTTTTTTGAAACTTTGCTTCTATTTTTTAAAAATATTATTTATTTACTCTAATTTCTTTTCCATGACAGCAGAATACATTTCAATTCATAGTACACATATAGAGCACATTTTTTTCATGTCTCTGGTTGTACTTTTTAATTTATTTTTAACCAGGCTCTCAAGCAAGTCAAACTAGTGCTGTACCACTGAGTCGCATTTCCAACTCCTGATTTGTTACAGTTAATGGGCCAATATTGATACAATTATTATAACTGTAGTCTATATTTTATTCAGATTTTCTTTGTTTTTTACCTGAGGTAATTTTTATTTTCCAGGATCTCATTCATACTATATTACCATTGATCATGGTTCTTTTGGCTCCTTTGGCTGAGATAGTTTGTAGAATATCCTTTATAGTTAGAGGGACATTGATCAGTTATTTTGCAGGATGTTTCTCAATTGGAATTTGTGAATATTTTCTCTTGATTAGATCAGGGTTACTTTTTTAAAATTTTTCTTTTTCCTTTTTTTCTTTTTTTTTTTTGAAGAGAGACTACATAGGTAATGTGCCATTTCCATCATACCATCTGAAAGATCCACACAGTCAATGCACTTTATCACTGTTGATGTCGTCTGACACCATCCACTTACCTACTTGTTTTATTCCAGAGTGCGTGTACAATAGTATCAGAACTGGTTACCCATACTCCCATGGGAACCAACTTTGTCATATAGAGTCCAGTGATGCTACAGTTCCTTTAGTATTTAGTCATATGGACTCTGCTCATTTCCAAAGTTCTTAGGTCAGTACCTTTTTCCCTACCCTCTTCAGTGAGGTTGTTTCATGGAGTTTTGATGCATTCTGCTTTCTGTTCTGGGATCCACTGACTCCTAAATGAATTTTTTAGTTTGTATATATTAGGATGCACTCTCTGAGTTGTAAAGTTCTCCAGCTTTTGAGAAATGCAGAATATTGTGTATTCAAAATTATAAAGAATAGTTTAACTGAACTGAGATATGCCCTGTGCTTCCTGTCTTCAACTTTCTTTCCTTCCTCTGAATCCTACAAAGAGACAGATTTCTCTATAATCTTAATTTTTTAGAATTTAATCTAATTCAGTGAGACCACATGAAATATGGCCTTCTCAGATTAGTTTCTTTCACCAGCAATATGCCTTTAAGATTCGTTCATGATTTTTACATTTTGATGACTCGTTTCTTTTTATCGCAGAATAATCTACCATTATGTGGATATAAACACAATTTACTATGCATTTACTATCTTGGCTTCTTCTAAGTTTTTACATTTACTAATAGAATTAATATAAACATTAATAAGCAGGGCTGAGGTTGTGACTCAAGTGGTAGAGTGCTCGCCTAGCACACGTGAGACACCAGATTCGATCCTCAGCACCACATAAAAATAAAATAAAGATATTGTGTCCACTTAAAACTAAAAAATAAATATTTTTGAAAAAATTCATAAGCAGACTTTTTTTGCTGATATAACTTTTCAAATGAGTTGGGTAAATACCTAACAGAGTGATTGCTGGATTTTAGGGCAAGACAGTGTTTAGTTTTGCATAAAACTACCTAGTGATCTTTCAAAATGCCTGTACTATTTTTTATTCCCACCATCAGTGAATGAGATTTCCTGTTGTTCTATATCCTTGCCAGAATTGGGTGTTGACAGAATTTCAGATTTTGTTTTTTTCTGATAGATGTGTGATGTGTGATGTGTGATGGGATCTCATTGTTGGTTTAATTTGCAGCTACCTAATGATGAATAGTGCGTTTTCTTATGTTTGCTTCCCATCTATGATGAGGTGTCTATTTGGTAGTATTTTTTTTTTTTTGGTACCTGGGATTGAACCCAGAGGCGCTTAATCACTGAGCCAAATCCCCAGCCCTTGTTAATATTTTATTTAGAGACGGGTTCTCACTTAGTTGCTTAGGGCCTTGATTAATTGCTGAGACTGGCTTTGAACTTGAGATCCTTCTGCCTCAGCCTCCTGAACAGCTGGGGTTACAGGTGGGCGCTACCAGGCCTGGCTTAGGCCATTTTTTAATTGATTTGTTCATTGTTTATTTTGGGCAAGCACCTTTTATCAGATATGTGATTTGCAAAGATTTTTTTCCCACTCTATGGCTCATCTTTTCATAGTCTTAACAGTGGCCTTATGGAGATAAGTTTTAATAGCAATAAAGTTCAACTTACTGATTTTTTCTTGCATAGATAATGTTCATAGTGTTTCACATAAAATCTCTTTACCGAACTCAAGCTTACCTGGATTTGTTCCTAGAATTTTTATGGTTTTGCATTTTACATTATGGTCCATTTTGAGTTAATTGTTGTGAAAGATTAAAGGTCTATTTTTGATTAGATTCTTTTATGTAAGTGGATATTCAGTTTTATCAGCATCATTTATTGAAAACTTATTCTTTCTCAATTGACTTGCCTTTGCTTTTTGTCAGAATTAGTTGACTATATTTGTGGGGGCTTCTAGTTCTGCCATGTGACAGCAAACAAGCCATTTAACATCTCCATATCTCTATTTTTTAATATACAAAATGGAGATAATTTCATCTTTCTCACAGATTTGTTGTGAAATTTAAAGGCATTTACTTCTGGTACATTGTAAATAATACATTTTAGTTATTTTGTTATAATTTCCCACAGGCTTTTTATTAATGGGACAAACCGAACTAATATTGTAATTCTAGATTTTATGTGGCAACCACATTATGTTTTTATCTTTGAGTATATTTCATGTATATCATTAATTTAGGAAAGTCTGTGTTTGAGACAAAGATTTACATGCAGAAATTTTATTCAAGACTACTGATGGAAAATAAGAAAGCATGAGTGGGCAGACAGAGGAGTGTGGAGCTAGTTAGGCCAGTGATTGAATGGTTACTGTTGATCTGAATATTGGTTTAGTCATCTCTTTTAGATTTTTGTAGGTAACTCCTGGGAAAGAACTCAGTGTGAGCTGTCAATGATCAATATACATGAGTCCTAGGCTTGGTTCGTAAGGGAAAGTCTATACAGTAAATCATAACATTTGCAAATAGATCTTATTTTATAAACTCAAAGCAAGTTACATGTCATAAATTGCAAATATTAAGTGTACACAATTGGCTTTTGTGAAGCTTATTTAATATTGAGAGTTTAGAGCAAAGCTGTGACTTTAACTTACCACCATAACTGGTGGTAACATTATATAAGCCTGAGTTTCTAGAGTCAGATAAGATTTTTAAAATTCCAAATGTGTTTTTATCTCTCATGAGATTAGAGTGAGCTTTTAAAATTTTTTGTACTATTTATTTATTTAGTGAGATATTTATAATTTGAAAGTCCAGGGGCCCTTCTTTTCACCTTATAAGTAGATTTAGAAATTTTATCAGCCTTCTGAAGCATGCACAGTATCAACAAGCAAAATTTTTTATCAAGAGTGTCATAGTGATGAAATATCTAATAGCAATGAATATTAAGCTTGGAATCTAATGGCACACATTTCAGTTTGATGAATATCCTTATACCCATGGTCTTTTGAACTTTGCCTTAAACTCTAATGCTAATCATAAGCCAAGTATAGAAAAGTGAAGTCTGGCTCTTTATGATGGATACTGAATCATTTGACAGGGTCTGTTTTGGATCATTTGTGTTGTTAAGCATAACCCTTCCTAATTCCATTTTGATAAGCCACAGTGAATGAATAGACTTCTGTTCCATACACAAATACTGACAATAGGTTTTGCACACTATTTCTGGACATATGAAAACCAGAGTTCAAGTATGTGCAAATTTCAACTTTGAAGGAGGCTGTTATTTGTACAATGGCTCCTTGACCCTTTCGCTTTTGCAATTATATTTTTTTCTTCGGAATTTTGCTCTTTCTAGTTTTTTCTACAAATTCCTACTTCTCACACTTATGGAAAAATTGTAAACTTTTCACTTACTAGTCTTTTAAGAAAACACATTTTTCCTATGTTATCTCAGGAATAACTCCATAATTTCTAGGTATGATAATGCAAACTTTCTACCCTCTTTGGTGCTCTGAAATTCATTATTTATTTCTTTATTCTTGTTAGTTGGACTCCTCATTTTCCTGTGGTAGGAGGGCAAGGCTAGTTGGTATGAAGGAGAGTTTGAATAAATTCAGGAATCTTGATTTTTCTGGCCACCAATACCTTTTAGAGTTAAATTTGCAAATTAAGCCGTTTCCTACATATTAGCATGCACAAAGAATCTCTCCATTCTAATTCTACATATTTTAGTATTTATGGTGTGCATTAAGTGACTAGATTTTTTTTCTGGATTATCATTCTTTCTTATTTCATACTGAAGTTCTGAGTTAGACTGGACATCTATCCAGTCCCAGATTTCCATATGTTGCTCAACACTGAGTTATCTTCAGATTTGTAGACAATCACAATTTTATTTCTGAAACTTGAACAAGGAAATAAAAAACATCAAGGAACCAGAAGAGGAAGTGGTTTTTCTTCTGACCATTAACTTTGAAATTAAAGACAATATGCAATTTTGTAACCACAGTATAATTAAAAGTGTTTAAATTATGAGACATTCATAGTAAAAATGTTAATCTTAATTTAAGTTAGCTCTGTATTTAGAAAAAGAAGAATAAGTCTAAATCTAGAAATCTGCCCTTTGACCTTTACTCGAATACTTTTTTTTAATAACAATGATTTTGGGTTATGTTAAATGTTTTACAGAAGATTTCTGTTTTCATTATAGGAGGCAATCATTTTTCAGGAATTAAGAGTTTTCTGTTGCCAGACTTGGAATTGTTCTCCAACCATACTTTTAGAAAATACTTATGATTATTATGCCACAATATAAAAGAATTCTTGTACACAGAATTGGTTGGTTTGTTTTAGTGACAAAAGGAAGCATATCAAAATCAAATGATTACCAGTGTCTGAGTTTTAAGAATACCAGAAATCTCTCAAGGAAGATATTGTCCAATGTGATTACTTGAAGAAAAGAAGTTAACCTTCTTATAAGAAAGACTTTAACATGAAGAAAAAAGATAATGAACATGTTATCTGTTATTTGTTATCTTTCAACTGTGTTTAAACAAATAATGTGATAAACAAAATTTGGATAATAATTTGCTAAGTATAGAACCCTGCTCAGAAAACATGTTCAAAGTTTGAAACCTATTTCAAGATTTTTCTTATTTAACTGAATTTGCTTTTAGCAAATCAGTCATTTCCTTTTCTTAGGAGACTCTTTGGAATAGTTTAACTGAAGGATTGAAAAGCTACTTAGACATTAAATTTCTCTGACAAATAACATTTGGAACTTGGATTGAAAAGGGGGCTTAGATAAGTGAATCAGAAACCAAATAAATTTTGAATGATGTACCTGATTCAACATCTAACTCTGCCTTTACACTCTAATATGCTGGTGTAAAATGGGCTATGGCCATCAGACCAAGACACACTAATGAATGGATTGATGATGGGGCAGTCTTACAGGAACAGTTGGCTTTACAAAATTCAGGGAGCTAATATAAACCCCAGAAGATCCTAACCCATGTAGACGATGTATGCACTCCTGAAAAGAAAAGAACCAAAGTCATCCTTAAGAGTATCCAGAAAAAAATTATTTTATGAGTCCAGACATCACAAAAAAATGAATGGATGAATATATATCAAGAAAAGAGGATCCTTTGGAAGACACAGAAAGAAGTAAAATGCAGACTGAAGCTAAGTCCACAAAAAGAATATGAAAAATATTTGATGCCAAGTTCAGCATGTGTAATACAGATAATGGAGCTCTTTGATAGCATTATATCAACTGGGACAGTTGTGAAGGAGCACATGGAGGATAGGAGAATCCTTAAACACTTTTATGCATACCAGGCATAAATTCTTTCTTTTGTGCATGAGGTACTTCATCGAGAAGATAAAACTTAGTAGCAGAGAAGAGAGGATTTAGAATCTTCATCTCCTGTTCAAAGTCCAGGATCTTCAAAATCTCCTGCTAAAACAGGACCAGCTGTTTGGAAAAGAATCAAAGTCAAAAAGCAAATTGATAAACCACTGATTAGAAGGCTTGCTTTAGTTTTATCAAGCCTCTAGGAAAACGAGGACAATTTCAGAAGAGAAGGCATCAGTCCATAAATACCATAGATGGTCTATATTTTCACACTGATTTTGTTCTTGATTTTGGTAACATTATTTGCAAGGTGGACCCTTTTCTCAATTAGAAAAGCTTTGTTGTTGTTTCTTTCCCAGCATTTTCAAATACACGAAAATACACTTTACTACTAAAGTTTTCACATTTTCTAGTCTCTACAGAAAATCTTATTTTTGATGATGCCCCACTATCCTTTTTCTCACAAATGGCTGCTTTTCCATCCAGTCTGACTCTGTCAAGGCTTCCTGGAATAATATTGCACTCATTAGGACACAGGAATGGGTGTGAGACCTAGACCTTTTTAAATTTTATTTTAATTCTCTTTTTGTTGTTGTTGTTGATTGACTCAAAAGTAAGCAAGTGACTCAAAACAAGCAAGTTAATGTTCTCTAAAAGTTCTCATTTTGGAGTTAGGAGATGAATCTTGCAGTTTGGGTTAATAATGTTTAAAGGGTACTGCATTTGTTAGATTCTAATTCAGTTGAAGTTAGCATTAGTTTAAACAACATATAATTTTACCAATCTATTGTGAGAAAGTTTGAGCTTTCTGGTAACTCTTGTCAACTAAGTCATTAAGCATTCAAGATCATTCTATCTTGTTATCCTGCAATACTAAACGCAGAGCTTCTGTCTCATGGCTCAAGAAGACTGCTCCAGTTTCCACCCTGTGTCTGCATTACAGCCAGTGGGAAGGAAGAGAATCAAAAGGGATGGGGGAGGGGCATGCACACCCTATCCTTATGGGCATTCATAGGAGATGTGCATGTTCAGATCATATTGACTCTGTTCAGATCATATTAGCCATAATCATATGAACACAGTCGTAAAGAGGGCTTGGGAAAGAAACCATTGCTCGTCTAACCAAATGCCTTAAAATCTATTATTTAGGGAAGAATTAGAAATGGACATTTAAGGAAACATCAATTTTTGCCAAAGATAAGCACTAGAGTTTTCTGAAAACTTCCTTTTCTACTACATGAAGTTTTCCCGTGGTTGATAAAAATTAGTTGAAGTATTTGAATGACTGTGCTTAAATTCTTAAATTTTTGTTGTATTACTTTCTGACTTTCTAGTTTAGTAGAAAAAATAAATTGCATGTGTGTGCATGAGCATGAACATGTGTGTTTTGCTATACAAGCTTAAGTCAAGCTCTTGTTGTTTGTGGTCCAGAATCCTGAGTGATACAATGCTGCAGCAGATGAGAGGAAACTGTCACATAGTCAGTTAAAGGAAAAGGGCCTCCACTGATTCTTGAATGATATAGGTTATGTATAAAAATGAAATATCACTACAGATTGAAAAGAGTGGTGAAGTAATTGGCCCAAGACAGATTTAAATGGAGCAAAGAATTTAAACTGCCAGAGACAGTGGAACCTTGATGAAGATTGACTATAGGAATGAAATGAAAACAAAATGACCCCCAAAGCTGTTAGTAAACATCTGCTAGGTGTCTGAAGAATTAAAATAATATTTAATATTAATAATATGAAAATAATCTTATATAGGGTTAGGAGTGTAACGAAGTGGTAGAGCACTCACTCATGCTCAATGCCATGGGTTGGATCTTCAATACCAAAACAAAACAAAAGACACTTAATTTTCACTTCAATGTTGCAATAATCAGTGTTACTTCCATTTTATAGATAATCAGAAAGCTTAAATACCATCTCAGATGATAGGATAAGTCCTGTGCATAAATCAGGATGGCATCCTAATCTAACCCAATCTAATCTAGCCTTATCATCATTATCACATGATGGCTACGTTGTTATCACTGTCATTTGCTGCCCTTTGTACTATCATTCACATCCTCATAATAGCTTCTGTAGCACTATCAACATCATCACATCAGAAACACTTGGCAGTACTACCCTGGCCCCCACCATCTGAAGTTTGGCCACAAGTTCTGCTGCTTCCAATGACAACACCATAATAATGACTCCATGAGAACATAATTGATAAAATGCTTAAGTGTTGTTTTATTCTATGCAAAGGATAACATTTCATACAGAATGGCTGATGCAGTTGATTGCTTGCTTTGGAGATGACTGAAAGCAAACAAACAAACCAAAAAAAAAGCAAGCAAACAACAACAACAACAACAAAAATCACTCCATATTTGATACACTATTAATTTTTCTTCTTGTATTTCAGAACATGTTATGTGTATTATTCAATTAATTCCCTAGTATATCAATTTTATGAGGACAGAGACATGATTTTGTTAACTCTTTTATTCAGAAAATATAAACCTAATATAGTCTCATTGTCATTCATTTATTACAGAAAATAGACTTTAGCATCAGGCTCTAAACTTGACTTGGGAATGTGATGATAAGGCTGTAGGGACACTGTGTAATTGAGCAAGCTGTTGGAATAGTGTGCAGAGAGCAAGAGGAGGGAAAGTACAGAGGGAAAAGGGAAGACAAGAAGACGCACCTTGTATTATTAGGAGTAGGATGTAGGGACACCCTGAAGCAAGTGGTATTTAAACTGAAAGATGAGAGGGATGCAGCCAGGAAAAGAGGTGAGCAGAGTGTCCCAGAGCAAACCACACACAGGAAAGCCCAGGGGCCAGAAAGAAGCTATCAACAATGGCAGAATTCACACCTAAGAGCTAAAAGCACATGCACAAACCAACCAAATATGGGACAATTTGAAATTGTCAAAATACTTAAAAATGAATTATAAATCATGAGATTTTTTTTTTTATTAATCTGGCTCCTCTGAGTTCTGTTTTGGACATGTTGAGTTTTAGTTGCGTGTAGGGCATAAAAGTGGAGATGCCCAGTGTGCGGTTGTATATATAGGTCTGGAAATCAGGAGAAGAGTTTGATGAATCCCCCACCTTGAGCATCATCAACTGTATTGATTGCAATTGAAACCTTGGGGGTGGATGAGGTTGCCATGAGTATCAGAGAGCTGCGCATAATCCAAGATCAACAATACCAACAAAACAGTAGCAGTAAGATCAAGAACAAGGACAATTTACCTCAGTTTACATAAAGGGAATGTATTTATTGTAGACGTTTTTACAAAATCAAATAATAAAACCAGAAGCATTTAAAAAACTTGTTATAAGTTCTGTGCTGAGTAATGGCTACAGTCAAACTTTGCATTCTTTGGTACTTATTCCTCCTTTCTTCAGCTTGTTCTGTATTTCTGCTGAATGCTATTTTTTAAAGTATACCTGAAAGAAATCTGCTTGTCATCGTTTATGCATTCACCCAACGGAGTCTAAACTTATTACAAAGAATCCAATATTTAGAATGTTCAAGATTTAAAGTAAACATGCACAACAGCAGAACTTACATCTAAGAGCTGAAAGAAAATATTCCCCAGTCTGTGTGCTGAAATGTTATCCTTTACTGCTCCTTATGGAATGGTGGAACTCAGGTATGCTATGAATCTGCATTTAATGATGTCCAAGAAGTATTGGGAATGAGCGGCAATAGGTTTAATGGAAATTTCCTCTAAAGTAGCCCCCTCTTCAAAAAAAAAAAATGTTAACCTTGGTAATTATAAAGTTGGTACCTGCATTTGTTTTCCCCTGGGGAAAAACTGAGAAACATGAAGTTTGGAGCAAAAGTCAGTTTAGCGTACATGATATAGTATTCCTATGATAAATTAACTGCCTACCAGGGTAGGCATGTGGTCAAAAACACAACTGTTTCAGAACAAATGTGAAATATGGGATACCCCTCAAAGGCATGCACAGCATCCTTGGGCAGGTTGTCCTTTCTTGGATGAGCCAATGGAGGAGGCAATATTAGAGCTGATCAGCACTTACAACCTCCCCTACAATAGTTATCCTCCATGCTTTCTTATAACTCCATCATTCAAAGTTCTTTACGATGTATTTTTATTGGAGATTACATTTGCTGACCATTCACAATGTACCTAAAAGTTACAAATTAATTACTTAACATGAATTCAACTAACCCTCAAACCAAACTTCTAAATAATGCATTATTATAATTTTCATTTCTCAAATGAGAAGACAGAAGCAGAGAGAGGATATATTGCTTGCCAAGAAATTACACCACTGCACTCATTTATTCTTGGTGGGACTGCAAATTGCTGCAACCTGGAAAGCAGTGTGGAGATTCCTCAGAAAATCTCAAACCACCATTTGACCCAGTTATCCTACACCTTGATATATATCTAAAGGACTTAAAGCCAGCATGCTGTAGTGATGTGGGCACATCGATGTTCATAACAGCTCAATTCACAACAGCTAAACTGTGGAACCAACCTAGGTTCCCTTCAATATATGAATGGATTAAAAATGTGGTATATATACAGAATGGAATATTACTCAACCATAAAGAAGAATGACATTATGGCATTTGCAGGTAAATAGATGGAACTGGAGACTATCATATTAAACAAAATAAGCCAATCCTTCAAAACCAAAGGCCGAATGTTCTCTCTGATATATGAATACTAACACACAGTGGATTGGGGGCATGGTGGAGAATAGGAGTTAATTTGACTAGACAAAAAGAAATGAAGCAAAGGGAGGGAGGATGGGAATAGGACAGACAGTAGAATTAATCGGACATAACTGTTATGTTCATATGTGAATACATGACTAGGAAAACTCTATGTCATATACAAACACAAGAATGGGAAATTATACTCTATGTACATATAGTATGTCCAAATATACTTTACTGTTATGTATATCTAAAAGGAACAAAGAAAGAAAGAAAAAAAGAAATTGTGCCACTGGGCAACTAACACTGTCATGATGTGTTGAACTTCTTTCCACAGAAGTGAGCATATGGAAGCATTAACTATATTCTAAACTTCTATAAATGCATGGATTAATTCACACTTTGGCAGCACTTTTTTTAGCTCAATGAATTCTTCCAAACAGAATGACTAACACGCTCTACAACTATTTCAAAAGTATATTGTCTGATTTGATTTTGCAGTGCAAATGTATAACAGATAATTTATGCATTTCTGTTTCTGCATAATACTGAACTTTGTATCTTTGCAACTTCTCAGTTATTATAAATAAATGATGCAAATTTATTGATAAAATCAATAATAATTCTTTATACTAACAAACTGATCTTATTTTCCCTATAGCTTAAGAAGAATATAATTTAATTTTAAAATATATCTTTAATATATGTCATATTATAGGTATATCTCTTATCTGAAATATCTGGAATATCCCTTATATAAAATGCTTGGACCAGAAGTGTTTCAGATTTCAGAGATTTTTGGATTTTCAAATATTTGCATGAACTTTATCATTAAAGTATCCCTGATCTGAAAATTCACAATTCCAAAATTTTTGATCACGCTATCAGTGCTCAGAAAGTTTTGGAGCATTTAGGATTGCATATATTTAGATTGGGGATGCTTGATTTCTATTCTACAATTATAAACATGACTTTAAATTTTTAATCAATTGAGTAAAACATTAAAATATCAACTTGGTTGCAAAAATCTTTTAGAAATATTTAAAGAGACCTTAATTGCATAGATAACATATATTAAAATTTTCATTATCTACATAGCTTATAAAATAATTATTCATAGAATTATACCTAATTTCCATTAATAACACTGACAATTTGTTATTTTGTGAACTCTTCTACAATGATTCTCCAAAACCAATTCTGTATAATGCAAGGAATTGCTAAAATATCTGTTACTACCTTTTTAAAAGTTGTCAATATACATAAATCGTATGTCAGTCATAGCTTGGGATCCATCTATTGCACAATATATTTCAATAGAAAGTCCCATGAATAAAATTTTAAGGATTTCTACCACAAGTGACCCCTTTGTAGCTATTATATTTAATTTTGGACATAAGAATTAATACTTTCATATTCCTTAACATCTTTGACATTTTGAAATAATGAGATTTCATTATCAAACAAAATGAACTCATCTATTGTAAAATAATTTTTTAAACTAGTTTTTTACTCAACCGACTTTCTATATCTTTTCTAATGTTGATATTTTTCCTCCAAAAAATCATGGCTTAAAGAAAAGTAGAACATATTTTATTTGTTTTTAAATTATTTTTAATACTTTACATATAAACCCACATGATAATATTTATTTAATGTTGTAGGGACCATCTTAGTTTTTAAATTTTCATTCTTTTTAAAGAATCAATTGATTTAAAAGAGTTTTAGGATCAATCCAGTGTGGTATAATTTTTCAGTCTTTTTCTCTGAACATCGGTAATATGATGCAAATTTGCCAGTATTATCTTTTATATCCTTCCTCTCGGTATTCCTTCCACTCTCCCTTTCTTCTTTCTTGTTTCCTTTCTTCTGTTGTAGCTGTGTATATAGATGTGTCTTTTTTTTCTTTTTTCTTTTTTTTCTAAGTACTGGGGATTGAACCCAGGGTAGTTCTACCATTGAGCTGTATGCCCACTTAGTCCTTTTATTTTTTATTTTGAGACAAGATCTCCCTGCATTGCCCAGGCTAACCTGGAACTTGTGATCCTCCTGCCTCAGTCTCTTGCCTCACTGAGATTATAGGCATGTGCTACCATGCCCACCAGATACATGCCCACTTAACAATTGTCATGTAAGTTTATCTTAACTTTTGCCGCAAAAAGTTAATTTCTTCTTAAATGTACTTTTACAAACTTTCCCCAACATATCTACACAAAATTCTCATAAACAAAGGGAATGGATATTGTTTCTATTGGGTTGGAGGAAATGGAATCTCTCATTGTTGCACAGATATCTAAGTTCTTCTCTTTTACTCCATCCTTCATTATTGGTAGAATCTTAAGATACTAATTTATTTTAATGAAAGGAATTATGCATGTGTTTATATTTGATGAAAATTACCTAGAGGAAAAAAATTTGTTTTCATTTGCTTTGGATCTCTGATAACTCTTCGGGGAGTATTTACACATATGCTCATATACAGATTTTTTTCTCTTTATGTAATGTGGATTGTAACATTTGTGTTATACTATGAATGTGTCAAGTCATTAGGTTCAATGAATTTAGGTTTTTCATTTCAGATCAATTTTAATGAAGTATAATTTAATGGAATATAATTCATCCCTTTAAAATATTCAGTTTTATTTATTTCAACAAATGCTTATACTCATGTAACCATTACTTCTGCCAAAATGTGAAACATTTCCATCATCCCACAAAGTTTCTCTGTACCCCTTTTGCAGTCAACCACTCCCCATACCTGGCCCCAGGCAACCACTGATCTGATTTCTATCACTCTAGAGTGATTCATATTGTTGAAAGTATTATCGGTTTATTACTGATCACATCTACTCTTCTGACTTCCATTGTTCTTACTGATGCAATATTCATTATTATCACCAAAGTTAAATAAAGAGGATTTGGAGGATGGTTGCCAGACGTCAAATCCAGGGGCTTGGACATGTTAGGCAAATAGTCTAATCCTAGGCTATACCCCCAGAAGGAGGGTATTTTTGCTTCTTTTTTTTCATATGAAAAAATACTGACATAATTTTATATACGGATCTTGGCACACAAGTTTAATTATTTCCCCAGGATAAGTTTTTAGAACTCAAAGGGCTAGAGTCAAATGATACACTTCCAAGAATTTCATCTGAATGATACACCTAAGAGAAAAAACGTCAACATATCAAGGATAGCAAAGTGGGGAAAAATAATCTGGGGCATCTGATTCTTGATTGAACCACAAAACTTGTTAGAAGAAACTAACACCTCTTTTCCTTTCTTCCCCAAATTTTCTACTAGAAAATATATACATCTAATAGGTTTTAACTAGAAAAAGTTTTAAAATATGAATGTCCTTCCACTTGCAGCTTATGTATTCTAGTATCCTCAGAAATACTTCTGCTACCAAATAGACTTATTCAGTAGGATATAAAACTCTTTTTTAAAAGTGAAATAAAAGGGCTGGGGATGTGGCTCAAGCAGTAGCGTGCTCCCCTGGCATGCGTGGGGCACTGGGTTTGATCCTCAACACCACATAAAAATAAAATAAAGATGTTGCGTCCACCGAAAATAAATATTAAAAAATTTTCTCTCTCTCTCTCTCTCTCTCTCTCTCTCAAAAAAAAAAAAAAGTGAAATAGAAAAAACCCAGTGGGAACTAAAAAGTGAAGACAGAACTGGAATGAGGGCTATGGGTTGTCAGGAGAATTGGGGACATGCTGCTAGCTTCACCAACCAAGGGCTGTTGAACAGTCATACAGGGAAAGCAGGTAAGTCCAACCCACATATCTGGGGGGTCAAACTAAGACCATATCATTAAGTTGGATAAGGGCCACACAAGAAAAGAAGTGTCTCACCTGAAAAGGTAAGTAATGAGAAAATTTGATCATTAGAGCTGATACTCTAGAAGAAAAAAAATCTCTCTTGACAGTACTTATCTATGACTCATCCACAAATGGACTAGGTGTTTTAATTTCCTGTACAATCTTACAATTAACATAAAAAATGGTCCCAAGCTACTAACACATTTAGAGCACCTGGCTAAAGCAAAACAAATCTCCCCTGGAGGGATATACCTTCAACCCAGATGGTACTTTTAGAGATAAAGTCTCCCAGAACATGAGGTCACAATCTAAAATTATAATGAACACAAGAATCCAATTTACTACAAAATAGCAGATGTCACAAAGAACAAAATTTAATTCCTCAAAATTTCAAACTTCTTAGAAGAAGATAGAGGATTAAAAAATACATTTAAATAGTGAAAGGTATAAAATAATTGTGGCTTGGATTTGCTGGTAGCTGGAAAGAGGAGAAAGAGTTAAATTCTGGATATATTTTGAAGATGGAGTTGGCAGGTTTTGCTAATTGATTGGATACAAGGTGTGAGAGAAAAGAGATTTTTATGTTTGGAGTGTGGTTTGGTCTAAATAAATAGAATAATAGACATTAAGTCAAAAACATTATTAGTGATAAAAATGATACAATGATTTCCTCATTAGAAAGATGCAAGTACTCTACACTGATATATAACCAATAACAGAAACTCTGCATATGTGAGGAAATGGAAAGAATTACAAGAATAACTAATAACTTCACTATCACAGTGTGAAGTTTTTAAGAAAATGCTCATAGTAAATGAGAGAGCAATGCAAAATTAAAGGGGGTGGATGTAAGTTATTTCAATAGCATGTTAAAAGTTTGATTGGCTATATATTGTTTCTATGATCAATCATTAATAAATGCATATTCTTTGCATACAGTGATATTTACAAAAACTACATTCATAGTGACTGATAAAACAAGTATCAGTAAATATCAAAAAGCCAAGATCATAAAGGCAACATTTTCTGACCACAATACGGTAGAGTTAGATATTAATGACACCATGTATGCCATTTAACTAGGCATTCTAAAGCATTTTGTAAATAGTTTCTTTTTTTAATTTTTTGATCAAGTTTTAAAATTAAAAAAATAAGAATATTCATAAAGTAAGGAATTTATGACTTAATTATAACATCAAAATTTGTGAGTTGTAATTAAATTAGTATTTGAGAGAAATTTATAGTGTTAAAGGCTCATATAAAATACAAATTTTATTGTCATCAGAGCTGTAACTGCATTTAAATTATTGCTGAAAATATAGGCTAGGCCATGACTCACTGCTGAGACCCATTTCATATTAATATAAATAGCAATGCTTTTCTATACAGGTTAGAAGCCAATTATGACTACACCTATCCATATCATAAAAATACTTTTACAGATGATGTGTTCTATTAATTTCTAGTCTTTCCATCTATATCTGTCTTTGCCTTATGCTCCATTTGAGCCAACGAGTTATTCCAAGTGCTCTCATCCCTCTCTATGGGATGAATGCCCTTTCCCTTTATCTTCCTGGATAACTCTGTCTTTCATTCACCTGTTCTTTCCTATGATGATGGTCTTTGGTTTCTCTCTTCTCATCATGCTCTTTCCTTTATAAAATATCTGTATCTTATTATATATATATATATATATATATATTTGTAATGATTATTTTTAAGTACCTTATTATCCTCATTTTATTTTTTATTCAGTACTTGCAAGTGAACCAACACAGTGATGCTCTATCACTGAGCTACATCTCAGTATTTAAAATATCAAATAGATAAATAAATAAATTTTTGAAAAAAATTTCAAATTTTAAAATTTAAAATTTTTTTTGAAAAATTATTTTTAGACTGGATTGCTTATGCTGGCCTCGAACTTATAATCCTTTGCCTCATTCTCTTGAGTTGTTGGGATTACACATGTGTGCTACCACACTGGCTCTGTTGTAATGATTTTGTTCACTTATCTCTTCCACTTGCCTGAACTATTTGAAGGGAAACATAATATCTTAATCACCTTTAACATAGTGCTCAATGAATGACTATTAAACTCAAGCAAAATAAAATTTTGCTAACCCTCTGCATTTCTTTCTTTGTTGATAAAGTGACAATCTCTAAAAATTTCTTCTGTTCTAACGATGGTTAATTGCCATTCCATATAGCCATCAATCTACTTCTACTGGGCATTGTCAGAAAAAGGTTTAAGGTAATATTAAGAAGGAAAGAAAGAAAAAAAGAAATAAAGACCAATGTATTTATAGGTTTAAAATTTAAGTGTACATAACATCGGTGGACGTTCTAGAAAGAAGGACAGCAGAGAGGTCAAGAAAAAGAAAACATTTATAATTGTGAGAAATAAAGTTGATTCGTGATTCCTCACCTTGGCAGAGAAGTCAAAGGAAGGAACACGTGTGTGGCGCTGACCTGAGAGCCATTGTTGTAACTGAAACAAAACCATTAGGATGAGTGATGAGAGAAGAGCAGATGCTTGGTTTTAGGTCATTTCTGTAGGGGGCATGGTGGATGTCTTAAGATTTATGTGGGGGTTAACAGTGTGGGGAGAACAATTGTACTTTAAAATATCAAGAAGGAAAAAAAATAAATTTTGGAAAACGTTTTTTAAAGTGGATACAAACACATAACAAGGTGGAGAATCAAAGTGCATTGAATTAGACAAAGAGGAATGAAGGGAAGAGAGGGGGATGGGAACAGGAGAGACAGTAGAATGAATCAGAAATAACTTAATCTTATGTTCATATATGAATACAGGACCAGTGAAATTCCATATCATGTACAACCATAATAATGGGAGCCTAATTAGAATAAGTTATATTCTATGTATGTATAATGTTAAAATACACTCTGCTGTTATGTATATTTAAAAAGAACAAACAAACAAAAAATTAGAACAGGCAAAAATAAGCACTTATTTTCAAATAAAACACTTTCAATATCTTTAACCAAAGTAAAAAAAATATCTTTTAATTCAAAGAAGTTTATATGTTTTATCAGAATTTCTCTGTCTATATGACTTTATATATTTCCATTCTGTTTATTCAGGATTAAATCATCATTCTCTTTGGAGAAAAGTATAAAACCAATAAATGTCATCTTATTTCAAAAATACCCACTCTCCTCTTAGAATGCATTCATTTTATGTGCTGTTCTCTAAACACTAAATTCTGATGGTTTCATCATATCACAATGAAAATCAGGGTGGGCTTAAGGGAAAAAAAAAAAAAGTGAAACTTTCCGAAAGAACATTTGCTGTTGATTATGGGAATGTGTCAGATTGGAGTCGGGAAGGGAGTGACTGGTGGGTAGTTGCATGATCTATTAATAAGAAACAGTTTAATGCAACAGATCACTAAAGCATGGCTAATTCTGAAGCCAAAAGCCACACATTCTTAACTTTCCCCCCACTTCGGAACCAGTCTCCACACACTTAGTACAGGAACTGGAACATTATTCTTTGAAAGCAAAGCCAGTGTTTAGAAAATCTGAAATTGAGCTAACAGCACAGCATATAGAAGTCATACAGGATGTTATTTTAAACTGTAATACAGAAATGTCAGTTCATTTGATATCTTTATTTGTTACATGTGGGTTTGAAGAAAGCATGTTATGTACCTTCTTTTGCCTTCCATGTACTCGGTTTCAGGGTATTTTCAACTGTCAGGGAAGTTTGAAGCCCATCAGAGAGACACCATATTTACTGAACAGTTTTTGGAGCTTGGAAAAAAGAATATACAACATTTTTTTCTCATATCTTCCCCTGGAATGATATATATTTTAAAATATCGCTCAGAAGTCATCCAGAAAGGATGTCTTAACTGGGAGAATCACATAAATCAGCTGAAATGGTTATGCAATGTAAACATCTTTTGTATCAACAGGCCCCCTTTCCATAGCACATAAGTCACAGATTTAAACACACAATGGGATCCAAAGAAAGAGTTGTGCAACTGTAGAGGTAACTAGATCACGTTTAATTGATTGCATTTGACTAATACTGGTGTTGTCCTTCAAGCACTCACATCCAATTAGCTCATGTAAACCACACCCTGCATTTATATTTTCTCTTCTTACTGCATTTCCAGCTTGTTTACTTCCAAAATGTCAAATGAAATGCTTAATTGGTGACCTTGCACTAGTTAATTAGCTGGTATAAAAGAAAAAAAAAGGAATGTAGAGGAGTTTTAAATCAATTGCACACACTTTCATGTTCCCCATACTCTGGAGAAAAAACATCTCTGTTTTGAATAAGATATATAGAAAGGAACAAAAAAAATTAGTCACAATTTTGTCTCTAAACTTTAGATAACCAGAAAATTCTTTTTATGTGCTAAAATCAAACAACCCTTGGTAATTTTTTTTTTCAGGACTATTTTCCAGGACACAAATGAGAAAAATATGGTGTGAGAAAGAGCTTTAATTTGTCAATTTAAAAAATTAGAAATGAAAGTATGTAAGCTATACCTCTACAGCTGTCTATTGTACCTACAAATAGTAACTCAGGTTGTTGTGCTGCTATAACTAAAATACCTCATATTGGGTGTTTATAAAGAACAGAAATGGTTTTGGAGGCTATGAAGTCCAAGGTCAAGGCGGAGGCAGGTTCAGTGTTTGGTGAGGGACCTTGTCAAGATCCCTCCTTCCAAGATGCTGCCTTGTTGCTGTGTCCTCCAGAGGTCACAAACACTGTGCTCCCACATGGTGGAAGTTGCAGAAAGTCACAAAGGGTCTACATCATTTCCCTCCAGCCCTTCCAAGGTACTAATCCTTTCATGATGGCAGAACCCTCATTGTCCATCACTTCACCAAAGACCCCACCTCTTAATACCACCACAATGAGGATTAAGTTTCAGCACATGAATGGGGGGAACACTCAGTGTATGGAGAAACTCCATAACTTAGAAAAGGATCCGCCAAGGTATAGCAATGATTTTGCACCTTAAATGAGGCCATAGTATATTAGCAGCAGAGCACATTGGAGATAATGCAATTTCTGCATTACCAAACATTGTATCCCACTCCAATTTCATTGAAAGGAACCACCAGTCAGTAAAGATATTTCCAAACAGGCTACAGGATATTAAAAATATTGTAGGAAGACTAGGGATATAGATCAGTTGGTAGAGTGCCTACCTCACATGCGCAAGGCCCTGGGTTCAATCCCTAGCACCACAAGAAAAAGAAAATTTTGTCTGATTTTAAAATTTTATTATCTTTAACATAAGTTTTTGATGGGAAAATATCTCTCTTTCAAAATCGAGACAGCAAGAAGAAATATAGTATTTAATATTGAAAGAATTTTAGTTGTACTTCAAAATTAAAGCATGCCTTGTTTTAAGTGTCTGTATAGGTTTGAAAAATGAAGAAATCTAAAGATATTAAACAAATTTTAATTATTTCAAACTGCTTAGATAGCAGAGGAGGGTGTTATAAATTCTGCCCTCGCATGTTGCGAAATAATAACATAGCAATCAAGAATAGTTCTTGTTGACAACCATAGAATTCAGTGCATGTTTTCATTGTTGTTGTTTTATATTTCTCTATTTTGTTTATAACCAATTTTCATCTTTAATGATGTGGGTAATATTTTGTTAGAATTTAAGCAATAGTAGTCCATATAAATTCCTTCTCAAGAGTAACTTTTTGTTTGTTTTTTTGTTTTTTGTTTTTATATTTTATCCACATATCTGAGTTATTTTTGTCTTTGAAACTATTTTGTGAGAGAGGCCTGCAGAGAGGCCCGCCCCAGCTTTGCACTGCCTGGAGACCCAGAAAGCTGCCTACCCTGCACACCAGACAAGCTGCCCCATACTGGAGTTCCTTATTCACCAAAGCGTGGCTCCACAGCCAAATATCAGGGTACATATAGGCTTGAGGCTGCCATCACCATGAAACTGGGACATCGTTGCTTCTATCAGGGGATAACAATAAGGACCTGGTAAAACTTCACCAAGGTCCCTGTGGGCCTGGCTGCACCAGAGCTATCTCTACTAGGGGTGCTAACAGTTATCCTGTTGCTGAGGCAACAGGGAGTCTTGCCTCTCTCTTGTTTCTCCTACTAATAGCCAACTTCTTATGATTTCCCTTTCACTAGTCATATAATCTAATACCTCTATATTCTCACATCCTACCTCATAAACATCTCAGCCAACACTCCTGTTCCCCCTTCTACCATTAGAAACTGTAAACCATTATGCAAGCCTATGGACTATATGTTAGGAGATACCGAACTCATCATTTCTGATATAGTGACAAAATTGTAATGTAAAAATAGAAGCTAACTGATCTATGGCTACATATTGGGTGCATTGAGTGCTGTAATATTGATCTCTCCCTTAAAAGTAAGGTATTGGGACACAATAAGACAATAGGGCAGAAGCTGTAATTCTTGGGATCTACACTGCAAGAGAGGAAGACCCATAGACATCATGAAAAAACAAGGGAGGAAAGTGCCCCAAACAAACCATGATACTACAATAATAGAGTCCATAGATAGTGCAGTAGGTGAAATGTCAGAGAAGGAGTTCAGAAGATGCCTAACTAAAATAATCTTGAAATTAAAGAATGACATAAGTGAGCAGATTCAGGAAAAAATTGATCACTCCAACAAAGAGATGAGAGAACAAATACAGGTTGCTCCACCCATGCCAACAGAGTCTAGGGGGACTCAGAGTTCTTTCGTGAAAATTCTCTTTTGAAAACACTGAATTTGACATATTGATGGTTGACATTTCCTGAAACATTCTCTCTTCACTTAGTGTTTGTCCCCTCTATTTTTTCTACCAGAATCTCTTTCTCTCATTTTTTTTATGTAAAAAATTTTCACAAGTAACAATATTTCTCTCTCTCTCTCTCTCTCTCTCTCCCTCTCTCTCTCTCTCTCTCTCTCTCTTCCCCTTTCTCTCCCTCCCCCTCTCCTCGATCTCCATGCATTGAAAAAGTGCTTGAATAACTGAGTCTACAATTAATGACACCAAGATTTCTTGGGGTGAACAAAGTCATAATTTCAAAATCTTTCCCTTCTAAGGGAGTTCTTCAACATTAGGTGAAGAATTTCTACGTAATTTACTTTACTTTCCACAAAATCCTTTGTGTATATAATACAGTTTCATGTTTTGTCTTCACAAACTCATATGTACAAAACGTTGATCTTTTTATTCCTCTTTGTGAATTAAAGTGCATTCCCATGTCTGCTGAATGAAAAACTCAATTTTGTGAAATAAAAGCAAACTCAGTCATCAATGGATACTTTTTACATAATGAAAGGAAAAGGGAAGTCGGTAGTGGGACATAGTGGCACAGATCTCTAATCCTGGTGACTCTGGAGGCTGAGGTAGGAGGATCGAAAGTTCAAGGCAAGTTTGGACAACTTAAGAAGACCCTGTCTTAAAATGTAAAAACATAAAAAGGCCTGGGATGTAGCTCAATACTCCTGGATTTAAACCCTAGTACCATAAAAGAGAAAGAAAAGAAAGAAAAATACAGGAAGAGGGCTGGAGTTGTGACTCAGTGGTAGAGCAGTTGCCTGGCATGTGTGAGTCCATGAGTTCAATCCTCAGCACAGAATATAAATAAAATAAAATAGAATTTAAAAAAAAGAATGGAAAAGAAGTGATTGTAATACAGACAACATAATTCACATTCTACAAATTGAAAAATAGAATCATGTGGTCATTCATAATTTCTCTCATCCCTAATCTTTCTTTTTTAAAACAGCCTGAAATCCTTCCATACAGACATCTAACTTGATGCTATCGATTCTACTCAAACTTCAATAATACTTTTTCAAGGAGATCTTCTCTGACATTCTAAACTCATTGATTGTTGCTTCCTCTTAAAATATCCTGAAATTTCTCTAACCTCCCTAAAGCACCCTGAAGATTCCCATGATCCATATCTAAATTTCAGTTTTCATATTTATTTGGTCAATTTTTAATATGTCAACTGAAACATCAACAAAATCTGTCTGTGCCTTTATTCCCACAGTTGCATTTCTCATGCTAAGTGACTAATCAATTATTTTTTAAATAAATAAATGAACAAATGCTTTTACTACAACTAAAATTTGGATGTTAGAAAAATTCCTTGCCACTCTTAGTCCATTTCATGTCACAATTCACTGCATGAGTTATGGGATTCATCAAAGCTTCACACTCTATGCAACAATCAGGGAAATTGACTAGGAATTTCAGCTATTGCAAATAAAAAAAATATGATGAATTAATCTCTCTACCCACGCACAGAAATTAATTGTGGATAGTCTGTGATTTTATAATGAATTATCCCATGAATTGGCTTGATTACATTATTTGTAGTTATAATTGGGGGCTTGAGAGGAGAAACTTGGGCAAGTTAATCTTCCTTTGACTTGATTTTCTTATTTTGAAAGTGAGAATTCTTCATGATTATTTTTATTAATTTAGAGCCAGATATAAAAGTAAATACCCACCTCCCCACCCCAAGAACTCCCTTAGAAGGGAAAGATTTTGAAATTATGCCTTTGTTTACCCCATGAAGTTTGTAAAGCAGGTATTACTGGGATATAAACCACTAAACAGCTAAGAACAAACTATCCTGTGGAAAGAAATCAAGGATACATTTTGGTATATATAATAAGCATGAAGTATTTACTTGTTTAAAGGATGAATTAATAGTAATTATAATATTGTAGTAGATCTTTAGTTTCTTAGAAATACAGAAAAATGGAATAAGTTTTAAAACTAAAGAATATACTTAGCAAAATTAGAATATTTTAAAATTCTATATACCTGTTGGTTGGTTCACTTTGGATTTTAAAGTGTAATTTAAAATTTTAACTACATTAGATATTTAAAGTGATAAAAGAATTGATAAAAACAATATAAATTATTATTAATTAAAAAAGAGACTCTTCTATCACCACCACCCCCACACTTGGAAAATCAGTATATAGGAGCCATTTTAGATGTGGTAGAATCCTTCTTGAAGGTTTTAAGTTCTGTGCTATCATTTCTCACATTGGAGCCTGTAGAGGATTTTTTAAAGATTTTTCTTGGGCTGGGGTTGTGGCTCAGCGGTAGAGTGCTCACCTAGCATATGCAAGGCCCTGGGTTCAATCCTCAGCACCACATAAAAATAAATAAAGAAAAACAAAGGTATTGTGTACAACTAAAAAGAAATAAATATT
The DNA here is from genome assembly GCF_052094955.1 of Ictidomys tridecemlineatus. NCBI lineage: Eukaryota > Metazoa > Chordata > Mammalia > Rodentia > Sciuridae > Ictidomys > Ictidomys tridecemlineatus. The sequence continues at coordinate 96,554,665 of NC_135485.1, forward strand.
TAAAAAAAATTTTTTTTCTTTATTATTTTCTTTCCTTGGAGGTTGAGAAAAGAACATAGGTATCTGTCTATGGCAAGTGTCCTAAGAATAATGATAAATGGTCAAATGAATATGTAAGGTTTACCATCTAGGTCTGTCTGGTGGCCCACTGAGAGGTAATTCCAATCCCCACTTCTCTCAGAGAAAACTCACCTAGTATTTGCAAGTACTGCCCAAGAAAGCCATTGGACCCATAGTCACAAGTGCCCTGCACTCTCTGGATTTAGAAGTAATAAGCAAAGGAAGGATAAGCCTCCCACCTTCTGATGTAATCAGGTCAGGGTTGCAACCACTAATACAGTTTCTTATAATGAACCAGAGTTGGTCACGGCAGGAAGAAGCTCTGTGGAGTTTTTGAGCCCTGATCAGCTCAGGGCAGCTACAATGATACTCTAGCTCATTCCACATAGAGCAGCAACCCAAGAGGCAGCAGTATTTTCTCATTTGTCTTTGTGCAGGGACACAAGGGTTCATATGCCCCAAATTTAGCTAAGAAAAGACATTGACATCACACACGTCAAAATATGAGGTGTTCTCCAAAAGCTCATGTGTGAAAAAGTGCAAAAACTTTGAAAGGAGAAATGAGAGCCTTAAGTCCGTGAGTGAATTAATCCCCTGATAAGGATTAACTGAGTGGTAACTGAAGGCAGGTAGGGTGTGGCTGGAAGAGGTGGAGCATGGGGCAGTCTTTGGGGTTTATACTTTGACAGTTTCTCTCTCTGCTTTCTGGCCATGTCCCATGCCACTTTCCTCCACTACCTTCTTTTGTCATGATGTTCAGCCTCATCTTGAGCCCTGAGGAATGAAGCCAACTGTCTATGGACTGAGACCTCTGAAACCGTGAGCCCCAAATAACTTTTCCTTCCCTAAAGCTGCTCTTGCAGATCTTTAAGTCACAGCAGTGAAAAAACTGACTAAAGCAGACACCAAGAGCTGTTTCTGAGGAAAAGCCCAAGATAAGAAGGGAAATTGGGGCTAGAAAATGGTGGTGCCACTTTCATTTTTTTTTTAATTGGAATTGAACCCAGGGGTGCTTAACCACTGAGCCACATCCCCAGCCCCCCCCCCCTTTTTTTTAAATTTTGACTAGAGACAGAGTTTCACAAAGTTGCTCAAGGCCTTGCTAAGTTGCTGAGGCTGGCTTTGAACTAGTTCATGTGTATCTACTACTTATACCACCACCATCCACACACTCGGAAAATCAGTGTACAGGAGCCATTTTCTATCTTTAGGACTGAAAACTCAGTTGGTTCAAACTATCAGGATCGTGTCAGGGATAATTAATTGTCTTTACAATCATTTAGCTTTCTTAGGAACACTTCTGAAGGTATCTCAGTTGAATAAATGAAAATATTTAATTGGAAACATAAGCCTAAATAATGTGGTGAAAATGTAAGAGTTCACAGGAGAGATGGCAGCAGTGTGAATGGCATATGTCAGGTTTCTACATATTCTACTGGTGGAACTACAAGTGTCTTCTTATATGGTAGTTATCAATGAGAACTTGCAAGACAGGCAATGTCATTCCTACAAATGGCATGGGGTTTGGAATCGGTCCTGCCAATCCACACCTGGCTCTACACTCAGAATTTGATGTTGATGGAAGGCAATCTAACTGAAAGTTTGAATAGCAAAACATAGAAATTGGTGGAAGAGGAGAAAGGAGATGCACATTTTTGTAGAATGATGTATAACTTCATTAAATGTTGAATTAGAGAATCCTTGTTAACAATTCAAATCTATGAAATTATAAATACTGGACTTTATTTAGTTATAAATCTACTTTCTATTATATGGTTTCCTCTTGTGCAAAAAATGTCTATCTCCCTATAAAATTAAAAATGAAACTCCAGACAAACAAATTCCAAATTCTGTTCCATAAGTTCTGGAGCTTGAGCAGTCATTTAAAGAGATTCATGGAAATACAGTGTGGTCATGGAGGGCATATTTAATGCCACCACAGTGGGGACCTGATGCTGCTGAAGAAAATACATGGGAGATAGCAAATAAAACTGTTTGGGGAGGGGGGGGAATTTTGAGTTGCCTTTGGGAAACTAATTTATAACTAGTATTTGGGGAAAAGATAGTTTGTCAAAATAAATGTACCTTTCCTCTTTTCTTGAGAGGAAACAAGCTGTTTTTATAGAGCTTGGAATCCTTAAAAATAGCAGGAAGAGAAGTATTTCCATTATTCATGGAAAGCCTTATTCCTTCAGGCTAAACCAAACATTTTTTATTCACAGAGATGAAGCTAAAAACTCCACAGAAAGTTGGATATTGAGCTCACGATCCACATCCACAGCTTATATCTTCCTATCCAGTTCCTCAAGCCTCCTCAGTCTACTAATAGTGCTTGACTTTAGTCACCCTCAAGTTCTGAAAATTAGGTCAAGTGCAGTCAAGAGGAGAGAGAGGAGAGAGGGATTAACCCCACTATAGTTGCATGTGAGTGTTTGTTCAGTTCCCTATAAAAACAGGCAGAGTAAAATTCCTTGGCTACCTTGCTTTAATGCATCATGCAGACTGTTTATTTGGCCTAAAAAAGTCTCCCATGTGTTTTCCCCCAACCCCCATTAAATTTAATCCTATAATTTTGGGGAAATTCTGAAGACAGGTATATGTGGGGTTCAAAGCTCATCCTCATGTGTACATTGGAGATCAGTTATTTGCAGTCTATGACAAAGACTAAATGAGAAAAATGTATACACATCACTTAATGAATTACCTGGGACATAATAGATGTTCAATAAGTGATGTTCTAAAATCAAAGCTTGTAATATCTGCATCTAATTATTTTAAAACTTTGAGGTGCGGATATCTTAAATGATCTTTTCCTTGTTTTCTATTCCTTCATTGAGCACTGTAGGTACTTTTCTTCATGTGATCATACAGAAAATGTAAAAAGATTTTACTTTGGATTTGTTCTACAATTGTGTGATAAATTTTTCTACTATGGCTAAAAGATCTCTCCAGGGCTGGGGTTGAGGCTCAGTAGCAGAGCACTTGCCTCACACATGTGAAGCACTGGGTTCAATCTTCAGCACCATATAAAAATAAATAAACAAAATAAAGATATTGTGCACATGTATAACTAACACATATTTTTAAAAAAGATCATTCCAGTTAAGAAATAATTAACCAATGTCCTTAATTTTTATCCCCAGAGGCTGTCTTAGGCACATAGTAGGAGAGTACGTGGAAGGTTTCTGCACATGGATTTTGAATACATCAAAGCATACAGGCCACACTCCTGACCATGTATGGAAAGTGGGACAGCTTAAATAAACAATTTTCACTCTCTACTAGAAACAAATGTGCAGGATAAGTTTGCGGATGGTATTTGGCAGATTTGGATCATTTTGGAAGATATGGAGGAAAATAATGCTTCATGATTATTCTAAATTCAATTTACAATTGATTTAAAAGCTTTTCTCTTTGGTTATTACAATTGTTTAGGTTCTGAACCTCCTCTTCTAATTACCATGATTTCTGGCCCCTTGTACTCCTCCTTTATTTCTTGCCAAGGAGTAAAATCAAACCCGGCTGTGATGATCCTTTTCCGTTTTCCAAACAATTATTGTCTTTTCAGGAACAGAGAGAGTGAAGTAGGGGAAAGGAAACTTGGGGTTGAACTTTCATCTCTGAACTTTCCTCTTCTGGGAACCTGTCTTCTATACCTCTTCCTCCAAATCTCTACGGATGTAACAACATAATTATTCATTTTCTGTGCCCCCTGCACATATTGTTCATCTTTCCCTTTGCCTGGCTGTACCATGACATTTCTTTTCATACCTGTCTCCCCTCCAAGAGCACAGGCCACTGGAGGGTGAAGATGGTGCTGTGAACACCTTTGTCTCCCGATCTGCTCTTCAAATCAATTATTTATTGAAATGCATCATTGAGTTTTGTTACTTACACAACATTTTAAGGACATGTCTACATTCCCATTTTCACAAACAAGTGATCAATGAATTTCAAGGTTGGCTAAGCAATATTTTTGAAAAACTGTCTTTGTAGTGAGTTCACATTTCCTACTTTTAAAGGTTGTTGTTGTGATGTTTTTAAATCTCTAGACTCTTGGCAATGAATTACTTCTGCTTCACATGCAGCTTGAAGCTGTTGGTGAAAAATTTCCTGCCTGTTCAGCCTTTTCTGATTAATGTTTTCCTGTTGGGTAGGTATAAGTTATTTACATTCCCTGTAATGACACATTCTGTCCAGCTATATAGTGGCTTCTATCTAAGCTGTTATATAAATATCCTAGATTTAATTGCCCCCAAGGAACTACTCTGATATTTAAAAAGATTTATGTTCTCCCTGTTGCCTCTCTGATAAATAAGTTTAGCAAATACAAAAATGATGTTCTATGGATTATTATATACTATGTTTTTATTCAACTACCTCAATTTGGGAGAGGGGAATCTAGGTGAGAACATAAATATTAATAAGTGAATTCTATTTATCTCTCTTCTTTATTTTCAACTTAACATATTTTTCAAACTTACAAATATAACTTCACTATAATGTTAATACTAAATTTTTCTTATACTCACAAGAGAGAGAAATCCAGATTGGTAGATAAATGGATATTTCACATCAAAATGATTAATGATATGTCCACATATTAATAACAACAGAAAAATATACTTCCTGTGTAAAGTTAGGGCCAAAATTATCTTCATGATACAGAAACAATTTTTTTTCTGATGAATAGAAAGAAGTTAAAAGACATAAATATTTTAAGTTTTAAAATATTTAAAATTATATTTAAAGAAAAATGATTTCTCATTAATTCTGTGCTGCTTAAATGACATGATCCTTTACATTATTTTATAAAATCATAATAATATAGGGGGCTGGGGATATGGCTCAAGTAGTAGCGCGCTTGACTGGCATGCGTGAGGCATTGGGTTCGATCGATCTTCAGCACCACTTAAAAATAAAATAAAGATATTGTGTCCACCTAAAAGCTAAAGAATAAATATTTAAAAAATCATAATATAAAATTTAAAGGAAAATAAGTTGCTATTTTAGAGATCAAGTTACATGCCCAGGGTCACACGCTTAGTCAGTAGTAGAGTTTTCTTAACTTGAGGGCAAGGGATTATTATTTTCCGGCAAAAACATCAGGAAGACACATGAAATCATAAATTATCCATGCATTTCAGTTCTCTTGTTAACCATAAAACTTTTACATAATGGGCTTTATGCATTGGTCACACATTTGTATTAATTATCAATGCCAGTCTTCCTTTAAATATACAGAAATTTACTCCAAAAGCTTTCTTTCCTTCATTATTGAATACACATTTATTTAGCACCTATGATATGGTACATGTTGTGGTGCATTGAGGACACCCCAGCAGATGACATACCCAATTCTCCGGGGAAGGCCTGGCATCTGTAGGGCAGCTGGCTGTGTGAACACATAGTCTCAACATCAGAGTCTTTTCACATGTTTGACGATGCATTAATTTGTGTGAGGACAGAAGATATTCTTGGAGTTGTCCAGGTTTTGAAGATTGCACTTTTAGAGGAACATACTGGACATATCAGAAACTGAAATAAAATCATCAGTTCTCTTACATATGACTGAAAACCTACTTTCCTGGAATTAACTCTTTGAAGCCTCTTCTCATTGTATCCAGTAAATTCTATGCTCCATCCTTTCAGGACTACTTGTTATTTCTTAAACTCCTACAATGCACATTTGTCTCTCAATGACTTTGTGGTTCATTCCCATGGCCTCAGTGACCTGCCTCCAGTTTCTTAGTACATATTCATTCCTAAAACCTTGGTTCAAGTATCGTCTCTTTTTGGAAGCATTTTTTGGCATTCCAAAAGCTGAATTTATTGCTCAGTGATTTAAACTGCTATAACCTTGTTGCCTTGTCAAAGATAACACTCTTATCACATATCTGAACATACATAACCTTATTTTATTGTGATTTTTTACTATATGAATTAATTTAAATAATAATGACTCCTAACATCTTTCAGACCTATAAGTGATTCCTGACTCCCATTAGGAAGAATATGTTCCTTTCCTTAGAAACTGGAGTGCTATAACTAAAATACATTCAAGATTACTTCCCATAGTGATTATCTTAATAATATTCACCCCACAGAAGGGAGAGATGGGTCAATAGAATTTCTTTCTGAGTTTTTGAATTTTTTCTGACATTATAGAGGTAAGTCAATTTCCATCTCACAGTGTGGGCTCTGAAAACTTTGATCTTTGTACCACTGAGATTTAACAAACCAAGAACAGCAGGTAAAAAACAGACCGCATACCTCAAGGGATGAAGTGTTTGAAGTTCCTTTATTTCTTAAATTTTAAAATATCTTTAAATATAAGAAAAATATATTTCTTCAAATCAAATTGACAAATTGGTTTTAATAAAATGTTGTCATAATCACCTTATGCATTGGAAATGCCAAGCAGTACAGGAACTCCAAAGAGTTATATGGTGCATTATATGCTATTTTACCTTGTTCATTTATTGACTCTAATACGTCATTTGCCTCTTTCATCTTTTGAACTAATATCACTTACTCAATGGCTTCATCAGTACTCTTTTTAGGAGAGATTATTTCAATATGTCATACTTCAGAAAAAAAATATCAGATCTCAGAAAGTTTGATTTTCTTTTTTTTTTGCTTTAGTTACTTTCCTCCAAAATTGCTTTGTATATTAGGTCATAAAGATTTCCTAAAGTTAAGTCAGCCACATTCAATTTTGTATGGTTATCGTTTCCTTGTTTTAGATAAATATTATCTATAGCAATAGAAATATGTTTTAAATTATTTTATGATGTCTTGAAAAATTATATCCATTGTAACATCAGAAACAATTTTGAATTTTTCAATTGATCTTATGGGTTAGTCGTTGATGTTATTCCATTTCCCTTTTTGTCCCCCTCTTTCTGAACTATCCAGTAAAACCAACATCTCTAAACAATTATCAGAGTGAATGTAATGTCTGGTTTGTTTCTACAAGCTTTATTTAACCCTGAAGTATATACATGTACTACATAAATATGAATGCTACAGAGGTAATACTGTGGATTTTAAACTTTGCACAGAATACTTTCAAATGTCTCCTGAAACTTTTGAGATATTTGTAGTTTAGTTTAGTCTTTAATAAAAACCAAAATCCTCTGAATAAAACAATCATTCACCAGCACTAAAGGTTGAATTAATGACAAAAATTATGATTTGTTTCTTAATTCTATCTTTTATATTTTTATCTTGTATCCCAGTGAGAAAGAATGTGTAAGTATTCCTGTGGTAAACAGAATAGTTTTTACATTACTCTCTGGATCCAAAAGCAAACAACATCATCGTCTCCCTGCTAACAACCCTTCTCACTGGAAGCTATAGGGGGGTGGTAGCCCTAGGCAGTCTCTGTACCAGGCTAACCTGATTCTAAAGTAACCTAAATAGTTTCTCTCAGCCAGGAATCTGGACTTTAGAATGATTGAACTGAATCATTAAGCTGAGAAACACTGGCTCCTGAAATCAGAAAGTGATGCGACTGAAGCAAGCTCTTTAAAAAGTCAAATTCTGTTGAAGATCAGTGTTGAGAAGAACCCTACAAGCAGCAAAGAAAGGTTGTTTTCAGAAAGAAGCAGCAAGATGAAACAGAAGCAGAAAGGAGACAAGAACAGAGGGATGCACAGTCCTATGAAAAGCAGAGGGCTGGTCTGGCGCTTAGCTCCCAGGTCTTGAATCTGTGAGACTAGCTGTGCTTTGTTTCATCTGCCGATGCTTGGGAGCTTCCTTTTGTGCTCTTACTGTCAGATTTTTTTCCCCACTACTCTCTTGAATTATTTTATGCAAGATTGAGTAAATTTTTATTAATTGAACCTAATAATCCCCAAAGTGGAATTATAGTACATATATATATTTTTTTCTTACAGTTTCATTTCATATAAAATCACCAGAACCAAAGTGTATGAATAATAATAATAAAAAAAAACACTTCAATTTTATAAAGAACTTCTCAATCTTGATATGGACTTCCAATTGAGAAACCCTAAGCAATTGTCTTCACATGATATCCATCACACGACCAGATCATGTCAAATGCTCACTAATTAATTCTCCAACATCTTTTTTCCCAATCAAACCTGAATGCATGTATGTGGTAAACTTGAACTTAAAGGAAATATACTTATTTGCTCAAGAACTTCTGGATTAATTTGCCTTATTTGTTCCTTGTTTGGAATTTTTCTGTATTTTTATTTGTTCCAAATTCAGTGTTTCTTTATATACTTGAACTCTTGATTGGAAGGAAAACTTGAAATGGTTTAAGCGAGAAGAAAAAGGGGAGGGGGCAGGATGAGAAATGTATTGCCTTTCATAATCTCTTAACTTTGCCTCTCTCCTACCTTATATCTTACCAATTAAGATATTTTGACAAAAGGAGACCTCCTTATTCCCAAAGTTTCCAGCAAATGCTCCACTCTGCTGCTAAGAACCACTTTTGTAGACAGGGATAGAATGCTCATGTTGCTAGGTCCGGATCCTGTGTGTGCTGTCAGAGATATGGGAGGTAAGAACAGGGCAATGGAGGTTGGCTGGGAGGCTTATGCAGAGACAGCCCCTTTGTCCACCCAAAATGTCATCCATTTCAGTCTTCTGTGTCCGTCTCAGCTCTCACAGCTTTTTTTAGTCAGTTTGTTTGTTTTGATTTTTTTTTTTTGATATCACGGATTGAACCCAGAACCCAGGGGTATTTAATCATTGATCCCTAGCCCCAGCACTTTTTTTGTATTTTATTTAGAGAAAGGGCCTTACTGAGTTGCTTAGTTCCTCCAAATTTGCTGAGGCTGACTTTGAACTGGTGATCCTCCTGCCTCAGCCTCCTGAGCTGCTGGGCATGAGCCACCTTGCCCAACTCAGTTTTTTTTTTTTTTTTTATTGTTTCGGCAGTGACTATTGGCCTACTCATTCTTATTTGCTGATAGAGCTTTATCTTTCAAAGGTGATCCAGCTATTCAAACATCATTTATCCAGTCTTATGAGCTGAGACTTTTCCTGTGATATGATTTAAAGAAAACCTGCAGATTTCTTTCTTTTATCAAATGTTTCCTCCTATTACCTGACACAGAGATGCACTTTTTTTGGTCTTAGGGGTCTTGCAGTTTTCCAGTTTTATTTAAACACAAATGTATTCTTTGGGAAGTCATGCTGTAAGCCACTGAGCTTATGCCCTAGCAGAGATCAATTGATCACTAGTGTTATGCTTTGGAGTGAGATGTCCCCAAAAAACTAAAATGTGAGACAATGCAAGAAGGTTCAGAGAAGAAATGATTGGGTTGTGAGAGTCTGAATTCAGTGAATTAATCCCCTATAGGGATTACCTGAGTGGTAACTGAAGGTGGTTAGGGGGGTGGCTAGAAGAGGTGGGTCATTGTGGGTGTGCCTTTGGGGTATATGTTTGGTGAGCTGAGCTTAGTCTCTCTGCTCTCTGATCATCATATGAAGTGCTTGTCTCTGCTACACTCTTCTGCAATGATGTTCAGCCTCACCTTGAACCCTGAGGATTGAAGGCAGCTGTCCAAGGACTGAGACTTCTGTAATGGTGAGCCCCCAAGTAAACTTTTCCTCCTCTACAATTATTCTTGTTGGGTCTTTTAGTCACAGTAGTGAAAATGCTGACTAAAACAGCTAGTAATAAACAGTTTTCTGAAGGGAAGTGACTAAGGAATGCAGAATACTAGATAATTTTTATTGTTACAGTATCAAATATTACTTGATTTAACTCTACAATTTTCCTATAATTATTCCTGCATTAAGACATCTTGTGAAGCTGGGGTTGTGGCTTAGGGGTGGAATGCTTGCTTTCTGAGACCCTGGGTTCGATCCTCAGCACCACATAAAAATAAATGAATAAAATAAAATTATTGCGATAAAAAAGACATCTTGTACGATTCTTCAATTTCAATAAAAACACAGATAAATTATGTTGGATATAAGAGACAAGAAACAAATTTTTAAAAAAAGATTTCTTATTCATAAGAGTTGAGAAAAATAAAAGTATTTCAAGTGCCAAACCACAAGAAGTCAAAGACAAGATATAGTGGCTTCCATAAGTGTTTGTAGGATCAGGACTCCACATCAGAGAAAGACAATGTTATTATCTTTATACATTTTTCTTATAAAAAACTTATTTTAAAATAGCAGATGTTGAGATCATAAAAATATTATGAAATAAAAGCACAAAGCAGTGATGATTTATTGCTTAAGATTGAAGAGGATTTAATTAAGTCTTAATGATGCCTTCTCCATGCTTGGCACTGATCTGGCTGTTAAGATAGATTGATACATAAAAATAAACTAAAAACTTCACTCTCCCTGAGCTTATAGTAGGGAACATATATCATAATCAATGTAATAAACCATTAAAATACATAGAAAAATATAAACTTTCAAATGACATGGGAAAAAGGATAGAGTACGTTATAGGAATAATGGTGCAATATAAAATAAAGTAGATTTGATTGGAAAGATGACATTTGGGCAAAGACTTGAAACTGGCAAGGGGGTGAGCCACACGGAAGGCAGAGCCACATGGAAAGCCAATGCCAAGGTGCCAGGTAAGGATGTATCAGGAGGGTTAAGAAATGGAAAGGGGGTTGGGATGTTTGGATGGAACGAACAAAGAGAGTGGGGGAGAAAAGAACAGAATGGATATCATTACACATTTTATACCAAAATCCTTTATGAGAAGATGATCATCATGTCCTCTGAGGTTCTAAAAGTTTAGCTACTACATTTTTAAAAGTGTGTTTTGCTTATAAAATACAACTAGATCAACAAAATTTGAGCTATGATCTTCTTTGGTTAGATATTTTTAGCCATTTTAAACCTCCTTGATTTTGAACCTCATCTTATAAGTAGATGTAAACCATTTCCTAAATTGATGTTGCTTTCTTGCATGTTAGAGCAATGCTTGAGAAAGTCTATTTTCTTTAGGATACAAGGATGCAGATGTGCTGTATGTCACTGGGCAGCCACAACACTGGGCAATAATGAGGGCATAGCCTTGTTACAAATTACGTCTAAGAGAGTAGATACCTGCAAACAATCTCCCTCTAGTGTCCAAGAAGGAAAATGTGCGACTTTTACTGAAGTGGAATGTGTTGGAAGTAGTCCCAGGCTGGAGTTCATTTGGGGATTTACCATTGAAATTCTGGGCAATGGGGACCCCATTATTAATCAGAATTTTTAATAAGGGAAGAGGTTTAATTTCATCATTGTGACATAACTTACTAGATGCTGAAGTTTATCTAAGATCAGCGTACTATGTGTGCTTTTCAATTTGTACTTAAGATTCTATGTATACTTTATTTCATAAAATTTGTCACTATCAAAGTCTGGATAGAGACAAAGTGTTTTGAAAAAAATATTATGAAAACAGAAAAATCAAAGTTTTTTTTTCTTTTTGTTTACTGTGATATAGTTTGGATTTTCTCTCCTGATAATTTATTCGTCGGCTTTCTCCTACACCAAGTGACTCAATTATTGCTTCTTTCTCTCAGGAAATGTGAATGCCTAGGGGACAGCAATTTATTTCATGTTCACCTAGGTGAAACACAAGAAAACAAGTGTGTGGCTGAAAATAAAATACTGCATTCCAAAATGGATCATATGCCATTATTTGTTTCTCATAGAAGTAAATTGAGAATTGATAGAATTTTTTTGATTGATGGACTTTCAGTTTTTATAAAAATTATTTTACTAACTGGTTTTAAAGTCAAGCTTTTCCCCCCAATAGGCCTTGAGTTATATTACTCAGTGTTTCTGGGTATTTTTAAGTTATGCTCTTATCTACTTAAATAATACTTAAATAAAAGTATATCTTAACATACATATGAATAAAACAGAAAGAGAAAATGAGCTGCAAAAATTAAATAATATTAAAATGTATACAATAAAAAACTAAAAGTTTCCCTTTGCCAACCCCATTTCCCTCAACCCAGCCTCCCTTCCCATGGTGAGTCAATCTCAGGAGTCTGACTTTCACTCAAATGTTGAATGCTTGTGCCCATGTATCCCAACACAGACTATGTTTTGGTTTTTTATTCTTACATAACTGTATAGTTAACTGGGAAAGAGTTGCAAGTGATTTTATTTATCCATATTGCTCTATCTCTATATTTTTTTACTAACATACTGCCTATCCATGTATAATATATCTGTCTGCCTCACCTTAAGTTCCTTCTCTCCATCATTCATCTCCATCTCTTTCTGCTCATTTGCATACTGTCTAATCAAAGACAAATTTTTTCTCTCAGTTCACAAGACAGAAAATATTGCTCTTACATTCTGAGTTTGTATCTTCTTCTATCAAGAACTCCCAAGACACACTTTGTTTCACAAGGAATGCAAGAAATCATGGGCCTTGCTGGATTGGATCAAGTGGGACCCCAAATTCATCTACTATGCTCAGGAAGACAGATGGCATTGTATGAAAATGAACAACCAAATCCTTGCCCTGCAGTCACAAGAAACAGATGACGGGCAGTTCTCAAAGAAATAGTTTCTCTGGGATAGAGATGGGGATATGCACTTCTTGGGCATTCAATTCAGTTAAATATCTTCTTATTAGTAAACCTCCTCTTTTAAAGACTCAATTTAGGGATAAAACCTACCTCTCAAAGATGGTCTCTAGCTTTTGGGCCCATATTATCATTATCCATTCTCCTCTATATAGAGTAATGCCTTGTGGTCTGAACCAATTAAAATACCTAACTAGTGATGAACTGGAAATGTTCACAGGACCCAGCTTCAACAGTTACCAACTCATGACCTACCCAGTTGACCTATGCTCTAATTCACTTATCCCTCCCCTGAACTGAACCCATTTATTTAAGATCCATGCATTACAATCATTTAATACATCTCCTGTCTTTGAATTTACAAGTTTCCTCCTCTGAACCTCCTTTTTCCTTGTGGTTTGTTATTGTTATTGCTGTTGCTGTTCATAAAAACTGGGTCATTTGCTATATAGTTTCTCACTATAGGATTTGACTGGTTCCATCCCCATAGTGAAACACATCAATCAAATTCACCTGTATATCTGAAACTGGGTACTTCAATCTGGAGGATTGATGAGATTTAAGTTAAATTCTATGACAAGACTTATGAAAGGTGGTTATGTGACCTACTTGAATGAAGCAACACATAACAGTTGGCTTTCATAGTTTCGGTAGCATTATCAAACACTGGTGATGTGATGATGACCTAGATTCCACTAATCCTTAGGGATTTCAATGTGATAATAGTCTATCATTTATTTTCATGTATGTAAATACTTGAAATTTGAGCAAATAATTTCCTAGAGAAGGAAAACTTCTCAACAATTTATTTGGTTATTCTGAGGAATCGTGAAAATAGAAGAGATAAATAGATACTTACTTTTCAAAAAGAGAGGATAGATGCTTACTTTTCACCCTTTATCAGTCTTAAAAATAATTATCTGGTTACTTTGTATCCTCCAGAGGTGATGGATGATCTTTAAATATTATGATGAATGATGGTCCAACTACATTTTATCAGTTTTAATACATTGCAATTATCACCCAATTACTGCTTAATTTCTCAGTGTAGACTCTATGTTGGCTCCTAGATCCTTGACATGATTTCAGTTGTCTGTTATAATTTCCTTGCTCTCAATCTTATCAAGATGATAGATCAATTTTGTACATTTCTCATCTCAGACTTGCAGTAAGCCTTTTCTCAAAAAAGCCCTGGAATTTTTAGCAGGAAGTTTAGAGTAATAAAAAATGTAAATTCTGGTATACATGGTTTGTTTTTATTTAGCCTCCTAAAGCTTACATCTGTCCTTTCTTTTTCCAGTACCCCAAATTCCAGTCTCCGACTGCATAAATGTAATTACTATCCCATAGAAGCCACAGAACAATGCAACCCTGCAGTAGTCTGGCTAGGCTGCCCAAGTCCGGCTAGGCAAAATAACAGAGAGGTGACAAGCAACTTCAAGGTTGAAGCAGGTGAACTCAGCAGGAACTGAGAACTCAAAGTAGCGGGCACCCAGGGTAGCAGGAGCCGCCTCTCTGCCGGACTGCAAAGGTACATATATCCAACTAATTACACACAGCTTAACTTAATTGACATCATCTTGACACAGCAGTCAGTAATTAAGGAATCCTCATCATCTTAATGGCTTGCTGGCGTTGCTTCACAAACCACTCCGCTTGGCATACTGCCAGGCACCATCTTAACTTGGTTGTGGCCCTCATCACAACCCTACCTCTTAGAATATGATTATTGAAAATTGTTTAATAATGAAAAATTATTTCATAATTACATAATATTAATATGACTACAAAGACATATTAAAGAAATAAGTCTAGTTTATATCCATGGACACCTTTAAACTGTTTCTGTTCACCTTTGAGTTTTGTGGTTTATAGCAAAGACATATATAGCTATATTAATATATAGTCCAACATACTCTTTCCTAGATACATGATAGCATATATGTTTGTTTTATAGATGTGTGTTTTCTTCCTTCCTTTCTTTTCTTTTTTAAAGAGAGAGAGAAAGAGAGAGAGAGAGAGAGAGAGAATTTTTTTTAATATTTATTTTTCAGTTTTCGGTGGACACAACATCATTGTTTGTATGTGGTGCTGAGGATCCAACCCGGGCCACATGCATGCCAGGCGAGTGCGCTACCACTTGAGCCACATCCCCAGCCCATCTTTTCTTTTCTTTTCTTTTTTGTATTAAGGATTGAACCCAGGAATGTTTTGCTACTGAACTACATCATCAGCCTATTTTTTTTTTTTTTCCGAGAAAAGGTCTTGCTAAATTGCTGAGGCTGACCTGGAATTTGGGATTCTCCTGCCCCAGTCTGCTGAGTCGCTGGGATTACAGGCATGTGCCATTGTTTTTATTTTTATTTTTACTTAGTGATATGTTTTGAAAGTCATATAATAGTAATAGATAAAGATATTACTCATTTATTTTTATAGATGTAAAGTATTCCATTATGTACTATGAATATGTCCTGAGTTTTTTCCATCTTCAACATTTGTATTGTTTACAGTCCTTAGATATTACAAAATGTTACAGTGAATACCCATGTGTCTATGTCTTTTCTTATTTTTACTAGTATATCCTGGAATAGATTCTTGAAAGTGTGATTACACTGACTTAAAGAGCAAATGCATGAGCAATATTGCTAGATAACCAAATTCCCCTCCATGTGAAATGATGCCATTGTATATTGCCAACATGTGTGAGGGCACTTGTTTTTGTAACTTGCTGCAGAGATATTGTCAAGCAGTTGGATTTTTACAATCAATAGGTAAGAAATGGTACTCTGGTATAATTTCAAATTTCATTAATTTTATATGACATTTTAAAATATGTTTTTTTAAAAATCTAATTTTTTTTTTTTTGCCTAGACTTGCAGCTAATATATCTAGGCTATTTTTTATTTTTGTAGGACTTTTCCTTTTTCCTTTTTAGAATCTCTTTATATATTAGGGATATTCACCACTTGTACCTGATATAAAATGAAAATATTTTTTCTGTTTGTCATTAACCTTTTAACTGGACTTCTGGTGATTTTTGCCATGGGGAAAAAGTCATTTTTATAAAATCAAATATTCTAATCTTTTCCTTTACTTCTCCTGGACCTTAAGTCAAAAGTAAGAATGCCCTGTTAAGAAGGAATTCACATTATAAAGAAATTCATCTATGTTTTCTTTTTACCTTTTACACTGTTTCATTTCTGCTATATTTAAATTTTTATGCTTTTAGAATATATTATTTGGAGTGTGAAGAAATGGATCCATTTGTAACTTTGCTCATATAAATTAATGCTTCTTATTAAAAACTCATCCTTCCTCCACAGATATGTCTATCAGTTGCTTCTATCACATATATTAAAAGATTATATGCAATTGACTCTATTTTGGAGTTTTCTATTGGATAATGTTTGTGTTATAGATTGGAGGTTGAACATCCCCAAAGTTCTATGTATTAAAGGATGGGTCCCCAGGGTGGTGGTATTGAGAAGTGGTGAAACCTGTCAAAGGTGGGGCCTTGTGGGAGGCCTTTATATAACTGGGGACATCCCTTGAAGGAAACTGTAGGATCCAGCCCTCCCTCTTCCTCTCTGTTGCTTTTTGGTTCATGATGTAAGCAGTTTTGCTCCACCACATGCTCCCTAACAAAGCTATCCAGCACTCTGCCTAGGGCTCAAAGGAACAAGGCCCTTAGATCATGGACTGAAACGTCCAAAAATTGTGAACTAAATAAGCCTTTGCTTTTATCAGTTTAATTAACTGTCGTGTATTTGTTATAGTACATGAATCTGGCTGATACAGTCTGTGTGTGTGTTTATGGGCCAATAAAAAATAAACCTCTTTCTCAGAGGCTTGAATTTCTGGTAGGTATGCCTCTATCCTTCCAAATTGTATTCTTCTCATTTAGAATTTCCTTGATTGTACGTTGTTACTCTCCCAAAAGATTTTTGATGCAATATAATACATTTTGTAAATAAAATTTCCCAGGAACTTCAGGAAAAAGAAACCTGTTACATTTTGTGAAACTGTATCCAACTGAAACATTAACTCAGGAATAATGACATCTTTGTGATGTTAACTCTTATACTCCAAGAACACAACTTTCTATTTGTTTATTTTTATAGTTTTCATCATTCATAAGTAGTACAGTTATTTTTGTGTTAATTTTTTTATGCTTCAGGTTATCTTTATTGTGTTATTAGTATTTGGCGATTGACAAGAAGTCTTCTATTGTAACTTCTAAATGTTTTTTTTTCTTTTATGAAAGGACTATTAATATTAAATATTTAGTATTCAAAACTATTTCTTTAGTAAGTTTGTTTTTGGTGTTTTCTAGATATGTACGTATGTCATCTACAAATAAAAGTAATTTTATTTATACTTACTAATTCTTATGGCCATAATTAAGTTTTCTAGCTTAATTCAATGATAACTCTAACATTAGAAGTTCTCACATCAGTGGAGATGGCGGGCCTCCTTGACTTACTTCTAACTTTCTCATTTAAACATCAAGTGAATCTTTATTAAGTAACTATTGTAACTTTTATAATGAGGCATATATCCATGCACACAAATCCATAAATCCTCAATTTATTGAGTAATTTTTAATATGAGTGGTATCGTTGAATGTTTCTGAACACTTTCTCAGCACCTATGGAAATGTTCATGTAACTTTTCTTCTTCTATTATACTAGTGACACACACTTATGGATTTCCTAAATTTACATTTCTAAATAAATCTCTTTAGTCATGGTGTACTATTTAAGAGGGCTATTGGATTTACTTTATTACTATTTTCCTTATGATTGCATCACATCAATATTCACAAGAAAACTGGTCTCTTTACTCTCTTCTTTCTCACACAATTTATTATTTCATATAGTCATTATGTAATACCATGTTTCTCTCTGAAGACCATCATGTAGTCTTTGTCCTACAGGTAATTGCATATTAAATACCAATCCTTATTTCAATGTTTCTCCAGTCACTGTGATTGTCTTAATCATGTTTTCTGGTAAATTTCTAATGAAGGGCTTATGTGGTAGTATTCTTTGTCATACATTCAAAAACCATCTTATTTGGAAACTTGTACATGAAGATCAGTTTAGCTGAATTCAAACCCCTTTGTTTGCACTTCCTTTCTTTGAATATATTAAATGTTACTTGTCTTCTGATAAAAAAATAGATATTGAAATATCACTTGTAGGTGGTTGAATCTTTCTCCCCCATACCCAGAGGATTTTCTTTATTACTTTAATATTTTAACTACAGTATGTTATGACATTGGATTTATTTTAACATGTGAAAGTTTATAATATGTAATTTCAACTCTTTCTGTTTTTGTCATTTTAGGAAAAACTTTTAAATTCTTGTTTTTAGTTTGTTTTGTTCTATTGCTTGGGTATCTTATTTGGGCAAAGCTATTATAACTGTGTTGTATCTTCCTTTTCTTTCATACTTATTATTTTTCTTAAGCTTAAAAAAATCTCTTTCTTTTCCTTATTTATTTACAACTTTTCTAACTTTATCTGTTTGCATCTTATAGTTCTCGGAAAGCATTCTTTGTTGCTTTTTTGTTTTTTCCAGTTTAATCTTCATTTTTTTGTAAAAGCTTTTTGTGTGACATCCCCTTTCAAATCTTTGTTTTTTAGAAACATACCATTAGAACTTTTCTAAGTTTGATTTATGATGCTTGTTCATAGCTCTAATATTTTTCTTAATTTTTTAGAGTATTTTGAAACATTAAGTTGCTGGTTTGGAGTGTTTTCTGGGCATTTCGTCTGTCTTGCCTCTAGTGATGCCATTCTAGTCCTTATTCTGCTTTTGCTCATATTAAATTTATACAGGATTGGGCCACAGTCCTCTCTGATTGCCTACTTTTAAGTCAAATAAGTTTTCTTTGCTCTTTGTCATAAAAGGCAAAGAGGGTTGGGACAGAACTACTTTTCTAGCTCTATGTCTTTTGGCATTTCCTCTTCTATTGTTCTTATGAATTGGTTTTTAACAAGGTCTTTTATTTTTGAGCTCTGCTTCCTCCCCCTGCTCAATTTTATGCAGAGATTGTTTCTCTTTTCCCCTGTTGTCCCTCATCTGCTCATTTGGATTCTATTCCCAACAATCTCTCCACACTGAGGGGCTTTGCTCCTTGATTTAGGGCCCACAGGAAACATTTCCTTCCTCATTCTACTCTTCCCCTCTTAGTAGTATGATTTCCACTGTGGACTTGTTAGGGAGCTGAGGAATCTCTTCTTAAGAGTCCCATGACTTTCCTTCAAACTCCTTCTTTCACAGAAATGGACATTAAGTAGGTCTCAAGGTGAGTGATTTCGTTCCTTCATCTTCTTACCCAGTCTTATCAGGATGTCTTTCTGTGTTGTTTTTTTTGGTTTTGTTGTCTTCAGGTCTTTTATTCTGAATTTATGTGGCACCATAGGAATTAGAAAAACTACACCATCATGAGTTTCCAGCTTCTACCTTCAGATTTTTATTGATACAATATTTTTAAAACCAGCAGCTCCTCCTGCCTGCTTGCTTACTCAGGGTTGGGCTGCTTTAATTGATGGTTCTTCATAAAGAGGTAAAGTCAGGATGAAGTGAGTCTGGATAGAAACAGCTCACTGAAGTAGATTTTGAAAGAACTAGAACAAAAAGATGCAAACACTTTAGGGTGGTAGATAGTTCTAATGGGTAGAAATACTGAAGGTCCTTGGATTTTGTTGCATTATTTCCAGGTAGCTAGAAGAAGTCAGACACTCAGGTAGTAGTAAGTGAGATTAAGTAGGTGTTAATTTCCAGAGCATTCTGCACATTCGTTGAACTATTTGCAACATCATATACCTGCCTTGGCTTTTGGATAGTTTGGAAGAGTTTTTACAATGCCTGCATAGGTCTGACAACAGAAGTTGACTCCTGATCTATAGTTGGATACAGGAAAAACTTATGAACTAAATGAAAGAAAGATAAAGAATATATTTGGAATCTTTTATTTGAGGATTATTGCAGCCTTTTCATGGGAGGAATAGGTGAATTTATTCACTGGTTCTCCGATAACTCTGGTACAGAAATGACCTTTAAACATTGTTCTCCAGAAAAATTACTTTGTAATCATCTCCAAGTCCAGCTCTTCATCTTTCTTACCAAAGCAAGTATGCATTACTATTCTTAGATACTTGGACCTATTCCAGTATTATAGACTACTAATAACTATATTAGATTACTGATTATTTTTAAACCCATTACTAATATTTAACAGGAACTCTTGTCAAAGAATAATACCATGATGGGTCACAATTACCATTTCCCACATATATGGATTTAGAGGCATTACTGAGACTGGGTTCCTTAGAGGCATTCTAGCAGTAAATGGCCACTGAAGCAGAAAATCAGATGACCATGCCCTATTTATAAGTAAGTGACAGATACTGTATAAATTAAAATTAGCAGTCTTAAGCTGTGTTTATACTTGGCTTAAGAGAATAAAGAGTGTTGGAGTGTAACAAATATAACTTTTGTTTGGACCTTCCTTCTGTGGCCTTCTTAAATGAATAACCTCCTAAATTATGTTGACATGTAAGAGGAAAATTAGGAAATTCAGTGATTTTCAAACTAGTACTTAGAAGATCCTAACTGCATTTCACCCTTTGATTCTAGAAAGGTTCCCACTTTATATATCCCTGGTCCAATTCTACCTAGCACTTGAGGAGTGAAAAAAATATATCCAAGATTATGAAACAAAATGTAGTTATCAAACCGAGTAATTTTATTATATGCTAAGATCATTATTTATACAGTTTGAAATATGAAATGCAAATTGACCAGATTTAACAATATCAGTTTCTTATTAACAAGGCTAACACAATTTTAGCTGTAACATGTAAACAGTGGTAATTTTCTAGAAGATTTTTGATTTATGACATATACAAACCTGCACATATATTCTCAACACTAATAACCAAAAGGCATTTTATGGATTTCAGGATGAACAACAATAAAAAAAAATGAAATTTGATCTTATTCCAACACAGATTTCTTGATAATTTAAAGACTAAGTGGTCAAGAGTACATATATTAAAAAATGATTTCATGAGCAGTTTCAGTGAAATTAGATATTCCCACTGCTTTCATACATTTAGCACTGTCTTGAATTAATTAAAGGTACTATGATTCCAAGTAACTATTAATTTACTGAGTAAATTGAACAAATCAAATTAAATAAATGGACAAATTAAGTTAGTAACAGAACAACTTGCTGATTGCTCCATCACTCCATTTTTGGTTGCTGCTTCTTTTTCCTTTGATCTACAGTAATTTTATTTTTGTATCATGGACTCTTGTGGTTTATTGTTTCCATCTTTCATTAACTAGGTACTTTTTTAACAATGTAGAAATGACCTTATCTCGTTGGCAAATAGCACTTATTATTTGTTCTTTTTCAGGGCCCCAGTGGAATTCTGACAGCCACATTCAGACTCTATTAGCTGAGTTCAAATTTAGCCATAAGTCCCATACAGAGGGAAGGTATGTGGGGATAAGTGCATGGAGTACTGCATATGTCGCATTTGTGAAGGGCACCTGAGCGGTAAACCAGCCGCCTCCTGCTAGGCCGGTGAGCTGCAAACCACTTACTCATAGGCACAGCCCTGGGCATGAGGCCACATGTTATAGTCCCTGCATTTGCTCCAGGGCCCACTCCTCGACTGGTCGCTGCAAGGACAGCTGGCAAGAAATTGTATTGGTGGCTGCCTATAATCTGCTTAGCTACTGCCTTAGTATGTAGACATGGTAACTGCTTCCGGCTTGGTCTCTGGAGGTCTTGATTAGCTACTCCACAGCCACACTCTCCTCTACCCTGTTCTGTGGACCTCCTTGCTGGATAAGAGAGGGCCCACGCAGCGGTGAGACAGTTAATATCATTAACATTCACCCAGAAGCTAAATGGTAATAGGAAAAGTTTAAATAATTAATTTAGGTAGATATATAACATAGTTCCCTTGTTAAGTTTAGAAATTGGCAAACTGCTGTATGGAAGTGTCTTTTGTATGGAAATGTTCCTTCCCCCCCCCAAATGTTTTAATATGTACTCTGTCTATAAATCCATCTAGTAGAGGCTAAATTGCATCTCCCACCTCTCAAACTTATATGTGAAGCACTAACTCCCAGTACTGCAGTATAAGAAGTAATTAAGTATAAGAAGTAATTAAGTATAAGAAGTAATTAAGTTAAAATGAAGTTCCCTTCACTACCAGATGGGCTCTCAGTATGCTGCCCAGGCTGGTCTCCAACTCCTGAACTTAAGAGATCCCATCACCTCAGCCTCCCAAGCCCTGGGACCACAAGTGTGCACCATTAAACCTAGCAAAATCCATTGTGACTGGTGTCCTTATAAGAAGAAGAAATTTAGACCCAGACTGAGGGACGACCATGTGAGAATGCAGTGAGGAGGCAGCAACCTAAACCAAGGAGAGAGTCCACAGAGGAAAGCTGCTAATCTTATTGTGGACTGCTAACCTGTGTCATGGTGGGAAAATAAAATTCTGTTGTTTAAACCACTAAGTCAGTGGTGGTAGTACTTTGTCATGGAAGCTGTAGAAATTGAACAGAGCATTCTTAGAGCAAATGACCTCCTTAGATTCTTTGCTAAGTGATCATTTAGTTCTCTGAGGTCACCACACTCAATACATGTATTTATTTATCATATTATTTTATTTATTTGCAGCCCATTACCAAGTCACTTTTCTTAGTTTCTTCAGAAGAACCAGCTTTGGTTCCTGGGGTGAGGATCAAAGACACCTCAGTATCTTCTGATGGCTCCCTTCCCTCCTGTGCGTTTTACACGTGTCCATACCAGGTTTCTTTTGCCATAAATGAGGACTTACCATGTTGCAAGCTACTCTTTGCTCAGTAGTATTTTAACATTGGATTGTGTATGTATCATTTTAAAGGTATGAGATATAGGTTACAAATAAGAAATAACACAGGTAAACTATTTAACAATCCTGGCAGTATAATAGTAAACATTCAAGATATTTGGTTATTGCCATTATTTTTATTATTGCTATGTATTACAAACCAGCTACTTATAAAATTCCTTAGGTTGAATGAAGTTTCATATCTTGATTTTTTCACATCCCACACTGTTTTGAGTTTAGGTATTATAACTCCTATTGCTACAGTATCAAAAAGTAAAATCCATTATAAATAATCTTCCAAAGATAAATTAAACACATTTTATATTTTCTGTTACCAAGCCCAGTTATGCTTTCACACAGATTTTTCAGTCACCATTTGAGACTCTATTTTCTTATTTTTTTAAAATAGTTTTTCCATCTGTACAACAATTTATTTTATTTGTGGTGTGAGTATAGTTTTTTCCATATTCATTAGTCATGGATTCAGATAGCCGGTCAATAACAATCATTGTACCATGATTGGATTAGCTACCCTAAGTCTTCCTATTTTTAAATATTTTTAGATATTCCTCACTTCAAATGAGCCCAATCATTTCTGACTGAATTAAATTGCCAAATTTTGAATAGTTTCCCCTTTTGAGTAATGTTTGTTTTGAAAATATTTGTAATAACAACAACAGGGTAAAAATCAATCAATCCATCCTGTTGTTGGCAGGTTGAGGGTTTAGAGTATCATACTCAACTCACTGTGGTTTCCAAATCTGAGCAGTTAATCATTGATTAAAACCAACTAATCAACCAACATGATCCCCCTCCCCAAATAACAACAGTAACAAAAATAGGCATTTAAAACTTAAAATTTAAAAAGAACATTTAAAAAAAAGTTAATGTTGCTGTATCCCTTGCCTCTAAGGTCTTATTAAAGACTATGGCTTTCAGCATTTTTGTGTGAATTCTAAAAAATTCCAGGAGATCTCATCTTGTAACTGAAACTTAAGAAATAAACATACTTCCTTTTCATGTCCAAGTGTTATTCGGTACTTGAGTATTATTTCCAAAGGTGAACCTGCCAGAACTCAACAGGGAAAATAAATGGGTCACAGAGAAAGAGATACAATACATAGAACCCATAGAAATCATGTCTCATTAAAGGAAGGTTTTGGTGTTGAATGCAGTCACTTACATGCACAAGAATCATGAAAAGTTCATCAACGTCTGTTTCAGTTTATATATTTTACATTTTTGTTAATTCGATTCAGGCTATAGATGAAAGATCTTTTCCAATAAGTTTCTTTCATTTGGGTTTCAGGTAAAGTAATGGGAAAATGACTAATTTTTCAAGGTTCAAAAATAATTTACTGAGCAATTATTATGTTTCTGATTAATTTACTATGAAATCCCATGAACCATTTCACTTTTTAATGTTTGTGTCAAGCACACTTGGTGACCCAAATATAAGCAATGAGAATTTTTCTCTTCAGCTGGTCCTGTTGTCCATAAGATAGGCAGGAGACAGTTAACAGGAACTAAGACAGGGAGCAAATATGAGATGTAATTTTTCATATCTGATATGGAAATTATTTCCACCAAGAAACACAAAAGATTTATAAGGTAACAGTAATAGTGTGCCTCTATTAAAATAAAAAAAATGCAATTAAAAGCAACACAGGCTACTGGTTCTCTTTAGGCAGGAGGAGAAACACAGAACTCCTATGAGATAAGATCCACAATGTGAATACTACTAGACTATGAGACCAGGCAGTTTTGGTTTGCTACAGATAGGGGGAACTCACATAACCTTATTTTCCAGATCCTTTGCTATCAAGATCCATCCATATGATCTATCCACATCATGGAGGATTCTGTGTGTGCAAATTGATTTGGGGTCCTATAGAACTTATCAGATAGTAGTTTCTCTTCCTAAGTTTGCCCCAGTATAACACTTCTGTTCTTACTGACCTAAGTGACCATCCATGGGTCATTTCTTTGGTTTGATCTCCAAAGTAGAAGCATTGTTTCTATGTACACTATCAAAATATACATATAAATTCTGAAATATGCTTCTGGGAACATCTTTAATCTTTTCATTTCCATAGTCTCAAGAATTTGAGCTACTTGGAAAGTTGCAATTATCAAGAAAAGATTGAACTCAGTGTCAAAATTCAGTATTGGATGAGAATAGAGGAAGGATCTGAACAACAAGTTCTGAGAGATCCTAGAGGCAAATATCAGTGAGTTAAGGCCTTGACCAGGAGCTTATGTCTGGCCAGAACTAAGGCCTCCACCCCACACCTGCATCTCAGAACCCCAAGCTTAATAAAATGTGAAGTGAATGCATGAACAACTGCTAAATAGACCATTGTAGGAAGTACTGATTCAGGGAGAGAGATGGTAGGAAGAAAAATAGTAAGAAGTAGTAAACAAGATTAAAATGACAAAATGTGCATTTAACTTACCTTTGGAGTTGGTTATTCAGAAAGAAACCAGGCTTTTGAAACACCCACCGAGAAGTTGTGGCTTTTCTTTGGAACCAGATTGACCCCACAGAGAAACAGAAAGAAGAGGAAATGTTCAGTCAAAGATCAAATATCCACGCAGCAGTTTCCTTCTGCCCAGGATAATGCTGTTTTTACTTGTATACATCTTGTTTTTATATATTTACTCTCTCTGTTATTACCAATGACATAAAATTTAATTTTTCTCCAAATAAAATATAAAACTTGTGTCTTCCTACTCAGGGGAACACACAAGGGTGGGAGGAATGCATGGGATTATGACAGTAATCTAAAGGATTAGGTTTATTTGCAGTTAGTTGATTTTGTGTATGCATATCTACTTGTCTACATGGGTTATGTGTGTTTGTGTCTGTCTGTCAAATAATTTTACAGAAAGCATTTGGGTCATGAACAAAATTAGTCATTACCACTTTTTTAGTCTAAGGTGTAGTTGTATATGTTTTAACAATTGGTTCCATATGTGTAGTTTTGTTTCATATGGGAGAATATTTGAGCAACTACATTTCATGCAAACTTTGATTTTAACTGTATTTGTAAAAGTTGGCTTCGGAAGCTTGTAGGGTGTTACATAGGTGTCTTGAGAAAATCTTTTTATACTGAGAAGTTCTTAAGTCAATGCTGTACTTGATATTAATTTTTGTTTAGCAGTATATACAAGAAGTTAGTCCTGTGTGTACCTGGAATATTATTTTGGTTGGAGGTAAAGAAAGAGGGAAATGACAGAAATAGACAAAGTATCTTCAAACTTTCTCTTCATTCATTTGAATTTTTCTTCAACAAGTTTTAATCCCTGTTTAGTTGTGTACTTAAAACAAAACAAAACAAAACAAAAACCTCACAACTTGCTGTAAATGAACAATTGATTACAGGGTTTGGTGGCAGGTCAGGAAGAGAAACTTGTATAATCGGAGCTGTCTGGGACAGATCAACACTAAAAAGCTCACTTTAGGTTTTTAGCAGTGTTTGGTGAAAAATAAAGGAGTCACTTACCTTTTCACTGAGTGACTTGTTAAATTCGTGTTCCTAAATATGCTGGTGTTTGCCAGAATCAGTTGTCAAAGTTAGGTCTGAAAATTCTAAAGGGAAAGTTGTTAGAATCCTGTCCTCCCTGCTAGCCATCACTAACACCAAGTGGTGGCTCAATCCCTCGATTTTTTCTGCTCCAGGACATTCTGCGAAGGAGAAATGCAACAACTTTTGAACAACCCCCTGCATCACTTTGGAAACCTTGACAATTGCTAATCAAAGCTCACCAGCAGTTTCCAGGACAGCTAGTCTCAAAGCGTTCCCCCGCCGGTCTCGCCGCTGCCACTGGCGCCCCCAAGCGCCTGGCGCCTGCGTTTACTACCTTCCACCTTGGAAGAAGGGAACTGCAACTGGGGAGCCTTAAGGATGGACCGCAAAGACTTCCCTTAGAATTTCCCAGGGGGCAGGAGATAGAAAACAGAGGAAGTCAGAACCCCAGAGTCCCCACCGCGTCCATTCCTGCCTGGGATTTCCTCTTTGCAAAGAAGGCAGTTGCCATGAACTGTGAAGATGCCCTTTCAAGCTTCGAGGTCCAATCTCTTGACATCTCAGTCCCTCAGATACACAGATACACTAAGTGTGGCGGGGTTAGGCATGGATAAGGAGGAAACTGAAAAGACCAAACCCTTTCGAGCAGGAGAGTTATCTTTCCCCTTCTGGTTCTCTCCTTCCCCATCCCCAAATCTCCCTCTGGATCCCTCCGGCACCTGCTAGCGCACCTATATGGCGCCAGCCCTACGCACTCTTTGGGAGGGACAGGTTAAAATCAAATTTGAGCGCACACAGAACACAATATTAACGTCCATAAGTTTGCTTCTTTAAAGTCTCTATACTGCTTTTCTAGCGCTCCTCGCCTAGTCAGAGACTGAGGATGTGCGGGAGTATATTAAGGAAGGAAAGTGGCGGTCATGACACGTGGGGACAGCTTGCCCCTCTCCTTTAACACATTTGCCCTCCGCCTGTTTCCAAAGCCCCATCTACTCCTTGGAGCTGTGGTCAGTAATTGGGAGCCTCATGTTCTTCTAGGGGTAAATCTCATTCCCCCCCGCCCCCCAACTGTGGAAGAGGAATGGGAGGTTGAGCAGCGGGAGAAAAAAGTAGAGGAAGCCCCGAAAGGAGCTGCAGCAGCAGGGTGTAAAGAGGGCGGGGAGCGGGCGGGGGTGAGAGAAACGTTTTCACTCTTTGTCACTCTTGAATTGGGGGCGGAGGAAAAGCCCACTGTGGAAAGCTATAAAAAGCAAAGAGGGCGGGGGGAGAGGAGAGGAGAGGAGAGAAAAGGAGAGAGGAAGGGAGAGTGAGAGAGAGAGAGAGAGGGAGGGAGAGAGAGAGAGAGCGCACGAGTGCCAGAATACTAGTCCGCCCGGAGCGCAAGTGGGCTCCCAGGGCATCGCAGTGTCGCTGCTCACAGGGGTGGTTACCCTGTGTGAACCAGAAGCAAGCGCCTCAGAGTGACTGTGAGATCGCGCGTGGGGGACATCAGCTCCTCTCGGATCTCCAGGGTCCGGTCTGGAGGCGATTCTGATTCCCCGTTATACAGCCTGATAACCTGCAAAGTTTGAGACATTAAGAATAGGAAAAAAGAGAAGAGAAACCCAACCGAGACCAAAGGCGAAGAAACTGTTGCAGACCTGCTGATCAGTTAAGAGAAGGACTGAACCGCGGAGATTTCGCAGTGAACTCTGAGGTGCAAAGCACCGACCAACCCCAGCGGTGCTGGGTCTTCTAGCACCTTGGGTCACGCCTCCTTGGCGAGAAGGCGCCTGGCCTTTGATTGCTTGCAGTTACTGCAGAAACTTCCTGCCCTGGTGGAGAAGCGGGTGCTCGCTCCAGGCTTAAGGCGTGAGACTGAGTTCATTGGGTTTTTGGTCCCCGAACCAGGAAGGGTTGAGGGAACAGTGTCTGCGAGCCCTCTGCGCCCCACGTGACGGGTCCGGTGTTGGACTTCTTCTTACCCCTTCATTCGCATCCCTCCGGGCTTTGCGCCTCCCCGGAACACCTCGCCGGGAGATGGCCGCGTTGATGCGGGGCAAGGATTCGTCCCGCTGTCTACTCCTACTGGCCGCGGTGCTGATGGTGGAGAGCTCACAGCTCAGCAGCTCGCGGACCAAACTCAACTCTATCAAGTCCTCTCTGGGCGGGGAGACGCCTGCCCAGGCCGCCAATCGATCTGCGGGCATATACCAAGGACTGGCTTTCGGCGGCAGTAAGAAGGGCAAAAACCTGGGGCAGGTAGGAAAATGCAAACACACTCTTGAGCCAGGGGAGATAGGGACCAACGCTTTTGCGCGCGCTCCCTTTCCCTTTAAGCCTGTTAATAATCGGAGCGCGACTTCAGGTGTGGCGCGCCCACCGCAGGGGAGGGTGTCCCCAAAGTTGAGTCTGCACTGGCGCGGGTGTCTGGATGTTTGTTGCTTGCATGGAGCGGGAGGGTTACGGTTCTGCCTCACATTTGCTTCGGGATGTGGGCACCTATTAAGACCTCGTGCGTTCCAAGAGGATGCAGCTGATGAAGATATTATCTGTCTCATAGCAACTATTACTTGCTAGGCACTATTTTAGGCGCTTTACATGTTCAGGAGTTCAGTGTTCACAACTCAATACGACAGGCTCTGTTGCTTTTCTATTCCACAATGGAGTAATTGAGTCACTGAGAGATTAGTGATTTGCCCCAGGCGCACAGCTGGTGTAAGTGGCAGAGCAGAATTTCAGATTGGGCAGAGTCCAGATCCTGGGCCCCCATTACATGTTACAGTTTTAAGAGGGATTTACCTCTTTTCAGGCTCTCCTCTCCCAACCACTTTCTTCCTTCAAAGAAGTAGTCACTGGTAGAAAACAGCTCCATTGATGCACTTTTCTCACTCCCGTAGAATTGTAAATAAATCAACCATGAAGAAGCAAAATGATGAGGTGCAATGACAGCGTCCTAGGCGCCGGCGATAGAACAAGGACACCAGAGACGTTTTTGTGAGAGGGAACATCCTGTGGGCGATTGCGTCTCTGTGTCACACAGACAATTACATTGACAAACAGTTGCACAAATAGATACCTACAGAGCCACAAGCGCGCACTGTGGGCACCAACTATGGCCGGCGCACAGCGGCCAGGAGAGGGGGCTCTGTGGGTACTGAGCACCACAACAGCTCCGCCTTCTGCTCCTTTTGTGGCAGGCCAAAACCAAAAGCCAGTTTTGGCAAACAGCACACGCACCTCGCACAGCACGTGTCAGCCCCAGTGGCGACCCATGCCCGGTAGATCTTTGTTTTCTTGCTTCCTCAGAGGCGTCTGCAGATGTGGTTCCGAGTGCAGAAAGTCCCCCGTCGCCTCTGCTTACAGCCCAGGCGGCAGGGTGAAGGATGACAGCCAGCCTGGTGCTGTTTGGTCAGCCAGGGAAACTCAAATCGTAGCTTGGCCCCCTACTGCCCTCTCACGGGGACAGTTTTGCTAGTTTTGCAGTTTGAGAATGTTTCCCAGGTTTGAAAATGTCAAACATTTCGGCTATTTTCTCAAAGGATTGCAAGGTCTGTAATCACAGTCTTTCTCTCTTCCTTCCTTCCTTCCCTCCCTCCCTGCCTTCCACCTTCCTTCCTTCCTTCCTTCCTTTCTCTCTTATTTCCTTTAGAGACTTAAAGAAAATAAGCTATGCACTATGTACTTATGCACTTACTAGGAAACCTTGGCCTTGGCGTATACTTATGAAACCTTTGTGCATCCTAACACACATTCACCTGCCTTAGCTCTTGTATGACAGCGCTCATACCCTTTTCCTCTTCCTGGGAAACACCCTGACACTTTCAACAGCAATGAACCTAATGGACTCTTGGAAGTCCATCATGAAATGGAATAAGGGTTAGAAAGAATGTATACTCTTAATCTAAACCAGAGGACTTTTTTTTTTTTTTTAACGCTACTGACTTCTAACTCCACATTATCAGTTTAACCTAGCGGTATGTATACTCCTACAAAGAGATAGGGACCCGATTATCTTTTGAGGTTGCTTTCAATTCTACTCCATGTATATTCCGGGAGTTCATATAAAGCTCATTTTGTTTCTGTCATGCAGTTGGACCCCCAAACCTGATGTTCCTCTATCAAATGATGAGTTATGTTAGCATTGTCACTAGCCATGGCCTTATAGAGTAGACTGAAGAACATATCTCAGAATGCCGCATCCTCTTTTACGTTTTGTAGTATACCTGCTTGTAAATAGTTACACACTATGTATAATTATTTTGGTATTCCTCTAAGGATTTACTTAATGATGTTGCTTAGAGTTTAATCTAAAGCAGAGGGCTTCTGATTTCTAACTCTACTTGCTCTCCTCAAATGGAAGTTTTATTTATTTATTTCACAAATGAGTTGAATTTCTGATATGTCCTCCATAAGTTGACAGTTCTATGAAATAGGTTTCATTATATGTACTTATGTAGCAGGTCCTTAAAAGTTGACATTATGTTTTTGAGAAGATTGTAACATATTGCAGTTAACAGTAAAGCAAAACAAAATGTTGGATCCAATAGAAGGAGGATAGATGGACTACATTTTGTGTACTCCACCTCCCCACCTTGTCTAGCAGATGGTCTAAAACATATACTATTGTGAAGAACCAAATAGATTTTCTCTTTGGAGCAGAAAGAGGAATTATTTGTATACTGGTTAGTCTTGCTATCTTTTTTTATTCCACCCAGTTATGTAGTCACCCAAATTCTTAGTATTCTTATTTTCAAAAACAGCATGTAAGTGATAAACACACTGAAAGAGGGAAGAAGGCACTTCCATTTATAGGGAAATCTCTTGACTTGAAATTAAAGTGCTCTGAATTTTTATCTTTCATAACAACAAAATATGGTAGAGAAGATTGGAAGCCAAGTGTCAAATAATCAAAGTATCTAATTATATGCTGTCATCCTGAGGCCTAATGAGTTTGATTTTCCCAACCTCTTTGTCCATGATTGATGATGTTGAAATATATGCCATTCAGAGATACAGGAATAAGAAACTTTAGGATGCAACTTCAAGTTGGCAGGTTAAAAGATTTGCCTTTCATCATTTTTGTCTTAAATGGAAATTTAACAAATATTTAATTTAATTTTTCAGGATATAAAATTAAAATAAAAATTTTACTGCCATTGCTGAAGAATTTTTTTGAAGAAATTTTAAAATTCCCTAATCTAAAATGTAAAAATGAGAATAAATGGTATCCACAATTCATTTGATTCACTCTAGACTGATTTCGTATGAAGAGAAACATTCTTTTTTATAGAGTTTCTGTTTATTCTATGGTCATGGTGGATTAATTGTAAATTACTCCTAGAAAATGTGTCCTTAAATTTTAAGAAAGATTTATAGGGCCCAGAGATAAGACATATTGTTCTCCAAAGGCATTAAAATTCTCATTCTTAGATTTTCTTTTACAGACACAGTTTTGAGTTACAACAGAAACCGACATAGAAAATTGAGAGTGGTAGCATTCAAATGGTTGACACAGAATTAGCAAAAAATATTTTATTGCATAATTTACATTAATTTTTAATTTGATTTTTCATTTGCAGCTACTGCTAATGGGTTTTTAAAGGTAGTGTATGTAGGTGTATATATATCTTGGGATAAATTAAATAGCAGGACTATTGCATATATATGTGTGTGTGTGTGTGTGTGTGTGTGTGTGTGTGTGTGTGTGTGTATATACATATATATATATTTCAACACCTAGAGAAAGTATTTCAAATGTTCAAAATCAAAACTAGTTTTAAACAAAATTTTCAACATCACATGGATAAATATATTTGATTAAGTATACCGTTGTTTAACATCACCTCTGGAGTTTGAGGTGTTGAATTTTTAAGCAACCTTTGAAACTAATTATTAAAAATGTCCAAGCAATGAAAAAAAATCATTTTGCTTTTATAATTCACACTTTTTATGTGACTGTAAAACTTTCTAGAGTTGTTTTTCTAATAACTTCTTATTCTTTACTCATTGCTTCGTTTTATTGAGACTAGTAGCTGAATTTAATTTGAATACAATGTAGTATTTTGAAATTATTTTAAAAGCGATGAGTAGAACAATGACAAAACAACTTTATTTTAAATGTAGGCAAATATCTTGGCATGTATCTTTAAAGAGAATCTGAAACTGTTTAAAGTAAATTCAGATTTCATGATTTTCTAATATAACTTGGACACTTGAAGAACAATGGATTAGAAGGAGTTATGTGTTAGAATAAATTCTTAAAATATATTGAAACAGAACTTGAGGGAGTTATTAGAAATAATTGTTATTTGTAGATTGCATCTTTAAGATAAAATGCTATTGAAATACCCTAAGCAGTCTAATTTGGTAAGTGATCTCTTCACTTTCTGAAATTATTTGTGATATATTTTTTTTAAGCCACAGTCAACTTTCCCTTGCTAAAGAGAAAATAATCTGCTTATTCTTTCTGGATATCCACTGACATTAAAAACAAACATTTTTAAGGTTAAAATTTTCAAAAGAACTTGAAATATTTTGTAACAATCTACATTATGATTCCTTTTCTTTCATTCTAAATCATGGAGATTGATAGTCGATACAAGTGGAAGGTTACCTCACAAATAGAAAGAAAGGAATTTTAATCATAATCTAAGTATCCATTATTTTTGTGCTAGACTCAAGAGAGCAAGAGGACAAGGTGCATTAACTCACTCCAGCTGTGACGCTGACTTTACTGTAGTCTTCTTTAGTTTTCATTCTGAACAAACTTCTGCCCCCTGTCCTCATTCCCAGAATGTTTCAAATCTATAGTTTTATAAAGATAAGGCAATAACATGAAGGGTAACAGGTTCATTCTATTAAAGGGGAATAGTGGTACTTACTCTTCTTTTTTCTCCATAATCAATTTAAATGTATAATAAAGTCATTTGTGAAGTTTTAGAAGAAATACCCTTAATATATTTACTTTTTTTAGTCACGGCTACACGTTTTTTGATATTGAAGCAACATCAAAATGAATTACTTTCTTATTTCTGCTTGTCACTCCCTGACAATCTGTTAAAGTTGTTTTAGTTCACTATATTTCTAGTTGCTCATCTATTAAAAAAATATAAACTGCTTGTAGCTATTTATCTAATTATTGAAAAGATTTCTATGACATTTGTATCTGTGTGAGCCTTGTACTGTCATTTTTAAAATCTGAAGCAAAAGCCAAAAATAAGATTAATAATAATTAGTGAATAGATATTTGCATTTTGTGACATTGCTTTAAGATGACCTGGAAAGATTAAATATGGAATGCATAACAAAAATTTAATATTACATATAAGGTGAGTGGAGGTCAATTTTCTCTTTCTTTTCTCTTTTTCTTACTTTTGCCAGGAATTAGAGCAAAACATCATATTTTTCTCTAATAGTTTTGTTACGATAAATATAAACCATTCAAACAAAGAGGTCAATTGATATAAAATTTGGGAGTTTTTTTTTTTTTTTTTTTTGTATAGGAACATCTGTCCACAGGAAGAAAAGTCACCATTGAAATATTTAAAGAGTGGCTTCCTAATAAGTGTCTCATGCTGACTTGGGTCACTGCCCACTTTGGGTTCAAACCAATGATGGGAAGGCCATGAATAACACCAATATCTAATCAGATGTCCTTTGGAGAGTTTATCTCATAAATTCTTTTCTGAGAGATAGTAAATCAAATCAGATAAACTTTTAAGACTAGGAATTTCAATATTGTATCTAAATTGTTATATTTTCACTCAAGTAATTAACTTGTGCAGCACTAAAAACAGAATTGCAATTCTAGCACATATTCTACAATGATTGAATCTGTACAACAGGTTACTTTTGTGGGTTCTTAATGATAATTTATATCTATCTACTTACTCCAAAAACAGAAATGCAGAAATGAAATCAGCAAATACCAAAAAGCAGTAAATTTTAAAAATATTTTTACTTTTCTCACTGAAATGGAACAATGTATATCAGATATATTTAAAAATGTTTTTTAGTATCGAGTTTTATTAGTTGATTCACTGATGTATTTATAATTTGGTACATAGAATAGATTAAATGTGTCATAATGATACTTTTAACTGTCCTTACCCTGTCTAAAATGAATTTAAAAATTAATGAATAAATAAGCACTTTAAATGGCAAAACAATTCAAAGCATTACAATCAAGGGAAGTGGTTTCTAAATGTGGTTGACACCCCTGCCCCAAACCTATCCTAAGAGAGGCTTGCTTTCCATATAATACTTTATCTTGTGGAATAAGATAAAGCACATGTTAATTCTTCTGGGGAATGGATGAATTGATTGATCTTCAGATGTTTTATTCCTTAAACTGACTTGCAAGTGGTTATGGCACACATTAAACTATAGTAAGACATACCATGGATTGATCATTTACTCTGTGCCAGGTACAACTCCAGATGCTTAGGTTGCATTAACTCTTTTGATCCTGTAAACAGCCTTTTGAGGCTAATCCTAATCTCACTCTTCTTTTAATAAATGAAATATTTGATAAATTATGGAAACATTAATTTTCAAGAGACAGAGAAAAATTATGCCACTTGTTTACTTCACACAGCAATACGGTAAGAAAGCTAAAGCTTAAATCTAAGCAATTCAGTGTTTTAACCTGTATACTCAATTACCTGGCTATGTTGCTGCAACATAGTAAACTTACTCTTGGTTTAAGAAAGAACATTGGGCTTTTCTTTTACTTCCTAATAACATGGGTATAACCCCAGGTTTATTGAAAGCCACAATGAAACCCACAATGAAACCCAAACCCACTATTTCTGCCAAAAGCTACTCTGAGTAGCCTGAAGAATGTTAGAATTCCATGGATACAAAGCAGTACATGATTTTCATCTCAGCCTCCACTTATCACTCTTGTCAAGGAAAACCCACCCTACCCCACCCCAAAACATCTCTTTCTGATTGAAGGACGGCATCTCCCTTAGAAGAAGGGGGGGATGCTATTGGATGAACTCTTCTATGTTCATGTCAACAGCACGCTTCCCTATGCCCATCACCCTGAACTTGAGCACCGCCATGCACACAGGCCTTCCTGATGGCTTCTTTACCAGGATCAAGCTGCATTTCTTTCACCCTCATCAGATACGGGGATGGGAGGGGGGAGATTGTCATGTTTTAGAGCTTGCTATTGCTTTTGCTTTTTCTTTGGCTTTGTCCCCTCCTAACTACTTTCAGATAATCAGATGGTCTGTGCAGACATTATAGCACTACAGTTTCCTAACAGG
Organism: Ictidomys tridecemlineatus; assembly: GCF_052094955.1. Taxonomy (NCBI): domain Eukaryota; kingdom Metazoa; phylum Chordata; class Mammalia; order Rodentia; family Sciuridae; genus Ictidomys; species Ictidomys tridecemlineatus. Next base: position 96,589,965 of record NC_135485.1, read on the forward strand.
TTCCAAATTTTAGCTCACCACCAACTAGATTAATGGTGTTGGAAAAGTCACTTAATATCCCTAGCGGATTTTTTTCCATCAAATCTGCAAAATAGGGAACACATGATAACAATAATAACAGCAACTATAGTCCTAATAATATTTAGCTTGCTGGGCAATAGTGAGAATCACACAAGATATTTTTTAAAGAAAAATTTAAGAGGAAAGCACACTTAATGTACTGATATCATTTATCCCTAGCACTGTTACAGAAGTAAGTGCTCATGCACCAAATAAAACGTAGCTGCTTACTCTCCCTAGAAAGTAAGGCAGGGCTGACTAAACTAGTGCATATGATGTTCATGAAGGAAACAAATGAACTCAATTACACCAAGACTAAGAACTGTAAAACAAAATAAGACAAAATAACCACACACACTACTCACTTGCTGTCACATTCCTCATATTGAGTGTTAATATTAAGGGGGATGCTAAATCAGTGTTGTCTTGTAGAAAATAAGCAAAGGAGCACATAATTAAATAAATGATGAAAATGCAGAACAAGCATAGAGGCAAAGGTACCCCAGACATTAAAAATACAATCACAGTAAACTGGAGGTCCAAAGAACCCAGGCAATATTAGTTTTCTAAACACAGGAACCAATTAAATAACGTGGGAGCATCTTCTCTCAACAGCATTAATTTGATATTGTCCATGGTAAGATAGGCCCTGCAGAGTGTCTGGGCCCACAGAGTTTGCAGGGAATTTGGAAGGTTGACAATCCTAGTTGAGTGTCAGCCATCTGTTCTGGAAGGACTCAAAAACTGGAGACTCATTTCTATCCTATCCCTTCACCTCCTTTACTTTTTTAAATTTTGAGTTACATTTTTCATGATTCAGGTAAATTGGGATATTGTAAGAATGTTTGAGAGTGAAATTCATCTCATGAAAGTGTGGAGTAAGTTTCTTTTAACATTAGAAACAAACTTTCAGTAAATGTTTCTGTCTGGACAAGAAAACTTCATCCAAATGGGAGGGCAGAGGGGAAGGTTACTGCTTACAAGGACCTGAAATTATAGTCACTTTCCAATAACAGTTTTCACCTGTTCATCCTAACTTAATCTGAACCCGTGGACATTTGGCTCTGGCTTTGTGTTAGTGTCTTGAAATCCACAACTTTCCCCCCCCCCCCCAATAATCATCCTCTGTACTCTGTACTCTCTCACCTGTCATCTGTTCTTTTTTTTTTTTTTTGATACCAGGGATTGAACTCAGGGGCACTTGCCCACTGAGCCACATCCCCAGCCCTATTTTGTATTTTATTTAGAAACAGGGTCTCAATGAGTTGTTTGGCGTCGCTAAATTGCTAAGGCTGGCTTTGAACTTGTGATCCTCCTGCCTCAGCCTCCTGAACCGCTGAGATTATAGTCACGGGCCACTGTGCCCAGCCTGTCATCTGTTCTTTATACCTGATTCATTTACTTTATGCTATTATGTTAACTTGTTTTCTTCTGTCTCATTCCTCTTTATTTCACACACTAATTCCTTTCCAATCATCTATTCATAAACATGGACATTTTCTCACAGCTTCTTTTTCTTTTGGTGACACATTTTTTTTTCCTTTCCAGGTATTGTTCCCTTTTTTAAAAAATCATTGGTCATAGACATAGATACCTGCCTTTAGCCTAACAAACTCCTGAGTCCAATTTCTTGCTCAAAAATTTTAGAAAACATTCAAGAAATAACAGCTATAGCAAAAGCAGCAGCAACAAAAACCCTCTAAAACAAAAGATCAATCTTTTATGTCTAAACTCAGAATCCAGGTAATCAAGCTTTTATGTCTATTTTTTAAACCTGCAGATTAATGTAGACTATAAGAATCAAGTGTTATTGTCCACAGTTCTTCCCATGTTCTGTTCTAGTTCAGCACTTTCTGGTTATGAAAGAACACTGTGTCCCCATCAAGACTTTTGTTTTCTAAAACTATTTATTTGAATGCTTGGAGTTTAAATGACCGATTTTTTTCTCTGATAAATCTGTGGTTAAAGGACTTGGGCCTGACTGTATTATGCAAGTAACTATACTTTATGTTCATAAAATGTTACATAGTATAAAATATGCATACATATTTCAAAGAGTGTGCAATATTTATTTCTGTTGCTTGGACTATGTATTGAAGAGTATTTTGTTTTTTGCTATGTGCTAATTGCTATATATAAATGATGATTTTACCTTCAGTGTGAAAAAGTCCCTTACTATTTACTTTAAACTGATGGATTTTTAAAAATTCTTGAATATTTAATAACCAAATAAGAAAATTCTTCAAATGTTTTTAATCATTGTTATTCAATATGGAGAGAGTTGTAGAAGGGACCAAGGGAATCTTTTGTTATCTAAATATTTCAAAAACTTGTATGACAGACTTAAATAGGATATGGTTAGACCTGCAAGCGCAATGGAAGTCATCTAGTTTAACTCACTCATTTTATATTTGAGGGAATGAGGCCTGGAGATGTTTATTGATCTGACCAGTGTACTAAGATAGTTGGTTCCCATGACAAAGGAATTCTTGCTGGAACTTGAATCCTCTGACTCCTAAAGCAAGCCTTTCAAATATTCAAAAGCAAGGCTTTTTGTGAAATCTACATCAGCAAAGCTCTGTGCAAGAATTCAATTCAATTGTCTTGAGTTGATTTAAAGGATGATGGGAAATAAATTGTATATAGAACTCTTTTAGCTGCACATTTGTGCATGTTCAAATATACTATCAAAGATTACAATGCCATATTGACAACTATGTCAGTAGGTTTTAAACAAAATTAACGATGGGAAGTGGCTTTGACTGTGCTGTCCTTGCTCACTTTCTCAGCTCTGATACTTTAATGATGTGATTAGCAAGAATCCTGGCTGAAGGGCTGCTCTGGAATGGCAGGAGGCACAAAGGAAGACACGCCACAGCAGCCTGCTGCAAATGCAGATTGCTTGGCATTGGTCCAAGCATCATGAGATGGAGGCCAAAGGCTTTAAAACTTTCTGCCAGAGAAATAAATATATTTTACATGGTGATCAGTATTACCCCACCCCCACACTCCTGAAAACAGTTTCAAATGTAAATACTCGTATGATAGGTAATGCAATTTGACATTTTTACATTTTAGTTCTTTCATTCCATTCTGCTCTGTGATCTTCTATTGTTTTGGGTTTTGATTTGTTTGTTTATTTTTTTTCTTTTTTTTATGCTGGTGACTCCTTGAATTGATTGATCAAAATCTGCAGTTTAAATACTACTGGCCCATTAGTCTATAGCCCTTTCTAGGCAGGATCATGGGATACCATGCTTGGAGATCAGCATTATTTTAGGAGATGCTCAGTCTGCCAGTTAGGGATGTTAAAGGCAAGCAGGCCTTCTTAGAGAGAAGAGTCCACCTTCTCAGGCCCCTTCCACTTTCTCTTCTGTAACTTCAGGTTAGCTCTGGAAGGGATGTGGTGGATCTCTTCACCTGTGCAGGTGGCCTAACCTCTTCTCCTGTCTCTCCACTTTCAGCAGTATGCAAGCAATAACTATGTGACATTTAATGTTTATGGCATATTTAATCTGCAACTGTTACTAAACATGATTATTGTTCCCTCTGGGTAAATACCACATATACCACATAACTTAGTTTCTAAGAATTTGTTGTTGAAGATGATTATAATTTCTGCCTAGGACAGCAGTGAGCCTGAGAGTGCACTGGATATAGATTCAGCAGACCTGGTTAGCCTACTGTTTAATATGCTGGATATTGAAGAAATCTCTTAACACCTTGAAGCTGTAATTTTCTCATCGGTATAATGATTGTCATAATAGTAGTATCTTTTCCTGTCACTTTGGAAACCATAAAACATTGCTTCTTTGTGCCAACATCATTAACATTTGTTTACCAAAAGCAAATTCGAGACCTTTTCACCCTGAATTTATGAAAGCAAACTATGAACTGGTTTGCATCAACCCAGGAATAATTTGTTATTCTAAAGCCATAAATAATTTCCATTTTGATTGATTTGCCTTTTTTAAAAAAATAAAAGCAGAGAGATTGAAAATGGAAAGTAGTTTTCTTTCTTCTATTTTTGGTTTGTTTTCCACTTTTTTGGTCTATTTGTTTTCATTTTCTTGGATTTCTTCAAAAATTTCAGTATTGTAGTAATGCTTTCATGTTTCTAATGAAAAGTTAGGGGTTTTTTCATTTTTTTTTTGAAATGCTATTAGAATATCTTGTCCATGGCATTCAAGAAGAGCCCCAGGCCTTTTTTTCCTATCATCATCAGAATGGGTGTGTGTGTGTGTGTGTGTTGTGTGCGGTTTGTGTGTGTTTGTGTGTATTTTTTAAACCTCTTGGAAAAGTGTGGTAAGGGACTCAGTAATAGAAATCAATGTATTGTTAAGCTTCTGAAACTACTTGAGGACCATAGTTTGGACCTATAGGGTTAGGATTCATAATGGATAATGTTTAGAGACATTAGTAATAGTAAAGACAAGTCATATTGCTTTGGAACCACATAGACTGGGACGGAGGAAATATCTTTTGTCAAGAACTTATCAAACAGGAAAGCAGATATTTTTCAAAGCTGCTAAAAACACATTAATATATTGCTAAGCAGCATTTCCTATCAAGCAATGCAATAACTATTTGTGTTACATGTGTAGGGATCTCAGTTTAGTAAATACAGTAAAAATACATGTTAGAATATTAGGGCGAAAACTGTGTTCAGAGAACCAGTGTGATTTTCTTTAAATTATTATTAATACACTTTATTTTTAGAAGTGTTTTAGGTTTAGAGAAAAATTGAGTTGAGCTCTAAAGAGCTCCTTTTCCTCCCCCTTTCCCATTTCCCCTGTTATTTACAAGTTGTAGTAGGATAGTATATTTGTTACAATTGATGAGTGGATGCATTATTATGAACTAAAGTATAATTTACCCTAGGTTTCAGTCTCTGTGTTACACGTTTTATGAGTTTAGAAAAATGTATAAGAACATGTATTCACCATTGTATTCACACAGAATAGTTGAATTGCCCTAAAATATCCTTTGTGCTTCACCTATTCTTCTCTTCCTGCTTCCTAAGCCCTGGTAACAAGTTTTTACTGTATTTTTTTCCCCAGAAAAATCACATAGTTAGAATTATAGTATGTTACCTACATAATACAGGGTTTTCCATATATTTTCATGGTGATTCTTTTTTTTTTTTCTAAATTACTTTCCAATATAAATAAATAGTCCTGATTTAGCCAACTCTGGGTATAATTGTTAACTTCTAGTTTCCTTGGTAAATGAGCAAAAGTAATGAATTTTATATACATGATTATTGTTCTTTAATAAAACGAAGAAAATTTGATTGTGATTTCCAGAAAAACTGCAAAATGAGATACTATAGTAACAAAAGTGAGGCAAATGCTTAGAGATTTTTAATAATATGATTAGCTTCTCAGGGAATGATCCATATGTCAATCTTCCCATGGGTTAAATCCATTTGGACATCTGGCAGACAACTCAAATTAAACATTCTCAAAATTAAACAACTTTATTTTTCTAAAACTTGCTTCCCCTTTATATTCCTTACAAGTCATTTATAATAACTCACAGCTACCTGAGGAAGTCTGGGATCAGCCCTCAACTATTTGTCCAATTTCAGAAGTTTAGATTTCCCGCTTTCTGTCTTTCCATTACGGCAATTATTCCCTTATTTATAGATCCTACCTGTTCCTTAATATTGATCTCTTTTGCTCCTTTATTGTCATCCTGATTGCCATTGTCTTGATTCATACAGTAGCATTACTATCTCTCAATAGACCAATATAATGTTATAAAAGTTTTGTACTTCTGCAAAATGTCCTCCACGCTTCTTCTGAAGTAAACTTCCTAAAGTAAAAATCTGATCAGACCATTTTGCATCTATGCCCACTTCTCCCATATGAAGTCTCAATTTTTCAACATGCTACTCAACTTCATCAATTATCTTGTTTCTTTCTCGACTTTGTCCCCCAAGCTACATAGTTCATGTGTAGCAGAGCTGAGGATTAAAACCAAGCATTTTACTTGATTCTGTATAATCAGTTATTGTGCCATGCCACTCATATAAGTCAGAGGCCAGAGAAATAAGCTAGAGAACTTTTATTTGTACCTTGCAGAATTTAGATGTGACCAAACTTTTGCAGGTAAGTTAACTTACCTGAATCAGCTGGCTAATTGCTTACTTTTTAGGTGTATTAGACACCTATAATTATGGTCAACAAATATTTAGAAGGCATATATGTTATGTTGGGTCCTGGGCCTATGTAGTAGTGACACTATGCACTTGAGGAATTCAGTTGAACTTTTAAGGTTAAAAGAGGCTCCAAAAAATCATCCAGTTCACGCTTCTGTTTCTAATTCAGTGTTAGTACTGGACAACTTAATGAAATTTCCTTTTTCACAAAAGTTTCTAAGGATGGACACTTATATTGCCTCAAGTAATCTGTTTATGTTTAAATCAAGAACATTCTGCTTTCTATTGTAGATTAACTACTCATGAATAACATAAAGCTTCATATCAATCTCTACACAAAAACACTTCCTCATTAACAGAAAATATAACAAAGCTATTCTTTACCAATTACACTCTACATGCATTGACAGGAAGTCAGGATGGCCTGTATGGGTGATTATCTCCATAAAAAGTCATGCAGGGGGCTGATGGTGTTGGATATTATGGCAATAATGTAAAGAAATGAGGTCAAAATTTTATTTTCCAAGTATTTTAGAAGGAATTAAAGTTTGAGATTTTTTTTCCTTTGTAAATACCTCACAGCTCCCTGAGGAAGTCTGATTCTAATTTTATAATTTAGAAAGGACTAAAGAAACATTAGTGGGAAAGGCAGGCTTACAAGGAATTAGAAGTATGGGAAGAAATAACAAAGATGGTGTGTTGAAGTCAGCGGTGACCTCACCATGGATTGGTGGGAGGAATGTCAAGTCAAGCAGATGAGATCTTGCTACAGGGAGGGCACAGAAACAGAATGCATGCTGAAATATATTGAAAAACGAAATTTGATAAAAATACACATTCAAAACATTGTCACAGAGTTTTAAAACAGGCATATGCCAATATTATTTTTCAAAATTAATCACTGCAAGAAAAACTCATTCCTTTGTTATTGTCATGTAGACCATTTTTGGAAAGTAACTTCAAAAATAATTTATATATTTATTTCTTTTAGGTCATAGTTTATGACCATAACAATGTTGTGCATATTGATTAACATGTTGCATCCAAAATTCTTGGTTCTGAGTGGTTTTTTGATTTTTCATATATCTACTACCCACAGAAGGTGAAGATCAAAGAAATATGATGTAATTTTTCAAAAAAATTCCAGAAAGCTCCAAAGAACATTCTGAGCCAAGACAGTAATATGAATATAATTATAAGTCTTTCAATCTCATTGACTTTAAGATAGAAACCCTCATTTGTTTTTATAAATCTTAACATTGAAAAAGCAAATGTCTAGTATTATCTTGCAATCAGGTCTTCACCATTGGAAGAACCTGGTCAGCATTTATGTAAGATGGTTCCTGTTTCTGAGAGAATCACACTGTTCCGGAAGTAGTTGATGAATGTAGGCCAGCAGTACATTCTCTACCCCCAAGCCCACTCTTTTCCTGAAAGAAGAGGCAGGAACAAATCATGCCCAGTGCAATTCCCTGGAGTCCAATCTGGTGACACACATTACTTCATGTGTGACTTGTTTGTTAAAATGCATGCACTGAGACCAAAAAAAAAAAAAAAAAAAAAAGTCTGCCAAAAGTTACTTTTAAAAATGCAAACATATCCTATTAAATTTTCAGAGAAAAGGCTTTTAAACTTTTTAACTCGGTAAAAACACTTTTACAATTGTTCAGATTAATACAATGCTTCCAAAATGCTCTTTGGAAATCCTTGTAAATTCTCTTGCTTGCCTATGTGTCCTGCTGCTATCTTCCCAACACTCTTCAGGAGGAAATGACTTTTTAATAAGAAAAATCCCCTTGAAATTACATTTCCAAGGGGGTCCTAGCCACAGCAGCTGCGAGGCATTGTAACTGAATTTCAGCCTCTGTTGGTTACTGTTAAAAGCACAAATGACCAATGCTCAGGTCTTATGCCACAACCACCCCAGAGATTGATTACAAATTGGATTGGAGTGTGCACTGTGAATTTTCTTGTTAGAAAATACAAGCTTTCAACACAAAAGAACAACTATATTTGATGGCCCAGAGCTTACAAAATGAAGACCTAAAAATATAACACTGGTTCTTAGTAAACATCAATAAAGAAGAGTGCAACCCAACCACACCAGTAATTTTTTTAAATTTTAAGTCCAATTCTGGGGGAGTCAGAGACAGACACAGGAGTCTCTGATGGTGTGACCAAGGTGTTCTGGATTTTCAAAAGCTATTAAAATATCTTAGGAAACAGAGGGAAAGTGGCCATAGCAATGAGCAAGTGATTGACTTCAAATATGTCCCATCAGATTTAAGAATTACACACTTAATGTAAGAGTAATCATCACTGTGAGATTTAATGCAAGGCCATAGAAAGTGTGATATTCTGCAGTTAAGTTGCATGGGGAGGGAAGGAAGAGTACCGCTGATAGCTACTTGTGACTGAATCATACACAAAATAAAGTAGAATATACAAATCCTAGTCATTATTTATCTGTGGAAAGTACAGTCTGATATTCAATATGTCTTCACTATACCTCTCCTGTATATTCTTAGCAATATCCTACATCTAGCATTTGTAGGTTGGAAGGTAGATGGTTAGAACCATGTTTACTTCTAGAAGATAGGGACAGTGAACATTTGTTGAACACTTACTTTTTGCTAGGAATTTTTTAAATTTTAATCTCAATCACTCAGTCCTGTAAGAGCTTCTGTCATGTGCAGAGTACTCAGGCAGGCAGGAAGATGCTAAAAGCATGACCATATTATGAACAAGCTCAGTGTTTGGGATCCATTGTCCCATAATGACTAAGCCTCACACTCAGGGTTATTTGTTTTCAGTTTTTAATGTTTTGCCTTGCTGAGTTCAGTAAGAAGATCATTTAAATTTTATTTTTTCTTTTTGTAAAAGTGGAGGAGATTGTTTCCGCCATATTGGAATTTTATTTTGATTACTTTTTGGAGGTTAAAAACTTTATAGAACTGTACCTGTACACTTGGGAAACATTGTTGAAGTTCTCATCTCTGCAGAGGAATCTAAAAGGGGTACAGATTGTAAATCTGTAAAACAACAAAGTAACCTCCTCCCCAAAATACCATCAATCCAAACCAACACGTTAAATATCTCATACTCATTGATAATTACTGAAAGATATAGATTGCTAAACAAGAATTTGAGGATAGTTTGTGGGAAATCCAGCCCCCCCACCACCAAAAAAAATTTATAGGACTGTTAGTTAGCTTATACTTTTCCTATACTTTCAGTTTTTGTGAGGGGGGAAATAAGCAATTAAATACTAATATTTTAATAGAGTCTGGATTGCCCACCATGTTGTCTCTGACAGGATTTCCATTGATCAGGAAGTGAAGGTGTGGGCCAAATGTCTCATTATGTTTTAGAAGAGCTAGGGAAAAGAGAGATCCCCTTGCTGGTCCAATTGTTACACACCCAGCAACAGGAACATAGAGCATTTTTGGAATGTGCACATGCTTAACACCTGGAATTTTCTGAGAGTTATAGTCATACTTCATCAGTCACCCAAGTGAAAAGCCAAATGCCGATCTGAAGAAGGACTTCTGAGGCAATTCTTCTGGAGTTTGCAATATACCCTACTTGTCATCTCTCAGACATAAGCCTTTAATCCCCTCTTCCTAAAATTGTTTATTTTAAAATGTGAGAAAGTTTAAGGATGTCACAGCCGAGCTGTGAGCTTTCTCTTTAAAGAATCCCATCCTTCAAACCCATCTTCAGCAAAGAAACTGGCATTTCATGTGCTGAGCAGATGGAACTCTGCAGCACTGGCCAGCCCTCCTGTGCAGCTGGGCCGATCTGGCACGCAGGTGTCCTGATTTGGACCTTCTTGAAATTCTGACACCACACTCTCCTCCACTGGGAAGCACAACTTGGCTTTGCTATTTTCCCAGTGACAACAGATATACCTCCTAACAATAACAGCTCTAAGTAAGGTGATAACATAACCCTCTGTCTCAGATTGAGCTGGGACTGTGGCTGGATGCTTTGTTCTGAGAGTCTGGGCCAACTTTTTGGTTTTGATTTCCTCTTTTATATTGCATATTGTCATTCATGAGTCCTCCCTTCACCTCTCAGAATTTGGGGTACTTCTCAGAAAGGTGGGAATGTCCAGTTGAGGGGGGAAAAAGTTGCAGTTATCAAACAGACAGACAAAGCTAAAAATGGTCCTGGAATGGGTGGGTTTCCTAATTATTGGTAAATGTTGAGCAACCGTGTGCCAAAGTTTAGGAGTCTTCAAGGGTTTAAAATATGGTTCATTTTTAAATGAGGAAAAGAAGATAAATTCATTAAATTTTCATAGCATTTGACAAAAACTACTGTGGAACTAGAAGATTTCAAAAATGTAGGCAATAAAGAAGAGAGTTAGTTGCTGTTCCTTCTGCATAATCTTTTACATAATCATTTCAGTCTCACCAAAAATATTTCCCAGTGCAGAGCCCAGATGTTTTGAAGTTTGGGGTTTTTTTCTTTTTCTTTCTTTCTTTCTTTTTAAAGAAAGCAATATTTAAGAACTTTCCCATTCCTTTCCATCTTAGCAACAGCTGCTTCTAACTGCTTCTGCGGAGGATGGCCAAGTAGGGAAAGTGGAAATGGATGAGGGAAGGAGATCCTACCACATTTGAGACACATCTAAAGACAGTGTTCTTTCCCTGTCTCTGATTCTCTCCTTCACAAGAACATAATTTTGAAAATTATGTCTCATTTATTAAAAAACTACTCATCTCCACTCAAGTATGCCCTACAAAATCAATTGGCTCTCCCCTGAGAGAAACAGAAGCGATTATTCAGCCTAGTAGGAAGTTGAAAGTTTACTACTTTGAAATAATTATATTCCCTTTGCCATTACTCTAAAAGGAATCATATAAAGTTGAAGAGAGATGCTGATTTCAAAAAAATGAAGTTTATTTTTACAAAATGATGAACTCAATACTGATTTCAGGCCACATTACAGAGACAATTATCAAGTTAAATACTTAGGAAATAGAGGTGCCTAAGAAACAATATAGGTTTACTCCCAACAAACCAGGACAAACTAATTGTATTATTTCTTGAACAGGGGGACTGGTAACAGTGTGATGTTTAGTCCTTGATGCATGTAGGTGCTGCTTTCATGAGTTAATGTTCTTGTGGCTTTAAATACCACTATATACCAACAGCCACCAAGTCTATATCTCTAGGTAAAACTTCTCTTGAGCTTCAGTGACTACTTAACAATAAATTCAAGGGACTATTTAGCATTTCCATATCCAAACCCCATCTTTTCCTTTTTCCAAATCTGCTTTCTCTGCATGGTTTTCTCTATCTCAATTGATAGTAAGGCTGATTTTCAAATTGTTCTTCCCAAAACCTTGGATTTATCGGTAGCTTTTCTCTTTCCTTCATGCTCTCATTCAGTCCATCAGGAAAGCTCTTGGGAGAGACCTAATTAACTCCTTTTGATCTATCTTTAAAGTAAATCCTCAGATCCAAAAGGTCATTCTTAGCAAGGTGTGATTTCATAGTAGATTACAGAAAATAAAAGAAACTTAAATTGGCTTGAAAAGGATACACACAAGGCAAAGCAGACCTTCCTAAGAAAACAACTTCATACAAACATGAGAAATATCTTTATAGACTAGGATCTATTTTATCTGCAGACATTTAGAACATTCAAAAATGGCATTCTAGAAACCAATTAAAGTGTGCCATGGCCAAGACTGGAAAAAGTACTTAAATAACATTTTTTTTACATCATACCTATAAAAGAAAAATAAAAAGCTGTGAATCTTGTCCTTTCTCACTAATAGTGGGATTCCTCAAATACTTTTTTAGAGACAAGGCAACATCAAAACCTCTGTATGAGTCATTTTCTTGATACTTTCCATTTTTTTTAAAGGTTTTCAGTTTTTTAGTTTCTAAGTATGGTAGCTATACATACAGCTAGTAATGTAAGCTAAAGAGACACTGAGAATGAGTTCTTAGATATTCTATGATGTTCTCTAACGGTCTTACAATGAGATGTGACTCAGCTCCCCAAACCATTTTTTTTTTTTCAAATGTCTTTGCTGTATTGACTTATTGGAAGGGTAGACTTTATTCTTTGCTTAGGGATAAGGGAAATGATGTCACACAAGAAGTGCTAGGATATTGTTATCATGCCGTTTATCCTAGGTCCCAATTTTTATCATGACTATTGAATTTCTCTCCTTTAATTTTCACGCATATCATCAATATGATGACTTATGTACCATGCTGGTACATAGATATTTGAGGAAAATTATACTTCTTTTCTAATAACTAAGAACATCTTCTTGTGCGCCAATGTATATCATGCTAAGTATGATTTACAGAAATCAGTATTTGTATCTTAAGAGAGATGAAAAATTCAAAGCTTATTAATTGATGTTAAGTATTAACATATGAACCAATAGAACAGACTAGAGAACCTAGATACTGATTGAGACATAGATCACTGAGGGAAGAAGGCACTGTTTCAAAACTGATGCTGGAAATTTCTTTTCCCATATTTTTTATTGGTAAATTATACTTGCACATATTGATGGGACTTGTTGCTACATATTTATACAGGTACACAATATAGTGACATGATTTGACCAGTACCACTCCCCCTCACATTTCTGATCCCTCCCTGCTTTCCAACCCTTGGTCCCTTTCCTCTACTGATTCCCCTTTGATTTTCACAAGATCCACCTCTACCTATTTTTTCCTTTTTCCTCTCTAGCTTCTGTATAGGAGAGAAAACATACAACCCTTAATCTTCTGCGTTTGACTTATTTTTCTTAATATAATGGAATCTAGTTCAATCCATTTTTTCTGCAAATGCCATAATTTTATTTTTCTTTATCGATGAATAAAACTCTATTGTGTATATATAGCACATTTTCTTAATCCATTCATTTGTTGATGGACACCTAGGCTGGTTCGGTTCCACAGCTTGGCTTTGTGAATCATGCTGCTATAAACATGGGTGCGCATATGTCACTGTACTAAAATTCCACCCATGTCCTGCGTGGGTGATGGGAATAGGGTTCCCCTTAGTGGAATGGGCTGGCTGAGAAATAAAAGCTAAGAGAAATAAAATGTGAAAAAACTGCAGAACACAGAAAGTAGTTTCAAAAGCTGGGGCAGGATGGGAAAGCTGGTCAGATGAATGGAGCATTTATTATTTGTATTCTTGATGACTGCCATTCTGGCTGATGTGTGATGAAATCTCAGTGTAGTTTTGATTGGCATTGCCCTAATTGCTTATGATGAAATTTTTTTCCATGTCTTTTTGACCATTTGTGTTTATTCTTTTGTATTTATTCTTTTAATTCACTTGTCCTTTATTAATCAGGTTATTCAATTTGGGGGTGTAACTTTTTTTGAGCTCTTTATAATTCTAGACATCAATTTTCTGTCAAGAAGAGTAGCTAGCAAAGATTTTCTCCCCATTCTGTAGGAATGTATGCACATTCCTACTTGTTTTCTTTGCTGTTCAGAAGCTTTTTAATTTGATGCTATCCCATATGGATAACCACTTGACCTAGCACCATTTGTTAAAAAGGCTGCCTTTTCTCCAAAGTGCGTTTTGAGCTCCTTTGTCAAGGATCAGATGACTATACACGTGTGGGTTTGTCTCTGTGTTTTGTAGTCTGTACCATTCATCTATGTTTTTGTTTTTGTGGCAGTGCCATGAAGTTTTTGTAACTATACCTGTGTAGTATAATTTGAAGTCAGGTATTGTGATGCCTCTAGCATTATTTGGCTTAACATTGCTTTGACTATTCTGGGTCTTTAATTCTTCCAAATGAATTTTAGGACTGTTTTTTCTGATTCTGTGAAGAATGTCATTGGTATTTTAATGGGGATTCCATTGAATCTGTGTATGGCTTTTGGTGGTATGGCCATTTTAACAATATTAAATCTGCTTATCAATGAACATGGGAGGTCTTTCCATCTCCTGAGGTTTTCTTCAATTTCTTTCTACAATGTTCTATTTTCACTGTAGAGATCTTTGACCTCATTGGTTAGATTTATTCCCAAGGTTTTCTTTTTTTCTTTCTTTTTTTAGACCATTGTGAATGGAATTATTTTCTGATTACTTTCTCAGCATATCTGTTGTTGGTATATAGGAAAGCTATTGATTTTTGTACGTTGATTTTGTAACCTGCTACTTTGCCAAATTGGTTTATTAGCTCTAGCAGTCTTTTGGTAAAGTTTTTTGAATCTTCTAATTATAGGATCATTCAAAAACAGTGATCATTTGACTTCTTCCTTTCTAATTTTTAATCCCTTTTATTTTCTCCTTTTGCCTAATTGCTCTGACTAGAATTTCTAGCATTATATTAAATAGGAGTGTTAAGAGTGGATATCCTTGTCTGGTCCCACATTTTAAAGGAAATGCTCTCATTTTTTTTCTTATTTACTGTGAGGTTGGCTCTGAGTTTTTCATATACAGCCTTTATGATGTTGAAAGAAATTCCTTCTATCCCCAGTTATTGTTGTTATCATGAATGGATGCTGATCTTTGTCAAAGGCCTTCCCTATTGAGATTACTAGGTAATTTTCTTCCTTAATTATGTTAATGTGATAAATTGCATTTATTGATTTGTATATATATTAAACTATCCTTGCATCTATGGAATAAAACCAACTTGGTCATGGTGTACAATCTTCTTAATATGTCGTTAAACACAATTTGATAACAGTATTTTTGTATTTAAGTCCATCAAGGATATTAGTCTGTATTTTTTCTTTCCTTGATGTGTCCTTATCTGGTATTGGCATGATGAAAATGAATTTTAACCATGTGGGAAAAATTTTTGTTGGAACAGTACCTTACTATTTACAAAATCAATACAGTAGATTAGTATTTTAAAAGAAGGAGGACTGATTTATTCAGTACACCATAAAAGAAGCAGAAAGCAGGCTACTAACTGGGAGGTGCATTCAGTACATATACAAACCCAAATCTTGTATGACTAAGGGTTATGTCCAGAATATACAACAAATATCCATAAAGCAATAAAGAGTTATCAGGGAGATAAAAAAAGCAGCTAGTTCAACTCAACTGCCCAAGTATATACAATCACATTTTGGTATGTAGCAAAAGCAAAAGTGCTTTATACACTCTTCCCACCCATGACACAGAATATTTAAAAAATGTGCACTCCAGTAAAAATGGAAAAAAACATATGAATTTGAGAGAAAAGTAAATCAGTAGCCAATTAAATATTTGAGTAGAGTCTCAATCTTATTATTAGTAGAGAATGCAAATTAAGATGTTGATCCTCTATTTCATAACATCAGATTATCAAAAATTAAAAACATTGACAATAGTAAGTATACAGGTGCATGTGTAGAACTTTAGCATATTGTTTAGGGGAATGAAATCACTAAAACATTGGGCAATGTTTGTGTCTCTGAACATTCATACACACTATGACCTAGCAATTCTTCTAAGAATATAACCCAGAGAAATGTTTGAGCATGTGCACGAGAATATTTACCAGAAGGATCCAAGCAGCATTACTAATAATATCAAGACAGAAAACAACCCAAATATTCACTGACAAGAGAATGTCTGTATGTATTATGCTAGATTAACACCATGGAGTGTTGTGGGGGAATGAGGATAAATAAATGAACTAGAGCTAGAAGTGTTGAAGATTTGAAATACAATGATTAGTGATGGGAGATTGTGTGTATTTGTGTGTGTTTGGGTATGTGTGTGTATCATAATTTTTTTAAAAAAATTAAGCTAGGAAAAGATAAATAATATTGAGGATAGTGTTAATTTAGGAGGGAGGCAAAAGAGTTAGGATAAGGGAGATATATGAAATAGAGGCAGGTTACTTGTACTTTTCTAATTCTTGGGTTGAAAGCTATGTTTAGGTTTTATTTGTTAACCTAAATTTAATATATTTAAATATATTTTGCACATGTCGAATACATTTTAGTATATTTTAAAAAGTATAAACTTAAAAGGTTATACAAAGGAGGGCCTGGGAACCTCTGGATAGCCTGGGGATCTTCTATTCCGGCGGTATAACTGCACGTGAGAGTTGGAAGGCACATCCTTTAAAAAGTGTCATCATTTTACAAGTAATTTTTTAGAGGCCATATGTTGACAATAGCATGATTAACGTATTAGAGAAGGCTGTGTAAAAGAACTTGGACCTCAGAGAAGGCAGTAAAGCTTTTATTAGTTTCCTCCCTGACCAGTGAGGAGCCCTTTCCCATTCACACATCCCCACCCACAGAAACATTCCCCTGACAGATGGACCTTCTATCACTCAGCCTCATCACCATCTCTGAAAACATCATGTTTTGAATATTTTATACCTTATCCTGGAAACAGTTTTCTTTTACAAAAGCATTCATGGCTCCTGGAAACAACCCCTTCTGCAAAAGCATGTCTCTACCCTGCTGCTGCAACTTCCTGGGAAACTGTATAAACATGAAATCGCTTGTGATAAATGAGGGGAACAATGAATTCTAGGTTTTCAACACTGAAACTGACACACACACACACACACTGGCGAAATTTATTTTCATCGTATTTACAAGAATTGTTGCTGAATTGTTCTATTGCAAAAATCATTATTTACTCCCTGGGTTCTTTATTTATAAAATGGGTGGTAATTCTTAAATTGTAGTAATACAGACTGAGATCTCTTTAAAATCTGTGTGTAAACTTGACCTTTAGTAACATTATACACACGGCATGTGAAATCTTTTAGCAGTTTAGCTTTGGATCCATTTTTCTTGCTGAACCTGAAGTGTGTGGTTAAAATGATTTGTGTTACTTAAGTGATAAATTCTATCTAGCAAAAAAAACTTCCTATTGAAAAGATGATGGGGGAAAACTGCTATTACACTTTTAAAAGCAAGGTAGAAAATTACCATTTCTGTTTTATCGAGATAAAAAAAATTACCTATGACAGTGGTTCTCAAAATTGGTCCTCAAACTCTTGGGTGTGTCCAGGATTCTTCCAAGGAGTCTAAAAGGTCAAAACTCTTTCACTAATAAAACTCAGATGTCATGGATTTTTTTCACTGTGTTGACATTTGTGTTGATGGTGCTAAACAATGGTGCATAAAACTGCTGATGTCTTGGCAGGAATCAAGTCAGTGGCACCCAGTTGTACTTTCTGTACATTGTATTTTTCGTCAACACACTAATAATGAATTTTTGTTTTGTACTAGGGATTGAACCCAGATGCACTTAACCACTGAGCCACATCCCTAGCACTTTTTAATATTTTGAGACAGGATCTCACCAAGTTGTTTAGGGCCACACTAAGTTGCTGAGGATGGCTTTGAACTTGGAATCCTCTTGCCTCAGCCTCCCAAGCTGCTGGGATTACAGGCATGTACCACCATGCCTGGCTTCATAATGAAAATTTACACACACACACAAAAAAAATAAAACAAAACAATAACAACAACAAAAAACCCAACAATAACAACAACAACAAAAAAACAGTTCCTGTTTATCCTTGATGAAGCAGAAAAAGTTAACTTTATTTTTTTGCCCCTGGAAATTGTACTCAGGGATGCTGTACTACTGAGCTACATCTCCAGTCCATTTTTATTTTTTATTTTAAGATAAAGTCTTGATTAGTTGCTTAGGACCTTGCTAAATTGCTAAGGCTGGCCTAGAACTTGGGCTCCTCCTGCCTCTGTATCCTGAGTTGCTGGGATTAGAGGGGAGCACCACCACACCGGAGAGAAAAGTTAATTTTATTACATTTTAACCCTTGAGTGCACATCTTTTAAATATTCTGTGTCATGGGTGAGAAATGTGTATAAAGCACTTTTACTTTTGCTGCATACCAAAATGTGATTGTACATACTTGGGCAGTGAGTTAAACTAGCTGCTTTTTTTCAGTAATACAATTCTTTTTACCTGAATAACAAATAAACTGTGGTTATCCAGATTTGAATGTTTAGCAAGTATTTTCTCAGAAATGAACAAATCGAATTTATTGCTTCAAAGAGAACAACTCACAATATTTGTTGCCATGGTAAGATCTGAGCTTTCAAGGTCTACATAATAATACGAACCAACATCTTCTAATAATTAATGGGTGATGTTGCAAAATCATAGTGCAAAGTAGACCAAAGGATTTTATTGTCACAGAGTACGAAATGTTCACTGTTAAGATTTCGGATTCTATATAGCCGCTAATGTTTAAGGAACTATCTTCAGTAGTTTTGGTGTAGTTATCAAAGAATATTCACAATTATATAGAAGAGCAATTAAAATTCAAACTTTGTATATGCGTGAGGTCAGATTTTTCTTTATTTCAAACAAAACAACATATTACCAGAGATTGAATGCAGAAGCAGGTAACAGTACACAGCTGTCTTCTATTAACTCAGATGTTAAAGAGATTTTTTAAATTCTAAAATAATGCCATGGTTCTCAAGGCAATTTTGCTTATCAAAATAGTCCTTTTCATTAAAAATGATAATATGGTTATTATTTTAAGTGAATTTCATAATTATAATTTTTGGGTTTTTCTTTTAATATAGTAATTTTGATCGATAAAAATAAGGTAAACAAAAATAATTTGAGGTCTTCAATAGTTTAAGATTCTACCAAGGTCTTAGGACTCAATAATTTGAGAACAATTTTAAGGAAGATAAATTCTTGTTCTTTTTTCCATGATTAGAATTCAGGTAAATAGAAACTTTTAGGAATTTTAGAATTTAACGTAAGGATAAGAAAAGCAACTTGATCAATTTTTCTTAATTGGATGTTCCAGTTTCTGAGATTTAACACCTCATACTATGGCTGGACTCTACATTATTGTAATCAATATTTAACAAGAACCTCCTGTGTAACAAGTATTGTCCTAGACTAGGAATACAGAAAGCTGTCAAATGTTCCTGTCTTCTCTTAAAGGGGATAGTTAAATATTTAGCCTAAGTTTATAATAGTGAAAGGATTGTGTGAAAACATTGGTGTCTGCTTAGTAGACCATTTCAATTTAGAAAATAGGAATAAACATATTATTTATTCTGAAGCCTAATGACTTTCATAGCTGGCTGTTTTAATAAATGTTAACCGAGATGTTAAAAGGGAACCCTTGGATTTTTACAGTTGTAAGTTGACAGGAGCTTTAATCAAGAATTATGGTTGTGATTTAACTAAAATCGCACTCCATGAGAGTGGACATTATGTCATTACTTGTTTTCTACCTTTCAGGAAATCAGTCTACGCATAGGTAAATCAAATCATTGAAACGAAAGGAAAACGCCCACAGTTTTTTTGTTCTATTATTTTTTGGTTATTTTTAAAAATTGTGCAAAGCAGATAATTTAAGGACATAAAAGAATGGCAAACTTCACAGATGGCAAAATGCTTTGGGATCCCTAGAGGAAAATAAATTCTTTTGAAGTACAAATTTGAGGAATTGAAGACCAGTCACCTGGGGCCAAATTCCTATTCCCTGTAATTTGAGGAGAATTCCCATAGAATTATAGAGATTTAGAAACTGGTTAGCAAATACTCATTTAAAGAAAAATCTCTGCTAGCCAAGAAGCCTAAAAGTGCTTTTTTGCCTAACAAAAAATGCCTGATTCCACTTTGATACTGATTCAACAATGTCCCTTCCAATGCTGTGTCAAAGTGAGGGCTTGTGTATTTTATTAGAGTGACTTGCTTGAAAAATATTGCTGTCCCTTTGCCCTCCCCCAGCTGCAAGTTCCTCTGTTGAAGTATTTCATAAATTTATCCTGAAACAAAATTTCATTTTTCCTCTGCTCTACCTCTTCCAGCTGCAAACTCCTACCCAGATATGTGCAATAATTAATAAATATGTATAAAATTAGAATTCATCTTCTCCCCTCTCCCCTCCCAGCTGTAGAGGTCTAGCCTTTTATGTTTGTCATTTTTAATTTTTTAATATTTTTTGTTTGCAATAATATTTCAAAAACACCACAAAAGTTCAGATTCTCCGATGCTTCTTTCCAATCCTGATACTGCTGCGCCAACGCACAGTGGTTCTGTTCTGGTAACGGCCAGTGGTGATTAGTCCAGGGCCTTCCTCAGTTGAAATGTTACTTTTGAATTCCACTATAGTTATTTTATTTTTTAATCCTTTGAACCTCAAAACACTACAAAATGGGCATTAGCCAAAGAAGTTTATGTTACAATTTTCTAGTGTTGAAATAAAAGGGAATTTTTTTTCCTATTTTCAAAGATGGTAGGACTGTCTACCTTTCAAATTGATCCTGTGGTAATCTATAATCCCTTCCTTTAAAAATGTTAGTATGAAAACATTGCAGGTGCTGAGAACATTATAATTAGCCCTTAATTTCCAAGCTTGTTTCCATTTATCTACCAAATTTGCAAACAGAAAAGTTCTTGTTATTTGACAACTTATTAAAAGGTATTATAGATGATCAAATATTCCTGGTTATAGAGTAAGGACTTTATATTTTTGTTAAATAATCCAGTTTTGATTATATTTATTACTCATTTCTATCTATTCTTGAGAATTTCTGCTTCATATAAGAGCAAATTTAGGACACTCCTCTATTTTATTACCATTATTAAAGTATGTTTATTTGATTTCATAATTTTCATACTATTAAAAATTAAAAACTTACAAGCAACTGTAAGTCTAATTAGACACTGAATAAATTACTTGAAATCTAGAGAAGTTTAATTTGAAAGTGTGTGTGTGTGTGTGTGTGTGTGTGTGTGTGTGTTGTGCATTGGAGACGCTGAAGGAAAACTTAACCCCCTCCCTTTGATCTTTGGTATTTTGCTTTCAAAATTGCAAATTTGATTGTGTCTCTCTGCTTTAAGATAAAAGTTTAACTGCCCTAATGTGAGTTACATACTCATGATTTACAAGACTACTTATCTTTGGCTAGCACCATGGTGTTTAAAATTTTCCCTTTACAGTTTTACTTGGATAACTCTTTCCCATTGTACAGTCTAGGATCCTATTGTCACTTTTTCCAGAAAGCCTTTCTTAAAGTTCTCAAAACAAAATGAGATTCCCTTCTAGGTGTTCCAGTAGCACTTTGCATTTGGTTTCATTATAATTATTGCTATTCTGAATACTTATGATCAACATTACTCTCCATTCCCATTCCTTTGAAAAGTTTGCTCAGTCTATTAATGTTTGACATGATTCTCATATAAACACTGCTAACTTACCTGCAGTATCCCCTCCAAAATAGATGCATTTTATTTTAAAGTTAGGCTAACGTTTATTTCAGTTAGCTCTCATAATGATGCATCTCCCAACCAAAATTGGAGAATGACATTTGGTTCTTACTTAACAGTTACACATTTCTTTAACTTTTATTTGTTTTGCAAATTTTCAGGACACAAGCCAAATATTCTCAGCTGTCCTTTCACATGTCTTTCACTTGAGTCCAACTGAGAGGTATGCAGTGTGGGTGTGGGGAAGGGGGAGCAGAAAGTAAAAAGAAAACCATCTGCACTCAATTCAGCCATCAAATGAATCATATAGAATTTAACACTTGACAAATATGCGCAGTTAACATGATCTTGGAGTCACTAAAGATTTCAACCAGATTCTAGAAATTCGACCCTGACAAACAAACTTTGTTGGTTACCAAAAGATTGTTTGCTAAAGGTATTCTTTTCCCCACAGCCAGGTGTTGCTAAGAATGGAAAGAGGATGTGAGACCAAGGAGGACTTCCTGCCTAAGGGTTGGAAAGACACAGAAAGACTAAATGCTTTGAACTCCTTCTTGAGGTGTTGAAATAATTCCTTCTGAATCATGCTGAAACAATCTACTCCCATTACCTAAATTATACATTAAAACACGATTGTCGTTCTTAACACAAGAAAACTACTCATCTCTTGAATTTGATTCCCAACATTTACCTTCTAGCTCCTTAACTACATTCTGTGCTCCTGATTACTTGCTAGCACTGTCGTTTGTATTTTTAACAATTTTGTAAATGTTGGGATTGGTATCTGAAGCCATGACAGGTTTACATCCACAAGGGTGCTATGTATTTTATATTTCCAATGATATTACAATTCTAATTTTTGTTTAATTAAGCTGTTTTAAAACAGGGACAGTAGACTTCTCTGAGAATTTTCTCCAGTGTTTCTGATATGCTCCTGTTAGATTTGGGAATTTGCTATTCTAGAGACAAAATGTTTATTTGATGAGCTTGAATAACTTTTAATAAGGATAACTTAATCAGGGAAAGTGCTTCAAGGAGTTTTTCTGATAATTGAATGATCATAATATAGTTTAATAATATAAGTCCAGTAGAAACTAAAAATAAGAAGATAAAAAAAATCTCATTTTATCCCCTTGCTTAAATCTTGAAAAATATTATCCATCTCTTTAATTGCAATTTCATACCAATAATGCAGATGGGACACACAAGGTACATAACTGAATTAAGAAAATGATCCACACCAAATACACTCAGGGAAGAAAGAAGAGAAGGGTGTCAGAGCACCTTCAGAAAATCTCCAGCTATTTGGGTTGAACTGTGCCAAAAAGGCATCCATAAGATAGAATCAGATGTAGGCTTTTTGCTTTTTCACCTTTTTTCATTTTCTATGTTTTTTCTATTGCTGCTGTAATGAATTATCAACCTAGTGGCTTAAGCCAAACAAATTATCTCACAGTTTTAGAGGTCAGAATTTTGAATTGGACTCACTGGGCTAACATGGAGGTGTTGCAGGATTGAGCTCCTTGCTGGGGGTGCTCACTGAGAATCTATTTCCTTGCCTTTTCCTATTTCTAGAGGGTGCCCCTAGTCCTAGGCCCCAAGGCCTCTTTCCTGCTCATTCAAAGCCAGCAACAAAAGATCGACTCTTCTTTAAGTTCCATCTCTCCAACCCTCCTTCCTTAGCAGATCTCCTTTTGACTGTAGCCTGGAAAACTTCTCCAGTTTTAAAGTCTCATGTGATTAGGTTGGGCCTACTCAGATATTCCAGAACAATCAACACACTCTAAAGTCTTTAACTTAATCACATCTGCAAAATCCCTTTTGCCATGTAAGGTAACACATTTGCAGGATTCAGAAATTAGGCTGTGAACATCTTTATGGCCCAGTATTCTGCTTTCTATAATATAGGTGACCTTTATTTTGTTTTGCCACAGTTTGTATAATTTTACAGATTATAAATTATTTAGTGAGGTAAATTTTAAAATTGTATTATTAGTATTTCTTGGCAATAGCAAAAACAGTAAACAATAGAGTATCAAGATAACTTGTGGTAGAACAGATGTTATAGATTCATAATTGGAATTCTAAATAACTCTGAAATATTTCTTAGAAAGACATGATTGAAAATTCCAGCATAGGTTTATCAATAATATTCAACACAATGATTATTTTCTTCTTTTAGTACTGGAATAGATCACTAGAATTGTGATCTGGCTAAGCACCTGGTGCTATGGTAGTTAGAGATTAAAAATGCCTGTCTCTAAGCACTGGAATTACAGTGAAGTAAAATGCCTACAGTATGAGAAGAACTCCAGAAATGACTGATTAAATAGTCAGACATGATGAACTTCATTTAAATTGTTCTTCCTCTTGCATTCTACTGTATCCCCTGTCTCTGTCTCTGTCTTCCTCCCTCTTTCCCTATCCTTAACCCTTTCCCTCAATTTCTTTCCACACAGAATTATAAATATAAGTCATATTGAACCAAATTACTTCATTAAATTCTAATTTTTTACTATCCCTTGTGACAAGTTGTAAATAAATAAATAAGGAATATGAATTCCATATTGATGACTTTTTGCCCATGTCATAGTTCAGCTTGGGGTACAGAATTTATATAACTTCAGAACAGTGCTTCCCCAAATTTTAATGTGCATATAAATTACCTGGAGATATTATTGCAATTTTGCATGTCTGGGTAGAGTCTACTATTTTATAACTTAATGAGATCCCAGGTGATATGATGATGCCAGACCCAGTCATGAGAAAATTCGTTTTATTCTGTAGATGATATGTTGTTGCCACAGGAATTCTGTTCCATAAGAATGGAACCTGTAGGTTCAGGCATTTGGTATATGTATTTGGCTGAGGAACTAGTGAGCCAAAGCTGGAGCCTGAACACCCTTACGTCAGAATCCCTTCAAAGCAGAACTTTAGGGCAGTGGCTCTGAGTTAAGACTCAGAGCTCATGATGCAGTTAAGGTGTAAGCTGGCAGGGCCACCTGCTGAGATACTCAGATCTTTCTGATCAGCTAGGGGTGCATTTGGAAGAAAAATATTTTCCATAGTTCCAAGGACAATAGAATGGACATGCTTGAGTAGGGTGAAACCCGAGTAAACTCTCATGGAGGGCTTTATTGGTCCTGGTGTGCAGATTAGAAGTTTGACCTAGGTATGCAAAGAAAAATTGAACCTTCTTGTAGCTGTTTCCTTATACGTGTCACACAAGATAGCTGGCATGCACAGGGAAGATGCCATGTGATAATGAAGACAGAGATCTACAAGCCAAGTGCCACCAAAGATTGCTTAGTAAACTACCACCAACTTGGGAAGAGGCATGGGACAGATTCTCTCCCAACCCCCACTTCCTGACACTTTTAATTAGCAAGAGTCTACTGCAGTTGAGTTTAGAGTCTCTATACCCATAATCTTGTAGTAGGTACCATGAGCTAGGTACTATTATCCATTGAAGAAATGTGATTACTTATTGGATGATATGCTCAGCATTTTGTATATGTTATCCTATTTAATCCCCATAATAGTACCTACAGATGAACATTATCCCCATTTTACACAAATGGAAGTGAGGGTAAGAAAAGTCAAATAGTTGTCCAGGGTCACATGATCCCCCTGATCCTTGCTCTGTATTGGGATCTAATCCAGGAGTACTCTATTACTGAGCTGTATTCCAAGTCCTTTTTTGATTTTTATTTTGAGATGGGTCTTCAGTTGCCCAGGTTGACCTGAAACTTGTGATTCCCTGCCTCAGCCTCCCAAGTCGCTGGGATTGCAGACATCAACTGTCACACCCAGCTTGAGTTCACATGATTCTGAAGTGGCACAGTTCATCTACAGTATTCAAGGACCTGCACTCTTAATCACTGTACTATGTCAACACTGTACTATGTCAACTCTTTTAATGGGGAGAAAACCTAGATCTCTAGGCCCAGCAGACAGAATGTCAGAATGAGATCAATTTTAAATTTTTTTATAACATTCTTAGGCTGCACTGAATTTGCTTTTGACTCAACATTTGTTCTGTGACTAGTAGTTTTTTTTTTTCTTTTTGGAAATAGAATTCATGGAGCCCGCAAAGCAGAAGCATGTGAAGCCCTCCAGCAGATAAACATTTTCCATTCACATTTTGAAGAGAATAAAAAAGCCAAATAAAAGAACCCAAATGGCAAACCCTGTAAAGCCATTCCTTCATAAAAATAAATTTTTGGTGAAGAGGTCTTTTATTTGGAAATTAGATCCAGCTTCTGCTCATGGAAAAAGCAAGTAAAAGGCAGAGACAACCAGTAGGTCTGCTAACTCTAGAGCCACAGGATGATACTTAAGAGTTCAGCAGTACTAAAATGTACACTTAAAAGATTTGAACAATTTGTTTGCATATCTGTGCTCTGGGAAATCAGACATTGTGAAGAAAGAGTCTTGTAGCTAGTTCAGAATGAGATAATTCAGGACAGATTTTTTTTTTAATTTCTCTAACACATGGTTTTGAAATCAAAGATTTCTTTTCTTTGAAGAAAGATGGAAAAGTCATTATGTACCAAGTGCAAAAAATTAAGTTTGGAGTAAGATTTTCATGGAATGTAACATTTCACTTCCTATTTAACTCTGATTGGGTGAGTGTATTTCTTGTCAGGAAAGACAAGTGAGTTTTTCAGGCCGAGGTGTGTGGTAGTCAATGGGATCATGTCATGGTAAGACTTTCATGTTCCAAAGGATAATGACTTATTTTGCTGTGAAATTTAAATTTTGGTTTCTTCCTAATTATTCCAGTAATAGTCTTAAATGCATTGCTACATGCCTTTTCTTATGGAAAACAATTAGTCTTTTATTCTTTTAAGTTAAAATATAATTCTATAATACTTCATCCTTTTGTATGTACAAAGTATGAACAAGATAATGTGCTGAATGGAGTGAGAGATGGTAAGCCATGCTGTTTGTACTCTAGGACTTTAAAATCTGCAAATGAAGCCAGGGATTGTGGTGCATGCCTGTAATCCCAGCAACTCAGGAGGCTGAGGCAGGAGGATCACAAGTTCAAAGCCAGCCTTGGAGACCCTATCTAAAAAAAGAAAGAAAGAAAGGAAGGAAGGAAGGAAGGAAGGAAGGAAGGAAGGAAGGAAGGAAGGAAGGAAGGAAGGAAGGAAGGAAGGGAAAGAAAGAAAGAAAGAAAGAAAGAAAGAGGGAGGGAGGGAGGGAAGGAAGGAAGGAAGGAAGGAAGGAAGGAAGGAAGGAAGGAAGGAAGGAAGGAAATGCTAGGGATGTATCCCAGTGGTAGAGTGCCCTGTGTTCAATCCCCAGTGCCACAATAAATAAATAAATAAATACCCCTACAAATAATCAGGGATAAAAGGGGAGAAATGGAAAGACAATGTACTTTTCTTTACTGAGCTCCAGACCTGTCCCTTGTTTTGGGGTAAGAGCCTGAAGCATATTATTTAATGCAACAATAGTATTTATTTGATTTCAATTTCAGGTCAGTTGCCTCAAAAACCTATCTCCTTAATTTAATCACAAAGTGGGACTATTATCATCTGAGGGTTCCATTGTTTGCTTAGAAAATTCTTAAGAAGAAGGGTTTAGAATTACCAAATTTCCTATCAATTTCTTTGAAGTGTTATAACAAAAGCCACAAATTAGGTGGCTTCAAACAACAGGGCTGGAGGGGAGAATTTTGAAATCCAGGAGTCAGTGAAACCATGTTCTCTCTGAAGGCTGTTGGGGAGCATCCTCGTTTGCCTCTTCCTAGCTTCTGATAGTTGTCCACAATTCTTGGCTTTGGGTGTTCCTTTGTATATGGCATCAATGTATAATGCTGGAAAGTTTAAGGCCTGGTCTTCTTGGGCTTGATGTTTCTCAGCCAGGGTAAGGGTATAGGGTATGTGTTTTCATTCAGCAGAGAGAAGAATCCTATCCTTACGACACAGTGAGAGGTGAAAATGGTCAACTCCTCATTTTCCCCTCCCAGAAAGCATTAGGACTATGACTTAGATTAAGTTATAACTAGTTCAAGAGCTGTGGAATTGAGAATATTTGAAGTTAATGAAATCTGAACTTCCCAGCTGTATGACAGTGCACAAGAAGAAAATTCACATTTTGGTTTCTTTATCTGTGAAATGGTGCCAATAAAGCTTGCACAATAATTTTATGAGATGAGATACACAGTCTGACATCATCCCTGACACACAATGGACTAGAGCAGTTTGTTCCCCTTCTTTGTCCTCTGGCTTATAAGGCTTCAATGGGGTCAGAATTAAGGATCTTGAGCCGGGAGGCTGAGGCAGGTAGATTGCAAATTCAAAGCCAGCCTCAGCAACAGCAAGGAGCTAAGCAACTCAGTGAGACCCTGTTTCTAAATAAAATCAAAACAGGGTTGATGATGTGGCTCAGTGGTCAAGTGCCCCAAGTTCAATCCCCAGTACCAAAAAAAAAAAAAAAGAAAAAAAAGAAAAAAAAATCTTTGATTTACATATAGAACAGGAGAAACAGTAAAATGGAAAAAGATTACCATTGCACAGACCAGAAAGATACTGAATCATTACCAAGTGCTTCTAACAAACTGAGGCAAGCAGGCCCCTTTGCTCCCTGAGTTCAACTCCATTAGGAGTCTTCAGGTGCTTAACAGCAGCTCAGCATCTAGTGTTTATATGGATGGTATAAATTTTGCTTAGCTTGAAAACCCATAATCATTTTGTCCAAATGTTGTAAACATTCTTTATCCTAATTGAAATAAGTGCTATGTTGTTGATGAATTAAACAGAAACACTAATTTAATCTCTCATCATTAACATCATTTTAAAGCTATTAAATGTGTTTTTCAGTTGGCATTACCAGCAAAGAAGAATCCATGCTAAAAGCAAAAACTGCTATTTATCAAGGAGGAAGCTTATGAAATTGAAAAATGTATTAAGGTTAGAGCAAATCTTAGGTCCAGTAAATGCTTTTAGTGGATTTTTATCTTGGATTATTCATAAAACTAGGCATTGTTTTAAACATTTTTGGCCTGTGGCTGTTTATACTTCTATTTTATCACCCATTTACACACTTTCCTTCAATTACATATGCTCTTATCACTTCGTTCTGTATTTCTTTTCACAGTACATATTTCATTATCACATTTATTCATTTTCTTAGTGATAAGATTTCAAAACAATCTCCTTCCTTTCACAGGCACTGTTCTTTCTGCCATAATTATGTGAAAAGTTTAAACCTTAAGATACTTTAAATATTTTACTTTGTACTTAACATTTATTTGTGTTACTAATATGTATGACTGTAGAATAAAAAAAGTCCAAAAAAATTAAAATAAACAAAAACTTGACCAGATTTTTAAAATTGTTTTCTTGTTATGTAGACTTATCCTTTCTAATTAAGGAAATACAACTTGAATTAGAAAAAAATGTTCACTGAAAACCATATACATATACATATAAATTTCCTTTATAAAACAGGTCACTACTAATACATTCTAGAACTCTGCAATCCATAATAACCCAGACCTCCTGCTGGGTGGTTTACATACTTCAGTGGAGATAGAGCAATCCTAGAAGATAAGCATAGAATTTTCATCAGGAAAATAGAGACCCTTCTCTAGGGACAGTAAGACTAATGGGCAGGGGCAAGATATTAATCTGGATTTTTGTCCAAAGAACACAAAACTAAAGTTTGTGTTCTTTCGTTGAATCCAATTCTTTTTCTTTTTCCTAAAGGAAATTCAGCAGAACTTAAGAAGTTACATGAGCTTACTAGTTAAGTTAGTTATTGTCCATTTCTGATGTCTTAGTTGTCTCTCTGGAAATTGCTACATGGTAATCAGAAACCTATTTTGATCAGTTGTAAAATCATATACATACAATATGATTGATTTATGAGATAACATGAAATTACCTGGGAATTTATTGCCTCAAATGTAGGCTCTCTATTAAGGTCTTCAATAAGAAGTAGTAATCTGTATTTTCTGGAATTAGCTCAAACAGATTTTCTTAGAACATTTTCTTTACACAGAACATTACATAGAATCTTTTTTTTTTCCCTCAATAGCTCTCGCTATTTTGATATGGCTCATCTTAAGAAAATCTGACAAAGCAATTTTTAAACACATACTTTAACGAAGGATTATTGATACTTTATAGAATTATTCTCTTGAGAATCCACTGGAGATTTTCATTTGAAGTTATTATATTTTTAAACCACTACTCTTTTTTGACTTGAGCTACTGAATTAAGTGAGCTCATCATAAACTGCTTTTTGCTGTCTTTATCAGTGATTGCTTTTGGAAGGAACATTGACTGGTTATCTTTATTGGAGTAAAAGATGGTGTTCAAATAAATCCTTATGGCCCTGTGTAACCAAAGTGATAACAGCAATTTGATGAGGAATGTGAATACACTTATGCACTCTTCTTCCAGGAGAAATTTAAGCAATAATCTTGTTTTGGGGCCAGATTGAGTGCTACCATATTTTGAGACTAAAACAGCATGGACTAGAAAAAAAACCCAGTGCATTCAAAGTAGATTAGAAAAATATGATTCATTTATTTTTGTGGAAAAACGGGATGTCTTGGCAAATGAGAAGAAAAGAAAAAAAAAATCCCTTTGCTTGGATATTTGAAGTTCTCCATGCCAGTTTTTTAGCATTCTCTTGCCTCACCTATTTAAATGTTCACAACAAGGGTGTTTCATATGCCCAATGAAGTCCGGATCATCCTTATTCTTGAACAGTTCTGACAGCTTTAAGACTGTAATTCTAGAAACAGGAGCCTGATGTTAAGCATCTACACATGTTCTCCATTATTTCCTCCAGCAGAAAACAATGGTTGGGTAAGATTACACTCTAATGGAATCCATTTTCACTAAATAGGTACATTTAGTCAGTTGTAATTTGGTGGATCATAAAAGAGAAAAAGAAGCAGCTATTTAAAATGAGAAAAGCCAGTGTAAACTTATTAAAGTTCCAGAATCACTGATTACCCATACATACATAATTGTAAACTTGAATTTGTTTTCAATACACCTGAAGTCTTAGATATTCTTGAGAAGAAAATTCAATTTATAAATTACCAGAATAGCATAGATATTTTGGTTTGAGGACCATGTTTCTTTCTCCAATTAACATTTTGGGGATGAATTGGCAAGACAGCTTTTTTTTTTTTTTAATTGGCATGAAAAGAGTCGAATGTTAAGAAAATTTGGAAATCTATCTCTTGGGTACCTGCATACCTGATTGCCTCTAGATTATTTTGCTGATATTCTTGGTGATCTCCTGTATTTTGGGAGGAATTTAATCAATTTTCATATTGACATAACAGGCATAAGAATGATCTGTATATGCTACAAACACACACAACACGTGGATGGTAAATGTTTGGAAGACATTTCAAACATGAAGAGCAAATAAAATAATTGAAACTTTTTAATCAGAAAAGAACGTATTGATATGAAGAGATAATTTATTATTCATTCATCCACTTATTCATTGAATAATATTTATTTTTATTAAGAGTCTTTTGTTCCTGTTCTGTTTCTTAGTATGATGGGAATAGCTATTCTTTGTAACTGGAAGAACTGTGACTAATGAGTAAACATTAGAGTAATTCAAACCTAAATTTTGCATGAGGTAAAAAATTTGTAGACATCACAGATTTTATAAAAAATAAATGGGCTATACTGAGTTATTGAAATTTTTAGGAGAGTGCTAATTTGTAGAGAATCCTTAGTCTATGCTAGTTGTTAAATATTCCTAAATTGCTTCTCATCTTAGTGATTTTTAAAATATAGAATGTAATTTATTTGTATTATAATTAAGATTATATCTTCAGAGTTCACCTTGGCTTACAGAGCAAGGCTAAACTAGGTGTCAGAAAAGCAGGAAATAAACTCACTGGTTGTATTTCTGTCACAACTGCCTTAGAAAAGAGAGAGCCAATCTTATGCAGCTGTTTTTCCTTGTCCTGTTAAGTTTTGGACTAGCAGAACAGGTCACCAAGGGAACTGTGAAAACCTGTCTTCACCCCACGACCCTGTAATTTTGTGCATGAGGTTAATCACCTGACATTACTGCTCTTTCTTTGATGTCATGGGGCACCAGAGTAGCTGTGTCCTCCAAGACCTCTCACCTTCAAAATCTATATGATTTCATAGAGATTACCTTAGCTCAAAAGAATTCCATTTGAAAACTTTCTTGATAGCATACTAACCTCACAATCTGATGTCTATGAGAGGTGTTTAATGACGTTTCCTGGAAATAAG
Source organism: Ictidomys tridecemlineatus (assembly GCF_052094955.1). Lineage (NCBI taxonomy): Eukaryota > Metazoa > Chordata > Mammalia > Rodentia > Sciuridae > Ictidomys > Ictidomys tridecemlineatus. The sequence goes on from NC_135485.1 coordinate 96,621,625, forward strand.
ATGGATTCCTGATGAGAAAATTTTGAAATAAGAAATCTCCAAGTTTGTACTTTTTCCTTTGAGTTGTATATACTATGTCTTCCATAAACTGAACTGATCTAGAAATATTATATATGTGTACAGCTTTATATCTGGACACTGTTGTCATTTAAGAGATTCTGTGACTCTGAAGATTCAGAATAACAAATAGACATTGCCCATACATATTCTCTTTGATTTTCATTACAACAAAAAGGTGGTATTCAAAAAATTTTTATTCAGGGCAGTTTTTTACCCTTTGAAATCTCTCAATATTATGTAATTAAAAGTTTGAGACAGATATTTACAAGGCTGAATATGTAAAATATGGAAGCAAAGTTTCTCCTAGATTCCTCATTGAGAAAAGTATGTATGGTCCTGTCTCACAGTAAAACTTTCTGGACATGAGAATGATTAATTTTCTTGCTTACCCTAATGAAAGACTATGTAAATTATTATTGGCAAATTTAGTTTTTGTTTTCTTATTTCCTGACAAGCAACAGAATAGCCATTGAAAATATAATCTAAAAGCATAACCCAAATAGGACATGTTGAAGTCTGAGATAAGGCTTTAATTTTAACTTATAAACTCTTATAAAAGTAATTCACATAGGAAAAAGAACTCTAGAGCTCTAATCAACACATTTCCAATAATGTCCACAGCTGAAGAGAAATGACATAAAAGGATTAACAAACATACTATACATATTAATTCCTGACTCAGTGCTCCAAGGAGCTGCCCTAGGAAATGACATAAGGGATGTTATTAATCTTAATATCATATTTCATAATATTAAATTCTAGTAATTATTAAAAAGGAAATAAATTGGGCAATAGCAAATTAATATTTAAGGTAGTGATTCTAGTATTATATATAATTAATAGTATTAAAAATATTATCTGTAACCTCTGAAATCATATTTTTATGAAACAATATTCCAGTCTTAAGAAATTTTCCATGGTAGAACATGAGTTTATTTTACCAGAAAAAAATGAGGAAATGAGATTTGCCATCTCCCTGAAAGCATTGGAGCAGAGTTAACTGAGAATGCCCAGACTCTGGTCCAACAGGAACCCCACCAGTGCTTCTCTAGTGTTGAGTGCCTAGAACTTTCCTCACAAGAGCATCTGGACTCCAGAAGAGCCACTTGGGGACAGGTGGACCAGAGGTAGCATAGAAAGGTTAATTGGTAAGTTTCTTGTTCTTGCTTGTTATTGTCCTGTTATTTACACAAAGAAAGTCATAATATTGGATTATAAAAGAGAAAAAAATTCTCTGCTCTCCAGATTATTATTTTTTTTCTTAAGAAACTCAGTATAATTCACTCTTTGAATTCTTTAACTTTCAATTGTTATAAACTTAAATTATAAACTTATTCTGAGGGTCATTTTTGGGTATATGTGTGTGTGAGTGTGAGTGTGTGTGTGTGTGTGTGTGTGTGTGTGTGTGTGAGAGAGAGAGAGAGAGAGAGAGAGAGAGAGAGAGAGAGAGAGAGAGATTGCTTCGAAAGATCTTTCTGGTGGAAAGAGGGATGATTATGTATTAATCTTAGATGTTATATAAATATATTCTGAAAAAATATCTCAAGTGAATATAAGCAAATCTTTAGATGTGTTGCAGCTACTTTGCTCCTCATAAGTAGCCAGCAATGCATGGGCATTAGTGCAGGCCCTGAAAGCTTAGCTTTTGTCTTCCGGAGGTCTCCAGCACATTGTTAATAAGCCAGAGATAGAGCTAAGTGGCCCTTCTTGGTGAGAGGAGGGGATAGTATGCGAATTTAATAGTGGAGAGGCTGCTAAATACAGTGTCTGCTGGCAGTTGACATAAACCACAAAATGCTCTTTAAGTTCTTCAAACCCAATTACTTCAACCACTAGATAAGGTTACAATGCATGATATTATTATGCCCCAGGCTTTCTCCTCCCTCCAAGTTAATATCTTTGTTTTGATTTTGGCTGGGGAAGTTCCTTTGTTGGTCAGCCACAACATTTCCATTAACTCACATAAATTCCCCATCTCACGGCTCCTGCCAGTTTTCTCCCTGCCCAAACAGGATAGATAACATTAGCAGTGTTGCATGAAACATCTAAAATTAAAATTAGTTTTCCCATAGCTTCCGACCACTGGATTGTGAATAACTAAAGTATTACTCACAGTGTTCACAATCAAAGCAATGAACATGGGAAGATTTTTTTTTTATTTTAACTAGGAACCAAATCTTTATACATAATATTAGAAACTATTTAAAGGTTTTACATAATAAAGGAGTCCCAGAGTTACTTCAGAAATTACTTTTGGATCTTGGGAAGTTTAATTTCTGTTTTGGCCGCTGAGAGCTTGTATGGCTTCTGTAGTTCCTAATGGTGGAAAGTTACCCCATTAGACCTACTTTAGCCATCCAAGCAGCCAACCCATTCACTAGATGTCTACTAGGTATGAAGTCCTCATGGATAGTGTAGCCATGACTTCACTAGTGAACCTGTTGGTATTTCACAAATAAATAAAGAAACCAGAAAAATAAATTTATCATTTTACCACAGATTCAAAGCTAACTATTTTATAGACATTTTTTTCTTGAATTCCTGATAATAATCCAGAGAGGTAAATAAAATTATTCAAATTTTGTAGATTTATAGACTTAGATCCTTTAAACAATCTGCCCAAGTTTATATGGTCACTAATGGAAAAACCAAGATTTAAGCAAGACTCAGGTTGTACTCTGATTTATTACTTTGCAGTACTTAATTAAGCCCTTGCTAAAGGCCTTGTTAGCTAGGCTTTGGGAAGAATGGAAATGAATAAACTTCTTCTCTGCACTTGAACTAGTGTCTGACTCATAGGACCCCAGAGAAAGGTCTGTTCTGATGCTGTGCAGTATCCATGTGGCATCCTTAAATCTGCTAGGAAAGATTCAATCCACATGCAACTCTGCTTCTTCCCTTAGACACACAGTAGGTACTATTTAGACCTCTATGTGTCAATACCACCACCAACAAAGCTCAAAGAACTTTCTTCTTCCTCTTCCAGGTACTGTTCTAAGTGCTTTCCACACACTAACTCAAATAAACTAACTCAAGTAACGCTGTGGGGTCAGCCTGTTTTAGGGCCAGGGTATTGTGAAGAGAAATTTCTATATTCAGATATTTGTGTGCAATTCTATCTACTATGTTTTTTCTTAATGATTCACATATCTAATTAGCTAAGTAAAGACAGAGAATTTCTGCAGCAAAGAAACTTATCTTTGTTCTAGCCTGTATTTTCCAAATTAGCATTAATACAGATTGTCCATCTTCACTGTTGATATCTCATAAAGCAAAAACTGAAAGTTCCTTCTCTGGGCCTTCAGTAAATATCCTAAATTCAGAAGCAAACTTTCAATGGCCAGTAGGCAGCAGGCATGGAGGGGTGTTACTCCAGAAATTCCAGGGAGACACTGGAGACACTGGGCTCAGGTGAGCTAGGCTGCATTCCATGTGCCAATCAGAAAGTTGTTGGCAAATATAGAAACATTTTTTTCACTTAATTACAGGCTGTACTTAAATCAAACCTTTAAACATTTATGCAATACCCTAATGCAAATCCCAGTGGTGAAACATGTCAAAAGATCAGATGCCACTGGAGTTCAGAGTATGGAGCAGATGCTGTAGCCTGAATGCTTAGAAAGTCTTCAGTTTTCAGTGTTGAGCCTTAATGCTGGGTGGGATTTGCAAAAATACGGATATATTAAAGTAGTATTGTGGTATGCATGTGTTTGAGGTTGGGCAAAAGGAGTCAGCATGCAACAAAACCTTGTGGCACATGTGGCCTGTGTTCTGTAGACAGCCATAACATGATCTCACTTTCATGGCAGTGCTCATGTGAACATTCCGAAACTTAAGTTACATTCAAGTTATGGAGTTCTTTGAAGGCGAGATCAAGAATGCCAACTAGTTTTGGTAATCCATAGGGAGTCCTCGAAGGTTCTTGGGAAGTGGGATCACATAAAAAGTGGTGTTATAGAAAGAATCTCTTAGTGGTGCCATGTGGGGAGATCTGGAAAGAGAGAAAAGGTAGAGCAGGTGGTATGGAGGGTCATATGGTGAAAACCTGCATGCTTACTGCAGTGGAATGGAACTATAGGGAAATGTTGGAGGGGCTACTGGGTGTAAGGGGGAAGACAGCTGTTGAAGAATGCAGGCTCCTAAAACCAAAGTCTAAAATAATTAACTGAAATAAAATTTTATCATCAGTTTTGTCAATATATTGAATAATTACAGTGTTGATATGAACTCATTGATTCATATTAAAATATCATGTTTTAATAATTGCTAAAATTCTTTTCAAAAAACTTGGAAGGGATATCTTCCTTTGCACAAATTCTATACTCACAGGGAAAAAAAATCATCTGAGAAATAAACAACCTGATGTCTGCTCTAGTTAGCATTCTGTTTTCAAAGTCTATGCTGTCACTCTCAGCTTCTTTATGGCTGTTGTCTTCTTTGTGTCCAGAAGACAAGAGAAAAAGCTGACTGTTCTTCTTTATTCTGAACACTGAGTTTGTTTTCCACTAGCCCTTTCTGATCCTACACCATCTTGTTCAGCACCCTAGGAGGGTTGCCTGCAGGAAATACATTTCAAGGCTCCCTTGCCTCTGGTTACCGGTTGATTTTGGCCAACAAGAAAGAGAGAGAGAGAGAGAGAGAGAGAGAGAGAGAGAGAGAGAGAGAGAGAGAGAGAGATTCTACCTGGAGATTGAATGGCAGGAGGCAATGTGGTAATGTTTTGAAGAAAGCCAATTCTCGGCATACCTTCCCCCAACTTTGATTTCAGTGACAGATGTTTAGCTTATAATCAGTCATAGTGGGAAAATTTATATTGTGAAAATGAGCAAGTGCTACAAATTGGGATTTTCATATTTGGAAAGTCACATTATCAGCATGCCACTGGGGATGTGGGTCTAGGTACTTTTTTCTTTGGCTCCATCTGCAGATTGCTCTCAGGTTGGCTGAGAATCTCAACTGAAGGTACATAGATGGGGTTCTCTCCATATAAGTAACTCTCATCAATTTTTCCATTTTTTTCTTCTTACTCTTCACAGCTTTAAGAAGATAATAGTTATCTGACTTGAATCTCTCAGGTTACTACATCTTCTCTAAACCTGAACCATCCTGTCTTATGGCTACTAGTTACCTATTGACCGCTTGATATTGTGACTATCATAGTGTTGTAATTGAGGCACAGAATTCTGTACTTTATTTAGTTAAGATTAATATTAAAATTTATTTAATTAATATTAAAATTCAGAATCAAAAATATCTTAAGTGTTTTTCATTAAACAACTTTTTTTATTAAATAATTTTTTATTGATAGGCCTTCATTTTACTTTAGGATTTATTATTTGAACAGAGATGGGCTGTAAATATAAGATATATACTAGATTTTAAAGACTTACTATGAAAACAATGAAAAAAATCTTACTAATAATTTTTTAATATTCATTTTCTATTAAAATAACATTTAAAATATGTTGGATTGAACTAAATAAATTATTAATGTCAATTGAACTCATTTCTTTTTTGGGGGGTGTCAAGGGTTGAACTCAGGGGCACTTGACCACTAAGACACATCCCCAGCCCTATTTTGTATTTTATTTAAAGACAGGGTCTCACTGAGTTGCTTAGTGTCTTACTTTTGCTGAGGCTGGCTTTGAACTCGAGATCCTCCTGCCTCAGCGACCATGCCCTACTTGAACTCATTTCTTTAAATAAGACAATTTTTAATTACTGTATGGCTCCTATTGTTAGAAAGTTCCATTCTATGTCCAAATGTATCCCAAATGTGGGATACATTCAGTGGGCATTAACTTTTAATGATGTTTCCTAACAATTGATAGGATTTTTGCAGTGTAATGTGCTAAAGTGGACTATCCTCTAAAAACATTTCCTGAATGGAAGGAAATAATCCTATTGTTAAGTATCTATCAATAATTTTTGAATATTCAATTCTACTCAGTCATCCTGAGAGATAGGAGTGTTTTGAGATACCTTATTTTACAGATCAGAAAACTGAGGCACAAAGAAATTTCTTGCTCCTGTCACACCTGGTAAACATAGAGGCCAGAATCAAGATCAGGTTTGCTTGACTTTACTATCCGGGATTTTCCCAGCCCACCATACAATAAAGATTTCTTATTCCAATGAATTTGAAACAAAAGTCATGGAGGAAATTTGTTGACTTATTAGATATTGATTTTAAGATTCTTCTCAAAATATAAGTGGGTCTTCAGTGTGCCTTCTATCTCCCCCACCAATGCCTCAGACCAAATTCTACTTCTTTCTTGGCTCCAGGGGTAACCACTTTGAAGTAGTCCTAGAAAGACCATGGCTTAACACTTCCATGACATGTGGTTTCTAGGGGTGACGTTTCAGGTCACGAACATGAAGGGACAGCCAGGGGTTTGGTGGAATCAGTCCAGCCAATGTGGGCATCTGGCATTCAGCTGAGCTCTCCCCAACCCCAGTTGAGGTTTTGTTCCACTTTACCTCGATCCTTAATTTCACTGCTAAGTGGACCATGAGATAGTCTTGCTTCCTTTATAGAATGCTTTAAAAGCATATGCAAACAGAGTCTCAAAGATATAAACTGTACCTAGGTCACAAATGGGAGGAAGGACCTTGACCTTGGGGCTGAAGACTTCACATGTTTCGGCCCATTCTCATTTTCAATCTAATCATGGTGTGATCCTCCTGCATTTGACTCTGACTGACTGGTGTAGTTTTTCATGGAAGGTTTGGAATGATATTTACACACATTAGCACTTTTTGCACTAGACTTTGTGTATCCTTCTTTGCTAAATAAGTGTGAAATGAATTTTTTTTTTTTTTTAGATGCAGGTAGGTCCTGTTCTTGACCCATGCTAAGTCTGGAATGGTGCATAGCTGTGTGACATTAACCACTAAAAAGAAAGTTACAGGAATCTCCAGGATCACTGCAAAGTTGGTCCTGGTTTCTTACTCCTTATTTAGTACAAGGAATCCTTTGGTATATAATAAATACTGACCAATTCAGTGTAACAAAGGAAGGGATACTTCCTACCATATCCATTTTATATTGTCCATCTAACTTAGTATCATGGTGTGATGACCCTAGACATGCTCTCATTGGAACCCTTCAGAAACTGGAAACAGGCAACATGGAGTTTAAAAGCAAAGCTTGGGATCAGGCCTGTATTCAGTTGTGTTAACTAAGTGGACTAATTTCTTTTCCTCTCTATACCTTTCCTCATCACCAAGAAGAGGGAAACATTATAGCCCTTAGGGGTTTTTCAGGTATCAGCAATGGAAGTCAGCTCTTAAGGATACTTGTTAGCCAATGGAACCAAATAAAAGACAGAACTAGCCATGGAAGGATATGAATCCAAAGGGCTCTGGGCTTGCAGGGAACAAGGTACATTGGCATTATTAGGGCACCACAAAAAAAAAAGAAAGTTAAAGAGCTCTTCAGATTGCATCCCATCTTTCTATTCAAGATGCACATTCAAGTAAACATTTGGGTGGTTAGTTGGGGTCTTGCATATATCTTCTCCTTGGTCAGAGGAGAGCAGGAGAAGCAGGGTATTCCAAGGCACAGCCCTATCAAACTCCAGTCAAGTCTGGAGGCTAAGTATTTAAATAAATCATTGGGTGGTGTAATGTAGGAACATTGCATGGATTCAGGACAAGCAAAAGAAACAGAAGTGTTTTACAGACTTCTGGCTTACAGAGTCATTATGATGTTCAAATGAGATAATTGACATGGACACAATTAGGATAATTTTTTGTGGGGGGTATTAGGGATTAAATTCAGGGGCACTCAACCACTGAGTCCCAGCCCCAGCCCCAACCCAATTTTGTATTTTATTAGAAACAGGGTGTCACTGAGTTGCTTAGTGCCTTGCTTTTGCTGAGGCTGGCTTTGAACTCTCGATCCTCTTGTCTCAGCCTCCCATCCGAGCTGCTGGGATTACAGGTATACACCACTGTGCCTGGCAATTGACATAATTTTTAAAGTTATAATTAGAAAGAAGAAAGAGCCCATAATCCAGCTTGTTTTTCTTACTAAGAGTGATCAGATTCTCAAAGAGCTTATTTTATACAGACGCATATGTGAATATATCTGAAAAATATTTATTTTTATCAGCATTTTCTTGGATTTCACTTAAAAGTTTACTGCAAGAGCATTTTAGCAATGTGCTATCGAACTAGGTGGAGATACATGGAAACAAAATGAGTAGGAATTATGTCCCAAGTAGTTAGCATGAAATTCAAAAATCTGCCTTCATTATTTCAAACACAAGCCAACAATAAATCTTACACCATCTATTTTAGTTATGGTAAATCATAGTCGTATGTGATCATGATTATGTCTAATTGTGGGATAAAGAATTTAATTTTAGAGTATGAATGAAATATACCCTTGTTGACATCTTATGTATGACAGTTTGAGAACAATAGGGAGAGAGCCAACAGCAATGTGATATAAATCCCCCTACAGAGAGAATAATAAAGAACCTTTAAATTGAGGATTCTGACTCTTAATGATAGTTTCAGAAGACTGGGATATCCATATTTAGAATGTAACAGCTGCTTCAAATTAGGGAGACTATAGACTCTTCTGACATGAGTTCATTGATGATGATGATGATGATGATGTGTGTGAATGTCACTTCAGTTGTGTGTAATCAGAAAAATCTAGAATAATTCCCTGAAATATTACTTTACAGAGAAATATTTTCTGTGGTAAACTGCTGTTCTCCACTAAGATTGCCTATCTGCATTGAAATTTGTGACTTTTTAAAAGAACATCAAGAGAGAGTTGCATGACAACCCCAGGAACTTAAAAGGAACCAACTCTCTTTCTCTTTTTTTTTCACACTTCTGCTTTCACTTCACAACAATGTCTTTCATTAAAACTAAATAATTATTCCTGTCAAAGCAAGGCCTCAAACAATTAAAGTAAGACTGAAAGTTATTTCCCTCTTTGGAAATCTTTAGTAAAAGGCCAAATATTCATACAATATGAAGAAGAATCAGAGTATACCCTTTGCTTCCATGACACATCTCAACTCAGAGAAGCTCCTAGTGCATCGATGGTGGCCATTTGGCATGAAAATATAGTGCCTGGCAAAACTTTGCAGGGAATTCTATAAATAAATAAGAGTGGAAGGAAATGAAAATTTTGTCAGTCTATAATTTCACTCTGGACAGGACACTGTAGATATTCAAATCCATTGGAGTTACCACCCTTTCCATTCTAGAAATGATTTAGTATTCAGACTGTGCCTGGGCCACAATTAGGAGATGATATGAAGGACACCTGCCTGACTGGGATCTAGTTTCTTGGTGAGATTCATTCCTCCCTTCTTCTCTGCTTGTCCTTCCCTCTTTTCTTGTTCTGAGATAATAGTACATTCACATGAAGTTGTAATAAATAATACAGAGAGATAAGATAGACCCTCTACCCACTTTCCCTCAGTGATCACATCGTGTAAAACTATAGAACGACATCCCAATGAGGATACCACCATGGATAGAGTCATAGACAGAATATTTCCATCACCAGTAGGACGTCTCAAGTTGCCTTCACAGTTATTTACACTTTTCTCCTGTCCTAATTCTGTCATTTCAGGAATGTTATCTAAATGGGAGCACATAGTATATAGTCTTTTGGGATTGACTTCTCTCATTCAACACTTTTTTCTGGGGATTGTAGGCTGTGCTGATGTGTGTTGATGATTTATGTCCTTTTATTTAAAAATCGTTTTCTGTGGTATGGATGTGCCATTCCTCTGTTGAATGACATCTAAGTTCATTTTCAGTGTTTGGCTATTAAGAATAAAGCAGCTCCAGAATAAAGCGGCAGCTCCAGGTATCTGGACATCAGTGTTCATTGTTCACATTAGTCAAAAGGTGGAGACAGACACAGAACACACACACACACACACACACACACACACACACACACACACTGGAACATTATTCAGCATTAAAAAGGATGAAATTCTGATACATGCTACAATATGAGTAAACCACAAAAACATGGTAAGTGAAATTAGTTAGACCTATAAGGACACATATTGTATAATTGCACTCATATGAGGGACTTAGAATTGGTAAATTCCTAGAGACAGAGAGAATAGAAGTTGCCAGGAGCTGGGTGGAGAGGGAAATGGGAGTTATCTGAGTACAGAGTTTCTGTTTGGGATGATGATTTTGTTTTAGGAATGGAGAGTAGTGATGACTACAGAGCCTAGTGAAATGTGCTCAGTGCTACTGAATTGTGCACTGGAAAATGGCTAAACGGGCATCCTATGCACTCCTGTAACTCCCCCACCCCCAAATTTCATAATTTCTAATCTTCAAGAATTTATAATTTTGCTGTAGAAATGAGATTATAAATAAATACAACATGTTAAATCAGCATCATATAAGTAGGAGAAATAATAGAGTTAAAACAAAACTAGTCCAGTGATGAGAAAAAATCCCTTCTCTCTGCAGTGAGAGTGGAAATCATCCTTGAAACAACATCAGAAAGATGAATTTTGTAGTGAACCTCCCAGGGTAGCTAGGATTTGACATAAAGTCAAAGACCAGACAGTCATCTTACAGCAATCTATAAGATGACTGGCTGCTGTCAAAAGGGCATAGCATGGAGAGACTAGGAGGCTGCCCTGTTTCAGGGAACAGGAAAAAGCTGGGCATAATGATTCAAAAGGGAGAGATTCAAATACAGAGGGTTACAAGTAAATGGTGGGGAATTTTGGATGCTAGTGGAGAGGTGCCTGAGTGTCCTTAGACCCCATACTCTCTACAGCTTCCAAAGGAATTTAAACAAGGATACTGAATTTATATAGATTAGGAGAATGTTTTGATATGTGCAATTGTGTTTTTAAGATCTCAGACTAAAGAGCGGGTTCTATTTTTTTTTCAAACAGAGAGAGAGAGAGAGAGAGAGAGAGAGAGAGAGAGAGAGAATTTTTAAATATTTATTTTTCAGTTTTCGGTGGACACAACATCTTTATTTTATTTTTATGTGGTGCTAAGGATCGAACCCAGTGCCCTGTGCATGCCAGGCGAGCGCGTTACTGCTTGAGCTACATCCCCAGCCCAAGAGTAGGTGCTATTTTTATGTGAAAAATATTTTTCTCAATTATAGACTAGAGATGATTATTCACTTAATATGTCAACCAAAATCAGAATAATTTTATTGTTAATTATTTTTTACTCTTTAATTTAGAGCACCTTTTCAAATGTCCATTAGGCATTATTTTGATTTACTCTCATTGCATCCATTTTTCTCATATAGACTGATAATTAAATACCAGAAGAATCAGCACTTTAAATTTTTTTCATTTTTATTTTACTCTTCCTTCTCTTCCTCCTCCTTCTCCTCCTCCTTCTCCTCCTCCTCAAATTTAACCCAGGAGCACTTAACTACTGAGTCACATCCCCAGTCCTTTTTATTTTTTCTTTGAGACAGGGTCTCATTAAGTTGCTTAGGGTCTTTCTCAATTAATGAGGCTTGCTTTGAATTTGCACTCTTCCTGCCTCAGCCTCTGGAACTGCTGGGATTATAGGTATGTGCCACCATGTCTTACACTTTAAATTATTTTTGAAGGACTATATTACAGATGCTCCTGTATTTATGATAGGATTACAGTCCTGGAAAACCCACTGCAAATTGAAAATATTGCATCTACAAATACATTTATTGCACCTGACCCACCAAGAACATCACAACTTAGCCACGTGGTATACTGTATCCCTTGCTTCCCAGAGGTGCACTTTGAATTTGCTGCCTAGCTTTGGGAGAGAGTGTCTTATCAAATCTTGCCAGCCTAGGAAAAAACTAAAATTTAAAATATTATTTATTCTGAATGTATTTTTATATTAAATGCACTTTTGCACCAAAAATGAAAAATCAAGCCTTTAAAAGTCGGGAACCTTGTGTAAATTTTTCATGGACAAAATTATGAGTAAATTCTTTTCAGCCAGTTGACTTTTCAAGTGGGGAGCATGTTCAAAAGTTGAGTCCTTATCTATATTAAATTCTTGCTCATCAATTTCCCTCTTTCAGTGTAAGGTAATAGTAATACTTACTTACACTGTTGTAAGGAAAAAACAGGACTGTGAGTTTTTAAAAATAGAACTCTATTCTAACAATTTAGATAATAAATTTTGGATGGTTTGAACTAGCCCTTATTTATAAATCTTTGCATTCTCCAAGAACCTCTGTACTTGTCACATAGCACCAAGTTATTATTGGTAGCATTATTGAAAATAGCAGCAATACCATATGTATTTAGTTTCCTTTATACATGGAATCTGTTTAATAAGTTTGTTAGTTAATAAGTGAGTGAATTTACATGAATCCTAGTTTTAAAACGATCCATCATGTGTTGTGAAATCATAGTAAACCACAGTTAACCCAGAATTAAGAAGTTATATTTCTTGTGTTGAGTTTGGTGGTGCACACCTGTAATCCCAGAGGTTTGGGATGCTGAGGCAAGCAGATCATAAGTTTCATGTTAGCCTCAGCAACTTAGTGAGGCCCTCCACAACTCAGCAAGACCTTGTCTCAATATAAAAGTAAAAAGGATTGGGGATGTAGTTCAATTATAAAGCATCTATACATTCAATTTCCAATACCAGAAAAAAAGTTATATTACTTGTATCCACAACAAACAAACAATCCTCATAGAATCATTATTTGTTCTATTTCTGGTATGAAACATTTAAAGTAATGCTGAATAAAAATCAAAATTTCATGTCTTCCATTGGCTTTCCTTTGTATTTAAGCAAACAGTATACATGATATAATCAATACATAATATGCTTAAATTTTGTTTTCACTTAAAAGATGAGTTTCATGCTTAAAATTTGATCTGTGTAATATGTACACATACACATATCTATAGGTATATTAAATATAAGTAAATGTATAGATGTATTATCAATATAAAACTATATATTCTAAATTGAAATTAATAATATTTGTGCTTCAGAATAGTCTGTTTCAAATAACATGGTAACAAAACAAAAAATTGGAATAAGATAAATCTGTCTATACAGTGATTGTCTTGTTAAAATTAAAAGTTTCTTTCCAAGTTTTTACAGCATCCTCTATGGGAAAAGCTCTCTGTGATATAGAGGGTGTAGCACTAACCACAGCACATGCACCAAGATGAAGTTTTACATGTAGGTTGTGGATGAGTAACTTAAGACTGATGGTAGTGAACTATTTAAAGTGAGTAGTATTATGAATTGTTCCCCTGTGGATCCATTTGAGGGTTTATAAAAGTCTTGTGGCTAAATGTTAAGGTTGAATAAACAAACAAACACCTGGATACTGTGATATATGAGAAAAGACAGAAACTGCATCTGTGCATGAGTGCAGAGGGTCTGAGTAAGTCGGTAGTAAGAATAGCATGGCCTCTGCATGTGTGTTGCACACTTAGCAGAGCTATCCTAAACACGTGCAAGCCCTCATGGTTTTGGCCATGGTCAGCAATACTGTCCAGTGGTGATGTGGGGCTCCTTCTAGGATAAACCGGGAGTATGTAATTTACCACTGAGTGGCCTATTTATAGTACACAGGAGGATACCTTTCTGTTTTTCTCCCACAGTTATTAAATCTTTGCAGCAGTTAAAATCCAAGATACAGTATGACTTTGCACAAGATGACAGGGTGCTTCCTACACTCTTCCTGTCTGAAAAAAAAAATGATATTAAGTAGTCTTGTTAGAATTCAGGGAATGAATGGAAAGAATGTGAGTTTTTTTAGAGAGTTTGCTTTCAATCACGGTTCCTTATTTAACCTTGCTTGTTAAATTTTTAATTGTTAGTTATTTTTATTCAACAGACAAAGCAATATATGCATTTGGTGATTGTTTTGAGTATTAATTGAGTTGATGGACACGAATACACTAATATCAAGCCCAACATCTATTAGGTGATCACATTCCCTCACCTTCTAATGCCACATCAATTCCCTGTTATCTGTATTGAAACTAATAAAACATTTCAGAGTTGTAGGAATTCTAAAATAAACAAACAAACAAACAAAAAACCTTTACATGTTTTCTTATAGAAGGCTGATGATAATTCATATGGTAAGAATACAGTAACTTCTCAAATACCTGTAAATATACGAAAACCCAGCTCTGTTTTAAGAACTTGATGTATGTTATGATTTTAATCCTTGTATTAATAAGTATCTTATTCAATAGATATTATTACAAGCATTTTTCAGATACATAATCATAAGGGAAAGGTATCAACATACTAGCTTTGTAACAAGAATATAAGCCCTGTAAAAAGAAGACAGGTTTAGCCTCCTTGAATTTTAATAATACTTTACTTTTGACTTAATGGGTACTCAGGAAAGTGTTTTGTTTTATTTTTTTTAATTTTAATTTAAATTGCTAAACCTAGAAAGACAATAACATTATAGAAACTTTTGCTTCTTTGATACAAGAACTAATTAAGAAACTTGGTGGTAAAGATTTATCTCAGGAATAAACAAAGTAGCAAGAGTTTTGCTGTGAAATTTGTCAATAATTTTGGTAATTTACCTCTGTGAATTGGTTTGTTCATTTGTGTAAAGTTGTGGGGAGGGGGGAGGAGGAGGGAAGAGGAGGGAGAAGGAGGGAGGAGAACAATTTTAAGTTTCAGACATGAGGTATTACCAGTAAATTATACTTGGAATGATCAGATTGCATTTCAATAAGTTGCACTGGAAAAAAGTATATGAAAAATTTTGTTATAGCATTACCAGACTGAGGCTTTTACTTATCCAGACTCATTAGCTAGTATCACAAATAAATGGATGTTCCCTTACAATGGAATAAGAGTAGCAAAGAAAGCAGTGTCAGGTTACTACATCTGGATTATTTTCAGTGGTGGAAAATAAAATAATGAGGATGCCAACTGGGCCACCCACTGCAAAATGTGGGTGACCAAATGAGCCAACGGAACCTCTAATGAGTATTTACTCCAAAGGGCTCTGAATGTAAACTACTTCCAGACTGATGTGGTGCCAAACACAGGGGATTAAGTCTGTTGAGGGCTTTTGTTGATCAGCAGCCAAGGCTTCTAGGAACAAAGGAGGGGTCTCCTTATTAAACGTATCGAGAATATTACTTTCAGACAAGAAGAATGCAAAGAATGGATCAAAGAGCACTGTAAAATGGAAGACAAGTAGACATAAGTAATAACAGCATCATTCATACTCTGGATGTAGGTTGATTTTGTTTGGTTAAAGCATTATTCTTTTAGAGGACTTGAAAGCATCACTTAGCATTTATGTGGTCTGCTCTGCATTATAGGTAGTTGTGTGCATGTCTTTGGTTTGATGGTTTTGGGGGTAGAAATGTCTCTGCTCTGTCCCTTCAGTGTGCCATTAATCTCATTGTCCTTTCCTCCTCCAGCACTAAGCAGAGTGTAGACATAAGCTGCTTAATAATTAGTTTTGAGATATATGAAATTGAATTAGGTGGGTACTGCTGCTTTAATGGTACAGAGAGTGTAAGGTAGAACATAAAATACTTTTCTTTTAGGAGCGATAAATTCATAATACAAAGAATTTATGTTTCTAGAGGGAATAGCTCAGTGTCATTTAGAAAGTTAGTGTCTGAGTTTATCCTGACTCATGGATGTTGTGTATCTCACGCTAATCAGATTCCCAAAGCAATGCAAACGACAGGGCACATAAGGAAAATCACATTCTCTATATGTTTACCCAGGGATAAAACAGAACAAGAAAATATTTGCACACTGTGACAAAAGTCAGTGCTGGGATGGATTCTAAGATGGCCACCCAAATAAATGTTTACTTCAGTAAAGCAAAGTAAAGCAAAACAAAACAAAATCTAATTTAGTATATTTGAAAAGTTTAAAACATAACAACAGCAGTTATTTGATTCCTTTTTTCTGTTTCCAAATAGTCGTCTTGACATTTTAGAAACTTCACCTCTCTGGTCCTTCTCAAAGGTTGATTGAATTTAACAGGAAGATTCCTTAAGGAATACCATCAAATGTTAATTGTGAACACCAGTTTCCTCCTCTTTGGGGACAAGGTAACCATATGAGTTTTAAGGATTGACCCTCAGTTTTGGAATTATACTGGATGGATTAAAGGTTTTCCAGTTACCAGCTATGCCAATGTTGCCACAGTTCTAACATTGCCTAGACTCAATAAACCCTCTGCAGAGAGAGGGGCTCACACACTGGGCCACAGCAGTAGCAGGAAAATTGAATTTTAACCAAAAGTTGTGAACACCTTTTGAATCCATCATTTGAGAGTTTCTATAGTAGCAACAGGGACTGACAATGGAGTTACTATTGATGAGTGTTTTTTGTGCCATGGGAAAGGATGTGATCATAAAATCATAATTATCATGATAATGACATTAGTAACGATTGTTGATTGTTGAGTGTCTGCTCCACGCCAAGCACTTTTAGGAGAATTTCACATGCATCATCCTACTGAACCTTTCTGGTGATAATGGCAAAACTAGATGACCACTAGTCTCTATTAGATGGATTAAACTTGCATCCTTGCAGTTATACACATTCAGGAAGTTCACCAAATATGTATTTATCTTTTTTTATTAAACAATCCTTTTTAGTGTCAGAAAATCTTCTCACTTCATTATATTACTGCATTCATTCAATCTTCACAATAGCCTTGTGAAGGAAGTAGCTATATTGTCCCTATTCTATAAATGGAAAACTGAGCTTTAATAAATTGTCAAATTATCATGCATCTCATAAATGGTAGAACACACTCAAGCTACCTTGCTTGAGTGTATTGAAGTTTGATTCAAGCCCAGAATATTTGCTTTGATGAAAATGATGACAATAGAGTTTCAATAAGTGTTAATCAACTCGGTATCACTGAGACTGTGTATTAAGAATCTCTCTGCTTTACTTCTCGGCTACTCTGTAGTTCTCTAAATCTTGTGCTCCTGGTCTAAAGACCATAGATTTGAACTTGGAGTTTGGAATTATGAGGGTGAGGGGAATCTCTGACCAATTGAAATTCTGAGACTATTTCTGGGTCCTCTGTGTCTTCCCTTGGTCAGGCTCTTTCCTTTCCAGTGGTTTCCAATCCCCCGCCCTTTAGTTTAGAAAGCAGTAGAATACTTCTCACTCCTAAAACAATCACTCAAAATAAACGTGAAAAGCTCTCAAAGATTATATGATCAGAGACCAAGAAGAATGCGAGAGAGGTGAAAACTATTGAAGTTGAAAACATATCCTTCCTTTTTCTTTTTAATGCTCACCTCATATTCTCCCCTATTTAGATACTAGGTGAAAGTTATTTATTGATTTCCAAAGTAAACATTTTGTGTAGTACTGGAGTGGAAATGAGGCAGAATTTCCTTTTGGAGGGTTTGGAAGGATGGGTGCGGTAGATTGAGAAAAGAGAGAACCCATCTTGAGAGTGGAGGAGCCTAGGAAAATTATTATGAATCACAAGAAGTGGGAAAACCTGGGATGTACCCTGAGATATGTGAGATGGGAAAGGCAAGAGGGTCTCAAACTAGAGCCTGACATTTTTAGTCAAACAGAGTAAGGAAAGTTTAGCTTCAATTCTGAGCAAAGAACATAAAAGCGCTTCTTTGAAGCAATTGACTGCTAAATGAAAAACAAAACAAGAAGTGCAAATCAGCCTTGTCCTCCAGGAATTTAGCACTTAACTTAATTCCAGAAAAGAAATTAGAATCTGTACTAGATCAAATGCTAATATTTCTTCTTGAGTACTTTTGACTCTGGGAGTGTTTTTCAGTTAACCACTTATGCTTCTGTGAAATCCAAATGGGAAACATGGAGAAAGGAGAAAGAAGATAAGCATGCATTTTGAAAGAGTGTCTCTTTATCATCCCTTGAGTGCGGGAGTCAATGATATTATTCTCTTACTTCCTATCCTGGAGGATCTACAAGCAGAGGCAGTCCTTCAATTTTCCGTAAGCCCCATATGTGACAACAGCTCAAGAATTTTGCCAAAACATTCAAAGCCCAACTTACCCAGAAAGCCATATGGAAAATGAAGTCTCAATTACATCATTAATCAGGTCATTTTATGCTTAAATAAAATTTCTGCTAAATTTTGGGCACACTGTTTCACAGCAACTTTCTTTAAAAGTAGATATAATAGTTGCAATGATTTTAAGAAGATATGGAGCATTGTCTCACCATTTTGTCTCTCATTTTAAATCTTAACCACAAGCCACCCCAGTGGGAAGAGAGAATAAATAAATAAATAAAATCATATGTACAAGTATACATATACATATATATATGGTGCTACCCCAGATGGACGGCTGGGGTTAGGGGTGAATACTGGTTACCCTTAAGCAAATTTCTTAATTATCCTGTGTTCATTATCCCCATTCATAAAAATAGTGATAACAACCAAAATAAGATTACCTGGGAAGCTCTGGATAAAGCTCAAGGAGTTCAGCAGTAGATAGGGGCTCCAAAATATTATATATATATATATATATACTATGTCTTACATTCTGAGGTTTCCTTCCTTCTCCCCTCCCTTCCTCCCCATCTCTTCTTTCTTCCTGCTTTCCTTCCTTCCTTCCTCTTTCCTTTGACAAATGTCAATTCTATGTCAATTCTATTGTGTCCGGCATTGTGTGCTAGTGATCAGATTTAACTGGCGAAGACAGATCTATGGCTTGGGATCATGTCATCACCCTCCTTACAATTCTGTCACTTTCCATTTCCTCCAGGACGAAGAGCCTCTCTGCACGTGGCTGAGCAGGCTTCATCTCACACTGGCCCCACCTTTCTCTCCTTCTAGGGTCACTTTGCTTTCGTTTTCACTGGGCCATCTCCAGTCACAGGGACTCTCATAAGCCATTTCCACTTTCTGAAAACTTTTCCTTAGCTCGAGTCTCTCAACTGGTTAACTCCATGCATCCTTTAGATCTCAGCTCAAATATCACTTCTTCAGGAAATCTTTCTCTGACCTTTAATCTAGATTGGGTTATGCCCAGTGCCTGACACGATGCTGGAACCATGATAAGTGCTCAGTATTTGTTAGTTGACAGATGGCATAATGTAATGAATGGGTAGTGCCACCAAGGAACATCATTGCCATTAATTTTTTTTCCTGTTAGTAATTATAAAGCTTCCAATAAAGTATTTCTTCCCTTCAAATTAAAAACTTAAAAATAAAAAATTGTGCTCCTGTAATACCTAGACTATAATAATGAACATAATTCTTTGAATAAAATTTCACATTGTGACCTTTCTTCTTTTTGTACTCTACTCTAAACCAAAAACCTGTGGCTGCAAAGCCTGGTAGTTGTGAGGAAGTCTCCAGAAAATTATAACTTCCAGGTTCTTCATTAGGATGCATATTGTTTAAAGAAAGAAAGAACGCAGAGGCTTACAAATTCTCTTTCAAACATTGACTATTTGTGAACAATGGTCAAGACCTTTCATTTGCTTCCTAACAGATGAGATTTAAATAAAAAACACAAGTACATTCTTTGGAAAAGTAGAATGGTTAAAAATTTAGCAAGGATGCACAGTTCTGCTAATGAGAAAACCCTCAGCAATTGATTTTGTTGGTATTTAGTTGCACTCTTGTGACTGGAGTTTAGATCTAAATGTTACATTAAACGTTGGTCTTTAAGCCAGAGTCTAACAAAAACTCCACCAGGTGAAAGATATGTGAAAGGACCAATGGATTACCTGCTTTCCTTCAAGTGAAGAGCCTTGAAACTTCTATTAGGACTTTTCGGTGATTGCATACTATATCACTGTTTGTGGTGTGAACTGATAAAATACAATCAATAAGAGTGTAAGTTATAGGTTATAGATTAGTAAAAATCTAGATTATAGATATAAGATTTTGATAAGTGAGTTAAGATAATTATAAAGCAAGAACTGTCATAGACAGGCCTAAGACTCCTTTTTGTTGCTCTCTATAAAAAAAAAACAAACTGTTACAAGAGCTGTTTCTGAGAAACTGAAATGAAAGCTGTTTTCTTATATCATATTGTTTTCTATACTTTGTACCCCAGAAAATGTCCTCAACCCAGGATTTGGTGGTCTTGGTGACCCAAGATTTTGAAGTAGATTCACTAACCACCTGCTTGAACTCAGGATATGGTTGTCTAACACCTGCTCAAACTAAAGATGCAATTGTCTTGAGTTGCTGTGCTAATTGTTGTCTTAGCTTCTATGACTGACTTGCTTGCATGACGCTAAAGGAAAGTCCCTGAGCTGTGGTTTTCATTCTTAAATTCCCAAGACACAGGCCAGGAAACTGCTGTTCTCCCACAGAGCTTCAGTCTCTACAGGTGGGTGACAGTCCCTGGTCAGGTAAATAAAGCTCTCTTTGATTTGAATTTAGACTTAGAGTGTTTTCTGAAGCAGCTTTCCATAACATCACAAGGGCCAGCTCTTTACTAGAATCAGTATTTTGGCTACTGTTTGACAATCTAATGGTGTTAGATTACTTGTTAGTCATTATTTTATAATTTAAATCACCTTATGAGTAAAGATTAATTGCCTATGACTTATGACAAACATCCCAACCTATGTTCACTTGAAATCATGCACTTAAAATTCTTTACATTCTCCCCAATTATTTCTAAATCTTAAGCTACTATATGTTAGTATACATACCACTGGACTTTACATACAAACAAGAACCTCTTTTCATAGGAATTAATTTTCTTGGGAAGAGAAGTGAAAGAATAATAGGACAGATTAAAAACAAACCAGGCAGGGTGACATGTATTCAAATTATTTTGGAGGGATGCTGCAGTTTTTATTGCTTTTTGGTTAGGAAGACCTGTGTGGCTCTTGACTTTGGTGCTCTTGAGAACCCTGTTCCTGACAAACTTTGAGATACAACTCATTAGTTTCACAAAAAGGGCATGTGGCCAAGTTTTAACATAATGGGTGATATTAGCTATTTCAAGAAATATGACATGAATTATCTGAATAATTCACAAGGCAAAAAACATTTTTGTATCTTCAAAAATGTTCCAATAGATAATATTAAATATCAAGAAGCAAAATTATAAGATATAAAGGAAAGTAAAAGTACAAAAAAATGTGGAAAGAGAAAGAAAAACACAATTCTTCTTTTCCCTTTACTCTGTGAAATAAAGTAGGTGCAGTGGAAACGAATAGTCTTAACAGTCAGGGGTTCCAGAGAAACAGAATCAATAGCAGATTGACATGATTGTGGGGTTGGCAAGTCTGAACTCTGTAGGCTGGAAATATAGAATATTTCACTCCTAAGGGAGAATTGCTTTTTCTATGGGAAACTTTTTTTTTTTTTTTTTTTTTTGCCTTTAGGGACTTTCAACTGATTGGAGGAGGCCCCCATCCATTATCAAGTGTAGCTCCTACCCTTAAACTTAACCAACCGGCAATGTTATCTATATGCAAAAAAATACCTTTACAGCAACATCAGGGCTAGAGCTTACCAAAGGTGACATAAAAAAACAACCATCACAAACACCAAGTTGCTTGCTGGTCTTCAACTTTATTATCTGTCCTTTTGGTTCATTCAATTCATAGTCTTAATTCAAACTTCAAAATATAGCTGTTCAGAAAACTCTGGATATAACTGTAAATAACTGTATCTTTTTTTCCTTTAGTTTTTCACTCTCTCACCATTTTTTGTATCTTGCATCTTTATTTGAAAGTCAAAAAGAAGAGAGTAGATAAAGATCAATAGGCAGGTACACAAGACCCCTTTTAACCAATTTTGTGAAGCTTAGGGACCTTTTATGATCATTTTCCATAAAAATGTTTGCATACATGCACATCAAATATAGTACTAATCTCCAGGATATATAAAAAACTCAAAAACTTAATACCAAGAAACCAAATAACCCAATCAATAAATGGGCTAAGGAACTGAACAGGCATTCCACAGAAGAAGAAATAGAGTTGATCAATAAATATATGAAAAAATGTTCAACATCTCTAGTAGTTAGAGTAATGCACATCAAAACTTAGATTTCATCTCACACCAGTCATAATGGCAATTATCAAGAATACAAGCAATAATAAATGTTGGTGAGGATGTGGGGGAAAGTTACACTCATACATTGCTGGTGGGACTGCAAATTGGTGCAACCACTTTGGAAAGCAGTATGGAGATTCCTCAGAAATGGAGGAATGGAACTCCATTTGACCCAACTATCCTACTCCTTGGTTTATTCCCAAAGGTTTTAAAATCAACATACTACAGTGGCACAGCCACATCAATATTTATAGCAGCTCAATTCACAATAGCTAAACTGTGGAACCAACTTGGTGCTCTTCAGCAGATGAATGGATCAAGAAAATGTGGTACTTGGGCTGGGGATGTGGCTCAAGTGGTAGCGCGCTCGCCTGGCATGCGTGCGGCCCGGGTTCGATCCTCAGCACCACATACAAAGATGTTGTGTCCGCCGAGAACTAAAAAATAAATATTAAAAATTCTCTCTCTCTCTCTCTCTCTCTCTCTCTCTCTCTCTCTCTCTCTCTCTCTCTCTCTCCTCTCTCTCACTCTATCTTAAAAAAAAAGAAAATGCGGTACTTATACATAATGGAATATTACTCAGCCTTAAAGAAAAATGAAATTATGGCCTTTGCAGGTAAATGGATGGAACTAGAGGACATCATGCAAGTGAAATAAGCCAATTCCCAAAACCAAAACTGAAATGTTTTCTCTGATGAGCAGATGCTGATCTATAGTGGGGATGGGTGTAGAGAAAAATGAAGAAACTTTGGATTGTGCAGAGGGGAGTGTGGGGAGGGGTGGAGCTGTGGGGATGGGAAGGACTGTAGAATGAGATAGAAATTATTATCCTACATATATGTGTGATTACACTACTGGTGACTCTACGCCACATACAGCCAGAGGAATGAGAAGTTGTGCTCCATTTGTGTACAATGAGTCAAAATGCATTCTACTGTCATGTATAACTAGATAGACCAAATTAAAAAAAAAATAGAAGGGAGACCAGGAGAATAGAAGAAGGGGATCAGAGGGAGGGAGGAGAGGGAGAATGAAATTGATCAAATTATACTGTCTTATTGTGTGCACATATGAATATATCATAACAAATCCCACTGTTACGTATAATTACAATGTGCCAATAAAAAGAAAAAAGAAAAAGAAAAAAAGTTTGCATAAAAATGGAAAAAGGAGCATCATCTATATAAAATATGATTAACCAAGTTTATGATACAGCAAGATAAGCATTTACTTACATACTAAATAACAAGATCTGGTTGTAATAACCACCACAATTTTTAAATGGTGATGAGTGGAAACAATATTTTGAGCTCCAGAAATAGCCGTAATGTGATATGGACATATCTGTGATGTCTACTGCTGACAATGTCATAGACACTGCTAATACCACAGTGATCCATCGTGCACATTCACAATTGAAGGACATGTAGTTAGAGGTTAGTGAATATAAAGTTGTCAAAATTTTCCAATCGAGCTCAGAGACTTCTGGTTAAAAATCAAACCAATGTTTGATGAGAAAGAAATGATGATTTGACCAGCTGAGACTTGAGAATTATCTGTGGATTTATTTTCTCAAGCTTTGTCCTGATGACAAGCATAATAATAGCAGTAGCTAACACTTACAGCACTTATTAAGTGCCAGACATCTTCCTAAGTGCTTTACATATGTTACATCTCATCACTCTTGGAAAATCTCCATGGGGCTGAGATTTTACAGATAAACAGAGAGGCCAAGTAACTTGCCTAAAGGCACAGTGTTTTGTAGGTTGGTGGATCCAGGAATCAAGTAGTATGTGATCTTTTAACTGCATAATTAACTGCTGGCTTCTATGTATTGTCCAGAGCTGTAAAGCAGATGATGGAAGAACAGGATTATGTGAGATTATTTTGTTAGTAGGAAAAGTTATGAAGCTTATTTTGAATATCTCTAAATTTGCATAACATGTTTATTATTGTCTGCCCAACTTCCAAATGATTGTTAACTAAATTGTTACTGTCAGATGCATAGGAGAAACCCATAAACCTTGCAAAGAAAGTCTTTGCTAAGAAAAGTCTATGACTATGCTTGCAAAGAAAGTCTATGACTCTTAACTATTACCAGACATTTGTTGTTGTTGTTGTTGTTACAGGCTGTTGGTGGCTACAAACTGAAGAGTTTGAAATTCTGAATAAGGTTAAAACATTTTAAAATTTATTGTTATATGGTTTTTTACTCTATTGGGATTCTAGAACCACTTTGTCATGAAAATGTCAAAGGTTTTAATAAGATTTAAAATTTAGGAAAATTAACACTGTGTTAAGACATGGCTATTATAATTAAATATTAAATACTTTTCAGCTCTGAAAATTTTTCAAAATGGACAACCCACAACTTGTACCACTTTTTCATTTCAATATGGTCAAAATACATTTTTTTTCTGAAAGGTTTGATGAGTTTAGTATACTATTTTAGAACACATGGAAAATTAGCCAACTCTTGATTTTTCAGAGAAAGGAGAGGGGAGATGGCAAAAGGATTCATATATATTGTCCAGTCAAAATTAGTATTTAATATTGATTTTAACATTCTCCTTTATCAAAATGCTTGCTAAGCTTGAAAGAAATAGAAAAATAATTTAAAAGAAATTAATCTCTTTATGTATTAACTTGTAAGACAAGAAAAATTAAAATTCAAATGCTTGGTTCTCCCTAAATATGCATAATTATAATAAATATACAATGACCTTATTATTAAACTAATTCCTCATCCAGAGCAGGCCTTTCACAACAGAATGAACAAATGATTATGAAAAAAGAAAATAGTAAATCTATAAATTGACCCACTTCATTGTTCTTTTAAAATTTAGTCACACACTTTTATTGAAGACCAACTTAGAAGAAAAAGATAATTTTATTAATTATAATCATTTCTTTTAATTACAAATTAAAACTGCTACAAGGGAAAGTCAACACATTTTGTAACAACAGTGATATAATATGAAACATCTTGAATTTCAGGCAGTATGTCTGAAGAGCTAGGCAAACATTGATTTAGTAAAACATAAGTCATTATTTATAAAGTGAATCTGTAATGGATATGTAGTCATCCAAGTTTTTCTTTCTTTGCTTAACATGTTTTATCCTTCTTTTAAGTTGGTACCTTTCTGTTGAGTTTTCGTATCAGTGAACAAATTGTTTCATGAATTGACATGTTGAAAAGAATTCAGAAATTGTATTTCAAATGTTACCTAAGCTTCATTGTGTAAAAACTTAATTGAGTATTAATATATCTTGTGGAA
This sequence comes from Ictidomys tridecemlineatus, assembly GCF_052094955.1. Taxonomy (NCBI): domain Eukaryota; kingdom Metazoa; phylum Chordata; class Mammalia; order Rodentia; family Sciuridae; genus Ictidomys; species Ictidomys tridecemlineatus. The sequence goes on from NC_135485.1 coordinate 96,646,951, forward strand.
GGAAGGGAAAAAAATTTCACAGGTTTTACAACATGCAAAAAATATCTGGTGAATAAATGCATAATTGAGCAAGTGAAAGAGAGGTGGGCCCTTGTTTTCCATAACTTTTTCAATAACTCTCACTTTTTGCAAAATTCTGTTATTATGGATTTGCTCACATTTTGGATTTTTACTGTATTCTTTTTCAAGAATATTTAATATTAATTTTTTTTTAAAAAAACTTGAAATTCCCATTTAAGTCTTATCATTCTCTTTCTGATATGGAGTTACTTATGGGAATTTTACTAATTGAGAATCTGGGTCCCACTTAATGTCTATATCCTCTTAGGGAACATTTGAAAAAAATAGGCATAAGGAATCAAGTGGACTTCTCAGACAAATGGAAAGATTTACATGAAAGGAAAAGGGGCAATTTCCTTGCATTGTGTACAGCGTCTACTATTTCTTAATGGCATGAAAGACCAAGTTTTAGAGTCCCTGACAAAGAAGATTGAGATCAATCAAAAACATAAACTTAGGTGAGGCAAACAGGCACTCATAAAAACAGCTTGATAAAATGAGTTTTTGTGATGTGAAGACTTGAGATATTTCATTCCTAAACAACCAGGAAAACCCTTTTATATGTTGGAAATATTTTCCAATACTTATAATAAAAATATTTTTAAAGAAATCTTGTTGGGGCTGGGGTTTTGGCTCAGTGGTTGAGCACTTGCCTAGCACATGTGAGGTACTGGGTTCAATTCTCAGCACCTCATGTAAATAAATAAATTAAGTAAAGGCTCATTGACAACTAAAAGATATTTTTAAAAATCTGTGATTTCAAAATGTCAAATACACTAATTGAACTTATATTTTTGTTTTTCCAAAATCTTATCTGCTTGATATGATCAACTATTAAGAAATTTAAACTTGTCTGTATTCAATATATTTTTATCTCTTAAATTCTTAAAAATGACCTTTGTTATCATTTTATTTATTTTATCTAAGGAATGGAAAGAATGCAAGGAAAACAATCTGTTAGGAATGAGGGTAATTAGTGAAATGGATACTAAGAATTAGGAGTAATTGTGTTCAGGTGCATGAATTTTGTCCTTCTTAGTTAAATAAGATTTTATCAACTGTTCTTTGAAAATGTTTCTAGGCCTGCATCCATGAATTTGGGTTTACTTCACATTACTTACTATATATTCAGTATAGTAGGATTATTATTACTATTCAATTTCCTTGAAATGGTGCTTAATTTTGACATTATCACTCTTGTTTCTTGAATAAGACTGCAAATCTTACACATTAGGCATACTCTCATAGTTCCCAGGTTTGCACCTATTTTTGACTGATCCCTTTAGAAGAGATTGTGACTAGTATTTGTACTTGAACTTGGGATTCTTAGAATTTTATTAATAAAGCTCTTGAAGGTGATAGTAAAACAGTTTACTCCTAGATTCTTTAACATAATTATATATGATATGTATCCTAGTATATCTTTTAATATATGTGCTAATGTATCCTTTTTTTAACTGATCCAGAAGTAATGTTTTACTAATATTGAATTTTGATGTTGGTAGATTTATATTTATTACTTAGTTGATATGTTTACTAATATTGAGTTTTGATGTTGGTAGATTTATATTTATTACTTAGTTGAGACTTCGAGCTAATATATCTTTTAATACATGTTATTATACCATTAATCATTTCTATTATAGTTCATAGGAATTGTAAAACTAGTAGTTTTGCAATGCACACAATTCTGAGTTCTCAATTTTTTACTTCAATAGATGTGGTTAGTTAAATTTTCTGGAAAAACTCTTGTTCTCTTTCAAAATGCTATTAGAGCATCATCTGAACACATATGGACTCCGCTTAACCCTTGGGTTAAATTATCTTTAGAGTTCAGATTCCTGTATGCACTCAATAATTACTCCTGAATCATTGTACATGCACCAGAAATTATAATGTGCACTTACACTGAGATGAGCTGTCCTTAGGGAAATTCTGAACAGCTACAGTAGAATGTGATAAATGTTGTAATCAGCATGAAGCAATTCAGTGGACCAGGTTCTATTTCTGGGGCTGGGTTGCAGAAAGGGCATGAAAGAGCAGACTGCACAGGAGGGTAATAGTCACTTAAATCTTCACTGGGTTATGTTGTAACTTAAATATAGGATTTCTATTTTTATCAGCATTCTTATAAAACAGTTTACTGCTGAGAAATGTGTTTCATTTGCTCTCTCTGTTTCTGTTTATGGCAAATAAATCCATTTTGTATATGTCGATTCAGCTGCAATTTTGCCAAAGATTTCTATGGCATATCCCATATTTGTTGGCCCTCATTGGAAAACAGTAATAATTTGATTTTTGTATTATGTGAAAAGACCAGTTGTGTTGCATTCACAGGTGATGTGTTGTGTGTGTTAGGTGTGAGTCCACAGAGGGAAAACCATTATCCTACAAACACACTGCCCGTGATTCCCCATCTCAGATCATGCTTTAGGCTAGTTAATGGAACCAGCAGAGAGCATGTTTCAAAAATGTGTTCGCTCTATATTATTTCCAGAAAGTTTTTACTCTTAGATGCTTTATAACTTCAGAGGGAAGATATGGTAAAAAAAAAAAAATGGGCAGGGGAGGAAAAAGTGAGGAAGGAAGAGGCAGGGAAGGAGGAGGAGGGGAAGGATATAGGATAAAATAGCTACTTTCCCTTCAATGTTTGGGAGAGCATCAGTATAACATTAAGAGAGAGAAAAAAATACCCCATTACATTTCCCGTAAGTTGTTATTTTTAAGATAATTAACATGAAAATCTAGCACGCTGTGTCTTGTTCTTGTTACTTGATTTATGAATAAAACAAATTTCCATTGAGAAGACATTTGAAGTTGCCTCACTGAGAATTTCCCAAGGCTCTCCAGTTGAGGAAAGCAGTGTTATTAATTATGGACTTGGGAAGTCATAGTACACAATGGGAAAACCCCTCCTCATTGTCCAGAACTGTACCCTTTCCTGTCCCTGAAGGCATGGCCTTCGCCTTCAATTTAACATTGATGGTGGTTTCTGTATACCACGAACTGCTAATGACCTGCTTTTCTCAGTCACATAATAATGGACACTTTTGAAACCTGATTAGGCTGTTATTGGAAATAATGAGTGGTATATTGAAGAATGCATTGGCTCTTGACTAAAATGCAATTGTAATAGTCATTTCTTTTTCCTCTCTCATTTCCCTCTGATAAAACAAACAAGTCATTTAAATGGAAATATAAGCAAGTGATCATAATATTAGGTCAGGCAAAATGAATCAATAAACAAAACAGCAGCTCAAAACTTAGAAATTCATATGTACAGTCCTAGGAGCCTTTGATAACAGTGTGATTTCTAAATCTTTTGTCTGTGAACTTTTAGCTGGCACAGCTGTGACAATGGCCACATTTGGACAAAGAAATAACTTTCTCTCATGCAGGTTATTTTCTATTCCAGTGAGAATAAGAACATTTTTATAACATTTTACAATGTACTTTAACAGCATTTGGTCACTAGATGGTATAGTAAATAGTGGATACTATTATATTTATTGTATACTTGTGGAGAACTGAAGCTTGCCTGGTAATTTGCAATAGATGATACTTAGATTTTATCCAAAACCTGGATTTTCCTCACTGCTCTGCCTACCAGGAACTTCAAACCATAAGAAAACTACATGCAAGAGCTTAACATTGACAAGAATCATAAAGTCAATGAGTAGAAATTTGAAGGCTAAAATATTTGTTATCAGAAAGTGAATCTTATTACTTGAAATATGCAACATTACTGTAAACTCTTTGTCCTAGGATTGTATAATTCTGGAATGTCGGAGGAGACAGAAGTATTGCTCTTTCTGTGTGGAACATCCTGAATCTCATAGACTGCCTTACAAGGACACAGAAAAAAAAAATTCTTAGTGTCCTCTAAGTTTCTGAGGGGAAGGTTAGGGAAGATAGAGGGCCTCTATGCTTTCCCCTTTCATTTACAGAGTAAGACATCACATCTATAACCTCGAAAATAATCAAAATGCAATTGATTCACCAAGTGATAATGGTTAAAAACCTTCTCTGCCCCTTCCTTTTATTGAACACTTATTTTGTTCTATGTAAAGAACATAAAAGAGAATAGGATCAGGGTTCTAAGAGCGGGTTTAGCCTAAGTTTGTGGTATAAATTGTATTTTTTAAATTATTTTTATTTTTAGTGGATTGCAGTTATACATAATCGGGGGGCTCATTTTGGTATATTCATAAATGCATATAACACAACTTTCTCCATTTCACTCCCAAGTACTATACATTCCCTTCCCTCTTTTCTTCCTCAGTTTCCCTTCTTCTACACTATTAGTCTTCTTTCTATTTATTTGCTTATTTATTTTTAATTGGTACATCATAGTTATATATAAAATGGGAATGCACTGCCATGTACTCGTCCATGCACACAGCATAATTTGGTCAACTTTACTCTCCAATTCTTCCCCTTTGCCTCCCCTCCGCCTCACCCTTGGTTCTCAGCGTCTACTCTTCTGATCTCCCTTCTATAATGTTTTATTTGTCTGTTTTATTTCCATAGAGAAAGGTGAAGTCCAATCCCCCTTTGGAGTAGTGAACACAGTGATAGGGTGGGCCAGCACTTTGTGCTGGTTGCCCTGGTAACAGCATCTCCAATCTTACACTAACATCTGGTGTTCTTAAGTGTAACAGCTGGCTGTCTACAGAAAAATTTGAACAAGGAGTTGAAACACAAATGGGAATACCACAAAATAAAAAGTGGTTACCTAGGAGGAATACCAAGAAATAGCTAAGCCGAGGCAGGAAATTAGATGCAACTTGCAAAAGACAGAAAGAAATATATCAGGGATTTAAAAAAACAGATAAAAGAGAATGTTGTCCCTGAAATGTAAAATGAAGACTCTGTGCTTAAAAGTTTTGCACTATTTTTACAAGCAAATTGACCACCACATGTTAGGAAAGAGAAAGATCCAATTTTGGAGAATTTAGACTAATAAAAAGAGACTGTCTTTTGGAGTCTCTTCAGACCCTAACAGAAGTGGCAACTGTGTTCACCAGTTCAGTTATATATCTTGATCATTGTGGTAAGGTGTTGGAAGATTAGAAAATATTCAGGTCTTTCTCTAGAAGTGATTAATGCATATAGCTTTTTATTTTGTGTTTCTATTTGTAAAATTAAACATACTATCATTTTATTTTAAGGATTTGATATTTTTATTTTTGTATTTTTTAATACTTTTCTTAGTTTTCAATGGGCCTTTATTTATTTTTTTGTTTGTTTATTTATTTATTTATGTGTGGTGCTCAGGATCCAACCCAGCACCTTACACATGCTAGGCAAGTGTTCTACTACTGAGGTACAACCCCAGCCCTGATATTTTTATTTTTGAGGAGGTTGTTTTTACTCCATGGAATCACTGAATACATATTGACATTGAAGTAGCACTCATTGTAAACCTTAATACAAATAAAGAATATTGACTATAATATTACTCATCCTTTTACAAAGAGTAGGGTTAGATTATACACAAAAAGTTAGGCATGGTGAAGCATGATTCTTAACCTTGCTCTCTTTTAACTTGAAAAGCTTATTAAATTGCCCATTTTTTTAGTGTTCAAAGAGTCTTCACTATCTGCTTTCAGAGGAGTTCACGTAAGAATGGCTGAAATAGAAGAAAGTCTTTTCCTATAAGCAAATTGAACCAAACTAACAGGAGATTTTCTTATACTTTTAAGATTTAAGTCTCAGAGAGTTGAATGAAATCTCTGGACCAACAGGAATACAAGTTATTCTGCTCAATGTACTACAAAGCACGAGGAAAACTAGATAGGACTTGAAAGGGAATTAGACTTTTCCTTTACATAGAGAAGAGAGTTCAGAAATTTATATTTAAAATGAAATGAAAGCCCCCTGAGGTCATGGCTTCTCCTTGGAGCCCAGGCTGGAAAAGCCATGTATAAGACACTGTGTAAAAGATTCATGTTGAGTCAAAAAAACTGCAGAGCTCACATAGGAAGCTATGATTCTTCAGCTCTGTGGTTTAATCGACACCACACCAAACATGCGGTGGTAACCAGATATTTGTTTTCATTTAATGACATTCAAAAATAACGCAATTGGCTGCTTTATTTTCTATGTAATATGAATGTTTTCCTCAATGGTAGACATAGCGATTAATTTTTCCTTAAGAGCCCTATGTTTGATGATGTTTTAAAACACTAAATATGTGAAAGAATAATTAAGTCCCTGATTCCCACCAAATAGAAGTAAGACTTCTAATGTTTTTTTTTTCCCATTTTGCTTGAAAAAATACAGTGTTAGGGCTTAACATGTTTATTATTAAGAATACTCTTCCCTCACCAACCTCAGTCTCATCCCCATACCTTTAGCTACGGGTTTTTGTAGGTCTCCTTTGAAACCTTTTCAGACCTTCCCAAATTTTCTCTCTAAAGAGAGAAATAGGAGCATCATGAAAAAGAGATGAGTTTTGATCTGATCTTCATGAGCATGGATGTAAGCATATGGCATTTGGGACATCAGGAGAGATCCAGAGGCCCTGCGGTTTCAGTCATTATTGTTTAGCATTCCTTCCACATAAGGCACTTGAAACCATATAAATGGATGGAATTCTGGTGTGAAAATTTTTATAGGAGAATAAGAAATCCAAGACCAAACCTATTAAAAATTATTGTTAGAAAAGGTGAACGAACATGGAGGACTCACTTCAGACAGGTGAAAACCCAGAAGACTTGTACCACTAGTTGAGGGGAAATGGTTGTCCAGAAAGTAAATTCCTATAGAAAGAGGAAAGGATGATACAGTAGAGGAGAACTCTTTGAATTTAACCATTAGGAGGCTAAATATAATGAGGGCTGAGTGGTGATTTTCCTTTTTGTGTCAACTCCTCTTTCCAGAGAGGATGAGAGAGTGAGTAAATTTAGAAATTTTTTTCAGTATGAAATTTTTGTAAGGAAAAGAAAAATTGCTAGTAGAGAGAAATAAATATACTACTTCTTTCTAACTAAACTCATTATTCAAACTCAGGAAAACAATTAATTTAATTTAGGTGGTGAGTTTTTTTTTTTTACAAGAGAATGGAAAAATAATTTATGGAGCAACATGTATGGAACCATGAAGGAGAGGAGGACACGAGCCATGTGATTCTCTGGGAAAAAGTCTTTCAAGTAAAGAGAATAGCTAGTGCTCAGACCTCACTCCAAGGATGCCTGGTGTGTACCAAGGAGACTGGTGTGTCTGGAGGAGGGTAAGCCAAGGGGTGAGTAGTGAGAAAGCAGCACAGGGTCAGCTTATGCCAAGCAGAAGAGACACAGGTGTTCATGTTGAGCAAAACATAAAGCTGGTGGATGATTTTCAGCAAGTTCATGAACACAGTGGAACTTTCATTTTAATAGGTCCACTTGGGCTGCTGTGTGGAGAATAAAATGATATTGGAGAATGCAGGCTTGGAGGGGCAAGGATGAGAGTCTTGGAGTGGAGTGGAAGCAGGGCCCATGGTGGGAAAAGAAGACTGAGCTCACTGGATTTGCTGATGGACTTGAAATGAGGAGTGAAAGAAATTCAAATAGCTCCAAGGTTTTTGGCTTGAGCGAATGCTATTACAAACTTCCCATTTGCTGCGATGAGGAAGGCAATTATTAATAAGAAATAAAATAGCATTTATAATGTCCTTCCTACATATAAGGATTTTTTTTGTTTTACAAATCATATTATTTACCTATAGCTTTTTGACATTAAAACATGGCATTGAATTTTGAAGTTTGCATAATTCCAGACCTTGTAAACAATAAAAATTGGCAATTGTTAGATTTTTTTGTAGTGATCAGCTAAGTGGACAGAGTTGATGTTTTTCTCTGTTTACCTAGATGTCCAGTTTGTTTTATGAGATGGAAAAAAAAAACACAAAAAGGAGGTCATAAGCCAGGTGCACTGGTTGCACACCTATAATCTCAGTGGCTCTGGAGGCTGAGACAGGCGGATCACGAGTTCAAAAGCAGCCTCAGCGAGGCACTAAGTAACTCAGTGAGACCCTGTCTCTAAATAAAATACAAAAAAAGGGCTGGGGATGCACCCCAGTGGTGAAGTGCCCTTGGATTCAATTCCCAGTACCCAAAAGAAAAAAAAATGGAGGTCATGTCCTATTATTTCTGTAATGCAAAAGAAAATCAGATGATGAAAAATAGATCCTGGGAATATGGTAATTTTAAATCAATTTTAAAAAACAGCTTGCTTAAAACAAAAACAAACAGCTAAAATTTTTGAAGCTGATCTTTATTTTATAGATGAAACCAGGTTTCACCACAAATGTTAAGTGATATGTGCAAAACCTACATGCTCATTGATGGTCAGAACCTGAACCCCCAATTCTGTCTCCCACTGCACAGCAACTTTGACCACAAAATGTTCTCTCTCTGGTTTGAATCCACAAACCATTTGTAAAAAGATTCGATGTGTTTGCAAGGAACTGTTTTTATACACATAAGCGCTACAGAGGTTGGTTTTCCCCCCTGATGGTTTGTGCCTTTATTTGATGTGTGGGCAAACAAGTAAATAGAAGTCATAGCAGTATGACCAGAGCTATCATCTTTTTACCCAAGGAAAAAAAAAAAGTCAAAATTGCCACCCACCCAGAGAGCTGAGATCTAGAAATGTGTGAGTAATTCAAGTCACCTGGTACCACGGTCTCTGCAGGTGTTTGTAACACACACTCTTTACTGGTAAATGGTTTCCTGGTGTTGCATTTAGTCCCAGTGTCACTGCCTGAAGAAGGAAATCTCAGACATCAAAGGAAGAGGGAAGATTAAAGGATCCCAGCACTTTAGAAACAAGACATTGTCAGCTCCTCTGTGGCTTCTCCTGCCTGCTCCACCTTACCCCAATCTCAAGCTGAGTGACCAGGAGGGCACGCACAGATCTGGTGGGCAGATGTTGGAATATCTGTTGGCTATTTTATAACTTCATCTATACACATGTATGTACACCCGGGAACCTTCAAATATTGGCATCAACTTATACAGGGATTCAAGAGAGAGGGGATGCCCCAGGCAGCGTAACAAGGGCCCCAAGGAAGGCTTCTTAGTGCATTTAGACCAGGACTCTGGCCTGAACCAGACTTGCTGGAGGATTAAATATTCACAAACCTCTCCCCACAACATGAATCATAGGGTTTGCTTCACAGCCATGTATTTCAAAGCACTTCAAGTAGTACCAAAGAAGCCCTCTTACCTTCACTGTTACGTAAGCAAATTCAGTCAACAAACAGTTAACACTACTGTGGGACAGGCACTGTTCCCACATTCATTCCAGGACCTAACCTTGGTTTCTGACCCACAATTGCACAGAGTTTAACAGGTCCCTCAGCCATGCTGGAAGAGGTATAAACTCAGCTACTTAGGGAAAAGGATCATTGATTCTCTGCAAGAAATATGATTCTAATCCACTGGTAACTGTTAAGTATTTTTACCTATATTGTTTATTTATTTAATGGTGATATAGCCAAAAACCCTCTGTGGTAGAGAAATCATGTACCTTCTATAAACCTAATTTGTTAGATTATATTACCATTCTTGACTCATTTAACAAAACCTATAATTAGGAAAGTAAGGAGTGGGCTACTCAGTACAGCATAGCAGTTCTGAAATCCAGGTGTCAGGGTCACCAACATCAGCAACACGTGGGAAGTTGTTCAAATGCAGATTCTCAGGCCTCACTACAGACTGAATCAGAGAGTTGGCAGATGGAATCCAGAAATCCGTGTTTGACACATCCTCCAGAGGATTCGAATGGAGACTGAAGTTTAAGAACCCTCTGCTCTGGTAATGAATTTAGAAAACCCTGGTTCTGTTTGCAACTCCCACACTTATCAACCACATGTCACATAAAAGTCTCTAAGAAGGCTTCCTCACCTGTAACAGGCTTAATGCACATGGGGTTTTATTTTAGAGTGATGAAAGTCTTTTAAAATGAATAGAGGTAGTGGTTGCATAATTGTGAGTGTGTGAATCTATTAAATACCACTGTTCACTTTAAAATGGTTAATTACGTGTTGTGTGCATTTTGTACCCAATATATTTTTTTAAAAAAATAAATCCACTCAATTCACTTTCCTTGTCAGATGAGAGAACATGGATGAAGGCTATTTGGCAATCAGAAGGTGCAATACAGACGTGTCTATGTTCTGAAAGTAGTTGTACTTAGATGCTTTCATTCTTCTTAAACAGAGAGCGCTGTTGTTTCAATTAGACAGACATTTAGCAAGTGTTGCCAAACAATATAGCATTTTAAAGAGAATGCTTTATAATGCTTATAGGCATCTGTCTTAGGGTGAAGCTGGGGTAGGCAGAAGGGAACACTGATGGCGAGGGATGTGGTTAGTGTGGATAGTGTTGAGAAAAGCCATCCTGTACCTCCAGATCATATATACACCCCAGATATTCCAAGACCAACAAATAAATTTTAAAAATGAAAACACTCCATGTACCTAGAAAATTTTTACTCAGTCTAATTATAGTAATTCTTCTCTTTTCCTTGCCTGCCAACTCTAAGAGAATGGAGTTCCTGTGCATTCTATGAAAAGATGGGCTGAGAGCTTCATCACCATCTGGGTCGTGACTACCCACAAAATCAATGTCTTGGTTCTTCCCTATATTATATCATCTCTTCATGGCAGTGACAATGTCTTAAGCATCTTTACCTGCACTGAGATGCCTGCATTAGGTCTTTGGTAAATAGTCAATGGATGGCAATGGCTGGGAGTGAGTTTGTTTCCTCTTGGCTCCTCCTAGAATAACCTGGTCTTTAGGAATTTGAGAAACACAGGCTGGAGCACCAGTATCTCAGACCAGTTAACTCATGGCTACCTTTGTGCAATGGATTATGACCAATCTGGTGGAAGCTCAGAGGTCTTTTCAGCCTAATGCCCCCTGTTGAGGGTTGACTTTTTAGCTTCTTCAAGCACAAGGTGGAACCAGGAGAGAATTTGATTCTACATTCTTCGGATGCTGCCCATGCTCTGTGGAGAAGCCAAGTGATTTGAGATCATGGCTAGAGTTGGCTTCTCCTTGAAAATTAATTGTGAAGTTCTACCTATACTGCAGATTTTCTTTCTTTCTTTTTTTTAAATGGAAATTTCAAGCAGAACATAAGGAGAGGGAATAGTATTCATGAAACCCCACATGCTTATCTTGCAGGTCTAGCAACTTTTAACTCATGGCTAATCTTTTTTTAACCACACTCTACCTTATTCTTGCTTCCCAGGAAGCAATTTTAAAATAAATTCTAGACATTCTATTATCCCATCTATAAATATTTCAGTTTTCTTTAAAAAAAAAGAAAGAACTTGAAAAATATGTAATACTACCATCAAAACTAAGAATTAACAGTAATTCCTTCATATCTTTAGATATCTAGTACAGGAAGTTCTTGAATTTTCCCAAGTTTGGAAATCACCAAGGAAAAGTGTGATGCAATTAAAATGTGTACTTTGTAATAAAGATCAGTGGTTGGTCTGTATTCATCTGTAAAGTGACACATTAAATGCCTAGGCAAATTGTGAAATCATTTTGTAAAAGGCACATCTGCAAAATATCTGTAGTTTCCAGGAGCCTGTTATTTTCAGGGTCTCATGGAAATATGTGCAGTCTGTAGAGAAGCTGTAGCAACTGTGGCATCTGTTAGCAGGAGGAGTCTTCTTGGCTGGCGGGATGGTGAGTTTAAAGATCCACGGCTGGGCTGAGGTTATGTGTAGAGTTGCTGAACTCTGGTAAGAAATGTGAAAAGCTCATCCTCACCACACCCAGGTTATGCACCCAAATTCCTAGTCAATTTCTGTATTTTTTTTTTCAGCTAAATTTGTCCTCAATGAAAACCATACCTCTCTATCACTCAAAACCTATTTTTGTCTTTGATTGGGTATTGGTTGAGAACTTATCGCTGATCTAGTCAGACCTTGGGGCAGGGTGTGTGTTTTTACCCCACCTCTGTACATCCAAGCATGTTTATCTACCCATGGAAGGATGCCATTACAGATATGAACAGGACAGGACACATGAGTGTTAAATACAGTTCTTGGAGCTCTCCAAACATGGATTGGCAGTTTGCGTCAGAGAGAGTCAGAACACTACTTTTAAAACACAAAGATCTATTGCAGTTTCTGTTTAATATTAATTATTATTATATAATCAGTAAGTGGCTGGTTACTGCTCTGATTCGTTCTGGGACATTGTATTTTGAAGATCTCTGAATTCTTACTGAAAGTTTCCGCAGACAGCAGGAATAGACTTTTTAGCAAATTTTGCTGATATTTATTAATGTTTCTGTGTAAGAAAAGCATTTTGTTGTTTCTTGAAAGCATCATTTACAAGTTGTAAATGGTTTTCAATGTGCCATTGATAAAAAGTACAGCTCCCTTTCTTATTACCATGGGATAAGCCATCTTAGTTCAAGGGCCTACTCCCGGCTTTTTCAAACCATCCTACTTAAAATCCCAGGTGGAATTTGATCAGCATGTATTAGACAGTGCTATGTTCCAGGAGGGCAGATGAAAAGCAGCCCATGAGCAGACTGTTGTGCTTTTGATCTGCCCTCAGACAGAAGTCTGGCTAGTGCTGGGTTTTGTAATAAAAATCACTTCATCTAATGTTAATGTGGAAACAACTTGAATTGTTTGTGTGAATAAAGTTCTGGTGATCTCATTTAAACCCAGGAAATGTTATAGTCAGACCGTAATCCATCCTGTCTGATACCTGCTGTGCCCAGGTGTGGCTGTATCTTTCCTCTTCCTATACAACAAGGGAATCCAATCACTCTAGCCTTTATCTGTGCAGCCAGACTGCATAGGAGTTTTACAAGGTCTTAACCTTTTCAAATGCATAGTGACATCCCTGCCTAGACTCAAAACATGTAGCAAACATGGATCTTAGGGAATTTAACTTAGGAAGTAGACTTCTTTCTTCTTACCTCATTTCCCAATTAATAGGCTCATATCATCTTTCCAAAAATTCTAAATATGCAACCATTATGGGCTAAAAAAGTTATTTTGACAGATTTCTTTATTTTATTAAACCTATGAGATAGGCCTAAAAAACGTATGGGTGTTTCTAAAATTTCAATAAATGTGGTCATAATTATGGGAGTTGGATAACTATATGACGAATTGTAGGCAATATTTGAAATAAATTTTGTTCAAAACCTAGAATCATAATCTACATTTTTGTTGCAAATTGGCAGTTGAATGAGATTTAACTAATTTAATGTGGTTGGTTGAAAACCTTGTTTAATTCAATTACTTTAGGATCATAAACAGATATCAGATAAATATTCTGATGATGGCATTCTATGAAGCAAGAACTTGTTACATGCCATTTAGTTATGTGCTGGATACTGTATTGCTGTGACCAAGGTGCATTGAGAAACTGGATCCCTTTAATACCACCAAGATATCGAAAGGAAGCCATTGTGAGTTACTGCTTTGCAATAGTGCTTCTTAGGAGTGGGTTGACTGGGAGAAAGAAGACTATCAGATATAATCCACCAACAGAACTGTATTTATAGACAAGTGCAAAGAAAAGAAAGAAGCGGTTGGCATGGCAGTGTTACCAGCTCTCTCCTGTCCTTGGAAGTACCCTTTGTCACAGCTCCCATCTGTTAAGTGGCTTAAACCATTTCCAGAAAACAATTAGGAAAGAGATTAAATGCAGTTGCTCCTCTGGATGACTGTAAGAGGATCATTATTGCTGCAGCAGACATCATCTATATTACACATGAAAGAGCTTGCTTTTCTCTTTATATAATTTATACATGAAAAATATGTTCAGCAGAGGAATGTAAGGTGAGGAACTGATGATAGCACTAAAAAATGTGAATCTAGTGGTTTAACATGAAACATTTGCAGCCAAGTTGCTGGCCAGAAAATTACTCAACAGCCAATTTCCTCTCTTCTTAAATTCATATACTGCTCTTTTCTCTATAGCTGCAGTTATACATGGCTCATAGAGGATGTGACTGATTTTTTAAAAAATAATTTCAACATATCTACAAAGTCACTCAATTTTCAAGCTTTTGCTTTTTACCATTTCTTGGTGCTTTTTTTTTTTTTTTTTTTTTTTTTTTTTTTTTGGTCAATTCAGCGCCATAAATGTCCTACTACTGTTGCAAAAAAATCTCATTCCTTGATTCATGAATGAACAAATAGTGGAATACTAAATTATTTCAGAAAGTATGTAGCCATTGGGGATACAGAGATTAAAAAATGATTTCCTTACTCAAGGAGGCAGATGAAGAATTCAATGTGGCGTGATCTATATTCTGGTACAGATAAGCATCATCAGGGTATGAGTTGCATGGGGCATCTAACTCAGCTGGGCTTAGAGAGCCAACCTGGTAGATTTCTCAAAAGTGAAGTCAGTTGATATAATCTCTGGATGATGTGTTGGAAATATTCTGATGATGAAGTGAATGGAGGAAGGGTGTTCTTGGCGGAGGGAAAAATGCTTGCAAAACACATTAAGTCATGAAGGGATGTGGATGACTAAGGGATGCACAGGTCACCCTGTGTAGCTGGAGCATATAATGCAAAAGTTGGGGGAAAAGGTTGAAATTACAGGGATCACATACTGCGCCAATAACAAGGACACTTTGGGGTCATTTTTAATGTAGATTTCTTCTTTGGTTAAAACAACCAAACATAAAACTGGACAGAATAGCATTCTATACACAGTTCCAGACATAGTTTAATGTTTGATGAGAGGGGGAAAAATATTTTGAATAAAATGTAGGATTACAGAATGACCTTAGCGACCTTGTCTAGAACTTTCCGGTAGACGTTTGGCTAATGAATTTTGTTCACTTTGTTTGTCTAGACTTCTATGAACCAAAATAGCACTTGGGTTGTATTGAGGTAGGACATGTCTGTCCTAGTCCCTGGTGAGGATCTTTGGTCTCTTAGCTGCACTCCACTTTTCTTTCCTACTCTCCCTCCATCGCACATTTTCAAGCCCCATATTTGCTGCAAAGCCTGCTGAAATCGGAGGCCAGACACGAAAGTGTTAAAAGTGTCCAATGCCCATGTGTCTGGGGATTCTCAGTAACAAATAGGGGACTACAAGAGAAGCAGCAGAGATCCACAGGAGCCTACTCTGCACAGGCAGGAAGAATCAATGGGATGGAGGGAAAGTGACTGGAACCCAGAGACATGATTTCATTTTTTATCATCTGGTAACAAGTCTTCTGACCTTTCCTGCACTCTTCAGAATGTACTGGTCACCACACCAAAGCAGATGGACTGGGATGTGGGTGGTGTGGGGGACCAACGTCTTCAATATGTTCTCTTTGGGATTACTAACACATTGAGTATGTCATCACAAGATGCACCACATTTCCGAAGCTGATATTTGAACATGAGGGTCACACAAATACAAAGCATCATCCTCTGGCTCATCTCTCTCTCCTTTCTGATCCTCTAGCAAAGAATTTAAATAGAATATTTTGATCGCAAAAAAACACAAAAAACCAATGAGTGATGTCTTTATACCATGTTGTTCTCTAGACACAAATCTCCTCTGTCCTTTTGT
This sequence comes from Ictidomys tridecemlineatus, assembly GCF_052094955.1. Classification (NCBI taxonomy): domain Eukaryota; kingdom Metazoa; phylum Chordata; class Mammalia; order Rodentia; family Sciuridae; genus Ictidomys; species Ictidomys tridecemlineatus. Next base: position 96,662,568 of record NC_135485.1, read on the forward strand.
GCTGACCTTTCTTTCCTTTTTTTCCACACAGAAAAAAATTTAAATTGGTTCATGGAGGGGTAGAAGGCTGAGAAGCAAATCCATATGTGTATTGAGATATTGATTATTTTTTGGAAAAAATATTTTACTTTAATAAACAACATGTGGCCATATTACTATTATTATCAAAAACTAAAACTAAAACTACTCTCCAAGCCAAAGCTTTTCGATTCAATCACTTTAAAAATGTCTGAAATAAATGAGCAGCCTCAACTATTGGTAAAATTTCATCTGTCAGGACATCAAGTTCCTCTTCCACTAGGATGTTTTCACCTAAATGATGTTGAGACTGCGAGATTGCTTTCAGTCTCTCTCATGGTTTATCTTGGCTTTTGGAACCCAGAAATGATGAGATTGACAATATAAGTGTACTTGGAGTACTCCTTGCATAAATTTTTATCTGGAGGTCTGTCTTGTCAACTGAACATTCCAAACAAATGAGAATTAAAATATGAGCACAGAGCACAGATCCCTAATTATTTAAAGGTTATACAAGTGCAGGATTGAGATACCTAGCAAAGGAATCAGGCTCAAAAATGGCAAAGAATAAGGATGGTAGAATTACAGATCATAAGAGACAACTTTCTTCCTTTCTCTATCAAAGTTTGGGAGTTAAAGTCCTTAATTCTGTTGCAGATACAATTCGAATTTAAGTCCTTCCTCTTCTCATATAGAGATGTTATAATAATTCCACTCCAGTACTTTTCACAGACTTACGGTTTATTTTCTTCCAAATGACAGAAGCAGAAATAGAGGGGTTCCTTTGGCAGAGTTCTGTGTTTGAACCTTGAACCACCTCCTTGTCCTACTTTTTTAATCAAAACGTTCTTAGTAATTTATTCTGTGTGCTGATTGCTACAAGTAAACTCCTTGTTGAAAACCTTTTGGCGATCACGGGGGTTAGCCTTTCTTCAAGCCACCACAAAAAATCTTCACACTGGCACACCTGGGAGGATAAAATGCTGCCTAGCTTCTTCTTTACAAAATCCTCTAAGCTCACATGGGAACATTTTATAATATTTGAGAAATATGTGCTTCGAGCTTAGCCTATCTCCTAAACAGAAATTAAAAATTCCTTTTACTGAAGAATGAATACTTCAGATTATATTTGTCTGTGCTCTTTCCCCATCTTCTTGACCTTAGAAGAGCAATCTTTCAAATTTTATCTGTTTCTGCAAATTGTTTTCTCAAAATCAGAATAGAAATATGGTCAATGGTCACTTGACGGTTAGTCTGGCATAATTCCTAGAGGAAATTTTAAAAAAATTAAAGATGAGAGAAGTGTTACAGTTTGAATGGTCTATATTAAGTGAAATCAGCCAAGACAATAAACATTAGCTCACTTGAATAATCGGCTAAACACGCATTGTGTGTGTGTCTCTGTGCGTATGCGCGCACACACACGTGTGAATGTATGTTTGCATGTGCTTATGTATATATTTTTGTAAATTTCATTGAAGACCTTATTCTGCTGATAGTGTGACATTTAAAACACTAATATGAAAAATTAATATTGCTTTTATGAGCTCTGGTTCCAAGAAGCCCAAGTTCTTCCAAGCTTTTGTAATATAAAACAATAAAGCATAAATTAACAACAAATAAGAAATTTATTTGGAGTCTTAAAATATTAGTTATTTTAAAAAATTGTATTAATTTTATTTGGCAATGCATGCATATAGTGGAAATAATAAAATATTTTTAAAGGCATCCATGTAAACTAAATTTTTCTCTTTCCTCCGTTCTCAATAATCCTGTCCACCTTCCCATAGGAAAACTCTGTTACATATTTCTTGAATATATTTCCTGAGATTACATAAGGTAATTGTATGCACACATATATGTGTGCATATATCTACTCCCACACCCCCCACATACACATTGAAATCTCATATCCTCACTTTTAAATCCATGATATTGCAAGCAAAAATTAATCAAACTAATCTAATGTTAAAAACACAAGTGTTTACATTTTGGGCAGAGAAATATTTGCCAACCTTGACCTACTCTATTATCATAAAGAAATTCTTTTCTAAGCAACAGTTTGAAAGAATATGTTTTCATATACACTTGGATATCACCTTTTGAATTTTGAATGTAATTTCCACTGGAAAAAGAAAAATTGATTCTATGTACAAATAATAGAAAATAATAAAAACATACATCATCTATTTATCATACTTGGTATGGGGAGGAAAGGTATTTGTTTTGTAAAGACCCACAGGATATATGATACAAAAAAACCCCACAAAGTTAAGTGCTGCCAACAAGACACAGGTGTATACCACATGAGGATATGAGACAATCCAGCCATAATGGGTGTGTTGACAGCTCTGAGTCCACACTGCATTCTTCCTAAAGTGCACTGGTGTGTTCGTTATGTGTTATTTTACTTTTTCATATAGCTTTAGAAATTCTCAAGCCTGCCCTTAAGCCCAGTGGCTAAGTCCTAGGAGCAAAGATGAACTTTCCTGGAAATAGTGGTTGTTGTCAGGGAATCTCTTACTGAGACTCGTGCTGTCAGGGAACCCCCTCACCCCCCACCCCCATTAGAGCCTTGTCTATCTGGAGATAATATTTGGTCCACATCTTACATAGACCAGCACCATCTATATGATGATACATGAGACATCATTAATATTTGCAACAATTCTTTAAAGCAGTGTTTCTTTATCTTACCTGATTGTATGGTCAACAGGAGAGAATTAAAATACAGATTCCTGGACCCCATCCAGTCTTACAGAATCTCTAGGAGAGTAATCTCTGAATAAGTAGTTTTTAAAGAGACTCCATGGAATTTTTTATGATTAGTTAAGTATGGAAATATAGCTGAAGTTAGAAATGCTACATCCACTTTAACCAGGAGGAAACTGAGACTCTGTAATTTAGATAAGGATACCAAAACAAATTAATTTTGGAGGCATAATTTAAAACATAGAATGATTCCAAAATTTGTCCTACCATGTTACATCTCTGAAGATCATGAGGTCAGACAAATTTGTAAATCTATAAAGAAAATTTTATACTATAGACAATCAGTCCCAGATTTGAGAGAGACCTTAAAATTGTGCAATTTCTTCCTCTGTTTAGGCCAGGGCAGTTGTACTTCACTAGTTGCAGAATTATGAAGGACTTCATAATTATATACAAGTGATAAAGGGCTCCAGCCACTGCTGCAAGTTCTGAGATACTGCTTTGTGAGCCTGGCATGAAAGTGTTTTGTTCTATATATTTTAAATTGGGGGATGGCTGAGAGCTGAACAAAGATAACTAGGAGCCAGGTAAACCACATCTTTTTGCTTTCTCTTGGTATCACCACTATATGGAAAAGGTTAGCTTGCCCCATTCACTCCATGATCAATCATGTCACAGTTGAGAACATGGTCTATATTCAAAGTGAAAAAGTCCCTAGAATATCCTTTCTGCTTAATAATATACAGAGAACAGAATGAAGCAACCAAAGTTAGAGAGCACATGTCTTTATTTCATATAATTATTGTTTCTTCAGATTTTTTATACATTAGAGAAACTAATGAACCATTGTGAGAAATCTATCATTCCTAATCATTTGTAATCCAGGGAGTATCAGTAGATATTCTCTTGGCTTTGAATGTGTGCATCAAAGATTTTTTTTTTACCTTTCTTATCTTTAAAATAAATATGTGGAAAATGTACTCAAATATTTTCCATGGGGTGCACAGTTTTAGCTACTTTAATGGAGTCAATTTCCAGATTCTCAATTTGCATGGTTATTTGTTCTTAAAATTGTCCAGGAATATGCCTGAGTTTGTGAGAGCTTTTTTTTTTTTTTCATTTTGTCAGTAAAAATTAAAAAAAAAAAAACCCTCAACATATTCCAAGTTTTACATTGGCCAAAGGAACAAGAACTGTTTTGTATGTCAAACAAAAATAAAATCTTGAATTCTTATTTTAATAAATATATTATTAATGAGTTGTCTTAAACTCTCTTTCCTTAGCTTATCTTTATTAAGTAACACTTAACCCCCATTGAAAATTCTGATGCAAACATTCAAAATAGTGGTGGTGATTTGTATATGTCAAAATTTAGCTTAATAATTTCCACATTATTTTTTAAGAAAAAAATGCTTATGGGTATATATCTTGTGATTAATTTTAGGATCAGTAAATAATAAGTAGTTAAAAGATATTTTATTGAATCATATAATATTACTATGAACTAAATCTTATAAAATGCTTAACATTAGGTATCACATTTTTAAATAAAACAAATTTAAACACATGCCAAAAATTTTTTAGATCTCCAATGGATGAGATTATGTTCTTCAAATTTGTCTTAGGATTAATAGGGAAAATATGCAGATCACTGAACTAGTTGTTAAAAGTATCTGGGTCATAGTTGTTGTTCAATAATTAAAATTTGAATCAATATTTATCAGCTAAACTGATACCGAAGCAGCTGCCTTCATGAACCTTTATGAACACATCATGAAATATCTGAACTTTTCCCCTCAGATTTAATGTGGCTTAGGCCTCTTGGCCTGATGTTCATGAATGCACAAAGATGCATAAAATACACCTCTAACCCCTAGAGGTAATTGAAGATATAGGAAAAGATATGATTACACAGCCTTTGGCAGACAGTATACAACTGCACATGGCCAGATTGAATTCTAGGTCCCTGCACCTTCCAAGGTTGCAATTTTACTGTTTGATTTCAAAATGACCACCTTAAGGGTATTGTACTTTGTGTGTTTGTGGAAATATACTTCTACCATGTGGAATAGCATAAAGGGAAATTAATGTTTTCTCTGAGGATTTGCGGCAATACAATCTGATCTGGTTTCCCAAATGTAGTTGCCAACCTTTGTTGGGTTCCCAGAACCCCCAATATGTTCCTACCCTCAGCCCTTTGCTGTTACCTCTCTCTGTCCACTCAAATGTTATTTTTTCCCACAGCTGGGTTGTCCCCTGCAGGCTTCTTCTGCTTGACCAATTGATGACGTTTTTCTGGCTCCAGAAAACTTCCAAGAGATTGTTACAAACAGTGCTCGCGGGGACAAGGATTGTCCCTATTAAAACAACAACAACAAAACTAGGGCGGTCTTGCAAGCATCCGGATGGGTGGCCATCCCACATGAACACTGTGTGATGTTTCTCTCTTCTTTTTTGGTCCCTCCTCATCATTAAACAGCTAATCATTACACAGAACAATATCATTATTTTGAAAACTTAGGAACTAAACAGGTTCTAGCCATAGACAAAGTTCTATTCAGGGCTCAGTGCTGTTGAGATATCTGAAACAATTTTCCTCATCTCATTATTCTTGGGGATCTGATTACTTTGCTGCATGTGCAAATTCTAAGGGACAAGCAGTTGCTGAAAAATAAGAATAAATTAAATCCTAAATGTAAGCCTTGAATTACTAGGTATTTTTTACCTGCAGTTTTTTTTTTTTGTTGTTGTTGTTGTTATTATTCTTTTTAGGTTTACATGACATACATGATGGTAGAACGTATTTTGATATATTATACATACGTGGAGTACAACTTCCCATTCTTGTGGTTGTACATGATTTGGAGTTTCACTATTCATGTATTCATATATGCACACAGGAAAGTTATGTTTGATTCAGTCTATTGTCTTGAGAATAACTGGAGAAATAAAGATCAATTACTTCAAATGAAATGGATCAACTACATTTCATTTTACTTTGCTTATTAGAATATCATTTAATTATCATGATTTGCATGGTTAGCATCTACTTTTAACTCTGATTTACACTGAGTTTAAATGGACATAAAACTATTGTCAAGAAATGGAATGAGAAATGTTGTTTACAGCGTTGTCAGAGATTCCCGCCAGTATTCTGTCTTTCCAACAGCTGCAGCAGGACATGCTGTTGGTATTAGAAAGAGATGTGGCCAAGCTTATTTCTCTAATCTCTAAATCTGGCACATAGGACTCCACTCAATCACCTTTGTCTCTATGAATGTCAGGCCCTCCCTAGGAAAGGCTCTGTCATGACACACTGGGACCTAAAAGCCAGGACAGGGCTCAGAATCCCCCAGTTCTCTGCCACTGAGTGCATTACTTGATTCTCTTTTGCTTCATTGCTAAAATTTTGAATAATGACTTCAAACTAACACAGAGGAAATGGACTTAAAAGAAATACTTTCTACTGAAAAGAAGTGCTAATTTCTGATAGACTTTATTTTCAAGCTGTGCCCAATGTGTTCTCTCTTTTTTTAGTTCATGTCATGGTTGTAATGATCACTAGCACTGCTATTTATGGAAACCACATTATTTTTAGCCTGGAAGGGGGGGGGTTGGACAAACTTTGTTTTTTTGGCCTGATCGAAGGCAGCTCTCATACATTCTTAATTTATGGCTAATCTTCTGCTATTATTACGTGTCCCAAATTAATTTTTCTTCTCACTGTGATCAAGGCTGGTTAACGGGTTATTTTGCATGAAGCTAAATTTCTCTGGATATTTACAAGGCAGAATTCATGATTTAATTGTGGGATGTTTTAGCAGGGACATATGTTCTGAAGTCTTCCCCTAACTCTTTCACTTAAATTTCATTCTTTCACATAGACCATCACTGATCCTCAGACAAAAAAAGAAAAGTTATCTAATCTCTTCACCTATAGTCCAAGTAAAATGAACAGCCATAAAGTCAATTCTTATAGCAAGTGAAAAAAAAATCAGCCTTTTTATTCACTTCTAAAATAAGTTCCAGATGAACATGATGTTTGATTTTGTTAAGTGAAAATTTAGTGCTCAAACTCACTTTGTCTTTATTTTGTGCTGGGGAGAAAATCCTTGAGTGCTTTACCCTGAACTATATTGCCAACCTACTTTATTTTGAGATAGTTTATTTTGCTAAGTTGCTGAGGCTGGCCTGGAACTTGTGATCCTCCTGCCTCTGCCTCCCAAATCTTTGAGATGACAGGTTTTTGCCACAGTACCTGGCTCAAACTCATTTTTGTCACAAAACCATCATCAGATGGGACCACATTACAGCCTTTGGAGGACAAACTAAAGGAAAATAAGGATTTTTCCACATGGAATTTTCTTTTTTATTTAAAGAGAGAGAGAGAGAGAGGGGGGGGGAGGGAGGGGGAGAGAGGGAGAGAGGGAATTTTTTAATATTTATTTTTTAGTTTTTGGCAGATACAACATCTTTGTTTGTATGTGGTGCTGAGGATCAAACCCAGGCCACACTCATGCCAGGCGAGCATGCTACCACTTGAGCCACATCCCCAGCCCCCATATAGAATTTCCTAAATGCCAACTTTATTAACATACATAGTTCCCATCAAGTGGTCCATTCATTGCCACTCTCATTGACTCCTCCAAGTCTCTCCTAAAAGACTGTTAACCCTGTGCCTGCCTCCCTGGCTCCTAGGGTCTCTCTCTCACTGTCCTGTGGTGATACCATTCCCACACACTTTAAGGGGATTTTCAGGCAAAAAACCAAGCCCTTGTAATTTTTGAGTTGAAAATGCCTTGTTTAAAGATCTTTACTGAAAAATAATGCATTAATGCTGATAACATGAGAATTTTAATTAATGGATTAGATCTGCACTTTCTCATAGTTTTCTTAAGCTCATGGCTATGCAAAATCAAACAAACAAATGAACAAAAGCCTTGTGGCTGAGCAAATTTGTGCCAGGGGACACTGATTTTTGAAAGTGAGTATGCCTCCAAATATCACTTCTTTTACCAAAAACTTGCTTCTATCAATTTATTCTATTCATTCTTGTTTTTATTCATCTATGAAAATTGTTTATTGGAGCCAGGAGTTTTAAGCATACTAGAAGATGTGTAATATAACTTTGCATTTAAATTATCAAAATTTACTTTTTGAAATTTTCCAAAAAATCCCCCCTAGAATTTATGTTCTGGGATTCAATGCCAAGTACAAGTTCACAACATTCATAATGTTTTACTTTTAAAAAGAGTTCCTAAGTATTGTCTTTGCCTGGGTCTTTTTGACTTTATCCTAAATAAAATATGTTGACACATAATAAAACTACATATCCTCTAATATATTTTCTGTCTTAGACAAAATGGAATTCTCTCTCAAAAATTAGGTTTTGAGACTTTTACTGTAATCCCATTTAAGTAAGACTACTGTGCATATCACTTTTTCAATGTCATCTGCATCAATTATTTGTCACTTCAATATTTTCCATGTCTCATCAACCGAAAATGGGAAAAAGATGATGCCCCTTTACAATTTTCTGCATAAACAAACTGCTACTTTTAGCAAAAACAACTTTCTTTCTACCATTTAGACTATTGTTGAGGGATGGAGCCAAGTACTCTTCTATATTTGGAATCATCTGATGATTTGTTGTTGGAGTTGTAAATAGCACGTGATGTATTAGGGGGCACGTGTTTATTTCCATTGAAAGAACATGGCCTATTTTTGAGGGAGGAAAGAAACTTGTAAGACATCAAATGTTTCTTGCAAAACAATTTGGTGAAATAAATGTAAATGAATCAGAAACATGTGAATTGTATTTCAATTCGAATTACTGGTTTTAAATAGGAAGGGGTGAAGTGCTTGAGGGAAAGAGTGTGGTAGGGCGGTAGGGAGGGTGGGAGGGGACATTTGTTTTGTTTTCATCAGTCTTGGATTCTTGAAACATGGCTTGTACTATGAATTCAACTTCATTCAGATTGTGTGAAGTCTAATGATGGACTTGCAGAGCGGGCTAATAATATGTGAACTCATTTTACAGCTCTATCTGATTTCAATTGTAATGTGTGCATTCAACATGGCCACTGTGCAATTCTTTACAATCCCTTTGATTTGCAGCTCGTCTTTTTTCTGTGTAATGCTTTTAAGGGTTAACCCGTCATTGTAATGATGAGCAAATATATTGTTTCACCCAAAATCACACATAAACTTCATCTTTAGTTCCTCTTTCTAACTGAATATGATCAGAATCAAAAGGAAAATATGTAGGGGATGAATGTGTCCACATATATTCATGAGATGGACCGGGGAAGAAAATGTACTGGAAGAATGGAGAGTGAAAGAGGACAAGGGGAAAACAGGGACAGCAGAATGATCAATGAATACCACGTTAGGCTATCAAATCTAATATTATGGCATCCAGTCACACTAAGTATTTGAGAGTTACAAAAAAATTATCCATATCTTCATTTTCATAGTATATATGTTTGCTTAAAAATAGGCACATGGCTTTTGAAAAAAATATTTTGTATTTTTCAATTAAAAGTAATGTATTACTCTAAAAATCAGGAAAAAATTTCACCTAAAATAAATAGTCTTACAAATAAGTTTCTCTGTCTTAAAATATGAGTAAGTTTGATTGGTATGACATTAAAATCTCAGAAAACAGGGTTATTTTAGATGTTTCCAAATTTTCAATTGGCAAGGAGCATGTAACTGGTATACACACATATACACACACACATACCAATTATATATTGACAAATACATATATTGTGTGTGTATATATATGTATGTATATATATATACATACACATAAACACAAATATATATATATATATATATATATATGAGATATTATCCAACACTGCTTATGTAGCTTTCAGAATATACCACTTGGCAGAGAAAGTCTTTTTCACATGAATCGAGGATGTAGTACCCATAGTCTATTGTGGTCAAGAGGGTGCTTTTTTGCTTCCTGAGATTGTGCTGGTGCAACCCATGTCAGGCATCTCTCTGGTTACTCAGAACACTACTGCCAGTCATAGGAAGCAGCAGGAATGAGGATTCTGCTCCTTGGTTTATCTGTAGCCCTAAGTTCATTGTTTCAGACTATTCTGGAAGTACTTCTCCTTTTTGCTTTTCACAGGCAGGGACTGTGAGGACTTGCTCTTAAAGTATTTGTTCCCTAACTGGACAGGAGTTGAGCATCAGCTTCTAGGACATTCCTTTGTTGTTTCACTACCTTCCCCATCTTACATTAACGGATGAAAATTGGAGAGACTGGGATAACTATTTCATGTGTACTAATTAATGAAAATACAACATTATGGCTGTTTCTGAGTCCTCAAAGTCACTCTTAAGAGTTTCACCAATTGGCACAAAGTATAAATCTTAACCCCAAAATTGGATCAGTGAGAATGCATAAATAGTGTCACCTTCATCCTTGTTACCATCAACCATCAATAGTTATAAAGTTTTCAATTAAGTGTCACTATGGAGGGTCTCTGTTCCAAACATTTTTACAATGGTATATTTCTTTTCAGCAGGGAAGTATTGGGATTTAGTTTCCATGATGATTTGGTACACTTATAAGACCATAAGGGTAACAGGACCTCATCCTTTGTTTTTTGTGTTGTTCCACTGTTTGTGTTGCAGGCCTATCCTTGTAGCAGTGATAAGGAATGTGAAGTTGGGAGATACTGCCATAGTCCTCATCAAGGGTCATCAGCCTGCATGGCATGTCGGAGGAAAAAGAAGCGCTGTCATAGAGATGGCATGTGTTGCCCTGGTAACCGCTGCAATAATGGTAAATGATGGCACTGAGTGTTCGTGGGCCTCTATGGTTTTCATGTAAGAATATTGTCTTACAAGTTAGTTTTTTTTTAATCCCTGAGTACCAGGTATTGAACCCCAGGGGCTCTTAATTACTGAGCCACATCTCCAGCCTTCTTTTATTTTAATTTTTTAAATTTTGAGCCTCCCTAAATTGCTGAGGTTGGTTTTGAACTTGCAATCCTTCTGCCTCAGCCACCCAAACAACTGTAATGACAGGTGTGTGCCACTGTGCCCATCTTAGTCTAACTTTTTACTCAGACTTCTGAATACCTGTGCTTTAGGTAGTATAAGATTACCTGGATTACCTCTGAAATCTTAGTTTCTCTGGGTTCTGACCACCATCTATATTTTCTGCTGTTTGCTGATCTAGGATATTGCAAAAATGGAACTGCCACGTAGATAGATAGATATTCTGTTCTGCCAAGCACATAAGCAAATACGTGCAAAAAAGCAAAAGAAGGTGGTAAACTGCTGTAATTTAGTAAAGCAGTTGCGAGTCCTTCTTCCAGCTTCATGCCAGTTCCTGGTTTAGTTCTTATGTTGAAGATGTCATGTGGCATGGTGACAAAATTCCTCCAAAAATAGACTTGAGATTCTATCCCCTAGCCTGAATTCGTCCAATTTCAATGAAGTTAGAAGTAGACAATGCAGCATTAATAATTAAATGAAGAATCATAACACATAAAAATATTAAGTAATAGCAGAAGGTAGTTAGAAACATATAATTTGTCATACATAATAACAGAGTCCAGCTCATATCACTATGCATACTCTGACCTCTAGCATAGACCTACTCTGTGTACCTTGCACAGAAAGTAAGTGGAGAAAGAGCTTATACCATTAGAGAAGTTTGCAGTTTAGACAGAGATTGTATTGTTAATAACAACAACAGCAACAACAAAAACAACCCTGAGTCCCCAAGGGGGTCATCTGGTCAGATGATTTTAAAAACATGATAACTAACATTAATTTAATTTTTAGCAGATAACTTCAGCATTTTGCATATATTTACTGTAACTCAGTGAAGTTAATTCTGTTTTTATTCTTTCTAAAAAAAATCTTTTGTAGTTATCAGTGGAAAACATGCCTTTATTTTATTTGTTTATTTCTGTGTGGTGCTGAGGATTGAACCCAGTATGTGACTTGTGCTAGGCAAGTTCTCTGCCACTGAGCTATAGCCCCAGCCCCCAATTCTGTTTTTATTCTCATTTTTGTCCAAGGTTACTTGGGTCTTGAAGGAGATAACATTAAAATTAAGAAAGCCTGGCTCTAGGGCCAAAGTATGCTATACCCAACCTTAGTAAATAAGTGAATGAATGAATGAATGAATGAGTGAGTGAGTGAATATGCAGAGAGACAGATAGAATTTATAGAACTGAGCTGTTTTAAACGTCTGCATTCTATCTCCAGGCATCTGCATCCCGGTCACTGAGAGCATCTTAACTCCTCACATCCCAGCTCTGGATGGCACTAGGCATAGAGACCGAGGCCATGGTCATTATTCAAACCATGACTTGGGATGGCAGAATCTTGGAAGACCACACACCAAGATGTCACATATAAAAGGTAGGGTCTATCTGTACCTCTGTGCTTCCTTTTTCTTGTTTCAATAAATAAGTAAAAGAAAACTATAAGTGATTAATTTCATTGATTTCAGAAAAAAGTAACAGCAAGTTTTAAAATGAATTCATTCTTATTTTTGAGGATGCTAGAGTTTCTTTAGCAATCTTAAATTGTTTGAAAATAAATATTATGAAAATCATAGTACCCTGATGATTCAGATCATTTTCGAAGCAGGCCTTCCTTTTAATATGAAATTTAGGAGAAATATTCTATACAAACATACATAAAAAAATAATGAAAAAGCCTTTGCTGCTACGTGATTAAATCACTAAGCTTATGAGTCATTTTCTCACCTTTGCAGATTCAGGAATATCATTTCACTAAGCAACCATATGATATGCTATTTATAAACCAACTTATCCCAAATTATTGATTTACTTTGGGATTTTGTATGGCCATATGATCCCCTTCCTTGCATCAGAATACTTTGGAAACCTAGTTGCTTGGAAAGTATGAAATTCTTGAGATTGAATGACTAATAGCAAAATTTTGAAAACTCGAATCCCTAAGCTTTCAATATTCATTATAAAATGAAGCATTTCTAAAGAATATTCTGTGGAGTACCCCCTTTCAAAATGTTACTGAACAAAAGAGCCCTAGGTATAAAAGAATTTCATAATAATATATCTTCCCCCTTCTGGGACATTTATAATAAACATGGGTATACCAAAGTCTCTGAGAAATCTAGCAATGAGAAAACCTGGTTTTAACTTTTTAAACACAGTATTTCTATAGTTTGACCACAAAACACTTTCCTGTTTTGTAGACCTAGTATCCCAGAGACTATCTGATCCATTAGTCTGACTCAGTCTGTTAATGACCACATGGATGGTGCTAAACATATTGACAAATAATCCCCCTTCAGTTATCTTTTTCTACACTCATTGAGGTCTTATTTTCTTTCCCTGTTTCTGTTCCAACAAATCCATTTACTGTTACATCTGAATCTTTCTTGATTCTAACAGATATATATTTCACTGTACAGTAGTTCAAAATTATTAATCATTTTTATTTAATAATATATGAAATTTTTTGAATGGCAAATAGAAATCTTAGGTCGAAATAGCAAATGAGTTGTTCCCAGATCTCACAGTGGGACTAGCTGCATCTTGGATAACAGATAACCCTTCAGACGTGGAGATGACTTCACTATGTCCTGTGATCCCCTTCTGCACTGCTACCTGTTTCAGTGGAAAACAGATTGGTCTGTCCATATCGGTCTTATCTGTGACTGCTTTTGCAAAGCAACAATAAGTGTAACTGATGTGATTCTGCAATCTGTATATGGGGTAAAAATGGGAGTTCATAACCCACTTGAATCAAAGTGTGAAATATGATATATCAAGAACTATGTAATGTTTTGAACAACCAACAATAAAAAAAAATAGAGCTGGGGAGTGTGACAGAGATCATATGGCCTCAAAACCCTAATGTATTTACAATATGGCACTTTACAGAAAAGTTTGCCAACCCCTGCTTTATATGGATTACGGATCAATTCAACCATGATGTATGGGTGGGCTATTCGCTGACTTCTGGATACAATACTAAGATTTGTATTTCCACATGTTCTTATAAGGGGTCCTTGGTTGCCCCTTGGAGCCTGTTTGCTCTCAGATGGATTAACTGCCCTTTCTCTGCTCTGCTCTGTGTCGCAGCTCTTTGTAGACTGCATTGCCTGGGCTCTCTGTCAGATTCACCTGGCTCATTGAGCCAACATATTCTCCCATTTTTACTGCTTCAGGTAGTATTTCTGGCAGGGCTGTGTCTCCTTGTCGCTTTAGCTCCTGACAGGTAGGCCTGTTAGGATGCCAGCCTTGGCTAGCATCTGAATCCAGCCTCTGGATTCTGACATCACCTCCTCCTTTGGTTCAACCAGCCTAAATGTGGTAGTAGCAGCTTCTCACCGTCTTCTGGCGATTCTTAGCTCAACCATTACTGTGTGACCAATTCTATGCATAAAATATCTTCTGGTTTGAACACTCAAAGTTTCTGTTTTCCTGACTGTAATTGATAAGTAAGAGGAGTCCCTGAGCATATCAGCCTTCTCCTTGAATCAGAAGTTTGTTCTGATCTGTCAAGAAGAACAAACTTCCTTTGTGGATCTCAAAGTTAGTTTGAGATCGGTTATTTTACATTTTTGTCACTTACCCTCTAGGAAAAAAAATAGTCAATGATCAGGGAACTATCTAAAAGTAGGCCATCGTAGAGTAAAGGGGAGATGAAGCACAATCCTGGCTAATCATTAAGTTTTATATCCAAATAGCAAATAATGGAAATAGACAATAATGGATTTATATGAGCACAGGTAGAGACAAGATGGTATAAATCCAAGACTTTTCATTGTAAATTGTATAAGATACTATAAGTATTTTATGTGCTTCAGATTGCAAAGTGATATCTTTTGGTGGTGGTCTCTGCAGGGCATGAAGGAGACCCCTGCCTGCGATCATCAGACTGCATTGAAGGGTTCTGCTGTGCTCGTCACTTCTGGACCAAAATCTGCAAACCAGTGCTCCATCAGGGCGAAGTCTGTACCAAACAGCGAAAAAAGGGTTCTCATGGGCTGGAAATTTTCCAGCGGTGTGACTGTGCAAAAGGCTTGTCTTGCAAAGTGTGGAAGGATGCCACCTACTCTTCCAAAGCCAGACTCCACGTGTGTCAGAAAATCTGATCACCACTGAGGAAAATCACCACTAGCAGACTGTGAATTCATGTATTTAACGCATTATGGCATGGTGGAAAATAAAGTTCGGAATGCATAAGAATGGTGTAGATGACGAAGGTGATAAGAATATAGACCACAGAAAGAAAGAAAGGAAAGAGGACTGAATGAATTGGAAGGGTGTCAAACTCAGCGCAACCAGCAGGCTTCCATTATGCAACTTGTTTATGTAAATAATGTACACAGTTGTGAAAATGCTATTAATAAGGAAAAAAGCACATAGTGGAAATTACTGAATTCCATATGAATTTCCAAGAGTTTAGGTTGTGCTGGAGGAGAGAGTTCCTTCAGGTTGGTGATTGCCTATAAAAATAACCTAAAATCCACATTTCTTTTCAAAGTTCTAGTTTAACAAAATACTCCCAGTTTACATTGATGTATAAGTTCTAAAACACGAAAAGAATTGATAAACAGGAATTGAAAACATAAAGCAGAGTTAATTTGCAAGAGAATCACTTTTTAATTTGCTACTCTACTTCGAATGCTCAACTAAAGGCCTTGAGTAGACAAAGAAAAAAAAAAGCAAATTATTTCAAAATAACGCCAGATCTTTCATCAAGGTCTTTGGAAAAAACAAACTTGTTCTTCCTCAAACTGCTTATTTACATTGTTTTCAAAAATTTAACTTCACTTGTAATTAATAAGAACTGATATAAAATAAAAAACAGTTCCTTAATATGATCTGTCTTGCAGCAATATGGCATAATGAATCCCACTTTTATGTATAATTAAATGCACAAATAAAAAACAGTTCCTTGATTCTGAAGGAATGACATGGCATCTCTCTTGATTGTATAAGATTCCTACCCTGAGTACATTTGGTTTTCCAAACTGTATCCATTAGTTGTGACTAGTGCAATAAATGCACAGAGAAGAGTTTTCACAGATTGCAAAATGTTTAAAGATATCCAAAATATGTGGGAAATGAAGCTAATGGAGACATCATTATTTTGAAAAGTTTGACACACTCTAAGTTTTGATAGTATTAGATTGATAAATATGGTTCTTTTTTTACATGCTTTGCAAAGGACTAGAGTGAAGCTGATAATAGGGACTTGAGTAATATCTATATTGCACTGAAGCACAGTAAAGAAATGAGGAAAGCTTTGTCAATTGTCCAGCTTTGGGCAACACATAGATCTATATAAATATACATCATATGTCTGAAGCACAAGCTGACTTTGTTTCATCTTTGAAACCAGAGACTGCAAACCTACATGGAACTTCTCCATGGGATTCTCCATTAGAATCCTTACTATGCAGATGAGTTCAGTGTGAATTCACTTGCCTTTCCTATCCTCAAAATATTTATTTTATATTTTTGAGGTACTAAAAGAATCTTAATTATGAGTATGTCACAGAATTGACTCATGAGGTAGACAGTGCATGAGGTTCCTTGTCCTCTTAAGCTTCTAATCAACCAATAAACCATCTGATTTTGCTACCTAATTTTTCTGCACCAACCTCTCTCTGCAACAGCCTTTTATTGCCAAAGATATAGTATCTGGTTTTGCAGCCACTGAGGTTTGAAAAAAAGTAATAACCTGTAAAATCTACATATTGCTAACCTATAGAAACCACAGTTCTAAATTCTTCGAAACCACTTTGCTACTTTTATTTTTAACCAGTTCTAAATATTATGTCTACAGCATAAAAGGAAGAAAGTTATCTTATAGTTGTTATTTTAAACTATTATAGACTGAAAGTCACACCTTAATTTTCTTTTACTTAAACCCCACCTGCAATCTCAAATTTAAGTTCTCCTGGTAGAAATTGAATCTGAACATGGATATCTACTAAGAATTTCAGCTTCCCACACACATTTACTAGGATGATGAAGACTTACATTTTCTGCACGTCTGCAAAAACTAAAATTATAAGCTAATTTATCCAAGAGCCAAATTTTGTGTCAACAAGTTATATAAGCTTAGTGACATGAAAATGGAACATTTCAGTCAAACATTTCCTATATAGCAATTACATTTACAATCTGGTTTCTGCATTATTTCCCTTATGTTCACCCTTTCAAAATTATTATTTGAAGTAATTTATTTACAGGAAATGTTAATGAGATGTATTTTCTTATAGAGATATTTCTTACAGAAAGCTTTGTAGCAGAATATATTTGCAGCTGTTGACTTTGTAATTTAGGGAAATGTATAATAAGATAAATATATTAAAATTTTCTCTCCAAAAAAATTGAATTCAAATTTCCTTGTGTTTTGCTTATGGGGAAAATTCTCATGGATCCATAATTTTCATGGTTTAACTGTATTTGGTCTGACTCTGTATCCTGAGTGGGAATTCTTTGGATGATATCACCATGAGGTGATCCAAGGCAGTTTACTATTACTGAGGTAGTTCATTTCATGCTAAGACAGTGGTAATTGTAGGAAAGTTAATTTTTACTTAAATAAAAGTATTCCAGTTTGTGATTTCCACTCATTTATTCTTCTTTTGGAACTCTTTGGAACAAGGAATCTACAAACTTTTCCTAAATGCTTGAAGATAGACAGCATCTTCCTCATAATCTTCTCTGGGCTAAAATTTTCCAAAGTGGAGGTGCCATCATGCTTAGGGATTGGTTCATTTCCATACAGCACAAAGAAGCTACAAGATGTCTCTATATGTGGATGGTGATAGACTAAGTAAGGGCCTTGATGAATTCAAATTCACTTCCTGGGAAATAGTTCTTGCCTCTGCTTTCTGAACCTAGAGATATCAGGAGGGTTTGACCAACAATACTCATCAATTATGAGACCAAGAATAGTTGTAAAAACCATGATTTATTAGAAATGCCAATGATCTAGAGATGTAGAGATTAAACATTCTGTAACACAGTGGGGTAAATTAAGTGTAGCCGTGGAGCTAAAACAGTCCCATAGCTACAGGTAAGAGTTGAAGATACCTCAAGCATTGCTGAGGTAAGTTCCACATCATTTTAAAGAGTCAGTTAGGACTTTCCTAGTTATTTGTTTTATCAAATTAAAAACATCAGCTCTACACTACGGGAGTTTCCCTATAAAATTTACAATATGGAAGGGGAGGACAGAATGACACACTTCATTCTGGCAGTTAGCACCAAAGAAGAAGTCATGGGGAAGAGGCTGAAGTGTGTAATTCTCCATTCAAGAACCTTGTTCCAATTTCTACCAAACTAGACAATTTCTATTATATAAGAGAAACAAGGAAGGGATGCAGGTCAACCAAGATTATTATTCCACTCCACATTTAACTAACATGAAGGATTAGAAAAGAAGGACTGGTCCTTCCCACACAAATACATCATTCTCCAGATAATTTTTAAGTCAATATATAACCATTTGTTTATGATGAAGGTTGAGTTTGAATCACTTTTTTTTAAATCAATTTTTAAGTCAATACATAACCATTTGTTTATGATGAAGATTGGGTTAGAATCAGTACATAGCTGATGAGATCTCATCAGCTATCTACTGGAACAGTCTATGGTTTGAATAATATTTGCGTCCCCTGAAATGTTTGTAGGGAATGTGATCCCCCTGATGATGGTATTGGAAAATGGTCTAGATTTTTAAGAGGTGGTGATTAGCAGGAGGTCCTTAGATCATTGGAGGTATGTACTCAGAAGGGATGGGGGACCCCAGTCTTTCTCGCTGCTCCTGGTTGGAGATCTAATCACTTGCTTGGTCCCATGATTGTTATCCATGTCATGAGGTAATATACCCAATAGGTAGGTTATACCCTTACCATATAACCTTCTTATACCATTGGAACTTTCAGCTTGTAGAACCACAAATTTAATAAGTCCCTTTTCTTCATGCATATCTTGTGTCAAGTATTTCTTTATAGTAATGGCAAGCTGACTAACACAGATTGTCTCTCAAAAGATCATCCTCTCACAGCCAATCACTCCTTCTTGTGTATCTTCTCAGGACCAGCGGGACAAAATTTAGATTTTTGTCCCCAATGATTTGCAAAATGGGTAAAAACAAATAGCATATTACTTAAATCACCTCCAAGACCTTTTTCTTTTTAACCAGTCTGGAAAATAATTCCTCTTTCTTTTTACCATTTCAATTATGTCTGTCATATTATCTAATTTATCCTGCTAAAGATTCTTGAGTGAAAATAAATGACACGTTGAGTATTTGATAATATAATATAAAAATTCATTTATAGAATAAAATCCCAATAATATAGAAATGTCCCTCATTTGAATATAACTCTTCCTCTATTGACAATTATGTAAGGAGAAACTGAACTACAAAAATGAAATCTTTTTGCACATTAAAGTCAAAATAAGTTGAGGTCCAAAGGAATTAAAGTCTGTAATTGTTATCTTTCTCTTTTAAATGAATCCAAAGGAATCAAAATTCAAAAGCTTCCATTTGGGGGCTACTATATTCTTTCATTATTCCATAGTCTTCTCTGTCTCAACAAGAGGAGTTCTGGTACTTCTGTGAGCTGGAACTCCTTTGGCAACAATGCCTGGACAGTCTCTTACTGGGCTGAGTACAGGTTCCATAGGGCCTCAGAAAGTTTGACAACAATATCTGATATCGCTCACCTTAACAAAGTACAGTAGATGTGTAGGACCCAAAAAATTATGCAAAAGATGCTACCACATTTAATCTCTTGTTCTTAGAGCAGATATGTTAAGCAAATTGCTATTGATACACATAAGACTTAGTATTACCAAAACCATAACAGAAATGCACAGAATCCAAGTGAAGCAAGACAGATGGAGAAAAATCTAAACCAGATATGTGGAATCTGTGGCCTATGAACTTAAGCTTACTTGGGAAAAACGTTCCATCAAGAAGTTAAATATGGCACTGTTATTTCAACATGGTAGTGTGGGTGAATACTCCACCTGTGCATTCTGTCTCTTTTTACGGGACGAGTGGTAGTGGAGGTTTTACTCCTTTCATGTACAACTGGTCAAGTTTAGAAATTCATCATGGCATTAGCCTCATTTTTCTTTTACATACCTAGCATATGCAACTGCCACTAGTGCTTAATTGAGAATAGGCTCTGTCCAGTGATGTGGCTTCCACAGTCTCTTAGAAGCTAGCATTTTGTAGGTCTGTGTCACAGTGTGATTTCTATTGCTTCATGCTGTGTGGAATTATTTACTCCCTCTTCCCTGCACTTGTTCTCATTGTAGAAGGACATCAACAGATTCCTGAGCCAAGATTGCGACTGATATTAGCAAAGGATACACTTCTAAAAGCCCAGAAGTTACTCATGCTCTGATTTAAAATATGTTCCATGTCCCCTGCAAATGGGTTGGGAACTTGGTCCTCAAGCTGTGGTAAGGACCTTTAAGAGGTAGAGTTTAGTGGGAAGTCCTTAGCTCAGTGGGGGCATGCCTTCAGAAGGGGTTGTATGAAACCTGTCATCTTCTCAGCTTCCTGGTCTGAAATGTGCTCACTATGACAGGTGGTCCTGCCTGACGAGTTCCCATTTGCCATTAAGTCTTTATCAGAACTGAGCTAATGCAAGTACCATAGCCTTGAAGCTCCCACACTGTGGGCTAAATAAATCTTTTATCTTTGTGAAGTTCATACTTCAAGCATTTTGTTGTAATAATGCAAAATATATTAATACAACTCCTAACTTACATTTCTTCACTTAGCATGTTCACCAAGCACCTATTACATGCTAAGAAACTTTGTAGACACAGTGGGTAAAAGCAGAGAATCAAATCATCGAAATTCATGCTCTCATTTTTACACTTCAGTTATTTTTTAGCACAGTGGATGGAAAAGAGAAAGCTAAATAGCAAACAAATCAATACTATAGTTGACAGAGTTGAGCACTGTAAAGAAGACTGAAGCAGGATAAAGGAGAATAAAGGAATGGTTAGTGTTATTTTAGATACTCTAGTCAGTCTAGTCTTAAAGAAGGCAGGATTTGAGCTGAAACTTGAGCAAACTAAGGGGTTAGCAATGCAAATGTCTAGAGAATCAGCAACCCAGGCAGAAGAAGATAAAGGCAAAAACTTGACAATGGGTACAATTTGATGGTGCAGAATGGAATGGCAAGAATGAGGAAAGAGAGACACAGGACAGGCCTGAAGAAGGAGCTGGGTCAGATTGTGTAGAACCTTATTGACAATCCTGTTTTATTTTGAAAGATGTATAGAGTAGGCAGAGCCTTTTGATCTGGGGAGCAGCATAAACTGACTTATGTTTTCTAACAATCACACATGCTGCTGTGTGAAGGATAGATATTTGGGCATCTGGGCAGGAGCCTCTGGTGACTTGGAGTAGGGAGGGATGGTAGAGACACTGGGACATGTCTGGACTTTGGGTATGTTGGCGATAGATCCAACTTAATTTGCTGTTGGAATAGGTAAAGGCTGTGAAATTAAAAAAAAGGGGGGGGGGAGTCTAAGTATAGCATGACAACAGGAGCACAGGAAGGTAAATTTCTGACAAGAAAAGTTTAAAAGAAATCTCTTTTTTGCATAGTGTCCTTTTATTTTAAAGGAAGAATTGTCCTCAGCAGAATACCAAAATTTTTTTACAAGTTTGCCCTCAATGTTTCACCAGCCATCTTGAGATCTTAAGAAGGAATTCTGTGAAGAAGAGATTGCATCCGCAAAAAGAGTTTGTTGGCTGCACTAGGAGAAGAGGTTTTGAAGTGTAGGAATGAGAGGACCGCAGGATGGTGTGCAGAAGAGAACCGAGGGAGCAGAGAGACTGAGCAAAGTTTCAGGAGGGAGTACTAGAAAGAGATGCATCAGTGGAATGCTGGAAGTCATAAAAGGTGCTAATAAGAGGCTTCAATTTGATACAGATGTCAAAGGGTGTCAAGGAAAACTGACAGGAAGAGAATAGTTGACTCACAGCAGTAGGTTTAGAAAATTACTTTAGCAAAGGGTGTAGCTCAGGCAAAGCTCCCATTGACATTGGGCCAATGAGATGCATTAAAGGCCTATTTGTCAAAGCCAGTCATGCTTCTCTTTGAGTATTAAGTAATCATATAAGATAGGGCCTGGGAATTCTAAAGGAATAACAGTATGCATGTAATGGAAGCACTTGCATAAGAAATGCACTTGCCATCATACTTCTCATACATACGTCATGGATACCACAGCACACAACCTTTTAAAATTTCCTGGGGTCAACATTTCTTATAGATGCCATGGACTTGTTTTATTTGCTCCACACCTCCCCACTTCACTGCACCTGCTTCACCAGTCATCATTCTGTGTTTAATGGCCAGTCAGCCTCCAGGGCCTCATAACAGATGGAGAACATCGGATCAGCTAGCACATGTAAGATATTCTCAGTCCTACTTAAGCTTTTCAGACAGACCTTGAAATAGAGATGCTTTTGTCTTCCATTTCTTTTTCTACCTTGTCTATCATTCATTCCAGCTGTGTTCTCATCTGTTCCAATAGTTATTGATTCTGTGCCCAGTTGTATGCCATACTTAAAGCTGCTTTAGATAACATGAAGACCAAGTAACATCTATGGAGCTCCCCTGGTAATGTTCAAGCTGTTTAACATGTGTCCGTGCCTTATAACTTCCCAAGTGATGTTGGCTTTTATAATTCCTAAGAGGAACACACAGAGAAACTCCATTGCATATATTTCAAGGAACCTTGAATTTTCTATTGGGAATAAACTTCCAAGTACGCCAGAGGATTCAATTTGGAACCATGAAAATCAATGTTAGCTGTGGAGGAATGTGGAGATGTTGTACAAAATATTTCTTTAAAAAAAGGGGGGGGGATATGTTCAACATCTCTAGCAATTAGAGGAATGTGAATCAAAACTACATTGAGATTTCATCTCAGTCCAGTCATAATGGCAATTATCAAGAATACAAGCAACAATAAATGTTATGAGGATGTGGGGGAAAAGGTACACTCATATATTGCTAGTGGGACTGCAAATTGGTGAACCACTATGGAAAACAGTATGGATATTCCTCAGAAAACTTGGAATGGATCCACAATTTTACCCAGTTATTCCCCTCCTCAGTTTAGACCCAAAAGACTTAAAATCAGAATACTACAGTGACACAGCCACATCAATGTTTAAGCAGCTCAATTCACAATAGCTAAACTATGGAACCAACTTGGTTTCTCCAACTTAAAGAAGAATGAAATTATGGCATTTGCAGGTGAATGGATAGAATTAGAGAACATCATGCTAAGTTAAATGAGCCAATCCCAAAGAACCACATATTTCTGATATGATAAGGGGAGAAGCTAGGGGAAAATAGAGGTACTTTGGATTTGACAGAGAGGAGTGAAGTTAAGAAGGAGGAGGGGGTATGGGGGTAAGAAGAATAGTATTGGACATTATTACCCTATGTGTATATGTGATTACATGGCCAGTATAACTCGACACCATGTGCAACCAGAAGAATGAGAAGTTATACTCCATTTATGTAAAATGTGTCAAAACATATTCTGTTGACGTGCATAACTAATTAGAAGAAATAAAAAATAAAAGGGGTAAAGACAACTTATAGTGCTCAGGATCTATTTCTTTAAAAATTATGAAGTTGCTCAAAATACTATTTCAAGTTAGAAGAGAATAGATATCTGTTATTTCATCGGGGGGTGGGGGGGGGCCGGGAGAAAGCACCCCAGGAAAGCACTACTCAGTGTTAGGTTTAGGATAGGTTGAAAAGATTGACCAACTGGAAGAAAGGGGCAGGTGAAGGCAAGAAAATGTTCATGGAAATGACATTGGTCAATTTATATTATTCCACAATGAATCCCACCATTCTGTACAATTCAATACACCAATAAAAATATGGAAAAAAAGTTTATAGAGCAGGAGTCATGGAATTTCCTCTTAGAAAAACAGTTTCGTTAGCCTTGAATTAAGACAAATAAAGGAACTTCCTAGAATTAATTCAATGAAAACTTAACTTTTAGGAGTGAAGGCATTACAGAAAAGCCAGTGATTTAGGGACTATCCAAACAATACTGTTCTAGTCCAATATTCTTTTGGGACTCTTTGGATCATTTTACTGAGAATCTAGCTCTTATTTTGTCAGTTGCCAAGAAATATTGTTCCTAAGAATTCTCCTGTAGGATACAAACATAATAGTAATGATAATAATCTTATTTATTGAGATTTTTGCTTTGCCTCAGAGTGCCATCAAATGTGTTTCCACACTTTATTTCTTACAATAAACTTGTAACTCCTGTCTCTTTTAAAATGTATACTATGTGCCAGGTGCTGGCTTACTGGTAACTCTGTATCATCATGGGTCACTCTTTATGGCAGCCACTCTATAGCCAAGAGGAAAGGAGTCAGGATTTGAGGCTGTGACAGCCTGGGGCCCTCGTTTGCACTCTTAAACATTAGTATATGCTGCTGTCATTAACTGTTCCTTTATAATGTGGGGTACTCTAGAGCTTTTTGCTGACACAGAGTTTATGAGAATTAGAACAGAGAATAACAGCTATCTTTGGTAATCACTTACGCGCTACAATCTTTTTGGATTCCTTCCTAAATCACTTCCCTAACTTTCTCCAAAAGCACAATAACTAGTGCTGAAATCATGGCCTAATATATCACTTTCTCCCCCAGCAGATATTTCTCCCTGTTAGTTTCTTTTTAGGGGACAAATTCCCCTATTAGTTGGATGATGTTAATAAGAATGTTTCATGGATATGTAACATTCTGCAGGTTATAATTATTTGATATGTGGGCAATTTGAAGGTGATTCAAAAGCTCAAAATTGGGCTGGGGTTTGTGGCTCAGTGGTAGAGTGCTTGCCTAGCACATGTAAGGCGCAGGGTTTGATCCTCAGTACCACATAAAAGTAAATAAATAAAATAAAGGTATTGTGACCAACTACATACACACACACACATATTTATGTATATATAAAAGGATAAAAGCTCAACATTTTACTAAGTGAATAAGAAGAGGAATGGGTTTTTTCAAAAAAAAAGACATGGGGAGTATGTGGTTGGAATTAGCCTTAGTATAATTAACACACTGATAGCAATCAAAATGCCAATCTACCCCAACTCACATTCTGCTGTGAAAACAGAGGTCAGAGTAGAAAGTGAACCACCATTTCTTTGAAAAAAAATTTTTTTAAAGTCAGTTTAAAATTCTGACCTTTTACTTTATTCTTTGCCCCTTACCAAAACACTATTTCTGTTATAATAATATACGTAATTACTAAACATGATGAAAATGTTCATCAATCTCTATTTTTAAATGTCCAATCACCTGGGATGGAAATATAAATATAGACTCAACAAAAGGACTGGCCAAGGTCACTGGGGGTCAGAGAAATAGAGGTGGAGGTTTGCCCAAACCATGACCAGTAAGCTTTCACTTCATACCTGTGCTTGTTTGTTGACCTAGTTTTCTTATGTACTTTTAAGAAATATTACTATTTTTTTTATTTCTTTGTGTAGTGTGGTATAATGAAGTTTATAAGCTTCTGGAAGATATCGATTACTTATATGACAAAGGCTTTGCTAATGTCATCAACTCATTGTGTTCAGGTCCTTAAAGAGGAAAGTGATGCTGATTATTGGTCATTAAAAAACAACATGGATATGAAGAGTAATTTTTACCAAATTATGACATGTTCTCTGGAACAATTTTTTTTTCTTTTAAACAAATCAACAACTTGAATAAAAAAATGCATAATGATTATAATTTACTAGCAATAAGCAAGTTTAAAGAAAATGATTGTAACTTTTTACTGATTTTAAGCAGTTTGTAATTGTTTCCATATAAATGGCCCAAGTTGGAGAGATCTTTATTGCTTACTGGATTGATATAATTATTAATGTTGTAATATATCTGAAATCATTTATGTTTGAAATACAAATAATATATTAAAAAATTTAAAAGGTACCTGATTGTGCTGGATGTTCTCTGTTTGTCCTCCTGTGTCCCTGGAGATTATCTGCTGTACACTGCTTCAGTGGTCGGGCTCCCTATACCTTTAGCTCCTCACTGGGTTTGTCCAAACAGAGACACCTGAGGAAGCTCTCACAATGAGGACACAGAGCTCAGTGGATGTATCCTCTTGGCTCTTGCACTGACTCTGTGTCTTTTGGCAGAGGCTGTATTTCTGCACCCAGGCTGTGGATTGGGAGAGCAGCTGTTCTGGGTTTCAGGAGAAGCCCCTTCAGGTGGTAATGCCTATAGATCCTAGTCCAGGGCTGCAACATTCCTGTTGCCTTTTCCTAACCCTGCTGACACCGTCATAAGGAGTCCCTTCATCCATCTCCCCTCAGTCACCCTGCCACTGTCTGTCACCTGTGTCCTCCCAAGACTGGACTGATACTTGACCTGTTAATCTGATTTTCCTTCTCACTGTTATTTGCAATCGGTGAGAGTCGGGATGTAACAGCGTAACAATGGTAAGTGATCAGAGTCAGGGCTTCATCTGGCTTTCAAACACGCTCACTTTTGTTGTCAGAGGACTGGCTTGTATACTGACTCTAGGAAAAATTTAATTATTTACCAACACTTAAAAAATGGAAAAGTTCATTGTATAAGATGTGGATTTTTCGATTCTCCTGAAAAGTGAAGCAAAGCAAAACAAAACAAAAAACACTCCAAATTCTAGGAAGATTCTGGTTTGAAGTTCTGTTTATGGATAATCCACTGGTGCTAAGAGAGCTAGAGTTCTCTTACTTTTTAGTTTCCATCACTCCCTGATGTTTTGTATATTCATTCCCCTGCCTTACCACCTTTTTTTTTTCCTTCAAGTGTAAGCTTTTTCTTCTTAAACATTAAGGGGAAAAATTAATTGCCATACATTCCTCACCTACAAGTACTCCACAACCTCCCATTCTCCTAGGATAGCCTGTAAGTCTGGCATGACCTGGTTCATCACTTTGACCTGTTTCCTATCTCTCCCATTTTCTCTTGCTCCACTCCGAACAAGTTTATTTTCTTTCCTCTGTTCCTTGAACTCACCAGGCTTGCTTCATCAAACTCATCTCTTCTTTGCTCTTCCAACCTGGTATAGTTTCCACAAACACATCTCTACTCTAATGTCATGACTGGCTTCCTGAGGATAATCCTGTGTTAACCTTTGTAAAAGGTCCTGGGTCTAAAGCCCGAAGGTCTCCATTTTGACAGAAGAATCTAGTATTGTGCATAGGATTCCAGTATTTTGTCCTGATCTTTCTTTCTTCTGGCTTTTTGACATTTTTAAAAATTTCCAGTTCCACTACTTCCCAGACTCATCTACCAGTGAATTCATAAATTGTAGCAGCAAGTGAACTAACACTGTATGACCTCAGTATGGTCCAGATTGTGAATACTGCTTCAGCCCTGGGATTAAGGGGTATAAGACTTATTGTGCAGTATGAAAACCAGATGGTGTTATTTTAATTAGAGAAATGGGGGTTCTTAATCAGGGAAGGTGCACTAACAAAGCCAGGATATATCATCATGACCATTAAAAAAATCGACAAAGAATCACAAAACCATTACTTTAGAATATCCTTGAAATTTTTCTGTAGAAATGTTTCCATTAACATGTACTTGTAAGCCTTTTCCAAAATTCCTTCCAAAATCTTTTCTATTTTTTTCCAGTTCTTTCAATGAAGAGCAAAAAATATAAATGACTTTAAAAGCACATAAACATAGAGTTTGATGCTTCATTTTTGTGTGTGTGTGTGTATGTGTATTCCATTTGCATAAGGTGTGTTTTTCTCAAAAATAAATAAAATTAAAGACAAATCCTCCCCTTGGAACCATTACCCTCAAAAGATTCCTACGAGAAACGTGAAATTTAATTTGGGAAGGATGAATGGAACAATCTGGTCCCATAAGTAGTGCAATATACTTAGCTCCACTCCAATCATTTTAATAACTCACACCCACTCTTTATCCTTTTCACTTGCCTGTGTTTTAGCACTTCTATGTATATCTCTAGAGACCTGAGCATTCTTTCCATGTTTCTGACACTTGTGCTTATACTTATTGGGGCTGATCCTCTCTCCTCCATTAGACTTTAAATTTATGGTGCACCAAGAACTTTATAACTCCCTGCTTCACTTAGTAGCCCCGCAGCTGAAGACTTGCCTCCCCCTCAAACTTTCTCCTAGACCCTCTGACCCCTGGTGAGCTTTTCCTCCTTCGAAATTCATATTGCATTTTTCACTGAACTCCACTCCACAGTCCTTTGCAGTAATAACGTTGACTGAGCACTTGTTATATGACACATGCTTTTCTCTGCATTTAATATATATTACTTAGTTTAATGCTCACCATAACTGTGCATCAGATACAGCCTTTATGCCAGTTCAATACACCAGATTTGAGTATTTTTCTCAAGTCATTGTCAGCAAATGCTAGAATCCACTCAAGTTTCTGAATTTGGAGACCTTTTCCTTAGCCATTTTTCTTGATCACATTCCACAATTTCCCATCTACAGATGGTCCTTGACTTTCCATGGTTTGACATAAGATTTTTCCATTTTACCATGGTGCAAAAGCAACATGCATTCAACAGAAATTAGACTTTGAGTTTTGAAATTTGATCTTTGGTGATATGGAGTCGGACACTTTCTCGCAATGCTGGGCAGTGGTAGTGAGAGGCAACTCCTGGTGGATTGCATCATCATGGGGGTAAATGACAAACACTCTATGGGGAACTGTGTTGCTAAACTGTGATGGTCAGTAGACTAGGAGTATTAAATGCATTTTATTTTCTGATATAGAGGCTCTCAACCACTGAGCCACATCCTCAGTAGTCTATTTAGAGACAGGGTCTCACTGAGTTGCTTAGCGCCTCAGTTTGCCTCAGCCTCCCAAGTTGCTGGGATTACAGGCATGCGCCACCACACCCAGCCTAAATACATTTTTGACTTACAATATTTTCAAATTATGATGGGTTTACCAGTATATGTAACTTTATCCTTAAATTAAAGAGCATCTGTATGCATTCATGTCTATTTTCACTTATTAATTATATCTTTATAAATTATTTTAGTCTTAGCCAAATGTCGAATTATACTCAGCCCTTACAATGCCCAGTTCTATACTCTAGTAGACACTCAGTACACATATCTTAATGAATTCATAAACTGTAATTGGAATTTAGCAGTCTAGATGATCATCTCTACAGTCCTACACTAGCAAACTTCACTGAATAGGGACAAGTTTATATGATCTGTGAAAGTTATGCATTAATATTTGGAGGTCATTGCAGTATTCCAAGTAAATGGATTTATGCTATCTAAATTGAGATAATTATTTTCAGAATCCAATAAAAAACAAAGCTGAACTTCCAAAAGCTTCCTTACACCAACATGACCAGACCACTATTTCTTTCTGCTATATAATGAGTGAGAGTTTAACAAAGATGTACTTCACTTTGAATGATGCTGTAGAGAGAAACAAGAATCCCAGGACAGAGAAGAGAAAAGTAACCACCATTTACTGAGTCTTTCTTATTGCTTAAGTTTCACTGGTGCTTTAAACTTCTAAAAGTGTGTTTTAAGGCAACTCAAACAAGTCAGTCATAGGAAACCAGGATATCTGTTACTTCCTTTGTCTTTATGCAGGAGTCTTAGAACTGTCTGGTGTCAACAAACAGACTCTAGGGTGTTCAAAAACATTGTGAAGATTTTGTGTGTCCATTATGTGGAAGTGAGAAGGTTCATAGTTTTCATCAGTTCCTCAAAGGGGCTTTGACAAATAGCCTCAAAACCAGAGGACAATGGGATCTATTACACTCCCAATGATTACAATTCATCATAAGTTACCCCAGTTGTTTGTTTTATTCATCATCAGACAGAATCACTAATATCAAACTATGCAAAGGAAATGTTTCAGGAAAGTGGAAACAAAAAAGAAATGGTTCATACATTTAAAATCTGTCCTCGGGACCCTTACATCATCAACAATGATGGGGGTCCCCTGAAGTGCTTCTGTTTAAGTTAGCTCTACTAATATTTACCGAGGTAGCATTTGAGACGATTTTTTTTGAAACAGAAAAATTTTAAGGTAAGCAGATATAGCATACATTCCACTGACCCTCAGGGTGACAGTACCACTGCATGCCACTTGTCCTCTGGGAAGCTCTTCCATACCATGATGAAAGAGTGGGAATGTAAAGGCCATCAAGGATTTGAATAAAAATGATTTCCATCTTACAGACCCTCAAAGGACCTGAGGGTCTCTCATGTATTCTTAGGTCCCATTTTGAGAACTGTTGCTTTAGAGAAACTAGAATCTTACAATTAGTGTTATTCAAAATTTCTAGCATTTGGAAAGATAAGATCCAATTATGAGATTCATGTCTGGGAAACAGCCAACTTTATGAAAGTCTTAATCAGCCATGGTAGAGAAGGAAGGTAAAGTCACAATGAGTTTGCTTTAGTTTCCTCAACTATCAAATATGGATTTTTAAAAGGTTTTTTTTAGGCCTTGATATAGAAATTACCTTGGTAGAACCAGGCACATTCCTGTAATCCTAGCAGCTCTGGAGGCTGAGGCAGGAGAATCACAAGTTCAAAGCCCTCTTCAGCAACTTAGCCAGGGCCCTAACCAACTCAGCAAGACCCTGTCTCTAAATATGAAAAAGGGCTGGGGATGTGGCTCAGTGGTTAAGTGTCTCTGGTTTCAATCCCCAGTACTGAAAACAAAAATGGCAAGAAAAAAATTACCTTGGTAGAAATACAGGGTAACTTTACATGCTCTTTTGACTGTGATAAACATTTTGATAATTCTTCTATGCAAATGAGCCATTTATTTTATGCTAGTTTGGTGTATAATGGCCAACGTAAGAGAAGTGTTGGTCTTGGGCAAAAGTGGGAGCAACGAAAGGAACCAGTGATCTGTGTCTTGTCTATCATTGACAACAAGATACCCCACCTCTCAAGTGAGACTGGTAGCTTTCACTCCCTGCCAGTAGCCTATTGTTAAAGATAAAAATGTTTGAAAACAGGAGATTTCTCCCATGAAACCATAAATCTGTGTTTGTGGTATTGTCTAATCTCTGTTGTGGGAATGGATCTGACATCACCATCTGAAAATTATGACTTCTTTCAACTGAAAACCAGGATGCAGATGACAATGAAGAAAAATTTCCTCTTCATATTCAGGCAAATGTCACAATTGTGTATAATTTCGTTACCCATGTTGAGAGGCAAATAGTCTTAGGGTTTGCTATCCTTTAATTAGAATTATCTTTCGGGAGATGTCATGGTTTATGTGTTCACTAAAGCAATTGGATTGAGTCCTTCCTTCCCCTCCAGCTAATCCTGGGCTGGAGAATGCAAATGTCATCACTGTAATATTACAAGTCATGGAAACAACCCAGAAAAGGGGTTTTTCATCCAAGGGTTCAAATCAAGTCCATATTTCCAGGTCCCCAATCACTTCCCCATGTTCTTTCATCAAACATTTCCAATGTACATCACACCTTGCTGGAAATAGTCTTTAAATTCCACTTGTCAGAATGACATGATACAAAAGTTGTGCTTTATGGTAGGAAAACAATCTGCCACCTACTTATCCATGCGCCCCTTATTCAATCCCTGACAACACCCTCAAAGAAAATAGTATTGCTTTAGTTATCCTCCCTCCCCCTGTGTTTTTCTTTGACATTTAAACATATGTTGGAAGCAATGACATCACATGCTAACCTTCCTCTCTCAAAGTGCATGCAACACCTTTCAGACAAGATGCTTGGAGCCAATATTGCACATGCATCTATCTCTTCCCTGAATTTAGTTAACCAGGTACTCAGCTCCATGGAGAAGCTGACTTATGGAAGGTCATTCTACGAACTGATGGTGTCACTGGGAATAGAAGCCAAAAGCCCCCCAACTCTTTACAGTGTCCCAACTTGAAAATGCTTGGCCTGTTTTCTTCAGTGAAGAAAGCACTTTCTTGGAGACCAATGATTTGGCTGAGGAGAGCACAAGTCAGAGCTTCCTCAGTTCTAAGAGAGCCCCTTTTAAGATACAACCCTTTGTGTTGGTTCTTAGGCAGCTGTGACCTTTGCTGAGTAACTGTTTCTATGGGTGTAAAGACAATTCCATTCCATGTTTGATAACAATATGGAGGTGATATTGATATTTTTAAAAAGAGTATGAAAGACTGAAAGAGAAGCATTGCTTTGTATGGAAAATAATAAATATACTCAAGACTTACAAAATTAATCAAAACAAGCAAACAAACCAACAAAACCCCAAATGTACCTCTATGAACATCAAGAGAAAATAGACTTACCTTTTTACTTTGAGGGATTAATATGTTTTTGGTGCTATTCTTTGTGTTAGGAATTTTGGGCAACTACTGTGGTTGGAACTATTAAACTTGATTATTTTGAACTTATTCAAGTCACAGAATCTGAAAGGTTCAGTACAACCGTACTCTGCCTGTTAATCTTTCACCAGTAGGTGCTGGGGGGAGAACATTCCATTAAGAGAAAGAACAACTGGCTTTCCATATGTATTTTTGACTCAAAATAGGTTCTCAGTAAATACTTCTTGACTATAACAGTAACAGATTCTGTCAAAACATAAGCCTACAGAGGTTGACTATTTCCCATCCTCATTTTATGGGGAAAATGGACTATTATGAGAAGGGTAGTAGTTCATGAAATGCTGAACAAATATTTGATAACATCTGCTACAGAAAGCATTTTGAAATATATCATCACTCAGGCAGATATGGGTGTCACTATTGAATTGAATGTGTCATTGAATTTGACTCTACTTTCCTACCCCAGGTAATTATTCCCTGTTTGTATAACCCTAATTAGCTAAAGCAATGAAACTGGCATGTCCATTTCTATTTTTAGAAAGGCAAGACCAAAATAGGAGTAGAAGTATGTGTATGTATGTGTGTGTGCATATGTGCACACACACACACATATACAACATGAGAAGCATATTTTAAAGTTACTTTTAAATTTTTATCCATACAGTTTCCTATAAACTAAACCCTCTTAAATAAGGCTAAAAATGTTCATGTCAACCATTATGGTCATCTAGAGATAAGCAAACATTTGTCAACCAGTAGCCTGGAGTGCAGCGTACAATGACATATAAACTTGTATTAAGGAGTGATAAACACAATTTAATTACCAGGACAATGAGAAAGGGTTGGAGGGAGAGGGGAAAAAAATCAAAGTAATTTTTAAGTTAGTAACCTTTCACCTGACTCACATTGGTCAGAATCCAATATTGACCAGAGGGACTGGAACTCATTCTGATGATGTGATGGTAAAAAGTTGTGAGTTCAATATGTCTGGTGGTCTTGGCACTATTCCCAGAGAACTCAAGTTCCCAGCACATAACAAAAGGACTTCAGCTTTGGTCCAAATGGCAGTCTTTGTTCTGTCAAAAAAGACTCAGAGTGGAAATGGGCCGTGGGGACACATTTTTTCCTTCCTACTGACAGGCTTCATCTCTGAATGAGTGGACGGGACTCTAGTGGTCACCCCTGGAGAAGTGGTGGCCAGGACCCTATTCTCACTCTGACCCTAGGTTGTAGAGGACTTCAGTTTTGAAGGATTCCTTCTCAAGGCCTAATGCTATCTTTGGGGAACATAAAGAAACATAAAATTTATCACTTGGAAAGATAGAATGATTGCATGTGCAGCCTTCATATCAGAGTCCACAAAGTAGAGTGATGAATAAACTGAGAAATTTTATTCAGCAGAACTATTCCTTTGGGTATGGAGAAAAGTGAGCCGCGGCCATCTTTATTAGAAATTATGCACATGAAGGCTCCCAGACAGAGTGAGAGAGCATGTACAGCCTGACTCTAAAACACTTTTAGAAAATCTTTAGAATGCATTAGTGCATTAATACACAGGGGTTTAGCTCTGATTGCCTGATATGGAAATCCCAGCTGCTCATCTTTAAAATGCTAACACTTTCCATTATAAAGTGTCCCCCCCATCCTGCACCCCCATTGGCTTTCCTCTTTCTTTTAATTCATGGTATTCATCTATAAAGTCCTTATGTGGTCCCCATGGCTTCTAAAATTACTAAAGGAAGAAACTCTTCCCTGAAGTCATTGTAAGCAGCTAGGGTGAATGATTCTTGTTCATGAATCAAGCTCCAAAAAATATATATGGAAAAAATGCAAGGCTAGATTATGGTGAAGTGATTCTGGTCTTTAGAGTTACACCATTCCACTGGTGTTCCAACCCAAATAGATGATCTAAAATAGAATGGTGCAGAGCTCAGAAGTTCTTGGAGGGATTCAATCCTAATGTGAAAAAGATACAGGCAATCAGAAAACAAATCCCAAATTTAATTGTATAATAGACAGGAGAAAGAACCCCTGGACAATTTTCACAAAAAGAAAAAGTCACATGCTGAGCAAAAAGGTGCAAGATGGAAATTTAGTCATCTCCTCTCCTCCAACTTGTCTTATTTTACCCTTTGGTAAAATCTGACATGGTTTATCAAACTTTTCTCTTGGAATATTCTCTTCCCCTTTTATATATACTACAATCTCCTAGCCAGGCTTTTACACCGAAACTCCTGTACCTGGAAAATTTCCTGGGCTTCAAAGACCTAGATCCTTTTTCCTTCCCCTTAGTGTCCCAGGCACTTCCTTTTGGCTTTAGATTCCATCCACTTGGGGATAATTTCTCACTTTATCAAGAATCTGCCAAAGACTAGTGGCAGAAACCCAAATGAAAGCAAATGAATTAATCTTTTAAAAAATGTATTCTCACTGGTTCACACAAAAGAAAACTCTAGGCATAAGTATACAAAGGTGCTCAATGTATGCACTCAATGTTTTAAATTGAGGCCAAGAACTAATTTAAAGATTAAAGATGCACCAAGAACTAATTTAAAGATTAGGGATAGGGAAGTGGACCAATTAGACAATAATCTCTGTCATCATGTCATTTATAATAAATAAGTATATAAGTACATTTTAAATTTTTTTATTTGTTTTAGTTGGTTATACATGATAGTAGAATGCATTTATGCACTTTGATATATCATACATAGATGGAATATAGTTACTCATTTTTCTGAGTGTACATGCTGTAGAATCATATTGGTCATGCAGTCATATATATACACACACAGTAATAATATCTGTTTTATTCTACTTTCTTTCCTATCCTCACATACCTCCCCTTCCCTCCCATCACTTCCCTTTACCTAATCTAAGGTAACTCTATTCTTCCTTAGTGCCCCTGTGCATATTAGAGAAAACATTTGGCCTTTGGTTTTATAGGATTGGCTTATTTCACTTAGAATGATATTCTCCAACTCTAACCATTTACTGGCAAGTTCCATAATTTTATTCTTCTTTAAAGCTGAGTAATATTCCATTGAGTATATATACCACATTTTCTTCATCCATTCATCTATTGAGGGATCCCTAGGTTGATTCCATAGTCTAGCTATTGTGAATTGAGCTGCTATCAACATTGATGTGGCTGCGTCACTATAGTATGCTGATTTTAAGTCTTTTGGGTATAAACCAAGGAGTGGGATAGTTAGGTCAAAAGGTAGTTTTATTTCCAGATTTCTGAAGAATCTCCATACTGCTTTCCATATGGGCTGTACCAATTTGCAGTACCACCAGCAATGTATGAATGTACCTTTTTCACCACATCCTCACCATCATTTATTGTTGCCTGTATTCTTGATGATTGCCATTCTGACAGGAGTGAGATAAAATCTTAGAGTAGTTTTGATTTGCATTTATTTAATTGCTAGAGATGTTGAACATTTTTTTCATGTATTTGTTGATCAATTGTATTTCTTCTTCTGTGAAATGTAAACTGTACTACAGAGTTGTAGTAATAAAAACGGCATGGTATTGGCACCAAAATAGACTTGTAGACCAATAGTATAGAGGACACAAAGACAAACCCACATAAATATGCTTATGCCATACTAGACAAAGGTGCCAAAAACATTCACTGGAGAAAAGATAGCCTATTCAACAAATGGTGCTGGCAAAACTGGAAATCCATATGTAGCCAAATGAAATTAAACCTCTATCTCTCACCCTGCACAAAAATCAACTCAAAGTGGATCAAAGACTTAGGCACTAGAACAGAGACCCTGCGCCTAATAGAAGAAAAAATAGGCCCATCTTTATCATGTCGGCCTAGGATCTGACTTCTTTAACAAGAAGTAAAATCAAGAATTAATAATGGGATGGATTCAAATTAAAAAGGTTTTTCTCAACAATTGAAACAATTAATAAAGTGAGGAGAGAGCCTACAGATTGGGTAAAAATCTTCACCACATGCACCTCTGATAAAGCATTAATTTCTAGGATATATAAAGAACTAAAAAAAACTTAACACCCAAAAAACAAATAACCCAATGAATAAATGGACAGTTCACAGAAGAAGAAATACGATTGATCAACAAATAGAAACACATTTTAAAGAGCACATAAATAAATAATGTTGCAGGTTGGATTCTGGTAAGTTCTAGAAGAAAAATAAGGCATAGAGAGGAGGTAGGGAGGCCTGGGAGAGATGGGTGCTATTATTGTAAATAGGTACATATCTCACTGAGAAGGTAATATTTGAGACAAAATCATAAGGTGCTGAAGGAGCGAGCCATATGGACAATGGCAGAGCATTCTAGGCAGAGGACACAGCAGGTGCAGACCCCTAGAATCAGATAAGTCTAGAGAGTGAGAGAATTGCAAGGAGTCCTCAGGTGATGGCAGGAGTGACTGGGGTAGTTAGTGTTAGATGGAAATAGTGGGGTTGCTAGTGGGCAGCCCGAGGGGAGCCTTTGTAAGAACCTGGGTTCTTAGTCTGAATGAAATTGAAACCATTGCTGTTTTGAGGGGAAAAACAAAGAGCATCATGACATAACTTATATTTTGATGAGATTATTCTGGTGGTTAGAATAAGGGGAGAAAAGTTGGAATCAGGAAGACTAATTAATGGATGTCTCACTACACAACTCAGGACTTAAAAACTAGAAGCATTAACAATCCGTCAGGCATCTTCAGGTCCTCTGGATGTCTCCTTTTCCTGGCCTCAGCTGAGCCCCTTGGTGTATTTGTGGTTGGATGAACTCTGTTCATCTTAGCCATCCCTCATTTTGGAAGATTGACGGACTGTAAACCCAACTGGAAGGTCATCAGCTAGGATGACTGAGATCTCCTCTCCGTGCTTCCTCATCCACAGCAGGCTAGCCCCAGCTGGTTCACAGGGTGGTGGCCGAATTTCAAGAGAGAGTGAGAGTGCACAAAGCCTCTGTGATCCAGCCATACACCTGCAACAGTCACCACTTCCGCATTCTGGTAGCCAAAGTAAGTCACTAGGTTGGCCAACAATTCAACAAAGAACAGGGCATCATTCTACCAATTTATGGGAAAAGCTGCAAAGTCATATTGCAAAGTTATTCAGGGAGGACAATGAACAACAATATTTTCTTTAAATAAATAAATTTCTATATTTGGAAGGTTGAGCCAAGAGAATTTACTGAAGCATGAAAGGTAGCATGTGAGAGAAAGAAGCATTGAAATTCACACAAATGTTTCTGCCTCCAGTAACCAGAAAGATGAAGTTGCTAATATCCTAGAAAGAGAAGGTGGCAGGAGGAGAAATAACTTGTCCTCTCCGTCATTCAGCAGGATTTGATCTCCAAGCTCTGATTTCTTTATGGGTAGAATTTCTGCATATTGTGCAAACAACAACAACAACAACAACAAAGTCACCTGAAGCTTTAGCTTCAGGGACATGTATCTTTCTGGATTAACAGACAAATGGAAAATGAAAATCCGTTTTTCCTTAGTTTTATTAGAAGTTCTAGGATGACTTTCATTAGTTCAGTTAAGTTCTTTGCCTATTTTAGAACCAGTTATTATGGCTCTGATTAGCCAGTTTTAGATGCTGTTCACCTTCAAAGCCTGTGAATTTGGCCAGTCAATTTGAGTAATGTTAAATTGGGAGTGGAGCAGTGGTGGTTCCTCAAAGAGAAATGGGTATTCTGTTACAAGAGTGGGAAGAATGAATGTTAGATTAGCCAAAATAAGATGCATCCACCACAAATATAAAGTCTATCTCCCATGAAGATCTCTGTATGCCATGTGTCTTGAGAATAATACCCCTTAGTTATCTCATAGACACTCCCAGCCTAACACATAAATTGCTCTCATCGCCTTTCTTTCTCCTGGCCAATACTAGATATCCTCTTGTATTTCTTAATGCACCACCAAATCTACATTTGCCCAAGAAAAACAACTGGGAAGGCATTCATTTCTACTATCCCCTGTATCAAATGAATTGTTAAGTCCCACAGATCCTGAATACCTATTAGTTTGGATGACTATCAGGAGGATTATTTTTGTAGTACCCTGACTTTTTTCTTTGTTCTTATTCTCACCCTGAGTTATCCATTCTTCTAATTCATTTTTCTTATCACAGCGATATTTCTACAACCAAATACAATTGCTTAATTTCTTTCACTAACGTTCTTTCTTACATTTAAAATAATGCAATTTGAAAAGTCCCTGCTAACCTCTCCAGTTAAATGTTTTGTTATTTGTCACCCCTCGGACCATGTTCTTGGTATACTAAATATATTCAGTTTCTCAAAGAACTTTATCATTTCCCTCTCAGTGTGGGCTATTGCATATTCTATTTCTTCTCCATGGAAAATGGGTATTTCTTTTTTCCTTATCTTGCTAATGTCTACAAATATTTTAAATGTCAGGGCAGGTCCCACTTCCTTTAGGAAATACCTTGGACCCTCTCCTATGCTAGTCCAGGATGCTATTCTTCCTCTCTACCTGTCCCATCATAACAGTGCTCAAACTGCACATGTTCATCTATTTGTCAGTAATCAATCCTTAGATCTTAAATTCCATGAGAGTAATGGCTGTGTCTTCACTGATTGCTATCTTCTCAATCAAAAATTGGTTCATCCTAGTCAGTCAACCAACACATCAATATAGACCCATGAATCTAAAAACTCTGACTTTTAACCTTTGTGTAGTAAAAAGTTTCTCAGAACAGGTGTAGACTTTAGGAAAGTCAATTTGTTTTGCTTTGTTTGTTTATTTTAGTCTTAGGGAGTTAATTAACTCTTGGGAAATATTGAGTAGGAGTTATAACAAAGACTAATCTGAAACTCTGAAGAAATGGAAGAAAAAATGTGAAAAGATAGTTGAGCCAGTTTTTCAAAATATCAAGATGGGCAAATTCCCATTTTATTGGTTAATGTTCCTCTGGGGGCAGCAAAGATGCAATGAGTGTTGTAGAACATTTATTATAGTGATTATATTTCAGTTAATTGTGGGAGGAACTGGGAAATGAAGGTCTGGAAGGACGAGCAGCTAAAGAAAGTTCATTCCCTGCAAGCTTGCCACGAGATCCCAGGCATTCCCAGTTTACAATCAAGCATCTGTTGATGGGCTGAACCCACTGCTGCTCAGTGGGACCCAGAATGGGGAAGATCTGAACATAGAGGAGAGGACAGAGAGGAAAATTGGATCCACCATGCATATTTAAATCTGACCCTGACTATACCCGATTGCAAAGAGATATGCTTGATTTCTGCTTTCTAGGTCTTACTACTAAAGTTTTTCCTTTATACAATTCTAATCTGCACCACACAGGGAGGAGACTCTGGGAAATACAATTCCCAGTTTAACAAGTTTGACCAGTATCAATTCAGGGACTGGATGCTGGAGGGTTTCTATTGGTGCTAGAGACTCATGTGACTTAACTTTCCACTTGGTGTGAATCTGGAAAAATAATAGAAAGTTTTGACACTCAGCTACTGTAGAGCAGGGTGACCCTCATTCAGAGCTCTTTACCCTGAGCAACTGTAGTGCAAAGGAGTGGGTAGAAATGCCAGGAGGCCTGGGTGCGAATGGAACAACAAATAAATTCATGTCATGGCATATGGAAGAAAGAATAAGATCTAGTCATAATCCTGTTTCAGAAATAGCTGCTGCTAAGAAATAAAAACCAAAAATGCTTAAATTGGGTTTCCATTACAGTTCTAGAAGCACACACACTCACACACACACACACACACACACACAGTAAGTTAGACATTTTGTATGTATCTTATAGACTTGGGAATACAAATTGACCATCAATAAGAAGGTATCAGAAGAGTCAGTAAATTCAATGTCAGGTATCTCTGTTGCTAATGACAAGGAAACTGGAACCTTGAATTCTCCTTCTTAGCTGAGTCCCTCACCTGACTTCTAAGAAATCTCAGTTCCTTCTCTCTCAAGATCCCTCCCCTAGCTTTAGGAAGCTTGTTGCTAGAGCATACTGGAAAAAAAAATGTATGACATCAAAATACTCTTTCTGTAAATGCAATGCCTTTTACAAAAATAATGTCTTTTAAAATCATAAAACGGTTTAACTAACATTTGCATATGGATGCTGTCCCCCAAGTTCTGCCTTTCAATATGTAAGCAATATCAAGCTAGGTAACCAAAGGGGGTCACCCAAACAACAGCAAGAATATTATATAAGGTATGATTTCTGCCACTCCCTCTTTAAAGTTATGCAAATAAATCTCTGGCAATTTTAGTAGAGTCATTTTGTCCTGGCTGTCAGCCAATGAAGCTTCAGGTATACTAGGTAGAGTCAGAGATCTGTGATAGGTGACTTCTAAAATGTGTTATTTTCACATTTATGGATTTTGTAAAATCATCTTC
The DNA here is from genome assembly GCF_052094955.1 of Ictidomys tridecemlineatus. NCBI lineage: Eukaryota > Metazoa > Chordata > Mammalia > Rodentia > Sciuridae > Ictidomys > Ictidomys tridecemlineatus. The sequence goes on from NC_135485.1 coordinate 96,703,080, forward strand.
CTTTTGCTAGATAGATAGAACTTCATATGGACACCCTAGAAAGATCTCTATCAAATAGATGCAAAGTTCACCTCTGTTACTTTGTCTCACAATTGTGGGAAGTTTAATGTCTCATCTCATAACTATTCATTCCCAGTGCTGTTTCCCTGGCATCACACTGGAAAAGAGGCTTCCTATTTGCCCACAGGACTGCCTCAGACACTCTCACTCCACTCTCCATCAGAGCCCCTCAGCCCTTTCTGCCTTTTTCTTGTTGCTAAGGAGATTTGCTTCTGAGTACTTGGAATGTATATCTATTGAGGATGGATCTTCCTGACCACAGCACTGATCATCTCCCCACTCATGGAAAAGGTTTGGAACTATTTCTTTATAATGAATTCTTAATAGAACTAAAGCAACTGTGTTGAGAACCCTCATCAACTGTGACACTGTGGATTGAGTGTGGGAGGGGAGAGGAGTAAGCCTTTCCTACAATGTAATTGCTAGAGGAGCTCAAAACATGCCTTTCTTAAAACTTGGATAAAAGGACAAAGGGGAGTGAGACAAAGGGGAGTGAAGGAAAGGGAGGAGGAATGGGATAGGGAAAGGCAGTGGAATGAGTCTGACCCAGCTTTCCTATGTACATATATAAATATACCACAGTGGATCTCATCATCTGTATACTAAGACACTAATTAAAAAAAAACACCTATAAATCAATAGCAGAAAGATCAGTAGGTTAGAGGGAGGGGAACAGGGAAAGGAAGGAGGGGAGAGGAAGGGCAAGTATGGGGGACTGAATTAGAACAAATTATATTCCATACTTTTATAATTATGTCAAAATAAATCCTATAATCATGTGTAACTAAAACAAAATATCTATTAAATAAATAAATAAATAAATAAATGCTTTTATATGCCAAAAAAGGAGTACAGCAAGCCAATAGGCAACCTGTGTGAAAAAAAAATGTACTTATCTACTTATCTCAAGTTAACATGTTTTAACCTAACATATTCTAACAGTTATTTTAAGGGCTATCGATGTAACCCTGGATTGAATTTTCAGTACCAAAATAAATAAATAAATAAAGTCCCCAAAGTGTCAAAATTCTTTACCTTTCAATCCATTTATTAAATAGTATTTGATACCAATACAATAGAATTTTTCTGCCTTAGATAAGCAGCTGACACTAATCCAAAGAAAAGTTATGATTGAAATAGTTGTGAAGCGTGATGAATACTATCATTCATGAAAATTAGCTTTTCTCAGGAAACAGAATGCCATCATTGAACAAATCTCAGTGTCAGAAAATAATTTAAGAAGCAGAAAGATAAAGAATATAATGCTTTAAATATTAATGCATATGAGATGGGAAGAATAAGTTCAGATTTCAAAGCTGTAATTAATGTGGATGTTATTTTTTAAAGAGGTCATCTAAAACAATTCTGTATAAAGGGGAAAATATCAACATCCCAAACAGTCACAAAACAAAGTAAAATTCACCGCATAAATGCATGAGCATCTGAAGCAGACAAATTCACTGCATGACTATATTCCACTGAAATTCATTAAAATTTTCTTTTCTAAAACGAAGAAAAAAAAAGAACCAAGTAATCCAGAGTCCAAGTTCTATTTAAAGGATGAGATTAAATATCATCGATATTATTTGATGAGCTAATCATAACATCCTTTAACTTCAGAGGCCCCTCCCTTAGTAGGATACCGAACGTTCATCCAGCAGAGGGCGATGGTGCGCACTTACAGCTCCGCTGTGGACGCAGTCACAACTGTGGGTGGAAGAATCTGTGGGAAACAAATGTGGGGAAACAAGCCCAATACAGACAGAATTTATTGTAAACAGTTTCAGAGTTTGTGACTGAAGGGTGATAAGTTATTTAGAATTTTCAGGGTTTATTGAGATGGTGATAGAAGGATAAGAAAGGAAGAAAATGAACTTCTGAAATACACTAGCTTCAAATTACAAAATTAGCTGACTTTGGAGTAGTAGGAATTATGTATCTTTTTTCTTTTTCTTTTTAACTTTTTAATTCTAATTTTTCCATTTAACACTATTAGAAATCATTGTGTTATAATATCTATGCAATAATAAAATAGTAAATACTAGAGTACTTATCATTCTGTCAGATAACTAAAGTCTATGTATACTGAATTAACTTATTTGTCTTCTCAATGACTCGCATTTCCTCTTTCGTAGGTGAAGGAACCCAGATTAAGTAGCTTTTGTGTCTGTAGCTTTACAGAGAGTTGTTTTGTTATTTATTTATTTATTTATTTATTTATTTATAGTGGGGATTGAATCCATGGGTGATTTACAGTGACATATATCCCCAGTCTCTTTTAGTTTTTAATTTTGATACAGGGTTGCCTACACCCCACTGAACTGATGAGGCTGACCTTGAACTTATGATCCTCCTGCCTTGGCCTCCTGAGCCACTAAGATTACAGATGTGCGACAGGCAGAATTCTTGGCTTCCCACATTCTCACAAGCTTATATTTTAATATGTATTAAATGTGCCTATGGTTTGCACTTGCTCACTGCTAACATTCAAAATTCATAATAAACTTGT